>NC_137889.1:139939635-140627404 GCF_963455335.1 Martes martes
CACCGATTTGCTGGTGACTCAAGTCACAAGGCCCAGCCCAGGTTTGCAGCTGCCCAGCGCAGAGGCCACGCCGGAGCTGGTGGCGTGGGAGGAGGGGACAGGCCAGGAGGGTCAAGCAGTGGCCTCTGCCTTGCACTTTCAGCCTCGTTTCAGAGAGATTACAGGTGCCTGTGTGAAAATATTCACTGGGATCTTAGAATAAAAACAGGCTCTTAGCCAGAGAAACTGAAGTTACAAAAGGAAAAGTCCAACATGTTTAAGTATAAAAGAAAAACATGGGGATGCCTGGGTGACTCGGTTGAGCGACTGCCTTCGGCTCAGGTCATGATCCCGGGGTCCTGCTCAGCAGGGAGTCTGCTTCTCCTTCTGACCCTCTCCCTTCTCATGCTCTTTCTCTCTCACAAATAAATAAATAAAATCTTAAAAAAAAAAAAAAGAAAAGCATGATTTCATAGGCAAATGGGAGAGAAGCCTATTTGCTGGAGGTGTGATAGTGACCTCTACACACGAGTGCCAAAAGGACCATGGGTCCAGGCCATAGCAAGGTCACAGAAGCTGGCCACATGTGTGCAGAGCGGCGGCCTGGGATTCGGGGATGTGGGCGCCCTCTGTCAGGCCCGCCTGCCAGGCCTGTGAGTGCCCACCTTCCGTTCGCTTTACATTTTCACAGCTCCATAGGAAGCAGTGTCTTGTCTTAGTTTGTGTCTGTCTCACCAGACAGTTTTAAAATTGGTTTCCAACCATGAAGATATTAGACGTTGTTAGGGTTCCGTCGCTTCTGCTAATTTGTTGTGTTTCATTGCAGGAAAGTGGGAATGTCCTTGGCATCATTGTGACGTGTGTGGCAAACCTTCCACTTTGTTTTGCCACTTTTGCCCCAATTCGTTTTGCAAGGAACACCAGGAGGGGACGGCCTTCAGTTCCACCCAGGATGGGCGGTCGTGCTGCTGTGAGCACGACTTGGGGGCAGAGTCGGCTCGAAGTGCCAAGACTGAGAAACCCTTTCCAGAACCCACCAAGTCCAAGGGGAAAAGGAAGAAAAGAAGGTGCTGGCGGAGGGTCACGGAAGGCAAATAGCGCCAGGCGGCGGCTTGGCCAGATCCAGGGGTAGAGGGCCACGTGGAGGACTGGCCCAGAGGACCCAGCTCGAAGCCGCTATGCCAGCCGCGTAGGCCTCCTGGGGGGGAGCGCCTGTCCACCACTGAGCCATCCTCAGCAGCGCCTGCTGCGTCTGCACTGATGACCCATCTGAGCCACGAGGTTCAGAAGGTTCCCGGACAAACAAGCCTTACTACACAGCATTACAGCTACACTTGAATTTCTGAGAATGTCAAGGTCTCCTCCCATTCTATTTTTGTAGGTTAAAGTTATAATTGAAAATTAATTGGCATATGAAATGTTTTTATCTCACCCGAAATGTAGAGAGTAGTATTTTTCTAAAGGATCACTATTATCTCTTTGATCTTAACAATGTTACTTGGCCTGCTTACCTGTCTTCATCACTCAGGAGAGACCAGGGTGGGGCCTGGGCGAGGACTCAGACCCTGGATTCCCTGGAAACCATGACTTTGATCATTATTTTGCTCTTATGAAACAGCTGTATGATTTTTTTTATATACTAATGTGAAATTTTTCCTCAAAATGCTTCTTTTCCATCCTAGTGAGAAGCCAGCCCCAGGAGTGGTGATAGTGACATAGCGTGCGTGTCAGGTGCCCCTGTAGTTCATTCCAATGCGCATCTGAACTGAGTGTGGGGTCTGTGCCGCCCGGCCTCTCCCGACCAGGCCTGTCTCCTAAACGTACTCGGTTCTTACCAACGTTTAGGGGAAGACTTTGTATATTTTTTTCATTTGGCTTTTCTTTACTAGTTTCTGGCTTTTATTCTGAATATATTTTTGCTAAACTTGTTTCACAAATTACCACCGACTGAAATGTGTATTTACTGGTGCGGCCCCGAGTTGTCCCAGCAAAAGGCACACCACTCGGTAGGGGTGTGGCCCCATGGTGAGTTTGTGTAAAGTGAGGAGTTCGTGGAGATGCCTCTGTAGGAGCTCTGTTCTACCCTGTGGCACCACAGGTGACTGTCGGGAGCAGGGCAGGTGCTCCCCACCCCGGGGACCCAGTGCACACGGGAGACATGCATTTCCAAAACAATGTTCTTTCAGGGTCTGAGGGGAGAGACCCAGGGTTTAGAGCTAGTTACTGCTGTTGAGTCACACTTGTGGGTCTATTCATGAGAAACGTACTCAGCCAGGACACTGTGGAAAAACGCTTGCGGCGGGGCTCCGGGCCTGCATGGCCAGCACAGCAGCAGGCGGGCATCTGCCCCGAGTTCCCCAGGAGATGGCCACTAACTCTCACTCAGTAGAAGGCCCAGCCCCGCAAAGTGAAAAGCTGCTGGGAATACAAAGTTGGCTTTTCTTTTGAAGTTCCTCTTGACTGTGGGGAGTCCAGAGCACCCTGAGGACGGGGGTCCTGCAAGGCACCTGTGTGCCCTCCGGGGGGCCTGCAGTCTCTGTGCGCTGCTCGCAATGGGAGGGAAGGGAATATTCAGCAGCAGATCCTTTTTCTGGCTCTTTCTTCTTAAGATAACCTAAGGAGGACATGTATCCTGTAGAGACATGCACACAGCCCTTCCTGAAAACCGCTCCTGAGGTCTCCTGCTCCTTCCTTTTGTCATCTCTGCCTTGCACAGTTGCAGGATGTCCTTGGACCCAGATCCCTGTTCACTGCTTCTCCGTGGTTCTGTGACACGAGCTCTTGGGTGCGGTGCTCTCTGCCAGGCTCTGAGCACAGGGAAGAATCTGCTTCTGGTGAGGCTCCCTGGTGTCTGCAGGTCCCCCCAGCACTCACTAAGAGCAGAGTTTTACCAACTGTGGCCATCCCTTTGGCGCCTCTCCTTACCGCCATCCTGGAGAAAGGAGTCATACACGGCGACCCAGGAGACATGGGAGCTTGGTCATCAGTTCACTCCTGCATGTGGCTCAGGTGGCCTCTGGAAATGCACTTGCTTTGGTAAGACACGGGGACTAGTGTGTGTGGGGGGGTTCCGTTTAGAACTCTAATTTTTCTCAAATCGTCCTAAGAAAATACTGGATTGATTATAGATTTATGCTCATTCCCAGAACAACTTGGAAGGTTCCAGTGACAGGCCCAGAGGTGCTCCTCCACTCATGGGTTCTGGGCCAGGGCCTGAGGCTGTGGGGGCCTCTCTTCAGAGCCTGGGGCCTGGGGTGCAGGTCACATGCCTCACTTGTCCTTTCCCACCAGCGAAGGGGCTTCTGCGTTAGTCAGACCATCAGACTGGGCTTGCAGTGCACTTTGGGAAGCAGATTAACTTATTTTTGTATTTGATGGAGTAAAATCTTGTGATTTTTGAGTCACTTTGATATTTTCAAATTCTTCTACAATCTTTCTGAAGGAAATACTGGAAAAATTTTAAATATGGTTATCCTCTTTCCAAAAACTGTTGAACTAATGAGCAAATAACACTAACTTTGAAAATCTCTAGAAAACTGGTTTATGAATCTGATTACAAGGCTTCTTCCTGTGGGGGCTGATGCGCTCAACTGAGTCTGAGGGAGAGCTCAATTGGGGGGAGTCGGTTTTCCTGAGTGTCCGCTTCAGTCCTTTGTCATGAACGTGAAGCAGAAACAAAATGAAAATTGCCCCAACATCTCCTGATTCCCCAGCATCAGGAATGGCCGGCACCGCAGCCCTGGCAGGTGAGGTCGCGCCTGTCCGCGCCAGCACGTTTCCGGGTGTGGGGCCCAGGGACGTGTCCACCCTGGCACTCATGACATGCAACCACTATGGGGAATCGAGTGTGGCGCCCACAACACGTGGGAGACTGTCTGCCCTGTCCCGCGAGGAACCGCATGCGACACCCCACCTCCTGGGCCTCCCACATGCTCAGGTCTGCGCCTCAGATGCCTCTCAAGTTCTGATCCTGATGTACAAACCACAGGGGGTGCAGTGCCCACCTTCCAGAACTACCATATTTCCAGGAATTACAGATAAGCCTGTTTGATGAAAATTAACACAAAAGACTGTTGCCAAATTCTTGATCCTCCGAACAGCAGTGTTGGGCGTTAGTCACTAGAGTGAATTGCTGTCACGGGCGTCGTGGTGTCCGCCGTACCCTGATGAGATGTGAAATGCCCTGTCAGAAATTACACACGAACTGAAGTGTGCCTGTCGGTGTTCGCTGGTTCCTACAGGATGAGGTCAGGCTCCTTTCAGGAACACTCGGCGTTCTCACCGGTCTGCACAGACTTAAAAACTTGAAATTCCTTCTGGGGGGGGTAACAGACTGAACTGTAGACATGAGAGCTGCCAGTCAGGGGAAAATAGCATTTAAAGTGGCACGTTGTGTTTGAAAAACTGTATATGAGTATTTTTGTATTAAAATTTTTTTAAAGGCTTTCTTTCTTGAACTTATTTTATATGGGATTGCATTTTGAAGTTTGGGGCTTTTCCCCACTTTTCTAGTTCCTTTAGCATCTGGCACAGCCCCGACACGTGCCCCTTACCCTCCTACTGCCGTCCAGCTCACAACTTGCCAGGGAGAGGCTGATGGGGCCTCCGGAGGTACAGCCAATACCAGACACAATAAGCGGGGCTCTCCTTTTGGAAAAGTGCCTCCCTCCTTTTTTGGGGTAAATAAATTACCACAAATCCCCATCAAAGGTGACACGGTCAGGAGAGGAGCTGCTGACTCTTCTCAGCTCCTGGCCCTCTGTCTTATCCAACAGAGAGTCTCTGGCTGTGGCTGTGTTGGCGGGTGGTGGGGGTTGACCGTCCTGCTGCCCCCTCTCCCCTGCCAACCCCCACCCCAAGTAGGCTGCAGCCCTGGAGCAAGAAGGACAAGCTGGCCTGAAACATGGCTGCGGGGCTTTCTTTAGAAAAGCTATACTTTAATTATTCAGATTGTTTGTACAATGAAAACAGGAACCAGAAGACTGGTCTCAATGCTCACAACTGTACAAAAGACAAATACAAAACCTGCACGTAGCGCGTGTGGCCCCGCGTCCCCTGCTCCAGGCACATGGCAGGCCGTCCCCACCCCGTTCTCAACTGCACTGGGCCTCACTTTGGTCCCCTCAACCTTGCGGGGCAGAGAGAGCATCACGCTAGCAAAGAAGAGCCCTCCCTCATGGTCCGTGGAATTTAAGAAAAAATAAAAAGATAAAAGTCTAACAGGCAGAGCTGTTGCTAAAATTAGGAAATTATAACTTTTTTGGTTAACTTTAACATTCAAAAATGTAATATTGAATCCAAAAAAGTATCTGAAATCACACAAAAGGTAACCCATATTAAAATTTAAAAAATAAGTCCACAACACCCCCGAGAAATGAACCTAAAAGCTTCCATGGGCTGGGGCTCGGCAGCAGTTGCCGGGCGTCTCTCAGAGCCCCACGGTGAAGGTGGGTGTGCAGGGGGGCCTCTAGGACACATTGGCCATGGGCTTGTACTTCTTGAAGCGCGTCCACTGGCCCGTGGCGTAGTTCATCTCGAACACGGTGTCCACCAGCATTGTGGTGCTCCCCTGGCCGTCTGACTTGGGCAGGTCCTCTGTGTGCTCACTCAGCTTGATCTGGATCACGTCGCCCTGCTCCTGGCACGGGTTCTCTGCGGAGGGCAGGGGCTGCTGGGTGGGGGGGCACGGGGCGGGGGGAGAGGGAGGAGGGAGTCCACCCTCCCACCAAGGTGCCCTCGTCCCTCCTCCCTGACCCCATGGGGCCAGCCGCGCCCACCCACCTCGGGAGCCAGCCATGAAGCCCAGGATGAGGGCCTTCTCAGGCCTCGTGACTTTGTTGGCTGTTTTGAACATCTCCTGCGCGGCGAACATCTGCTCCCTCTGCGAGCAGGGAGAGAAGGCTGTGGGTCCGCAGGCCCTCCCGGCACCCCCACCCGCATCCACACCACCTTCCCAGTGACTCTTGCCCAGCACCTAGAGCACACGTACCGTGAGGGACAGGTTCTTCTTGGGCTGCTGCTGGGCAGGCGGCTGGGTCTGCGGGGCCACCATGGCCACCGGAGGTGTCTGGGCGGCCGGGGTGACAGCTGGGGGTGTGGTGGGCGTCAGGGGGGAGGTGGGCGTTGAAGGCACAGAGGCGGCGGGGCTCGGGCCGCTGTTGTACATGGGGGCCCTCTGCTTGAACTGTGCCGGCAGCGCGGGGCTGGGAGTGCTGGGCTCCTCAGGCGGCCGGCTGGCCTGCAGACCCGCTTCCCGAGAGGAGGGTGCTGCGAGCAGAGTGAGGTATGCTGGAGGGCCGGCAGCGCAGAGCCAGGGACCCCCCTCACCTCAGGAAGGGGGTTAGACTCTTTTCCACCTTCCCGGCCCCAAATGCTTGACCCTGCTCACCCTGAGACCTTGGCTCCAGGTCCCCACAGTGGAAGTCGGAGACCCCCACCTTGGAGCCAAAGGTCTCTGGCTTATTCCAGACCAGCGGGGGGAGATGTGTGGGCCCTGGGAAGACAGGCAGGCCGCCACCACCGGTCCCATGAGCCTGCTGGACCCCGTGGCCCTCTCTGGCTACTTGTGCTCCTGGGACCACACTCCTGGCGGGCCAAGCCAGGCCCAGCAGAGCAGGAGTTCCAGAGTTGAGGCCATTACCCTGGGTCCACCTTTCCTTCTGAAATCCTGGGACCAGGAGGGGACCCCTGGGCCCTGAGGCAGTCAGCCAGGCCTCCCCGCCCCCACCCTCAGCAGAACACTCCTGCTGCGCTGTGCAGAGGCCACAGCCTGTGCGCCCCGAGAAGGGCAGAGGAGGTGTAAACTTCGGGTTCATTCCCGGAAACTCGTGCTGGCAGGTCAGCACCAGCAACATCTTAAGGAGGACACAGCTTGGATGTTCTGGAAGCCCTGTGCCAGCTGCTGCTGTGTCCCATCCGAGTGGGGGGGGGGCGCTCCCAGTGGGGAGCTCACCTGCTGGGGTCTCGGAGCTGGGGACGTAGGACGAGGCCGGGACCGCGCTGGGTGTGGCAGGCAGGTAGCTTGTGGAGGGCAGCGCGGGCTCACTGTTCAAGGACCCAAGTTTCTGGAACACAGAGTTTACAGTCGTTCCTGGGCCGGCTCCACTGTAAACCTCCACCCCCAACCCTGTGGCAGGACCGCGGGTTCCACTCTCCTCAAGCCTGGCCTGCCCCCCCTACGGCTTAGGGAGCTTCTCAAACCAGCTGCTGCTGAGGAGAGGTCGTTCGAGGTCTCCTCTTACCAGAAAAGCAAACGATAGAGGGAAGACTCCCTTGTTGTAGGAAATGAGAAAACAGCCTCGCAACAGGAAGAAACTAAGCCATTACCCAGAAGCCACCCTGGCCTTGGGGCCTTTCTCCAGCCCCTGCCTGTGGCCCTGAACCCACGAGCTGCACGTGTACAGTCTGTGTGGACAAGACTCCAGGCGGCAGGCTGTGTTTGGCCACTGATCTCCACCATGGCAGGCAGGCCTCACGCCCCACACAGAGGCCTGACGGCCAGCGCCTGCCCACCCCTCACACCTGCAAGGCCAGCACTGCCCTCCCCAGCGGGCAGAGGGGAAACCAAGGCACAGCAGTGAAGAGACTCGCCAAGAAGCCCCCCAGAGAGCACACGCAGTGTGCATGCACTCAGCCCTCAAGTGATGCCCATGTCAGGGCCTCTGGCCAGCGCCCTCTCCTGTACCCTCACCCACACACACACGTTCCACATGGGGCAGGTGGCGTGGGGAACCACCGGAACAAAAGGGAGCACACAGGGTGGCCGCGGGAGGAGCTGGGGGACAGGCGGGCAGCTGGGGAGGGCGCTGCAGCCCCACCTGTGTGGACACCAGGCCAGCTGCATAATCCGGGGTGGCATTCTCCACGATGGTCTCCTCCTTGGCTGGCTTTTCCACCACCTCCGCATCTGCCAACAAAGCAGAGTCCTTGCCAGTGTCCCCGCCGGCACAGCACCCCGCGTGTCAGCCTAGTGGGCCCCTGGGGTGCAGGCCGAGCATGCATTTCACACCCAGTCTCCAGGCAAAGAATGTAGGAAGCCCATTTGCGGCACGGGTGCCAGGTGTCGTCGTGGCGCCCCGGTTATGGACAACCTTGGTGAGCCGCGCAAGCCGCCAAGGACATAAGGAACCCTGGCCTCCGGGAGAAACTAAAGAGGGACCGTTCGGGAGGCGTGGCCCCGATCCGCCCAGACCCCGCAGGGAGCCCCGTGTCCATACCCAGCGTCTTCCTCCTCCTCTTCGCCTCCCGGCCAGCACCCACCATATCTAGCTCAGAGATGTCGAGCAGCTGCCAAGACAGACAGAAGCCTGCCCTTAACGGCCACAGGAGGGACGCCGGGCCGCTCTGGAGAGGAGGCCATGGAGGCTGGTGGGGAAGTACCCACCTTCACGCCCCTCTCCTTCCGCAGAGGAGTCCTTGAAGGCGGGATGGGGGTCCGGTTCCCAGCAGGACTGAAGACACTGGGGGTGGTGGGGCTTCGGAAGGGTGCCTGCTTCGGGATGCCTTTGAGTGGGGCTACGGAGAGGACAGCACCTGTCAGTGGCTGCCTGGTAGCCGGGGCTGCCCCGCAGGCTGGACTCTGGGGGCTGGCTCATCTCCTGCCACTTCCACCCTTTTCTACAAGAACCTGCACACTGTACAGGAGGGAGGCGCTTGGCTGCCCACTTCGCCGGCCTGGTGCCTTCCCCACCCCCCGCGAGCCTGTCAGATGCTCAGCAGGTGTGACCCCAATTCCCACGGACTGGCTGTGTCTCTGAGGGTGGGTGGAGATGACCCCACAGGGCACTTGTGACCCCGGGCCTTAGGGAGTGAAGGCTTCCCCTCTGCGTACTCAAGCACTCAGGTGTCAAGTCAAAGAGCCAGGCCACAGGAAGTGATGACATCTAGGCATTTATGCCAAAACCACCAACAGAAACAAAGCTGTCACACCTCCAGCCGTCCACCCAAACACGCCGAGGCTTTCGACAGCCCAGACAGTTGGGACTCTCAGCCTAGCTTGCTTCCTTCCTGCACCTCTCGGTGATCAGACCTGTTGCCGGCTAGACCCCCACGTCCCCCACCCCGCCCCTGCCGAGTCTGGTCCCCAGTCTATCACAACAAAGTCGCCTGACACACAGAGATGGTGCCTCCCGAACAGGGCCTGTCCCCGTCCCCAGGCATCTGGCGCTTCCCCACTCCTGCCTCCAGACCCACGCTCAGATCTCACACCGTGATACAGGACCAGGGGACACGTGGCCCCCTCCCAGCACCATGAGCAGGACCAGAGAAGCATGCTGGACCTTGAGCTGGATACTGTGTCAAAGGCATGGTGACTATGCCACTGGCCTCAGGATACCTCGCTGGGGTGGGGCCTACAGAAGGGGACCCCACCCCCGAGGCGTCTGTTTGGGCTCCAACAGGTGTGCACAGCCATTTTGTTCTCAGGTGACCCAGCTTCCCAGCTGTCCAGTCGGCCCTGGGTCCCGGGACGCGGGAAAATGGCTGTTGTGCCCTCTTGCCCTTTGGGTTTTCTGTCTAGTGCCTTCTGGGGGCCAAGCCCCAGGGCAACTGGTTTTCTCCTCACAACATCTGTTCCACTTGCGTGCAGGGCTGTTTCTACCCCAGAGGAGGGAGGTGCAGCCTAAGAACACGCCTTGGGGACACCCGCTACCCTGGGCACTTCACTCTCCACCTGCAGCAACCCCCCCCTGCCCCCACACAGAGCAGTGCTGGGCTTGCTAGAGCAGGCCAGAAGCCAGCATTTCCCTCAAATTCTAGTCTGGCTGCTCTTGGCACGTTCACATGTAACCTTCCAGGTCCTTCTGCAAACAGGAAACCTTAACTCAAGCCTGAGCGCTCTCATCCTGTCACCACCACGCCTCAAGGCACCCTCAGGGCCCATGCAGATCTCGACACTTAAGTGCCACTGCGACAAGGAGAGAGCATGTCTCTGAGGTCAAGCCCCTTCTGACAAGCAACAGCGAGCCCCAGGGTGCGGCGCCGCCTTACTTGTGGTGTCCATCTTCCGGAGCAGGCCCCGGCCTTTGGCGTGGAAGGGCACCCCTGCACTCCTCTTCAGCTGCTGGGCCGTCTCAGTGGCTGTAAGGAGGGTTGCGTTAGATCAGGCCCGTGCCCTTGACTGTGGAGGCACGATGTCCCCGTGACTCTACCTCCCAAAGAAGTCAGATCTGGAAGAGTTCCTACAGACATAGGGCTTTCTCTTCCTAAGCAAGCATTCCCGCGTTCCCCAAGCAGCCCGGCCCCACTTCCAATGTCCTGTTTTCTGCTGAGAAAACCCTACTGTCGAGGAAGTAGAGCCAGGGGCAGAAAGACTTGCACTCCCAAGGGCCTGGGAGGGGCCTTCTGTCTCCCCAACGGGTGGAGGGAGGCCCCACGGGTACGGTGGGGCGTCCTCACTGGTGGTCACCGGGCAAGGTGTGCCATTTCTCCTCACAGATGCGTGAACACGAGGAAGGAAACAAGACTTTCCTGAGATGGCTTGGCAGGGCAGGGGAAGGTGAAAGGCGAGGCCAGGGCCAGTGGTGGGGGGAGGGCGTGGGGGAGCACCGGGGCCTGAACCCCTGTCACGCCCTGCCGGCTCCGTGAGGCCACGGAGCAGCCCTGGACCCAGGACACCAGGTTCTTGGCAGTTGGGGCATTTATGTACATGGTTAATACCAAGTCCCTGACCGCTCAGAAGAAAAGTGAACTGAAATCTCTGTTTTGCAATTTGGCTGAAAGAATCCATTTTCTTGCCTTTTTTCTGGTAAATATCTTCGACACACATTTTATATGCTGCTAGTTGAGGAAACATTAAGTAAAATGGCCAAACATCTCTAAGCCAAAGGGGTATCACTTGCAACTCCAGAAACGAGGGAGGCCCAGCCTGTCCAAAGGCCCTCATGAGGCCATCTTTCCCGCTGCCCACGTGGCGCAGTTTGTAGGTTTCATTTTTGTAACAGAGACTACAGACACTTTAACCCAAAAACCCCCAAGTTTCTAAAGCAGACTTTAGAACACAGTTTAGCAGAGCAATAAATAAATTTCCAGAAAAAACCCCAAACGCCACACTTTGCGTGGGCAGCTGTCTTGCACGGTTTGGGCGTCATTGGGCCTGGAGGAGCTCTAGCAAGCAAGCCCTGAGGAGGACACCGTGTGAACTGAGCCAGTGGGTCCCTCTGAGGGCGGGGGCAACTCACATTTCTGCAGCAGCTCTGCCCTCAGCGTGGCGCTCTTCGGCTTCCTCTTCAACTGGAAGTGTTTCACTGGGGGCGTGAGAGGCCCGGCGAGGGTGGTCAGGGCGCTTTTGTTCAGGTACCGGCACTCCAGGGGCAACATGGCGGACGCCTCACACTCGTTCACTGCTCATTCCAGAACCAACATGACACATTAGCAGCCATGTCCCCTCCCACACACCACAGCTGGCACACGGCTCACGTGAAAATGTGAACCCACATGCAGTCTCCTGTTTATGGTCCTGGATCTTCCGCTTGCTTTTCAAAACAGAAAACAAGGGGGCGGACTCCCCGGAGGCTCCACCCCATCCCGTCATCCAGCAGTCAAGGCCGCCAGCGCAACTAGGGGTCAGACACATGGCCCAACTGCCCCGGCCCAGCCCGGCCCACCTACCCCTCAGCAGCACGACCATTTCTGGAGGGTGCTGTGAGCGTCCCTAGGGCATCGGAGGTACCAGGACACACCCCTAGCAGTAGGAAGGGAAAGTGTGCTGTGGTCCCAGCCAGTGGCCTCCCCCGCCCCTGCTGAAGCCGGGCCCTCGGAAGCAGCACCCAGGCAGCTACTGGCTCTGGGTGCTCACCCAGCAGTCAGAGCTCAGGAGAAACCCTGGGGGAAGGAGCTTGAACCCAGCCCCCACTCTTCCTGCGCACCCATCCCCTCATGGTGCCCCCTGTAGGACCAGGCCCCCCAGGGGCCAAGGAGCACCCCCTACCAGGAGCTGAAGACAGAGCAGGCCCTTCCCACCCAGAGAAGTCACCAGGTAGGCATGGACCTCACCTGCACCCTGGGCAAGCTACGCACCGGGACAGAGACCTGAAGGGCTGGCTTCCCGGTGCTCCTGCAGCATGGGGTGTGTGGGCCATTGAGATCAAAACTGACAGAGCGGTCACTTTGGAGGGGAGAGGGGGTGTCGGGGCCACCTGCAGGGGGCGGGCCGGCCACTGGCCTTACAGTAGTAGCACAGGTCCCATCTCTAAGGGCACACCAGATCCAGCTCTCTCAAGGAGAGGAACCAGGGGAGGACCAGCCTGCCGCTTCCGCTACAGTCCTGACCGCTGGCCAGTATTTCCTAAATGGTTTCAGCTCCCGTTGAGAACAAGTGAACTGGTAATATCTTCAACACATGTTTCCGAGCATCTACTCTGTGCCAGGGAATGATCTAGGCTCTGGAGTTGTGACCTGAAGGGGCAGAGCCCATGGCCTTAAGGAGCTGAGCAGGGAGAGAGCGCATGTGACCATGAAAGCAGTCACGGATCTCAGATACAGCAAGCGTGGTGAGCAGCAGCCTGTGGGCTGCCCCAAGCTTGTTTCGCAAAGACACTGTCCTGGTAAGAAGCTGGGGGCCAGAATCCAGGGTGGACCATGTACACGGCAGGCAAGCACACAATGCAACACTCCAGACGCCGAATTTACTTCAGCAAAGAGGTTTAAAGGAAGACCTGTCTCCCTCCTCCCAGCAGAAAACACACACACACATACCCTTTTCTCTAAGTTCTCCTAAAATGTCTTGAACGTTGGGATTCTGCTCTTCGAGGTCAAGGTTAAGCGAGCCTGTGTCGGGAAAGGACTTCAGGATGTCAGCTACCATGAGAACCCAGGGGTCCGAGTCCAGGGTAGCCAGCTGGATAATCTCTGCCAGGGCACCCCTCATCTGCCAAGAAAGGAGAGACAGTAGTCCTGAGGGGGGCCCCCCAAGAGATGCCACCCCTGCCCGCCCCTCCCGGGACCCCCCCACCCCTGCAACTGACACGCGCCAGCGCCTTGCTCAGGACTGCAGGGCGGAGCTGGGCAGAAGCCAGTGTGCATGCACCTTTGTTTTTAAACAGAGGGACCTTGCTCGCACCCCACTGTAGCTTCTGTGGGCACAAAACAGTGTCCACGCTCTACAGCAATGGCCTCCATGCCCGTCCCATCCTTGTGGGGGCCTGCAGGCTCCCCCTCCTCTGTGCCCTCCACCCCACGGCCATCCCCCTGACCCGGGCGGCCACTGCCTCTGCCAGGGCACAATGCCCGCCCGCACTGCTGCCCACGCACCGGGCCCTGGGGCGGCCGCCTCTCCCCGCAGCCTCCGAGGTGGCTCCCAGTGGCATCCAGGCTCCTCGACCGCCCGCACAGCAGGAGACCGGAATGCTGTCCATAGACAAGCTCCTGCCTCCCTTGAGCGCATGTTACTCAGAACCTCTGCCAGGCCACCAACACCCCCGCTTAGGAGACCTGCTGGTGGGGCACCATGGTGATGGGGAGACCAGCCCCCAGTCCCGATGGGGCAGTACGGACGCAGGCAGCCTCGCCATACTCAGCAGAGCGAGGGCCCAGGAAGGGGCAAAAGGCGACGTGGGGCTCCTGCTGTCTGACCCCCACCCCTGCATTTGTGCTGGCCCCGGAAATGGCCAGGGCGGAGGCCCTGATGGAGCTCCTTTTCATCCCCCAGATGTGAGACTCATTGAGACGTGGCACTCCTGGCCTGATGGAGTCCCCTCACCCAAGCACGCCTCGGGTCCCACCCACCAGGGCAGAAGCCTCCTGGCCCCCTCACCCAGGTCAAAGCTCCTAGGTGTTCGATTCTGACACTGGGCGCCCCCTGTCGGCCACACACAGGACTGGGCACCAGCAAAGGGGTTCTAAAAGGCCATCTCTTGAAAGATGCAGAAAGATGTTCTTTTCATGGCAAAAACTGTAAACATTTATTTTTTAACATCTGTAGTGGGGGGCTTTTTGTTAGAGATAACGGCCCCATCCACCACCTTCTCTCTTTTCTTTAGCTGAGCTATAAGCTCTGTTCTACATCAAAAACAAAAAGGCACAAAATGAAAATTTAAACAATATCGACTGTCCCTTACTACAAAAAATTAAGAATAAGAACATCTCAGGCAACTGAAGTTATATATAAAATGATTACTCCTATCTAAATGGGTCTGCAGTGGCTCAGTAAGATGGCGGGCTCCCCCATCAGCAATCAGCCCCAAAGCACTGAGAACAGGAAACACACTGTGTGAGCAAAGTCGTGAGCACCCAGACTCACAGACGACAACGCCAGGAGGGGAGAGGCCGCAAAGGTGATGTCCACACCTCACACATCTGGGAGACCAGGATCAAAAACATGGGTGACGATCAATGCTGGCCCAGGGGCCAGGAGACTGGAGCCCTCTGGACACGCAGCTGGGCCCGTGGGCCTGGAAGCCAGATTGGCGCTTCCTCAAGGAGATGAACCTGGAGACCAGGCAGCTACGGCAGATTGCGTGGGGCAGCGGAAAGAACAAGGCCACCACATGCATCCCAATATGGAAGCCTCCCAAAATGAGATGCAGAGCAGATTTGACCCCTCTAATAACCTACCCTTCCTAGAGACCCTCGGTCTCTCCGGAGAGCCAAGCGAGGTGGGGCTTCAGGGACAGACACAAGCAAAAGAAGACCTGGTCTCAAAGTGCTAAGTGAGCACGAGATGAACAGAGAACCCACCTGTGTTCATGAAAGCCTAGTGTTCTCAGCTGAACTGTACTCCCCCAAAAAGATAAGCCAGAACCTCACAACAGGACTGTGTTCGGAAACAGGGCCTTTCCAGGTGGTCAAATTATGATGAAGCTGTTGGGATAGGTCCCATCCACCATGACCGGTGTCCTTACCAAGAAGGGAAATCTGGACACAGAACCAGACACTCACAGAAGAAAGACAAGGTGAGCGGTGCCCCCACCAGCTGCCAAAGACCAGTGGAAGCCACAGCAGGTTAGAAGAGGCCACCCAGAGCCGTGTGACAGAGTGTTTCGGTTGTCCTAGGCTACCTAGTTTGTGACACTCTGTTCCAGCAGCCCCAACAAACTAGTACAACAACCAGGAGACCAAATGGATGAGATTGTTTTTTAAATTTTTTTTAAAAGATTTTTATTTATTTGACAGAGAGATCACAAGTAGGCAGAGAGGCAGGCAGAGAGGTGGGGGGAAGCAGGCTCCCTGCCGAGCAGAGAGCCCAATGAGGGGCTCGATCTCAGGACCCTGAGATCATGACCTGAGCTGAAAGCAGAGGCTTAACCCACTGAGCCACCCAGGTGCCCCAAGATTTTTTTTTTTTAATTTTTAAGATTTTATTTATTTATTTGAGAGAGAGAGAGCGTGACAAGTGGGAGGGTCAGAGGGAGAAGCAGACTTCCTGCTGAGTAGGAAGCCCAATGCGGGACTCGATCCTGGGACTCCTGGATCATGACCTGAGCTGAAGGCAGTCACCTAACCAACTGAGCCACCCAGGCATCCCAAGATTTTCTTTTTAAAGATTTTATTTATTTATTTGACAGACAGAGATCACAAGTAGGCAGAGAAGCAGGCAGAGAGAGAGGGGGAACCAGGCTACCTGCTGAGCAGAAAGCCTGATGCAGGGCTCGATCCCAGGACCCTGGGACACGACCCGAGCTGAAGGCAGAGGCTTTAATCCACTGAACCACCCAGGTACCCCCAAATGGATGAGATTTTATAAAAATGTTTAAAAAAAGAAAGAAAAAAGAAAAAAGGCAGGGAGGTTAAAACCAGAAAGACTACAGTTACAACCTGAATGTGTGTCCCCCTCAAACTAGAAGCTAAGACCCTAACCCCCCCATGGTGGGAGTGGGAGGTGAAAAGGTCCTGAGGGCAGGACCTTCACAGTGGAGGTGGTGCCCACGGAGAAGAGGGATCCTGTGAGCACACACCCACGAGACACTGAATCAGCCAGCACCTAGACCTTGCACTTTCCAGCATCCGAATTCTAAGAAAATAAATGTCTGCTGTTTAAACCATCTGGCTGACAATATTTTATAACAGCAGTCCAAGACACTTTAGGGTTAAAATCTTCGACAAGAACCCTACCTTCAGCCACGTTCTCATGGTAGGCTTTCACGGGGCTTCTGGGGGGAGACAGATGCCTGATCAAGTAGGGAGCTTCCAGTTCTTGCCAACAGGGCAACCTGGCATGGGCTGCTGGAACATCGCATGCCCTCATGCGTGCGTGTGCACGTTTGCGCACGTGCACGCGCGCACACACCCCTCCCCCAATCTATGAGAGAGTTGGCCTGCATCTAAGTGCATGGCTGGGGACAGAACCCGGACTCAGAGGAAAATAAAACTGCCTTCCAATCTCACAGCATGTCTGAAGGTGCACTCCTGATGCATGACGGACCCATCAGTGAATCGGAGGGCTACAAAGTGAAAAGAAATGAAAGAGGCACATCTAATGACTTCTTAAAACTTCAAAAGCACAAACCATAAATCAAAAATTTATTACTGTGTGTTAAAACGAAAGATTTCTGTTCAGCGAAGGGCAAATGAAAAAGCTGACAGAAAGGTAACAGAATGGCAGATGTAATCTGTAGTGTTTGTTCAAAACCAGCAGTGTTTACCATCCCAAATATACAGAGTCCCTCCAAATCAACAAGATGGCAACCCCAATGGAAACAGAGACAGATACTATTTTAAGATTTTATTTATTTATTTGACAGAGAGAGAGAGAGCGCACAAGCCGGGGGGCAGTATGCAGAGGGGGAAACAGGCTCCCAACTGAGCAGAGAGCCCAAAGTGGGGATCAATCCCAGGACCCTGGGATCATGACTTGAGCCAAAGGCAGATGCTTCACTGACTGGGCCACCCAGATGACCCAAAGGCATTTGCTATTAACAGGCAATGGACAAGGCAGAAATTTGAGAAGGCAGTGAACACAGGGACAGCTGCCTCAAATGAACACAAGGCAGCACTTTTCAACCATCTGATCCACAGAAACAGAAAAGTGGACAAAACCGAGGGGGAAGGAGAGTATAAGTGCCATCAGGCACTGCAGGTGGGGGTGTGGACAAGACAATCTCACCACTGAAGCAAGTATGTCCTATGACCCAACACGTCCACCCCTGGGCACAGATTCCACAGAAATCCTCGCAGTGGCCCACGGGGAAGGAGCTCTGTGCTGTGGCACTGCTAGTCATACCCAGCCCGGAGGCAGCTGTCACCCCGAGCTGGAGGGGGCTGTGCACAGGGACACCAAGCATGGGGGCCCAGCAGAGCAGGTCTGAGTCTGCCCAGCTCTCTGTGAAGGACCTGACAGTGACCACTTCAGGGCTTGTGGGCCACGTCAAAAAATCAAAAACAAAAAACCCCCCCAAAACCAGAATGACACAACTTTGAGCAATCCTTTTACTAACGTGCAAGTGTTCTTAGCTCACATACCTTACGAATAGGTCACGGCCAGTTTGCCAACCCCTGGAGGAGATGAAGAGCAACATGGATGAATCTTAAAAAACTCTGACTGAAGTACATAAGACAATATAATTTACATCAATTAAAAACAATATGCTCTGAAAGATGGGAACAGGTACTTTACCAAAGATTAGCGATGCGAGACTGACAAGAGAAGACGCTCAGTGTCACAAGTGACTATGGAAACACAAACTAGAAGAGTGCCTAAGAGGACAGACACTGTCAGATGTAGAAGACAGCAGCTGGAGGGAAGGTGACATGGGACCACCACCCTGGAAAGCAGTCAGCGGCTTTCTTTAGAAGTGAAACACACGGCGGCGGGGGGGGGGGGTGCACAGTCGTTTAAGCGTTGGTCCAACTCGTGTTCAGCTCAGGTGATGATCTCAGGGTCGTGAGATCCAGCCCCGCAGCAGGTTCTGTGCTCAGCAGGGAATCCCCTTGAGAGTCTCTCTTTCCCTCTCCATGTGCTTGCTCTCTTTCAAATACATAAATCTTAAAAAAAAAAAAAAAAAGGAAGTGATACTTACACCTAGCACCTAGCCACCCTCTCCTGCGTGTCACCCTGGGCAAGACAGTCCACACAAGGAGAGACCTGTTTCTAAAGCATGTCCACAGAGAGGCAGGCTACTCAACAAAGAACTACAGGGGCTCCCGGCTGGCTCCATCAGAGCACGTGGCTCTTGGCTCTTGATCTTGGGATCATGAGTTCGAGCCCCAGGCTGGATATAGAGATTACTTAAATAAGCTTAAAAAAAAAAAAAGTTATGGGGCTCCTGGGTGGCTCAGTGGGTTAAGCCTCTGCCTTCAGCTCAGGTCGTGGTCTCGGGGTCCTGGGATCTAGCCCTGCATCGGGCTCTCTGCTTGGCAGGGAGCCTGCTTCTCCCTCTCTCTCTGCCTGCTTCTCTGCCTACTTGTGATCTCTGTCAAATAAAGAAGTAAAATCTTTAAAAAAAAAAAAAAAAGTTATGAGCTGGGATACCTGGGTGGCTTAGTCAGTTAAGAGCTGCTGCCTTTAGGTCCCGTCATGATCCCAGGGTCCTGGGATCGAGTCTCACATGGGGCTCCTTGCTCAACAGGGAGTCTACTTTCCCCTCTGCCTACCACTTCCCCTGCTTGTGTTCGTTCCCTCTCTCTTCTCTGTGCGCTCGCTCTGCTTCTCTCTCCGTCTCTGCCACCCCCTGCCTGTACATGCATGCTTTCTCTCAAATAAATGAAATCTTTTAAAACAAATAAAGAGACTAGAACGGTTTGTGCCTGCGGGAACGTGGGAGCAGGATGTGGGAGTAAGAGTGCCACAAGATTTTACTTCTTTATTTGACAGACTCTATAGGAAGGAAAAGTGAGTCAATAAACAGTTTAATGGCAGATGAAGGAAGGGATGGGATGCTAAGTCAGACACTATGCAGACCATAACAAAGAAAGGAAACCACTAGAAGCTATGGAGGGGAGATATATGGGTCAGCAGACAGAGGGGAGTCCCATATGCACCTCCTTGGAGAAGCAGAGAATAAGGGAAAGAAACTAAGGGAAGTAAAGGCAATATGTGAAGGGATAACTACTGAGATTTTCTTGAACAGATGGAAGATGCCTGTAATTTCAAAAAGCCCACCAAAACATGCCATAGGAAAGTACAAGACTACAGAGAGACCCAGTGTCCTGGGCCGACGATCTGAGGCCATCAGGGGCAAGGCTACAACCTTGCGAGGGGCTCCTGCTCACTGTGGGGACAGAGCCCCTCCTGGTCATGCTCTCTCTCTCTCTAAAATAAAGAAATCTTAAAAAAAAAAAAAAAAAAGTAAAATTAGAGGTAAATCTCACCTATGAACATAAATACAAAATTCCTACACAAACTATCAAGACAACATAATCCAACAATATAAAATGGCTAAATTGGGGGCACCTGGGTGGCACAGCTTATTGAGGCTCTGATTCTTAGTTTCAGCTCAGGTCATGATCTTGGGGTCTTGGGATCAAGTCCCATGTTGGGCTCCACACTCAGCACAGAGTTGGCTTCAAACTATCTCTCCCTCTGCCCCTTCCACCCTGTGGTGCTCAGGCACACTCTCTCTCAAGTAAGTATTAAAATAAAATGACTAAATTAGGTTTATACCTCAGGGATGCAAAGTTGGTTTACAATTAATGCTATTCTATAAATATGGGGAATTACGCATCAAGGGATATTTTAACCATTTGTTAAAACTCAAAACCCATTCATGTTCATACTACAAGGATGGCTACATCAAAAAGACAGGACAAGGGGCGCCTGGGTGGCTCAGTGCGTTAAAGCCTCTGCCTTCGGTTCAGGTCATGATCTCGGGGTCCTGGGATCGAGCCCCGCATCGGGCTCTCTGCTCAGCAGGGAGCCTGCTTCCTCCTCTCTCTCTCTGCCTGCCTCTCTGCCTACTTGTGATCTCTCTGTCAAATAAATAAATAAAATCTTAAAAAAAAAAAAAAAGACAGGACAACAAAGGACGGGAAGGATGGGAGAAACCGGAACACTCAAACATCGCTGCTGGTATCAGCTGTGAAGAAGCTGAAGCCACCGTGGAAGACAGGCTGGCAGGACCTCAGGACAGTAATAACACAAGCCAAGCTGTTCTTCCCTGAGGCCTATGCCTGAGAACCGAAACCCAGTGTCCACACTGGAAATACAGGTCTATACAAACTTCTTGTGAACTTTCACAGCAGCAGTATTCGTAAGAGTCAAAAAGTGTATACATCCCAAATATCTATTAATTGACAAATACCTGAGGAATAAAATGTGGTCTATCAATGCAGTGGAATATCAGTCAGTTATAAAAAAGAAGTAGAAACAGACTACAACGTCAGTGAACCCCAAAAGTATCACACTAAGTAAAAGAAGCCAGTCACAAGGACCACATATTGTATGATTCCATTCACACGAAATGTCCAAAATAGATAAATCCTCAGACACAGAAAGCAGATCAGTGGTCACCTCAGGCTGGGGAAGGTGGGGGTAGTGGTGGAGGAGGAGACTGCCAATGGCTTATTTTGGGGCTGATGAAAATGTTCTAAAATTGACTAAGATGATGGTTATACAACTCTGAACATACTAAAAAACACTCAATTTACATTTCAAATGAGTGAAATTATATCTCAGTAGAACTCTTAAGAAAACTCATTCATGATTACAACTTAAAAAAAATTTAGGAGGTGGGCACCTGGGTGGCTCAGTCGGTGAAGTGTCTGCCTTCAGCTCAGGTTATGATTCCCGGGTCATGGGATGGAGTCCCAAGTCCGGCTCCCCTCTCTGCAGGGAGTCTGCTTCTCCCTCTACCCTGCCACTCCCTCCGCTCGTGCTCTCGGTGTCAAATGATTTAAAAAAAAAAAAAAAATCTAGGGGCACCTGGGTGGCTCAGTGGGTTAAGCCGCTGCCTTCGGCTCAGGTCATGATCCCAGGCTCCTGGGATCGAGTCCCGCATCGGGCTTTCTGCTTGGCGGGGAGCCTGCTTCCCCCCAGAGCCTGCTTCCCCCCCACCCCGCCTCTCTGTCTACTTGTGATCTCTCTCTGTCAAATAAATAAATAAAATCTTTAAAAAAAAAATCTAAAAAAAAGAAAAAGATTAAAAAATAAATAACGTATAAAAAAATCTAGAAATAGAAGAGAATTTCCTTAACCAGATAAATCTATCTACCAAAAATAATAGTAAACATAATATTTATCATCAAAATAGTCAAAGTTCTCATTGTGCAATCAGAAAAAAGACAATGGGGGTGCCTGGGTGGCTCAGTGGGTTAAAGCCTCCGCCTTCGGCTCAGGTCATGATCCCAGAGTCCTGGGATCAAGCCCCACATTGGGCTCTCTGCTTAGCAGGGAGCCTGCTTCCTCCCCGCTGTCTTTCTCTGCCTGCCTCTCTGCCTACTTGTGATCTCTGTCAAATAAATAAATAAAATCTTTAAAAAAAAAAAAAAAGAAGAAGAAAGACAATGTATTGGAGGGGTCCTGGTGAGTGCAGTATAAGGCAAGAAAAAGAAATAAAAAGTAGGGGGCGGGGGCGCCTGCGTGGGTTAGTTGGTTAAGCGACTGCCTTCAGCTCAGGTCATGATCCTGGAGTCCCGGGATCGAGTCCCGCATCAGGCTCCCAGCTCCATGAGGAGTCTGCATCTCCCTCTGACCTTCTCCTCGCTCATGCTGTCTCTCACTGCCTCTCTCTCAAACAAATAAATAAAATCTTTAAAAAATTTTAAAAAATAAAAAGTTAAAAAAGTAGGGGGCGCCTGGGTGGCTCAGCAGGTTAGGCCTCTGCCTTCTGCTCAGGTCATGATCTCAGGGTCCTGGACTGAGCCTTGCATCGGGCTCTCTGCTCAGCGGGCAGCCTGCTTCCCCCCACCTCTCTCTGCCTGCCTCTCTGCCTACTTGTGATCTCTCTCTCTCTGTGTCAAATAAATAAATAAAATCTTGGAAAAAAAAGTAATGGGAAAGATATTAGTAAGTACACAGAAAAATAGTCAACAGAAAAATTACTGCAATTAGGAAGCTATTCACAGATTCATCTAAAAAAATAAATTTGAACAGATACCATTTACAACAGCATGAAAAATATGAAATATCTAATAACGCATCTAACAGAAGATGGAAGACCTCTATAAAGAAAATCATAAAACTTTATAACAAATATTAAAGGAAAACTAAATAGAGAGGTATGCCCATATTCACAAGTTATCAGATACAATATTAAGATGATTTCACCCCAGAATGCAGTATAAATTCAACTCAGTCTAAATCAAAATCCCAACATGATGTATGTGTAACCGGAGAAGTGAAAGTTAAATATATACACAAGTAGAAAAAACTCAGAACAGCCAAAGACGCTCCTGAAGAATGAAGTGGGGGAGGGGCTGCTGTGAGCTGCCCAGACTTCAGTATGTAGCAACAGGACTTAGTGGGTTATCCGCACAGTGACATGAGAGCCTGAAGGAACCCGGCAGAACCCAGGCACCAACCCACAGAAGTGACAGCAGTTCCAATAAATGGGGCTGGACTAACTGGACATCCATGTGGAAAAGGAAACTGGACTCCCAGCTTTACACAATTATCAAGGCCAGGCAGCCTGAAGAATGTGAAAGGTGAACAGAGCTGCTCCAACAAGACAGCAGAAACGCCCTCCCGTTAGGCCTCAACAAGACAAGCTCAGTCCCATCACAGAGGAAGGCAAGACCGCCAGCAGCCGGTCCCAGCTGAGAGCATCTGCACCTCCAAAGGTTCTGTGAAAAAGCCTGCGTGAGGCTTAAAACTAACAATCGCTATAAAATATATAACTGAAAAAGGACTGCCAACTGACGTTTATATATATACAGATATATGCGTGTATGTTTTAAAAAAGCCAAAAAAAAAAAGCAGCTGTCAGAAAGAAACCCCACAAAAGACATGAAGAGGTAACTCACAGAAAAAGAAAATCAGTGAATAAATACATGAAAGGGTGCTCAACCATGTTAGTATTGAAGCAAATACAAATCAAAATCACCCAACGTGGCGAAATTACTTAATAATACTGTACTGCATATTTGAAAGTTGCTAAGAAAGTAAGTCTGGGGCACCTGGGTGGCTCAGTCGTTAAGTGTCTGCCTTCAGCTCAGGTCATGATCCCAGGGTCCTGGGACTGAGCCTCGAATCAGGTTCCCTGCTCTGCAGAAGCCTGCTTCTCCGTCTCTCACTCCCCCTGCTTGTGCTCCCTCTCTTGCTGTGTCTCTCTCTGTCAAATAAATAAATAAAATCTCAAAAAAAAAAAAAAAAAAGACAGTAAGTCTTGAAAGTTCTCATGCCAAGGGAAAAAAATTTCTGCATGTATGGTAGACTTACTGCACTGATCATAGGCAATACATGCAAACCCCATTATCCTTATGTTGCATGCCTGAAGCTAACATAACATTGTATGTTCATTAATTCTCAATTTAAAAAATGCAGGGGCACCTAGGTGCGACCAGCTCTTGGTTTTGCTCCGATCCTGATCTGAGGGTCCTGTGGTGGAGCCCCAAGAGGGGCCTCCTGCTTAGCGGGGAGTCTGCTTCTCCCTCTACCCCTTCCCCTCCTCACGTGCTTGTTCTGTAAGAAGTAAGTAAATCTTTAAAAAAGTGGCTCAGTCCTTAAGCGTCTGCCTTGGGCTCAGGTCATGATCCCAGGAGGGATCGAGCCCCGCATCAAGCTCCCTGCTTGGTGGGAGGCCTGCTTCTCCGTCTCTCACTCCCCCTGCTTGTGTTCCCTCTCTCGCTGTCTCTTTCTCTGTCAAATAAATAGATTAAAAATCTTTTAAAAAATTTAAAAATAAAAATAAATCTTAAAATGGTGCAGTTACTCTGGGAAAGAACAAACAAGAGAACCCCACCAAACACCTTTTAGGCACCCAGCAGGCGGGCAAGTGTGGGGGAGGGCCCCTTTGGAAAACACCAGGCACAGTGCCGTGACCCCGCAACCCCAAACAGGTACGTGCTTATTGACCCCCTAATGCGAGTCCACAAGCCACCATGTCGCTAGGACAGGACGGGCGGCAACCGGAGCCGAAGCCGCGGCGTGGACGCGCACCTCGGGCACGCGCGCAGCAGGCACCGCCCCGCCAGCCCAGCCAGTTCCGCAGACCCGCACCTGTGCGCCGGCTCCACCCGCAGCCACGAAGGTACAGACCGCAGCCGCGTCCTTCCGACAACCGCAGCGCCACCACGTTAGCCGGCGCCGGCTTCGGTATTTTGAAACCTAGTTTACCTCGCGCGAAAACCGACACAGTGTGCCGTTTCGGAAAAACAAGACCAGTCTCACACCCACGCCCTTGAGCGACGTGGAGCACCCGTGCGCGGGAAGAACCCTAAGATTCGTGAACAAGCGCCCTGAACGAGCGGCTGTTCCGTGAGGTGCCCGGGACAGAATCCGGAGCCCGCCGCCCTCCGCGGCCTGGATCCCGGTTGCGGGGCCCCAATGGCGGCCCCAGGACCCCACGTCCTCCGGCGGCTTCCCAGCCTCCCCTCCCGGCCGGTGGGCTCCAGCTCCTCCCCTCCAGCACCCCCGGGGCCGGGAGGTCGGGGCCTGTGGGGCCGGCGGTCGGGAGACAGGCCTGACCAGGGCGGGAGAGAGGGGGAGGCGTGAGGGTCGAGGGTCGAGGGTCTCGGGGCGCGAATGAGGGTCCGTGGGCAGGGGGCGTGAGGGTCGGGGACCAGGGTCCCGGGGCGGGAATGGGGGTCCGTGGGTCAGGGGGGCATGAGGGCCGGGGACGAGGGTCTCAGGGCGGGAATGAGGGTCCGTGATCCAGGGGGGCGTGAGGGTCTGGCACGAGGGTCCCGGGGCGGGAACGAGGGTCCGTGGGCAGGGGGGCTTGAGAGTCGGGCACGAGGGTCTCGGGGCGGGAATGAGGGTCCGTGGGCAGGGGGGCGTGAGGGTCGGTGGGGGCGTTAGGGTCGGGGAAGGGTCTCGGGGCGTGAATGAGGGTCCGTGGGCAGGGGGGCGTGAGGGTCGCGGGGTTCCGGGTGACCGTGAAGGTCCGGGGGAGGGCTGGAAGGGGTAAGCAGGGAAAGTCAGAGAGAAGCGGGCAGGGCCCGGGTCTCGGGTCCCTGGAAGGGGCGGCCCCGCGCCCCCACCGCCGTTCGCCTCACCTCGTCCACGGTGCGACGCGGGAGGTGCAGCGTCCCGAGCAGCAGCTTGAGCTTCACGGCCGAGGAGAGGCCGTGGAAGCAGAGGCGGATGTTGTCGATGACCGCGGCGGTGAGCAGGGACGCGATGCTGGGCGGCGCCCACAGCTCGTCCGTGGCCCCCAGCTTGTTGTGCAGCCACAGGCCCGTGTCGCTCTCCCGCATGGACGCCATCTTGGGGGGAGAAAGCCGGGCGCCGCCGAGCCGGCATCTTATGAAGACACCTACGCGGCCGCGGCGAGGACCCCCAACATGGCGGCACCCGCGGGGCGTCCGCGGTGACGTCTCCGGGGGGCGGGGCCTCGGCGAGGCGGTCCGCGGCGGCGCCGAGGAGGGCTCGCCGGTCGCCGTAACGCAGCATGGCGGCGCCCGCGGCCGGCTCTTCGGCGGCCGGGAGAGATGACGTCAGGAGAGGGGCATTGCGCGCCTGTGGCGAAAGGGCGCGTGGTCGGGGGACGCGGCTTCAAGGCGTAGCGCGCTTGCGTGGTTGGCCCGCGCCGCGAGACGCCCGCCTGGCAGCCAGCGCTGCCCTGTCCCCGCGCGGACCAGGTGTCCAATGTGGCCCGGAGGCGGGCTCCCAGGCAGGCTCCCAGGCGCACGGCCCAGGCCTCCTCGCCCCCCCTGCCGAGGGAGCACCCTGCGCGCGGGCCGTGTGGGAGGAAGGTCTCCAAGGTCCACAAGTCGGGTAGGACGGTCCGCCGGGGGCGGCCCGGGGCGTTCGCATGCCCTCGGGTGAGGGGTGCCCTGTGCTCGCTGCCGTCCCAGGGGCCTGAGTGGGCTCTGCGGCCCAGAGGGAGTGGGCGGTGTACGGTAGTGAGGGTGGTGCGCAGAGGCCGCTGGGCGGCGGGGGCCTGGCTGGCCTCCGGTCCCCGGTGCCGCTGTGTGTGCTGGTGCCCGCAGCTGCCCGGGGAGAGGACGGAGTCGCTGTGCGGGCAGCCTGCCAGACTTGGGCCTGCCCTTTGCAGATGCCCGGAGTGCGGGAGAATCAGCCCTGCCTTCCTGGGGGAGTAGGGGCGGTTTCCCCGTGCCAGGATTCCGCTTTGGGAATGATCAAGGAAACCCCAGCACGGAGTGAGGGACCCTTTGCCTGCGGGGGTTCCTCTCCGCCGTGGCCAGCCCTCTTCTTCCCAATAGGCCCGCCACCTCGCCTGCTTCGGGAGGTCTCCGTGGACCAGGAGGTGCTCTGGTTATGGTCACAAACTGGGAGGAGTGGGTACTGGTCTGCCATGGCCTGGCAGGGCTGGGGCATCTGTCGGAGAAGGGGAGGTTGCAGGAGGTCGCAGGCTGTGAGCAGGAGCTAGGGCGACCTGCATAGGGAGCACCTCGGTGCCTCAGGACGGTACTCCTTTCCCAGGTCCTCACCTCCCCGCCCCAACACATACTTGTGCCCTTCCCCCATCATATCCAAGAGCGCCAGCGCCCAAATCGCCCCTTCAGACCTACTCCCTCCACACCCATAGGCTCCATCTTTCCAGTTCAAGACCACTATGGGGAGGAAGGGGGGATGCACCCACTGCCTCACCCTTCTGCACCTGGGCGGTGGAGAGGTCTGCAGTCCAGTCCCCTCAGATCAGATCTCGTAGCTCACCTCTCTCCCCAGGCACCTCCCCCAACCCACTCTAGTGTGTTCGGGATACCTACTGATGTATCATTGACAAACCTTAAATGTTGTGTATATATGTGCCTTCAATGGGCAGAGAGGAGATTATGCCAGATCTTGTATCCATTCCCCTAGCATTAAACCCCTACACTGCTTCCAGAGACCCACTCTACAGACAGCCCTCCTAGGAGTCCCTCCAAGGCGATGTGCAAGGGTCTGGGAGCTGCCTTTCTGGGAGTGGAGGTATTGACCAAAGGGCATCCAGGTAGTGTTACAAAGGACTGCCAAAAGGTTCTCTAGGGGACTGCACTTCTTACCCAACCCCAGCCATGTGCTGTGACTGGCTTGTATAGGCTTACAAGACCCAACTGTTAAATTTTCAGGAATTGTACAAGCTTGGTGTCAAACATAGCATTATTAAAAATTAAACTTCATTTTATTGTATTCATTTTACTACTTTATCTTTTACAACATATCTTACCTCAGGGAGGCCTAATTGGCTCAGTCGGTGGAGCACATGACTCCTGATCTTGGGGTTGTGAGTTCGAGCCCCACGTTGGGGGTAGAGATTACTTTAAAAAGTAAAATCTTAGGGGTGCCTGGGGGGTTCAGTCGGTTAAGCATCTGCTTTTGGTTCAGGTCCTGGGTTCGAGTCCCACATCAGGCTTCTTGCTCATTGGGAAGTCTGCTTCTCTCTCTGCCCCTCCCCTGCTTGCTCGCTCTCAAATCTCAAAGAAATAAAATCTTCTAAAAAAGAATCTTAAAAAAAAAAACCAGAAAACCCCCCTGAGATATCCTCCTTCATTTCACATTACCCATGCTGTAGACGTATTCACATCTGCCGTCTTGGAATGGTGGAAATGCTGTGTGACCTGCTCCCTGGCTTGTCCTAGCCTCATTTCCTTGACCTAATAATGGCAGCCTGCAGCAAGGATGGGGTTGTTTACACCATGGATATCGCAGATTCTACAGATCAGGGCTTGACTGATAGTTTTGTTGATTGTCTAGACTAGCCAAGGAAAGTAGTGCTGACAATGAAAATTAAAAGTACGTTATATCTGTCGTCCTTACACTGTAAATAGTGCACTTGCACACAGGTGCAGCATCCCTTCTACTACTCAAAAATTAGGGGCGCCTGGGTGGCTCAGTGGGTTAAAGCTTCTGCCTTCGTCTCAGGTCATGATCTCAGGGTCCTGGGTTTGAGCCCCGCATCAGGCTCTCTGCTCAGCGGGGAGCCTGCTTCCCCCTTTCTCTCTGCCTGCCTCTCTGTTTACTTGTGATCTCTCTCTCTCTGAAAAATAAATAAATAAAATCTGAAAAAATCATTGTCTAATTTGGCAAAGAAGGTCCTCCCGTTACTGACTAATGGGTGAGGTTCTGAAGTAAGTGTGCTGGGGCTTAATTACAATAATCGGAGGGTGTCACAGTTGATTACATACCAAATTTAATGACAACACATTTATTGGGAAAAGAGCAGAGTGGGATGCAACTTCCTTTGTCAAGCAATGACTGAATTGTAACTACTGGTTGACCAAAATGAAAATCTTTGTTCACTGCAGGCGCCCAGAAGTTTTTAAATGTGTTTTTAAATG
The DNA here is from genome assembly GCF_963455335.1 of Martes martes. Lineage (NCBI taxonomy): Eukaryota > Metazoa > Chordata > Mammalia > Carnivora > Mustelidae > Martes > Martes martes. The sequence goes on from NC_137889.1 coordinate 139,967,866, forward strand.
TGGCTATCCAGTGGTCCCAACAACATTTGCTGAAAACACTGTTTCTCAAATGAACCACCTTTGAACCTTTGTTAACTGTTGTCCGTATATGTGTGGGTCTATTTCTGGACACCTTTCTAGCCTAATTTATTCATCTTTCTTTACACTATGATGCAGGAAAGAAAGGTTTCGAAGCTGATAGCCAAGAAGGAATTCTTGAGACATCTTTGGTGCAAAAAGGTGATTTTATTAAAGCATGGGGACAGGACCTGTGGGCGGGACGAGCTGCAAGGGGGTGGTGAGGAGTGGTCCATTATATATTTTCAAGTTGGGAGTGGGATAGAGAGAGGGTAAGTCTCTAAGGTATTTTGGAAGCAAGTTTTCCAGGACTTTGAGAGGGTTCACTATTATTAGGAAAATATCATTTATTACCATATCTTTGGGCCATATGCTTGGGGGATGATTGCCAATACATATTTTGGGGGGGGTAGAGATAAAGGGAGTTTCTAAAGGAATTTTTCTATGTTAAAGTAGACTTACAGGGACATCTGGGTGGCTCAGTTGGTTAAGCATCTGCCTTCGGCTCAAGTCATGAGCCCAGGTGCTGGGATTGGGCCCCACATTGGGCTTCTTGCTTGGCAGGGAGTCTGCTTCTCCCTCTGCCTGCTGCTCACCTGCTTGTGCACTTTCTCTCTCACTCTTTGACAAATAAATAAAATATTTTAAAAAAATAATAAAGTAGACTTACAGGATCCTAGGGATCTGGCTAAGGTTGCCTTTTACCCTTAGCAAAGTATTAACATTGAGGCAGTTGAGTCCCTAGGGTAATGTCACTCTGCCGTTTCAAGGACTTGTCCATGGGCTGCAGGTAGTAAGAAAATTTAGTAATTTCTCTTCTGCCTTTGTTTCCCACATTATTCCCCCTGAACAATTTTGACCCTTAAATCTAAAGTTGCTGAGGGGAGGATGGTCTCATCTTCTGTAACTTCATGCTGTTGAATAGGGTTGTAGAGATGTCCCTACCTATGGGTCAGCATTGGTCGGCTGGGACTTATACAGATCTTGGAGTTACAAAAGGCAGAGGCGGCTGAATCCTGAGATCATCTGTTGGTTGGAAGTTATGGCAGCGAAGGTGTACCAAGTGGAGAGAGAAAACCCCAAACATGGCTAGTGTAGCAAAAAGAAAAAACCCAAATAAGAGTCCTTTGGCAGTTGACAAAAATCCTCTTCTAGTCCAGAGGTTCAACCCATCATTAAGGGAAAGAGAGGAGGGATCATTTAAAGCACCAATTTGAGTACTCATGGTAGAAATCTGGAAATACATTGTGATAGTCTGGAACATATACACAGCATTCTGTTTTTATGCCAACACGAGTTCCATCTTATGTAGCTGTTAGAACACCTAAAGCCAAGCTATGTTGTAGAGTTTCACTTAGGTCTCTGACAGTGTACTTATTAAGAGCTTCCAGGTGCCAGACAACACCCTCCAATCCCAGAGGGAACAAAAACGGGTGTTAGGTGGTCATACCAATGAGACACAGAACGTGTCCACCATTTGTTTAAATTTGGAAGGTTGGCCGGCTTGGTCATGGTTTTAATAATGTGTCTGTGGATCCAGGCAAAACTGAGTCCACTGGCCTACCCAGCTTGGGGGAAGCCATGGACACAAGTTAGAGCTGCATAGCTGCTGGGTCCTGTTAGGAGACAGTCATCTAATTCTGGACCCTTTAACTCCAGTCAAGATACCAAGGGCTATTCTGTTTTGGAGGGCCATCTTTTAAATGTGTAATAAAAGACGGTCTGTTGTCACTTTTTAGAGACCAAGGGAGTCCAAATCTAGGGACAGTTTCTCTTAGCAAAGTTTTTTTCCACCTCTGTGGCCTTTTTACCCAAATCAGTAGTGTAGTGTAAACCCTGTATTATCTTCCATTGGTTATTTTGGGGTTAAGATTTTTCTCTCATTATTAACAAGCCAGTCCTGGGCATTTCTTGGTCTGAATAGGCTTGCAGACTTTACTGGAGCTAAGGCTGGTAGAAGACTGCTTAGCTGCATGGTCTAGTGAATTGTTTCCTTTAAAGTCTAAGGTCATATCCTTTGATGTCCTTTGAGGTGAATTGAAGCTACCTTCTTAGGTAGGTGTCCAGCCTTAAGAAGAGTAATAATTTCAGACCCATATTTGACCGGGGAGTCATGGCTTGATAATAATCCCCTTTTCTTCCAAATTGCTCCATGAGCCTGCAGGACTAGGAAAGCATATTCGGAATTGGTACAAATATTCATTTTTAAGGCTTTGGCAATTGCAAAGCACAAGTGAGCACTAGGGCACACCCAGCTTCTCTTATTCCCTTTTCTTTCATGAAACTATTACCATCAGTAAATATTATCAGTAACTATTGCCTGCATTTTTCAACAGGGGGATCTTTTAAATCTGGTTGACTAGAATAAACAAGATCAATGACCTCTGAACAGTTATGCTCTACAGAAGGATGATGATCAGGTCCAGACATAAAGGTAGCTGGGTTTAAAGTCTGACAGGTGTCAAGTATATTTCAGGCATACCTATAAACAGAGCCCAGTATTTAATAAGTCAGCCTCCCATCATCCTTTGGTGGCCTTTGGTCTCTAAGACACTCTGGACCTAATGGGAAGTCAATACAGGCAGGGACCATCCGAGAGTGAGCTTCGAGACTCCCACCAGGAGGACTGTCATGTGCTTGGTTAAAGCCTTTGTTTCTAATTGTATCTCAATAGAGGCGGCTTCTAGGATAAATATGACTAAGGAATAAAACCATCAAGAAGACCTCTTTATTTGAGGTCCAGCCTTAACAATGTCTTAATTATAAGGAATCACCAGCAAGTGGGAGAAGATTGTCTCAAGAGATAAGGACATCCCCAAGTGCACCATCTGGTCCAATCATAAGGAAAGTGGGGTCATCCATTATCTCCAAAGTCCATGGCTAACTCCATGGAGTGGGATACACTCTAGCTTTTACTGAGTGATTTTGTCATCCGAGCCACACAGAACTGGTCAAGGTGATTGCTGAGATAGACAGTTGTTGGAGAATCAGTCCCATTTTCAGCTGTTCAAATAATCATATGTCCATGGGGTCCTATTACTATCCCCACAGACTAACAAGCGAGAAGGTTGTCTATACATGAGCTACTGTGGCAATTTCTCTGAAATTTCTCAAGTTGTCTAGCTTAGGCAAACATCATTCAAAGACAATTAGAACTAGGATTTACCATCCATAAAGGTGAGTTATTGAAACATAATTTTTCTCCTTAAAATAACTCTACTTTCTAGAAATAGCCAAATCAAGACTAATTTGTAAAACGAGTCCGATTTTAACAAACTTGGCCTGATTGTTTACATAAGCTCAGCAAGAATAGTGATTGATCATATAGATCTTTGAGAATCTGCTTTGCTGGATCTTTTATAAGGAATTTCTAGGTTGAACTTTTAGTAGCTCTCCAGGCCAGAAGCCAAGCCAACCACTTGCCATCAGACATGCCTACAATACCTGTATATTGGGGTGAGTTCCTCTTCACGAGGTCTCCAAAGTCTCCTGAGGCTCCTGCACCTGCCAGGAAGTGACATTCTTTCCTCACCTGCTGAGGCTGCTGGGAACTCTGTAAGCAGGTATCAGGCCAACAGTACCAGGGGGCTTTATGGCTCCATGTTACAGAAAGTCAATCTTAGTTCCTTAAAGCTGTTTGGTCATATCTGAGTCTAGGCATGTCTCTCTCAAATATGACAGTTCCGTCAAAGCCTTTTGTAAAATGACCACTGTTTCCAATGGTGTCCAGGGTTACAAGGAGAACAGATTCTTATTGAACTTATGCAAATGACTAGGATTGCCACGGAAGAAAGAATATTCACTGAGACCTTTTGAATTTCATAGTGTTCAGGTAGAGAGAAAAGTTGAATGCATGAATTTGTTCACAAATAAATACTTTATCACATTTCTGTGAGTCTTAAGAAAAAGTTTCCTTAATCTGGAAGAGCAAACATCAGAGAACCAGCAATGTTTCAAACAAGAGTCACAAAAATTAGTCATCTTTTTAATTCATTTAGTCCCATGTTACTATTCTTGTTCAGTTTGAATGCAGCTTTTTGTTAGTTCTGGAAACTCTTACCCATTTCAGTTTCAATCTTAAAGATATTTATTTTCTGAATTTGTCCCAAAAGTCCTTTTTATGACTCTCCTTGAAAATGAAACTCATTTTGCAAGAGAATAAGAACAATTATAAATGACAAAAACTCAGCAATGTACATCATTAATGATTTGATTTGAGAGTTCATGCTGATGCAATTGACAAGGAAACTTGGTTATTTCTGCGACACATAACACTTCCATAGAATATCTAGTGATGACAAAGTTATACCAGAACGTAACATACCAAAACAAACAAGCCTAATTAGTCAACAAGACTTTGTTCACGATTTAAATCTTGGGGAAGTTTGTTAAAATCTTAGAAAGTTTTAAAGCACATGCCTAGGCAGGGTTAGAGATCATCAAAAGACTTGATAAAGGCAAAACATAGACACTGGTTTTTCTGGGCAGGCAAAGAGAAAAACAACCTGTTTACATTTTCTTATCAAGAGCCAATCAACAATTCAAGAAAACATTGTCTTTTTAACAGAAAACAGACTTTCAATCTTATACCCGTGTGCTTTAAAATCCATTCATTTTAGGGACACCTGGGTGGCTCAGTCATCAAGTGTCTGCCTTAGGCTCCGGTCATGATCCCAGGGTCCTTGGACCGAGTTCTGCATTGGTCATGATCCCAGGGTCCTTGGATTGAGTTCCGCATCGGCTCCCCGCTCATTGGGAAACCTGCTTCTCCCTCTCCCACTCCCCCTGCTTGTGCTCTCTTCCCTCTCTTGCTGTGTCTCTGTCAAATAAGTAAAATATTGAAAGAAAGAAAGGAAGGAAGGAAGGAAGGAAGGAAGAAAGAAACCTTAGTCTCCAGTGAAGACTAAGTAGTCACCAGTCATGAACTGTCACACCGGAACTCTTCAGACAGCAGATTTATGAATCAGTTAAGCAGAAAGCATCTTTACGAACAGACCCAAATATTCTTAGTTTCTTTGCAATAAGAACTCAAAAGCCCAAACCTATGTTTAGTAGTCAATGATTTAGTACTTTAAAAAAATATTTTATTTATTTATTTGATAGAGAGGCACGCAGAGAGAGAGAGGAAGGGAAGCAGACTCCCTGCCGAGTAGAGAGCCTGATGCAGGGCTCGATCCCAGGACCCTGGGATCATGACCTGAGCTGAAGGCAGAGGCTTTAACCCACTGAGCCACCCAGGCACCCCAATGATTTAGTACTTTATCCTATTTGGAAAAGAACTTGCCATCCAATGAATTTATTCCCATTTATCATCTAAGCAAAACTTTTAAAAGTTTCAGGTTACCAATGACTCTGAAAGCTATCGTAACAATTACCCATGAAAACTTGGAGACAGATGAGATTAATCATAATTTTAAGTCATCTTTTTGCTAACAAACTGCAACAAAGATAACACAAGGTTATTTGACCTTCAGCAAACCTCCATGGAATAAAAGTTTCATGTTTAGTGCTGATAACTTGAAAGACAGGTCTATCTTAATTAAACCAACAAATGAACTTAGTTTATTTTTTTATTTTATTTTTATTTTTATTTTTAAATATTTTATTTACTTATTTGACAGGGAGAGAGAGAGAGAGCGTACACAAGTAGGCAGGGGAGCAGGCAGAGAGAGAGGGGGAAGCAGGCTGCCCTCGGAGCAGAGAGCCCGATTGCGGGACTCGATCCCAGGACCTGGGACCATGACCTGAGCTGAAGGCAGAGGCTTTAACCCACTGAGCTACCCAGGCACACCTATTTTTTTATTTTTTTTAAAAGATTTTATTCATTTATTTGACAGAGAGGGACAGAGTGAGAGAGCGAATATAAGCAGGGCAAAGGGGTAGAGTGAGAGGAAGAAGCAGACTCTCCACTGAGCAGAGATGCGGGGCTCAATCCCAGGATCCTGGGATCATGACCTGAGCTGAAGACAGATGCCCAATGACTGAGCCACCCAGGTGATCCTGAACTTAGTTTAAATACTAAGTTTTAAATTTAAATTTATAGTTAAATAAATTGTGTTCCACCTGGCTCCTCCCCATTGTTAATTTTTACCTGGGATCCTGGTGGGGAAATCTGGAGTGGGCGGTGTTAGGTCCTGGGGGTGCTTTTCGCTCCTTGATGGTGAGGGGAGAAGGAGCCATGGTGCTTGGGGCACCAAGGATAGTCAGTTTTGCAGGCCACACCCAGGGTCCAAGGTAGTGCGAAACAGGAAGAGGGGGAGGGGGAAACAGAAGAGGGGAATTGCTGCCAGAGGGCAGAAAAAGGGTTCCCAGTTCTAGAGCTCATCAGCTCCAATGAAGGAGCAGACGCCATGTTTTCCTGCCAACAAGGGGGGATAGGCCATCCATGTTGGGCCAGAAAAGACAGGGAATTTCCCCAAAACAAAGGGAGTTTCAGCAGCTGCTTGGGAATATTCCTTGAAGTCCCTGTCCCGAGGAAGACTAACCACATTTGGTTCCAGTTATAGCCATTAACCTGGGAAATGATTGAGGGAGAAGCCCCCACGTCTGCTAGAAGGAGGGGCAGTGAGAGAGAGAGAATCCCCTTCATCTGGGATGGCTTCTTTCCTCCATAAACCTGGGTTTATTCAGAGGAGGCCTATTTAGCCAGTTTTTACTCTGTATGTCAGGAGATACATAGAGCTCTCTCAAATAAATAAATAAATTCTTTAAAAAAAAAAAAAAGGCGACCTGAAGCACCCCTTGAACAAAATCACTAGGACCACCGCCTCCAATAAAGGCCCGTGTGGGAGGGATGCTAGCATCCCCTCGCTTCCCCACTGTTTCCTAGGCTACAGATGGGAGCCTGGTGTGTGGACCGCAAGACCACGCCTTGAAGGTCATGCCTTACCTTGCCTTAAAGAATCTGCCATTTTTAACCCGTGGAGAACACTGGGAAACTTTTACAAGGGGAAATTACCCATTTTTGTAATTCAACTAGTAAGTAGAGGACATTGACTGAAAACAGTAAAGATAGAAATCCACCATGGTCTAAGTGCTGTTTCAACACAGGTAGTTCCTTACCACCAACCTCCCTAGGAAACGGTCCCCAGTTGGGTTTTAATGCCATCAGATAGTGGTTTCGGTGGCTCCCAGTGGAGGTCCTGCAGCCAGAAGCGGCTAGACCAGGGATGTGGAGGGAAACACATTAGATCAATGAGAGGAAAACCTCACACAGGGGTCTAGATGGGCAGCCATCCTGGTGACCTTGGTGGCTGTCCTATGCCCAAGACAGACAACTTCCTATAAGGACAGGAACAAAGAGCAGGCATCAAGTTTCTGGGTCTTATTACCATCCTGGCCAGGGTACCAACTTCCAGCCAAAAGGCAGACTTTCTCCTCCCCATAGACCAGCTATGGGCTAGAGGACCATAGCCTGAGCAATTGACAGGAAAGTGTTCCAGTTAAGACTGTGGTCCTTGGAGAGCCCCTGGAATGAGTGCAAAGGAAGAGGAGAGAAAGTACTCACCAAGTTTGCACCGTGGCTCGGAGTCCAGATGAGACTCTGGTCCCAGAGCCCCACGTTTGGACTCCATATGATGCAGGAAAGAATGTTAGGGTTCGAAGCCGACAACCAAGAAGGTGTTCTTGAGCCATCTTTGGTGCAAAAAGGTGATTTTCTGAAAGCACAGGGACAGGACCCAAGGGCAGGAAGAGCTGCACTGGGGTCAGGAGGCCCGTTATATACTTTCAAGTCAGGAGGAGGTCAGGGAGAGTGTAAGTCTCTAAGGAATTTGGAAGCAAGGTTTTCAGGACCTTGAGGGGCTAGCTGCTGTTGAGAAAAGGTCACTTACCACCGTCTAATAAAACCTTAGTCGTGAGACCTTTCAGAGGCATATTGGTGGGCCATAAGCTTGGAGGTGATTGCCAGCACATATCTTAGGAAACAGAGATAAAGGAAGTTTCCAAAGGAATTTTTATGTTAAGTCAGACTTAAAGGATCCTCGAGGTCAGGCTAAGGTCGCCTTTTGCCCTCAGCAGAGTATCAATATCAAGGCGGCCCAGCTCCTAGAGGAAGGTCACTCTGCCCGTTGCACAGACTTGCCAATAGGCCGTAGGTAGTAAGAAATTCAGTAATTTCTCTTCTGCCTCTGTTTCCCATGTCACACTGTACCACACCATCTTGATAACTAAAGTTTGTGATTAGTCTTGAAATCAGGTAATGTTTGTTCTCCGACTTTGTTCTTTTGCAAAGTTATTTTGGCTTTTTCACATTCCTTTGCATCTCCGTATATATTTTGCAATCGTTTTTCAATTTCTAGAAGACAAAAGTGTGAGTATGGACTTGTTCACACGGTTTCACTAGCAACTTTTTTAATGTTCATGTAATGATAACCCACCTGTATTTCGTTATTAGTAATTTGTGTCCTCTCTTTATCTTTTTTAAAGAAATGAGGTATAATAGACACGTATTAGTTCCAAGTATCCAACATAATGCTTTGATACTTATAAATGTCATTCTCTTTTTCTTAGTTAACCTGGCTAGAGGCTTATCAATTCTACTGATCTTTTCAAAGAATCAGCTTTTGGTTTCATCAATTCTATTGATTTCCTTTTTTCAATTTCACTCATTTCTGCTCTAATTTTTATTGTTTCTTTTCTTTTGCTTACTTTGGATTTGATTTGCTCTCCTTTCTCTAGTTTCCTAAGGTGGAACCTTGGATCATTGGTTATAGATAGGTTTTTTTTTTTTTTTTTCAGATTTTATTTATTTATTAGAGAGAGAGAGAGCACGAGCAGGGGAGGGGGCAGAGGGAGAGGAAGAAGCAGACCTCCCCATTGAGCAGGGAGTACCTGGTAGGGCTTGATCCCAGGACCCCGAGATTATGACCTGAGCCCAAGGCAGACACTTAACCGACTGAGCCACCCAAGTGGCCCTCTTATTTTCTAATACATGCATTAAATGCTATAAAATTCCCTCTAAGCATTGCTTTCACTGCATCCTATGAATTTTGATAAGTTGTGTTTCATTTTCATTTAGTTCAAAATATTTTAAAATTTCTCTTGCAATTTCTTCTTCGACTCACATTATTTAGAAGTATGCAGTTTAATCTCCAAGAATTTGGGGGATTTTCCGGCTTTCTTTTTGTTATGACTCCTAATTTAATTCCATTGTGGTCTGAGAGCAGATGTTGTACAGTTTCTCTTTTTTTTGTTTCTGTTGTACAGTTGTTTTTTTTAAAGATTTTATTTATTTATTTGACAGACAGAGATCACAAGTAGGCAGAGAAGCAGGCAGAGAGAGAGAGGAGGAAGCAGGCTCCCCGCTGAGCAGAGAGCCCGATGCGGGGCTCGATCCCAGGACCCTGGGATCATGACCTGAACCGAAGGCAGAGGCTTTAACCCACTGAGCCATCCAGGTGCCCCTCTGTTGTACAGTTTTTATACTTTTAAATTTGTTAAGGAGAGCAGTGTGGCCCAGAATGTGGTCTGTCTTGGCAAGTGTTCCATGTGAGTTTGCAAAGAATGTGTGTTCTGCTGTCCTTGGCTGATGTGGCCTCTAGTCCAATATATCTGGTTGATGATGGTCTCAACAGGGCACTTCCTGATTCTCTGCCTACTGGGTCTGCCCACTTCCAGCAGGGGTGGGGGGATGTTGAAGTCTCCTAGCGGATTCATCTGTTCTCCATTGTTCCTGCCTTGAGATCTATTTTCTCTGATATCAACACAGTGATACCAGTCTTATTTTTTATTTTTTTTTTTTTTTTTTTTTTTTTAAAGATTTTATTTATTTATTTGGCAGAGAGAGTTCACAAGTAGACAGAGAGGCAGGCAGAGAGAGAGAGGGAAGCAGGCTCCCTGCCAAGCAGAGAGCCCGATGCGGGACTCGATCCCAGGACCCTGAGATCATGACCTGAGCCGAAGGCAGCAGCTTAACCCACTGAGCCACCCAGGCGCCCCCAGTCTTATTTTTTAATCAACAATTTCATAATATGCCTTTTATCCAGTCTTTTATTTTCAGCTGTTCTTTTTGTCCTTATGATGTACTTGTATTTCATACAAACAGCATATAATTGTGTTGGGTTGGCTTTTTTATTCGGGGTGGCATTCTTCATTAACTAGAATATTTTGTCCATTATCATTGAATAAAACTCAGTGATATGCTTGTTCTCTCCTTTTGAGCCTTCTTTTGGACCGATGATTCCTTATCATTCATTTCATCAACACACACATTTGCTTAAAAGTTACTCACTCTGCTTTTTTTTAGTAGACTCACAATGGGTCTGCTTAGCTTATTATCGTCTAAAACAAACGGTCCCAACTTCTCATGCGTAGCTGGTCTACCCCTTCAAACATCTGAAGAACTGCACAGAACACGAAACACAGCTTTCCGGGCAGTAGGAACACCGCGGGGCAGAACGGTGGTCCTGGGAAGAGGGAAATACCGAGGAAAGCTCTGCGAGGTCCTGGGCTGCTCCTGGCAGAGTTTTCCAGGCGTCCAGAGTGGGACGAGGAGCCCAGATAAAGCTAGGCAGTGACCCTGACTTGAAGGGACAGAGCTCAGAATTTGGGGTACCCAAGGGCACTCGCAGTTTTAGGGCAGAGTGCCGGAGAGAACGGGCCGCAGAGAGAAGAGCTCTGGGGTTCTGCAGGGTGCTCCCCGCAAGTGCTCGGCGAGCGCCAACCAGAGCGCGCGTGCGCAGTAGCCACGACAGCTCCGGGAAGGACCCCGGCGTTGGGTAAGCATGACCATCCCTCAGAGTTGGTCTAGGGCCAGAAATGGATCGTGGCGCCACCAGCCATGCGCCTTGAGGAGAATCTCCTGAAAACTACTGCCTCAGTGGTGGATCAAATTGGCCTAAAGCTTGTTCTTAGCCCACCCAACAAAATGCAAAAGGAAGACCGGAAAGGATCCAATCGTGTCCTAATAACTTCACTACATTCCAGAGGAAGCCCAAATGTATAATGAGAGGACTAGAAAATCCCCATGACGGAACATTGTGAAATTTACACTATCTGGCGTCCACTAAGGCTTACCATAATGCAAAGAAGCAGGTCAATACGACTCATAATGACCAGGAAAACTTAGCTGTTCAGAGCTGAACCAGAAATGACACAGATGATAGAATCAGTAGACAAGGGTATTAAAGTCATAACTGTATTCCGAATGTTTCGGAAGCTACAAGGAAGATTAAAAATGTTGAGTAAATGGGGTGCCTGGGTGGCTCAGTGGGTTAAAGCCTCTGCTTCAGCTCGGGTCATGATCCCAGGGTCCTGTGATTGAGCCCCGCATTGGGCTCTCTGCTCCGCGGGGAGCCTGCTTCCTCCTCTCTCTCTCTCTCTCTGCCTGCCTCTCTGCCTACTTGTGATCTCTGTCTGTCAAATAAATAAAATCTTTTAAAAAAATGTTGAGTAAATGTGTAAAATTGTTGAATCACTGTAGTGGACCCCTGAAACCAATATCACACTGTACGCTAATTAAGCTGGAATTGAAAAAAATGTTAAGTAGAGATGAAAGAAAAAAAAAAAACAAGTGAAAGCACACATCCATATAAAGACTTACAGGTGACTGTTCAGAGCAGCTTTATTTGCAATAGCCAAATACTGGAAATTGCCAGAATGTCCACCAACAGGTGAATGCAGAAACAAACTGTGGTTGTCCCACACAATGGAATATTACTCACTAGTAAAAAGGAATGAAGTATTGATTGATACACCCAACAATGTAGATAAAACTCAATATAATTATACTAACTCAAAGTAGACAGGCAAGAAAAATAGAAGATACGAGGCCACTTACATAACACTGTAGAAAATGCAAATTAGTTTATAGCAACAGAAAGCAGATCGGTTGCTGGTTGTCTTGTGGAGAGCTGCCAGGTGAGGACCCGGTGGGGCTGATGAGTGTGTTCAGGACCTTGATGGTGGTGATGATGTCATAGGTGTATACATACGCCCAAACTGATCAAATTGTCATTGTATGTCAGTCACTCCCGAATGACTTGAATGATAAACTCAATACCTTCATCCTCTATAAAGAGAGGTCTTTGGGGGTATTTTATCTAGAACAGCTAACTCCATTTACCCTTTCCTGATGTGTATGTTGTCAGATATCTGTGATGTCTATCTTTTTGTTGTGGTTTAACATAGTCCTATTTTCTTTATCTTTCCCACCAGATGTCCCTCTTGCCTTGCTCCTTGCTTACCTGCAGATGGTCATCTGGGATCTCTTCATCTCAGCCAAACCACATCCTTTGGAGTTACCTTCCTGAAGACCTTTGGTCTGTGTCTGAACATATCTTTATTTTGCTTCATTTTTTCTTTAAGAATACAAGTAAACTTTTTTTTTAGTGAATATATACAGAAATGTGCACAAATCATAAATGTGCAGTTGAACTTGCAAAATAAATGCATTGTATCTCCAACATCTGAATCAAGGACTAGAGTATTACCCACTTGGGGGAATCATGCAATTGCCCTCACCCCCTGTAACCCTTGTAACATGCTGCTGAATTCTGTTTGCGCCTATTTCGTTGAGGATTTTTGCATCTGTGTTCATCAAAGATGTTGGTCTATAGTTTTCTTTTCCTACAGTGTGTCTCTCCGACTTTGATATCAGGGTAAGGCTGGCCCCATAGAATGAGCTGGGAAGTTTCTCTCCCCTTCAGTTTTTGGGAAAAGTTGGAGAAGGATTGGTGTTAATTCTTCTTTAAGTGGTAGAATTCACCTATGAAGCTGTCCAGTCCTGGGCTTTGCTCTGTTGGGGATTTCTGTTTACTGGTTCAGTCTCCTTACCAGTCATAGGTCTGTTCAGACTTTCTGCGTCTCTGTGATGCAATCTTGGTAGGTTCTGCGTTTCCAGGAATTTGTCCACTTATCTAAGTTTTCCTGTTTGCTGGTGTACAACAGTTCACAACATTCTCGGACAATCCTTTTTATTTCTGTAGAATCAGTGATAACATTCCCATTTCATTTCTGATTTTAGTAATCGGAGTCTCTCTTTTTTTCCTTAGCCCATATAGCTAAAGGTTTGTCAACTTCAATGATCTTTTCAAGGAAGCAGCTTTTTGTTTATGGATTTTCTCTACTGTTTTCCCATTCTCTATTTTGTTTCTCTCCGTTCTCATCTTTATCATTTCCTTCCTTCCGCTAGTTTTGGGTGTAGTCTATTCTTTTCTTCCTAGTTCGTTAAGTAGTAAACTCGGATTGCTGATTTGAAATCTCTTCTGTTTTTAAATGTGTTTATAGCTATAAATTTCCCCTGACTCTTAGAATTGCTTTCAATGCATTCCATAGTTTTGTTGTGTTGAAGATTTTTCATCTTGTTTCTTTTTTTTTTTTTAAGATTTTTTTATTTATCAGATAGAGATCACAAGTAGGCAGAGAGGCAGGCAGAGAGAGAGAGGAAGGGAAGCAGGCTTCCTGCTGAGCAGAGAGCCCGATGCGGGGCTCGATCCCAGGACCCTGATATCATGACCTGAGCTGAAGGCAGAGGCTTTTTAACTCACTGAGCCACCCAGGCGCCCCATCTTCATTTGTTTCTAAGTATTTTCTAATTTTCTTGTGATTTCTTCTTTGATCAATTGATTTAAGAGATGTTACTTAATTTCCACAAATTTGTGAATGTTGCATTTTCCTTCTGTTCCTGATTTCTACCTTCATCCCGTTGTGGCCAGAGAAGACACTTTGTATGATATCTACCTTTTTAATCCTACTGAGACTAACCACGTGGTCTCCCATGTGGTCTGTCCTGTAAACTGTCCCGAGTGCACATGAGGAGAACGCGTGTGGGGTTGTCGCTGGGCAGGGGCTCTGTGTGTCTGCTGCATTTGGCTGGCGGCTTGGGGCAAGTCCTCTGTGCCCTTACTTATCTTCAGTCTGGCTGTTCATTCTCTACTGAGAGTGGAGGACTGACATTTCCAACTGTTACTGTACTGCTGGCAATTTCTCCTTTCAATTCTGTCAGTTTTTGTTTCATATAGTTTGATGGTCTGTCACTGGGTTTGTAAATGTTTATAATTGTTATGTTTTCTTATACTGAAATGTTATTAATATATACTGTCCTTTGTCTCTTGTAACCATTTTTGAATTTAAGTCTATTTTGTCTGATGTTAGTGTGGCCACCGCTGCTCTCCTCTGGTCACTGTTTGCGTGGAGTACATTTCTCCATCCTTTCACTTTCAGTCTATTTGTGTCTTTGGATCTCAAGTGAGTATCTTTTAGACAACCTATGGTTGGATCTTGTGTTTTTATCGATTCTGTCAGTCTCTTGTCTTTTGATTGGAGAGTTTAATCCATTTACATGTAAGTAATTACAGATAAAGAGGGACTTACTTCCGTCATTGTGCTGTTTTCTGTGTGCATTATAGACCTTTTTCATCTCTCATTTCTGGCACTACTGTCTTCTTTGTAGTGAATCATTTAAATTCCTTTCTCATTTCCTTTTGTGTATATTCTAGAGCTATTTTCTTTATGGTTACCATGGAAATAAAGTTACAGTGCTCTCACTTTGCTTTATAACAGCTTAACCTCAACAACATACAAAACATATAAAACCTGTCACATACACAACAACATACAAAACATACAAAACAACATACAAAACCTGTCACAGCTCTGTCCTCCCCTTTTCAGTTGTTGATGCCACAAAATTACATCTGTATACATTGTGTGCTCCAAATATAAGCTAATAATTATCTTAAATGCATTAATCTCTTAAATTATGGTGAAAACAAAATGTGGAGTTACAAGTCATTGTCACAATAGCTTATATAGTATCATATGTTGGCTAATTGAACATAATAAAAAAATAGCTTATATAAGTGCCTACGTAGTCACTTTCTTAAGATCTTTATTTCTCCATATGGCTTTGAGACACTGTCTAGTGTCCTTTCATGTCACCCTGCAGGACTCCTGGAGCATTTCCTCCAGGACAGATGTAGTGATCACATCTCCATCAGCTTTTCTTTATCTGGGAATATCTCAGTCTCTCCCTCACCCTTGAAGAACAGTTTTGCAGGATGCAGGATGCTTGGCTGACAGGTTTTTTTTTTTTCCTTTTTCTTTTAGCACTTTGAAAATATTGGCCCACTATCTGCTGGCCTCTAAAGTTTCTTTCTTTCTTTCTTTCCTTTTTTTTTTTTTAAGATTTTATTTTTTTTTTTGACAGAGAGATCACAAGTAAGCAGAGAGGCAGATGGGGGGAAGGGGAAGCAAGCTCCCCACTGAGCAGAGAGCCTGATGCCGGGCTAGATCCCTGGACCCTGAGATCATGACCTGAGCCGAAGGCAGAGGCCCAACCCACTGAGCCACCCAGGCGCCCCATGGCCTTTAAAGTTTCTGATAAGAAATATGCTCACAGACCTCATTGAGGATCCCTTATATGTGATGAGTTCATACAAGCTTTCAAGATTCTCTCTCTCTTTTTTTAAATTTTATTTTTTAA
The DNA here is from genome assembly GCF_963455335.1 of Martes martes. Taxonomy (NCBI): domain Eukaryota; kingdom Metazoa; phylum Chordata; class Mammalia; order Carnivora; family Mustelidae; genus Martes; species Martes martes. The sequence goes on from NC_137889.1 coordinate 139,983,347, forward strand.
AATTTATTTATTTGTTAGAGAGAGCGAGCACAGGCAGACAGAGTGGTAGGCAGAGGCAGAGGGAGAGGGAGAAGCAGGCTCCCTGCGGAGCAAGGAGCCCGATGTGGGACTCGATCCCAGGACGCTGGGATCATGACCTGAGCCGAAGGCAGCCGCTTAACCAACTGAGCCACCCAGGCGTCCCTCAAGATTCTCTTTACGGGACGTCTGGGTGGCTCAGTCGGTAAGCGTCTGCCTTCGGCTCAGGTCGTGATGGTTGTGGGATCGAGCCCCACAAGGGGTTCTTCGCTCAAGAGAGAGCCTTCTTCTCCCTCTGCCTGACACTCCCCCTACTTGTGTTTGCTCTCTCTCTGACAAATAAATAAATATTTTGGAAAAAAAAAGATTCTTTATCTTTGGCTTCAAAAGCTTGGTTATAATATGTCTCAGTGTTGAGCTCTTTGAGTTCATATTACTTGGAGTTCACTGAGCTTTTTGGATGTTTGTATTTATATGTTTCATCAGATTTGGGAAGCTTTCAGCCATTATTTCTCCAAATATTCTCTCTGCTCCTTTCTTTCTCTTTTCCTTCTGCACCCCCACAATGCATATGCTGGTCCGTTTGATGATATCCCAAGGGTCCCCTGAGCTCTGTTCACTTTTCTTCAGTCTTTTTTCTGTCTGTTTCTCAGCCTCAATAATTCTGTTTTTCTCTCTTCAAGTTCACATATTCTTTCTTCTGCCTGTTTCGATCTGCTGTTGAGTCTCTAATGAATTTCTCATTTCAGTTACTGTGCTTTTCAGCTCCAGAATTTCTTTTTAGTTTCTTTTATGCATTTTTCTCTCCCTTTATTGATATTTCATTTTGTTCACACCAAGCTTTCTTGACTTTCTGTACATCCTCTTTCAGTTCCTTGAGTATCTTTTTTTTTTTTTTTTAAGATTTTATTGTGTTAAGTAATATCTGCACCCAATGTGGGGTTCACACACACAATCCTGAGATCAAGAGTCATATACCAGCCAGGCATCCCCCTTTGAGCATCTGTGAGACAGTTGTTTTAATGTTTTTGTCTAGTGCATCTGCCATCAGGTCTTTTTCAGTGACAGTTTCTGTTGATTTTTAAAAATCTCTTTAAATGGGATGCTTTCCTGTTTCTTTGTATGCCTTGAGATTCTTTTTTTGTTGTTGTTGAAAACTGGATTTGGGATCTAATAATGTGGTAACTCTGAAAATCAGATGTTTCCCCTTCCCCAGGGATTACAATTTTGTGTTATTGTTTTTGATTATTAGTTTTTTATTTTTTAACTGCTGTAGGTTGTCTCTGGGGTAAGGATCAGCCTGTGGTATAACTTAACATCTTCTCGGGTCTTTTCTGAGCTTTTCCCTGGACATACATGGTCACTTTCTAATTTTCCCCTTATGGGTGGTTGTTTCTTAATGTCCTTATCTTTAATATCTGCCTCCCAAAAGGAGGAAAAAAAGGAAGATAAAGTGAGTGGGGAGAAAAAGAGCTCCAGTCTTTTAACCCCCTGAAAGGCACTTTAGCTGGATGGGAAGGGGCTTGTAATAATTGCCAACTACCTCTGTGTCTGCACCTGTGTGATCGAAAGCACAGATCCCCGATGTTTGGAGAATGGGGTCTTTTTTGTCCACCCAGGCTCCTGCTCACTGTGCCAGCTGCTCCAGAAACCCATGTACAGCTGTGTGCTGTGAGGCTGGGGCTGGGGCAGTTGCTACTGTGCTAAGAGCTGAAATTGATCTAAATTAACCATAATTAACTATATGTTACACAGGTTCTACCCCTGCAACTGTTGTCCAGGTGGGGAGATAGAGTTCTGGTGTTTCCTGCTGTGCCATCTTCCCAGAATCTTCCAATCTGTTATGTTCTTAATTATGGGCATTTTATTAATCTATCTTTCAATTCATTAATCCTCCTTTTGGCTGTGTTCAATATGCAGCCAAGCCTCCTAATGGGGTTTTTGGGATGGCACTTTTAAGCTCTAGAATTCCTGTGTGGTTCTTTTGCAAATTCTGTCTGTCACCTTTTCTGTTCCCTATTTCCTGATATAGTCAAGATATATAGATAGATAGATCTATCTATATATCTATATATCTACATATCTATATATCTATAGATAGATCTATCTATCTATATAGATCTATATATATATAAAGTATAGCTACTTTAAAACCCGTGTCTGATAATTTTTGTGTTTCTCATGGTTTGTGGTCATTTTTTTCCCACACATGGTGCTTTGCTTCCTTATGCACTCGATCTGCTTTACCATGTACTATTCATTGCCCTTGAAAAATTATTGGTTATGTTTTCCAAGGCCTATAATGAAGATACTTCTTCCCTCAGATCATTTGAACTTACTTCTGCTGATTGCCACAAGCAGAGGTATTTTAAAATAATTTCAAAACCATTTAAAATAATTTTCAAATAATTTCATGGCTGCAAACCATAAGAATTTCTTAACTCTAAGAAATAAACTATGGGTTGTGGGAGGGGAGGTGGGTGTGGGGATGGGGTAAATGGCTGGTGGACATAAGGAGGGCATGTGTGGTGGTGAGCCCTGGATGATATGCAAGTGTTGAATCACTAAATTCTACCCCTGAAACTAATTGTACACTATATGTTAGTTAACTCAAATTGAAATAAAATCTTGAAACAAAAAAGAGCAATTTCATTGCTATTGCTTGAATTTTCTTAGCCCATTAATTGGTATAAAAGTTGGTTGCAATTCCACACCAGAGCAAGCCCTTGTGTTATAGCCTCTCAGGGGTGGGTCTTCTCTTCCTTTCTCCCTCAATATCAAAACAGCTCACTCCCGGGTCTGTGGGCAAGGACAGAAGGACTGGGTACAAAGACCTGGCTCCCACTTCTATCCTCCCAGCCCTGCCCAGCTGTTAAAGCCACAGCTGAGCTAACCTGCCCTGGTCCTCTGCATCTTGGACCTACACCTCCATGTCTTCCCCAGGCCAAACTTGATTCCATCTTTGTCTCTTCCTTTTCTCTCACATCCTTTGTGCATACATGACTCCATGGCTCTACCTCTCCACCTTGGTCCTCCCTTCTGGGAAGGTGAATGCAGGGGTGTGGGGTGAGGGCATGCTGACTGTTGGGAAGTGGGGATGGTGGGCCTGTGGGTGCATCTGGTCTGGAAGGAGAAGGTCCCTGGGATGTGGTCTTAGGGAGAGCCCAAGGCAAGCACAAGGCAGCTGATGCAGCCTTTTTGAGGTTCCTAAGAGCAGTGTTCAGATGTGCCCAGATCCACACCTGGGTCACAAAGTGGTGATGGCCAGAGAGAGTATGGAGGGGTTGAGGGCTCTGGGTGTCACAGTGGAAGGCATCAAATGATTCATTCCTGGAGGCACCTGGCTGGCCCAATCAGTTGAGCATGCGAGTCTTGATCTCAGGGTCATGAGTTCGAGTCCCACGTTGGCCATAGAGATTACTTAAAAAAAAAAGATTCATTTTGATGGGGAGTCCACGATGGTGGAGGAGTAGGAGACCTTAGTTTCATCTGGTCCCGGGAATTCAGCTATATAGCTACCAAATCATTCTGAACACCTGAGAGCTCAACCAGAGATTGAAGATAAGAATAGGTGCAATTCTATCAATAGAAAAGTGATCGCTTTCTGCAAGGGAGGAAGTGCAGAGAAGTGAATTCCAGGTGATATATGGGAAGATAGATGGCAGGGGCAGGGGCGGGGTAGGGCCTCCATAAGTGGACTACCAGAAGGTGAACACCCAGTCAAGGCCAAGTTTACAGATCATTGAGAACTGCAAAACTCCAGCTCTAGGAGAATACAGCACAGAGAATTCATGTTTTTCCCCCATGATTCTTTAGTCTTTCGATTTTAACTTTTTGTTCTCCTTCCCTTTTCAACCAATTTCTTATTTTATCAACTCTTCTTTTTAATTCTCCTTAATTTTCATTTTTACAGTTACAGTTTATCCTTTAATTGTAGTTAATTTTATCTTTGTAGATATATAAGTTTTTCTTTCTTTACAATTTTGGAATCTAGTTTTCTAACAAACAGACCAAAATACACACAAGATCCAGTGTATTGCTCTATTCTGTTCACTTGTATGATTATATCCTCTTTTTATTTATTTATTTATTTATTTATTTATTTTTAAAGATTTTATTTATTTATTTGACAGACAGAGATCACAAGTAGGCAGAGAGGCAGGCAGAGAGAGAGGAGAAACCAGGCTCTCCACGGAGCAGAGAGCCCGATATGGGGCTCGATCCCAGGACCCTGGGATCATGACCTGAGCCGAAGGCAGAGGCTTTAACCCACTGAGCCACCCAGGTGCCCCTATATCCTCTTTTTAAAAAAAGATTTTATTTATATATTTGAGAGAGAGAGAGAATGAGAAAGAAAGGGAGAGCTTGAGAAGGGGGTGGGTCAGAGGGAGAAGCAGAGTCCCTGCTGAGCAGGGAGCCCAATGCAGGGCTCCATCCTGGGACTTCAGGATCATGACCTGAGCCGAAGGCAGTCGCTCAACCAACTGAGCCACCCAGGCACCCCAACCTCTTTTTAAAAAATTTTTATTTTTTTAAATCAGTTTCAGGTCTCTTCTGATTTATTTAACATATATTTCTCTGGGGTCATTGTTGCCATTTTATTATTTTGTTCTCTCTTCATCTACTATTCTTCTCTGGACAGAATGATAAGATGGAAAACCTCACCTCAGAAAAGAGACTGACACCAGGGACCAGATCAGTATGGACATAAGTAAGATGTCAAAACTAGAGTTCAGAATAACAATTATAAGGATACTGGCTGGGCTTGAAAAAAGCATAGAAGACACTAGAGAATCCCTTTCTGGAGAAATAAAAAAATTAAAATCTAATCAAGTCAAAATAAAAAAGGTTATTAACGAGATGCAATAAAAAAATGGAGGCTCTCACTGCTGGGATAGATGGGGCAGAAGAGAGAATTAGTGATCTAGAAGACCAAATGATAGAGAATAAAGAGGCTGAGGAAAAAAGAGATAAACAACTATTGGATCACGAGGGGAGAATTCGAGAGACAAGTGACATCATAAAAAGAAACAGTAGTAGAACTGGGATTCCAGAAGAAGAAAGAGTGAGAGGGGGGCAGAAGGTATATCAGAGGAAATTACAGTGGAGAACTTGCCTAACCTAGGGAAAGAAAGAGGCGTTCAAGTCAGAGGACCCCCCCTCAAAATTAATAAAAATAGGTCAACACCCCAACATATAATAGTGAAACTTGCAAATCAGAGACAAAGAGAAAATCCTGAAAGCAGCTTGGGACAAAAGGTTCGTAACCTACAAGGGCAGAAACATTACATTGGCAGGAGATCTACCCACAGAGAACTGGCTGGCCAGAAAGGACTGGCATGATATATTCAGGGTGCTAAATGAGAAAAATATGCAGCCAAGAACGCCTGATCCAGCTAGGATGGCATTCAAAATAGAAGGAGTGATTAAAAAGCTTCCAGGATAAACAAAAACTAAAAAAATTTGTGACCACCAAACCAGTCCTACATGAAATATTAAAAGGGGCTCTCTAAGCAAAGAAAGACTCCAAAAGTAACATAGACCAGAAAAGAACAGAGACAATGTGAAGTATCAATCACTTTATAGGTAATACAATGGCACTAAATTCATATCTTTCAATAGTTACTGTGCATGTAAAAGGGCTAAATGCTCCAATCAAAAGACACAGGGTATCAGGTTGGATAAAAAAAAAATAAGATCCATTGATATGCTGTCTGCAATTTTATTTCTTTTTATTTTCTTAAAGATTTTATTTATTTATTTGACAGACATAGATCACAAGTAGGCAGAGAGGCAGGCGGGGGCAGGGGGGAAGCGGGCTCCCTGCTGAGCAGAGAGCCTGATGTGGGGTTAGAGCCCAGGACCCTGAGATCATGACCTGAGCTGAAGGTAGAGGCTTAACCCACTGAGCCACCCAGATGTCCCTGTCTGCAATTTTAGACCCAAAGACACCTCCAGAATTAAAGTGAGTCAGTGCAAAACCATTTATCATGCTAATGGACATCAAAATAAGTTGGGGTGGCAATCCTCATATTAGACAAATCAGATTTTAAACCAAGGACTGTAATAAGAGATGAAGAAGGACACTATATCATAATCAAAGGGTCTATCCAACAAGAATATCTAACAATTGTAAATATTTATGCCACTAACATGGGAGTAGCCAATTAATAATAAAATCAAAGAAACAGGTAGAAAATAATACAATAATAGTAGTGGACATTAACACCCTCCTCATTGAAATGGACAGATCATCTAAGGAGATGATCAACAAGGAAATAAGAGCCTTGGGGTGCCTGGGTGGGTCAATCATTGAGACCTTCGGCTCAGGTCATGATCCCAGCCAGGTTCCTGGGATTGAGCCCCACATCGGGCTCCCTGCTCAGTGGGAAGCCTGCTTCTCCCTCTCCCACTTTCCCTGTTTGTGTTCCCTCTCTTGCTGTCTCTGTCAAATAAATAAATAAAATCTTAAAAAAAAAAGTTCAATAAACCTCTAGTCAGACTTATTGGAAAGAAAAGAGAAAAGACCCAAATAAATAAAATCATGAATGAAAGAGGAGAGATCACAACCAACACCAAAGAAATACAAACAATTATAAGAACATACTATGAGCAACTATACAACAGCAAATTTGACAATCTGGAAGAAATGGATGCTTCCTAGAGACATATAAGCTACCAAAACTGAACCAGGAAGAAATAGAAAACCTGAACAGACCCATAACCAGTAAGGAGATTCATGAAGCAGTCATCAAAAATCTCCCAACAAACAAGAGCCCAGAGCCAGATGGCTTCCCAGGGGAATTCTACTGAACATTTAAAGAAGGAATAATACCTATTCTTCTGAGGCTGTTTCAAAAAGTAGAAATGGAAAGAAAACTTCCAAACTCATTCTATGAGGTTAGCATTACTTTGATCCCCAAACCAGACAAAGACCCCATTAAAAAGGAGAGTTACAGACTAGTATCCCTGATGAACATGGATGCAAAAATTCTCACCAAGATACTAGCCAGTAGGATCCAACAGTACAGAATAAAAGGATTATTCACCATGACCAAGTAGAATTTATTCCTGGGCTGCAAGGTTGGCTCAATATTTGCAAATCAATCAACATGATACATCACATTAATAAAAGAAAGGACAAGAACCATATGAACCTCTCAGTAGATACAGAGAAAGCACTTGACAAAGTACAGCATCCTTTCTTGATCAAAACTCTCCACAGTGTAGGGATAAAAGGAACATACCTCAATATGATAAAAGCCATCTATAAAAAACCCACAGCAAATATCATTCTCAATGGGGAAAAATTGAGAGCTTTCCCCCTAAGGTCAGGAACATGACAGGGATGCCCACTCTCACCATTATTGTTCAATATAGTACTAGAAATCCTAGCCTCAAGCAATCAGACAACAAAAAGAAATAAAAAGCATCTGAATCAGCCAAGAAGAAGTCAAACTCTCACACTTCACAGATGACATGATACTGTGTGTGGAAAACCCAAAAGTCTCCACTCCAAAATTGCTAGAACGCATACAGGAATTCAGCAAAGTGGCAGGATATAAAGTGAATGCACAGAAATCAGTCACATTTCTATACACTAACAATGAGACAGAAGAAAGGGAAATTGCAATTTACAACTGCACCCAAAACCGTAAGATACCTAGGATAAACCTGACCAAAGAGGCAAAGGATCTGTACTCAGAAAACTATGGAACACTCATGAAAGAAACTGAGGAAGACACAAAGCAATGGAAAACATTCCATGCTCATGGATTGGAAGAATAAATATTATTAAAATGTCTGTTACCTAGAACAATCTACACATTTCAGTCAATCCCTATCAAAATACCATCAACTTTTTTTCATAGAGCTGGAACAAAAAATCCTAAATCCTAAAATAAAATTTCTATGGAACCAGAAAAGACCCCAAATAAACAAAGGAATGTTGAAAAAGAAAACCAAAGCTGGGAGCATCACAACCCTGGACGTCAAGCTCTATTACAAAGCTGTCATCATCAAGAGAGTGTGGTACTGGCTCAAAAACAGACACATAGACCAGTGGAACAGAGTAGAGAGTCCAGAAATGCACCCTCAACTCCAAGGTCAACTAATCTTTGAAAAAGCAGGAAAGAATGTCCAGTGGAAAAAAGTCTCTTCAACAAATAGTGTTGGGAAAATTGGACAGCCACAAGCAGAAGAATGAAACTGGACCATTTCCTTACACCACATACACAAATAGACTCAAAGTGGATTAAAGACTTCAATGTGAGACAGGAATCCATCAAAATCCTTGACAACACAGGCAGCAGCTTCTTACTAGACACGTTTCCAAAGGCAAGTGAAACAAAGGCAAAAATGAACTATTTGGACCTGATCAAGTTGAAAGCCTTTTGCACAGCAAAGGAAACAGTCAACAAAACCAAAAGACAACTGACAGAATAGGAGAAGATATTTGCAAACATTTTATCAGATAAAGGGCTACTATCCAAAATCTATAAAGAACTTATCAAATGCAACACTCACAGAACAAATAATCCAATCAAGAAATGGGTGGGGAGGGGGGCCTGGGTGGCTCAGTCATTAAGCATCTGCCTTCAGCTGGAGTCATGATCCCAGGGTCCTGGGATTGAGGCCCACATTGGGCTCCCTGCTCAGAGGGAGGCCTTCTTCTCCCTCCCCACTCCCCTGCTTGTGTTCCCTCTCTCACTGTCTCTCTTTCTATCAAATAAATAAATAAAATCTTAAAAAAAAAAAAAAGAAGAAACGGGCCAAGGACATGAACAGACATTTCTCTATAGAAGACATCCAAATGGCCAAAAGACACGTGAAAAAATGCTCAACATCACTCGGCATCAGGGAAACACAAATCAAAACCACAATAAGATACCACTTCACACCAGTCAGAATGGCTAAAATTAACAAGTCAGGAAATGACAGATGCTGGCGAAGATGCAGGAAAGGGGAACCCCCCTACACTGTTGGTGGTAATATAAGCTGGTATAGCCAGCCTGGAAAACAGCATGGAGGTTCCTCAAAAAGTTGAAAACAGAGCTACCCTATGACCCAGTGATTGCACTACTGGGTATTTACCCCAAAGATACAAATGTAGTGATCCGAAGGGGCATGTGCATCCCAATGTTTATAGCAGCAATGTCCACAATAGCCAAACTATGGAAAGAGCCCAGATGTCCATTGACAGATGAAAGGATAAAGAAGATGTGTGGGATAGCTACAATAGAATATTACACAGCCATCAAAAGACGAAATCTTGCCATTTGCAACAATGTGGATGGGACTAGAGGGTATTACGCTAAGTGAAATAAGTCAATCAGAGCAAGACAATTACCATATGATCTCAGTCATATGTGGAATTTAAGAAACAAAACAGAGGATCATGGGGAGGAGAGGGTAAAATAAAACAAGATGAAACCAGGGAGGAAGACAAACCATAAGAGACTCTTAACCATAGGAAACAAACCAAGGGTTGCTGGGGGGAGGGGAGTGGGGGATGGGGTAACTTGGTGATGGGGATTAAGGAGGGCACAAGACATAGTGAGCACTGAGTGTTATATAAGACTAATGAATCACTGACCTCTACCTCTGAAACCAGTAATACATTATATGTTAATTAATTGAATTTAAATGAAAAAAATTCATTTCCACAGCTTCCTGGTCTCACGGTAGAGGCCATTCTTACGCTGACTATGCCCACTTCAATCCCCAGCCTGTGCAAGCTCTGAAGCCAGGCCTGGAGAGCCAATGTGTCTAATGAACAATTTTTTTTTAAAGGTTTTATTTATTTATTTGACAGACAGAGACCACAGGTAGGCAGAGAGGCAGGCAGAAAGAGAGTGGGTGAAGCAGGTTCCCTGCTGAGCAGAGAGCCTGATGCGGGGCTCCATCCCAGGATGCTGGGATCATGACCTGAGCCGAAGGCAGAGGCTTAAACCACTGAGCCACCCAGGCGCCCCTCTAATGCACAATTTTTGACATGATTCTCCCCACCAAGGGTTTTCCCTGCACCCCTTCCCTCCCTCATCTCTCAAGACGACTTTCCACAGGGGCACAGCTCCTCCTTCCCAGGGAGTCTGACCATACCGGGTCACCCAGGAAGCTCTGTCTCTCCCGCCATCTGCCCCCAGTCCCCCACTGACCCCACATGAGCCCCCTGCTCATGTGCCCCTTTGTCCAAGCTCTGATCGAGAAACTCCCACACAGGCTTGGCATGTGGCTGGCACTTCCCTTCTCCTGTCCAGGCCTGTTTCGTGTGCCCAGCCCTGGGTCCCTGGCACTCCTGGCATCTTTTGAAGGCCCTGCAGTTCTAGATGCTGCAAACACAGCAGGGAACCAAAGAGACAGGGGCTCCTGCCCTCCAGGGCCTGGCATCCCCCATGAATATACAGATCAGGGCCCCTCACTGCAGCCCCATCAGCATTATGGGCCAAGTCATTATTTGAGAGGGCTCTCCCAGCATTGGGGGATGTCTAGCAGTGCCCTTGACCTCGTCCCAGTAGATCCAGTACCCCCTCTCCCCTGCACCATGACAACCCCAAATGTCTCCAGATATTGGCAAATATCCCCAAGGCCAAAGAACTCTGGATACAATGAAAAATCACCATACTGAATAAAGTACACAGTGAGTCAGAAGGTGAGACTCGTAAGAATTAAAAATGTCGGACAGGGTAGAGGGGTCTGGGAGGGTGGGGGTGTAATGGACTGAATGTTTGCACCCCCCAGTCTATTGCAACACTAACCCCCTGTGTGTCTGCGTTTGGAGCAGGGGGCCCTCTATGGAAAAAAAAAAAAAAAGGTCAAGGTTAAATAAAATCATAGAGAAGGGGCCCTAATGTGACAGGATTAGTGTCCTTACAAGAAGAGACACCATGACAGAGAGGAGTCCCCTCACCCCCGTCAGGATGGCCCTCATCAAAGAGACAAGAAACAACAGGTATTGGCCAGGACGTGGACAAAAGGGACCCCTATGCACTGTTGGTGGGAAGGTAAGTGGGTGCAGCCACTGTGGAAACAGTAGGGAGGTTCCTCAGGAAATAAAAATGGAGCTTCCCTGTGACCTGGCAATCCCACCCTGGGTATGCATCTGCAGAAAATAAAAACACTGATGTGAAAAGACATCTGCACCCCTCCCCTGCCATATTCACAGAGTCTCAGCCACAGGAAGTCTTGGACTGTCCCTGGGGGATGACCGGATGTGGGAAGGCGGTGAGTGGAGAGAGTGTCTGACGTCATTCCGTCTTAGCAGCAGCATTACTTCCAGCAGAGTGGCCCAAGTGTCCCCCTACAGATAAGTAGGGCCCATCTGTGCAGTGGAACGTTCTCCAGCCTTAAACAGAAGGGACATTCTGACTCCTGCCCCCACTGGGATGAACCTCGAGGACACTGTGTGCAGTGCCATGAGCAGCCACAAAGGGACAACACTGTGTGACCCCACTTCTGTGAGTCCCCAGAGGAGTCAGATCATAGAGACAGAATGTGGACAGTGGGTGTCGGGTTGGGGGACAGGGAGGGATGGGGAGCTTGTGTTTCTTAGGGGCAGTTTGGGAAGAGGAGAAAGTTCTGGAGGTGGGGGAGGCTGTTCACAACGTTGAGAATGGGCCTGATGCCACTGAATTGCTCACTTAAAAAGGTCACAGCGGCAAATTTCATGTTGTGTGTATGTTGCTGCAATGTAAACAAGTAGGTGTAGGAAAAAGTTCTGGCTGCCTCGGAAGATGGGACCAGAAGGGGCCAGGCCACCAGGAGTCCAGATGAGGGGCAGCAGCCCGGGCAGTGGCCGGCGATGGGGAGGGGGGTCTGCTGGCCCTGGGGGTGCAGCAGACACGATTTCTAGAAGGGCTGCTGCAGGTTTGGTGTGAGCCTCTGCAGAGACAGACTGCCCTGACCTGAGTCAGGGAAGGCTGTGGACAGAACAGCTGTTTGATCTTGGCGGGCAGGGGAGGGGTGAGATCAGATCAGCCAGTTCTCCCCGTGCTGGTGTTCCGGAAGCAGCTGGACAGGGGGGCGGGAGGCTGGTGGCTGGTGTACACAGTCGCAGGTGTACACCGTCGCAGAGGACGGGACCGTCAGGAGGGAACATGAAGAAGCGGGGGGCAAAGGACCGCTCAGCAGTGCCCTGAGGGGTGCAGGCGAAGGTGGAGCGCTGCGGGGAGGGGACTGCGGGGCTGCTAAGCCGGGGCGGGGGTCCTGGGGATGTCCCAAGACTCTGCGGGCAGGCTAGGGTAGCCGAGGTCGCAGGCCGGTCAGGAGTGGGCTCAAGAGAGAAAGGAGGAGGAAATGGATCACGGGGAGAGGTGCAGTCCAGGCGGGGAGGGGCCTAGGGACTCACGAGGTTTGTTTTCTTCGGAAATTAAAAAAAATCACAGGGGCGCCTGGAGGCTCCGACGGCCAAGCGGCTGCCTCTTGATCTCTGCGCAGGTCTTGGTCTCAGGGTCCTGAGTTCCAGAGAAGAAAAAGAGATCATAGGCTCTTCCCTGGAAAGGAGGCTCCAACTGAGAGGGGAAAGCCGGTGCTCTGGGGATGGTACAGCAGCCCTGGGGGGATGGGGAGAGAGGGAGCTCCTCGATCCCCGCAGTCAAGACCCCCGCAGCTCCGAGTGCGGCCGCGGGTCCCGGCCCCGACATCCCGCGGCCCCTCAGTCCCCTCGGCAGGCGTGCGCGGTCGCGGCAGGAGGTGGAGGGGTGTTGGACTCCAAGGTCAGGCTGGACCGTGGGTTGGCCTGAACCAGAAGAAGACCCCCGGGTGCCGGGGTGTGCCGGAGAGCGGGAGAGCGCACGCGACGCTGGATCCGCGGGGCTGGAGGGGCTGGAGCCCGGCGCTATTGGAACCCCCGGGATGCAGAGCACCGCATCCGCTCCTTACTAAGCAGGGAGCGCTGGACGAGCCTGCGGCGGGGCCGGGAAGAGCATGCCCCAGAGCCCCGCTGCCTGAGGTCTACCGGCACCTTGCTTCTGGGTAGGCTGGGTTCCCCTCCGCGCGTGGACGAGGCTGTGCCTGTGTGCGGAGAGGGTGACCGGTAAAGGTCACAAGCGTGAGATGGAGAGGCAAAGAAAAGCCAAGGTCGAACACGTCTTAGGTCCCAGGGGCCGACAAGGCTGCAGCGCGAGGCTCCGCCCCGGGAGCCCCCCCAGGAGGAAGAGCGCGGAAACGCGCACGTCCGGGATCCCGGCTCGCAGTCTCCCCCGCCCAGCGCCCCCTGGAGCCCGCCCTATGGGGAAGAGGAGACATTGGCGGTCACGAGTACTGCCCCTTCCCTGGGTCGGAAAGGCCGCGTCCAGCCGGGGCCACAGCTGACGCGAAGCCCCGCGCAGGGGGGCGGGACGTCAGGACGCCGAGCTGCCCGATACGGCGCGGGCTGCTGGGGTCTCCCTCACGCACGCGGCCAGGACGTGGGCCTGGGGCGCCTCCCCCGGAGCTGGCGGGCTTTGCAGGGACCCAGGAGACGCCAAGTGGAGCGCGTCCTTTCCAGAGGGGCCGGTCGGGAACCTGAAACCCGCGCGTCTTGGGCGCCTCGGGGGAGCACGCGAGGCTCTTCGCTTCCAACAGCCCTGCGCCTTCACGAGGAAGAAAAGTGCACAGGGAAGACAAGCGACCCCTCCGAGGTCACACAGCCCGGGAAGGTGGTAGGACCTCAAGGCTGGGAGAGGTGGGGCAAAAGGGGAGTGACAAATAGTTGCCCACGCTCCGAGAGGTGTAGAGGAAGGACCCGGCCGGCCGGAGGGCTTCTCCCAGACCCTGAGGGTCAGGGGCGAGGCCGCGCGGGAGTGAGGACCAGAGAGGGTGGATTTTCCACCGCCCCACAGTCTGACTCGCTCCTGGCCCTGATCTCCGAGCAATGCGACTCGACCCCACTGGGCCCTAGCGGCCTCCGGGGAGCCTCCCCGGCCCCTGGCGAGCATAGAGCCCCTCCCTCAGGATCGGCCCCAGGGTCACCCCGAGACTGGGCACCGCTGGACGCCAGCAGCAGATTTCCCGCTTCCTCAGCTTTGCTCCCGCCTGCAGTGGCTCTGGAGGTTCTGCACAGCCGCCGCCTCCTCCCGGCAGCCCTCCGGACTCCAACACCGGTGAGCCTGGTAGGGGTTGGAGGTGCAGCCCCCGCCAGGGCTGAGCCCTCGGAGTCTCGGAGCTTCCTCCGCCCCTTTGAACTGGTGGTTCCAGCAGTCTGGGGTTCCCATGACAACGACGGCGGATGGGGGACCCGGGCGGGGTCCGGTCGGAGCGCATGCGCGGTGCGCGGCCGACGCAGCACGTCTTCCCGAGTCGCCGGCGCTGCTGTCGCGGGGTCCCTGAACCGCGGTGAGGGCGGGGTGGGGCGTTCGCGGTCCTGGGGGGCGGGTTGCTGGGTTCCCTGAACTGGGGTGAGGGTGGAGTGGGGGTGTGTATGAACCCCGGTGAGGGCAGGATGGGAGGGTTCGCGGCCGGAATGGAGCGGGGTAGGGGGGCTGCTGAACCCGGGTGAGGGGGGTCCGTGAACCGTGGTGAGGGCGTGGTGGGAGGGGTTTGCGGGCTCGGGAGATGAGGGCGGGGTAGGGGGGTTTGGAGGCCCGGGGTGGGCGGGGTGCGAGGGGTTCGCGGGCCCGGGGGGGGCGGTAAGGGAGGGGTGGGAGGGTTTCGGGAATCCGGGGTGGGCGGGGTGGGCGAGGTTCGCGGGCCCGGGAGGTGAGGGCGGGGTGCGGGGTCCGTGAACCACGGCGAAGGGTTCGAGGGCCTGGGGGGTGCGGGCGGGTGGGGGGTCCCTGAACCGGGGTGATTGCGGGGTGGGCGGGGTGCGAGAGGTTCACGGGCCCGGGGGGTCCGGGCGGGGTGGGGGCGGGTCCGTGAACCGCGGCGAGGGCTGTGTTGGCGGGGTGCTAGGGGTTCGAGGGCCTGGAGCGGGGGTGCGGGCAGCGTGGGGAGGGGTCCGTGAACCGCGGCGAGGGGTTCGCGGGCCCGGAGGGTTGCGGGCGGGTTAGGGGGTCGGTGAAGCCCGCTGAGGGCGCCACTGATCCCCGCGGCTCGCTGCAGGGCGGCCCCAGCTACCTGCGCTCGGCCATGGCCCCCCCGCCGTTGTGCAGGCTCCCGAGGTCGCTGCCGCCGTGGCTCCTGCTGCTGCTGAGCGTGGCGCTGCTGGGTTTCCAGGCCCGCGCCGAGCCCGCCGCCGGGAGCGCGGTCCCCGCGCAGAGTACGTGCGTCGCGGAAGGTTCCCCACGAGGCCCCGACGCCACCGGGGCGTGCAAGAGCATCGTGCCTCCCTATTGTTCCCAGCACCGACCCTGCGCCCCTTCCGCAGTCGGGCTCCCGGGCCGCCCCTTCGGTGGGAGGTGCTGTGGGGGTGGGGGGGGGCGCTGGGCTAGGGTGACGTTCCCTCCGCGCTGATGCGCACCCCCGCAGGCCGTCCGTGCGTGGACTGTCACGCGTTCGAGTTCATGCAGCGCGCCCTGCAGGACCTTCGGAAGACGGCCTACAGTCTGGACTCGAGGGTGAGCCCTTCTAGCCGGCAGGCAGCTGCCTGGGGGTGGGGGGCCAGGACCCAACCTGTGGCACTGGCCGGTGTTCTTCCTGCCCTCATCTGGCTCCAGTGTTCGGAGGGGCATTCTGGGCGCAGGCCATGAGCATTTTCAACCCCCTGGAGGAAGGGTGCCCCCTGCCCCAAGGCCAGGACCTAAGAAAGAACCGCCAGTCTCATTCAGCATCCCCCCACAGGGAGCAATGAGGCCCAGCGGGCAGCGGATAGAGGGGTCACTTTCCCTGGGTGAGAAAGGGGTGCGAGGTGGGAAGGGTTGGGCAAGAAAGGGCAGCTTGGGCACAGTGGTCTGGGAGACTCCGCACCCCCCAGCCTCACCTGGGGAGGAATGGGTGTGCACAGAGGTGTCTGTTCCTTCCAAGTCTGGGAGGAACGCGGAGCCCTCCCACCCTCACCTGTGTCCTCACTGTGCCTTAGCCAGGGGAATTTTCACTTAGGACAGAGATAGGTACTCCTCTCCGGAATGTGGGAGAATCTCCAGAAGTGGAAAGGAGGGAAGACCCTACCCAGGTCCCCTTTCCTGGCCAGCTCCCCAGGGCCCAGATCGAGGTCTGGAGTGCCTCTAGCATCTGGATCTCATTGAGTCTGAGGCTGGGGCCCTGAGAGGAGCAGCCCCAGACCATCTTGGGGATGGTGTTTGGGGACCCTGAGAGGCAGCACATGGGTTGAAGAAGAACCTCTGGGAAGTAGTCCAGGCTGGGGATGAGCATGTGCTGGGTCCGGGACAGGATAGCTGCACCAGCAGAAACCACAGAGAGTCTAGAGGAAGAGCATGGGGAGGGGAAGAGGCCCCCAGGGTAGCAGAGGGTCTGACCAACAGGGTGTTTGGGGGGTTCCAAGGTTTCAGGAACAGGTGGAGAGGGTACGGCCAGTACCACCTGGAGATGATGTGCCCTTGGGAGCTGGCAGATGGAGTGCCCTGCCCTCACTGCCCCTGTTGCTTTGCAGACCGAGGCCCTCCTGCTGCAGGCCGAGCGCCGGGCCCTGTGTGCCTGCTGGCCTGCCGGCCGCTGAGGCCCCTCACACGCCAGGATTCCCCCATCAATAAACACCGGCCCCACATGCTGTGTCCTGTCTCCCTGTTCTGGCCACCAGAGCCTATCTGCGTCACCCCTGGGGGTTCCTGGTGTGGGACTTGGTTTCCCCAGCAGTTCCGTGGGAGCCACGCCAGTGTGGATGCTAAGCAGATATGCATGTCTAGCCCCACGTGTGGATCTATAGCCGCTGGCACTGTGTGGCCCCTGCAAGTCCGCCTTCAGACACCTGCTCACTTGCCTGCCTGTCCTTTGAGGCCAGGAGAGCAGAGAAGCTGGCTTTGCCCCTGGAACAGCTGTGCCAGTGCTGAGCTCTCCCCCCAACCCAGGCTCCTCCACACTGCGTTGGGGATGGCTGTAGGGGGAGCTCCCTGCAGGCCCCGACCTGGACCCCAATGTCTCCTGGCCCGCAGTGGCTGCTTGGAGAGTCAGGAGGAGCCGGCAGCCAGGGAAGGCTCCTCCAGGAAGGGAGGGCTGGCGGGGTCCCCACAGCCTCCACCCAGCCTCCAGCCCCAGCCCAGCCCCTGGGCACCAGGGAATAAGAATCTGGGCCCAAATACAAGTGTTGCATCTGTGAGTAACAGGCCCATACTCATCCATAGGTGTGTGTGTAGCACCAGGCCGGAGGCCTCCAGGGGAGTCAGGTAATCCGCCCTCCGTCCCTCCATTCCTTCCATCAATGTTTTGTAGTATCCAAGCAATGCTTAGCAACCTCCAGGAGCATGGTGGGGCCATGGCTGGACATGACAGCTGTAGGACACTTGGCCTTTCTGGGGGTGTTTCCCTGCAGCAGGGCACTCCTGCCAGAGGAGGGTCGCCTGGCTTTAGCTCTCAAGTCCCCACCCCCGGCTCACGCACGTTTACCCAGAGACTTCCTCCAGGCCTCAGCCCCACAGCACCTGCCCTGCCCTTGCTCCCACGCCGGGACCCGTCCTGTCCTCTGGGCTTTTCTGCCTAGAGGCGCCAGGCATGCAGCTTCCGCTCCGCGGGTCTGGACCACGGGGAACAAACCACAATCCTACCTTGGTCGTGGTGGGAGGTTGAGCTAGAGGTTGGCGGTGCGGATGCCTGTGAACTCTAAAGCAGGCCAGAGAGAGACGAGGGAGTGCCGACGCCATGTGAAGCTCAGACCAGCCCTCAGTGCTGGAAGTGAGCGGGGTACGCGATGGCAGGGGTCAGAATTCGGTCCTGGGACCCCAGAAAGAAGCGGAGGGCGGACCGCGGCAGGTGCCTTCCCTCCCGGGCCCCGCCCCGACGGTGCTGATGTTCCATTGGCTGGCTTCCGTCACGTGGCCGTTCCTGACTGCCGGAGAGGTGGGGCTGGACCGCGTTCTCTGCCTGGGTTGTCCAATTTAGCAAATACAGATCTAGGACCAATGAATACTTTCCCCTATCAAAAGTACAAGTACTGGGGCGCCTGGGTGGCTCAGTGGGTTAAGACTCTGCCTTCGGCTTGCGTCATGATCTCTGGGTCCTGGGATCGAGCCCGGCATCGGACTCTGTGCTCAGCGGGGAGTTGGCTTCCCCTCTCTGCTTGCCTCTCTGCCTACTTGGGATCTCTCTGTCAAATAAATAAATAAAATCTTAAAATAAATAAATAAATAGAAAGTACAAGTACTTCTGCTGTAAGTACTCATTAGTATAAGCATGTCCCACCAGTATTTAGGATATTTGTACTAAAAATTATTCGCTTACTCAAAATTTAAACTTAGCTGGGCACCCCGTATTTTAAGGGCAGCCATGAGGCCTGGCATAAACTGGGGTTTCTATTACTATGAAGGATAGGGACGGCCAAGGGCTTGTTTCAGAAAGCCTCTCACAGGAATACTCTTTGCAGGAAGATAGGAGCACAATCTCCCCAGACAGGGCCTGCAGTGGCTGGTGGAGGAGCCCGGAGACTGCCGGGCCTGGCCGTGCTAGTGTTGAGGCCAGCCTTAGGCCCTTGAGCAGAGAGGTCTGGAAAGCAACTGGACAGATATGTGTGGAAAAGGGGCCAGAGAGAGAAAGTTAGGAACACAAGTGCTGGCTGAGACCCTTGCGGCCTGGGTGTGGACAGAGCCGAAGTGAGCACTAAGAGGGCAGAGAGGAGGGGCCTCTAGAGGAGAGGGTCAGCTGCCAGGCATGAAGAGAGCTGAGACAGGTGAGGGCTTTGGTTAGGAAGGAGTGGTGATCGTGCCACATGCTGCTGAGGTCAAGAAGGGCCAAGCCTGGACCACTAGGTTTGGCAGCACTGGTCACTGTTGACCTTAAGAACAGGGTTAATTGTGGGAGGGGAGCTAAGCAGTGAATTGGGAATGCATTATCTTTAGGAGAGCTTTGGTTTTTTTCTGGACTTGATGTTTGCCTTATTGTTCTCACACTGTTTGCCTTTATCACATCCTTAACTTCAAGTCACCTCAATGCCTCCTGCCAGGCCCTGGCCCTGCTGCTCCCAGCGAGCTGGGTACTCCATACTCCCCACTGCCCCTTTCACTCTTCTGGCTTAGAGTCACTTCTTCCTAGACCTCTTGTCATTCTTTCCATGTTGCTTGTCCTCAAGTATCTTTCTAGAAAACCCAGTGGTGTGTAAACTTTCTGAGCTGGCCTGTCTGAAAATATCTTTTGCTGGCATGTTAAATTCATATCCCCTCCTACCTCCGGGCCTTTGCACAGGCTGTCATCTCTCCAAGGATTTACCCACTTGGCCTCCTCCATGACCCACCTCACTCTTTAGTTCCTTATCCTACCTTGCTTTGTTTGTTTATTTGTCCCCAAGTGATACTAGAGCTTTGATCTCCTTTATTTATTTCTGGCCCCTTCCCTGCTGGATTGGAAAGCCTCAGGAGGACAGAGCTTTGTTCTTTTCAGGGCCCAGATAGAGGGTGGGCACTCACTGAGCCTGGGTGGAAGGGAGGGATGAGTGCTTGGTCATGGGCTCTGGGTGAGAAGGTTGAGCAGTTTGGATCCGCCAGCTGCTGGTGGCCGGTGCCTGTCAGGAGCCTTTCCCTCCCATCCCCAGGACACTCTCAGGACTGAAGGTGGACAGGCTTTAATCAGGAGTCTCAGGCTCTTAGCCCAAAACAATAACCTTTATTATATTATGGTTGTTCCCTTCTTTTTTCTCTTTGGACAGCTGCTGTCAGTTGCACACTGGGCCTCCCATCTGGTCTGTTTTTCTTTTTTCTTCCCACCCCCTGGTATTTTGGTTCACTTCTCTGGAGACCCCTTGGTCTTCCTCCAGTGCTCCTACCCACCTCTGTTGCTTCCCAGGCCCCCTGTACTTCGGACCACTGATGAAGTTTGGGTCTCAGTCCCCAGTTCTTCCCCAGAGGGGACAGGCTGGCCCTTGCGGGGTCCTTGGAGGAGACCCCATAGGTCTGCCCTGGGATATCCCGTGGGTCCCTTCTTCACCTGGGATGAGGGCTTTTCCACTAACGTGCCATCCTGTCTTTGGCACCCACCGCTAGCACTGAGCAGGGGAGGCCCAGAGCTCCCAGCCTACTCGACCTTTGGAGTCTGGGAGGGGTCTGGTCTGGTGCACCTGCCCCGCTGCCATGGGCCCAGGCCTAGCTCCAAGCCTGGTACCCAGCCCAGACTGCGGGGGCATGGGGTAGAACTGCAGGTGGTCGGGGCTGCCCAGGCGACTAGGGTGTGGGTGAGGAGGGGACCCCAAGCAGTAGAAGCCAGAGGAATGCATGCAAGAACAGATCCAGAGAACAGACCGGCCCAGCTTGTTTCCTTGTCTATGAAATGGGTTCCTGATGCGGGCACAGAGTGCAGTGGGGGGGAGGAGGGGACATGGCTTTCATGTCACCAGGGAGGGAACAGGCTCAGTGGTGGGCCTGGGAGCCTGGGGCCTGGGCAGACTTTCCTTCCCTTTAAGGTCACCCCCACTCAGAGCTCTAAAGCCGGGGCTGTGAGGTCACCAACATCTTCCAGGTGGCTGTCCCTGGGGTCCAGCTCTGTCCCTTCCAAGCTGAGTCTGGCTGACTTCTCCCCACCTCCTCCGGGTACTCTCAGGGCCCTCCCTAGACCAGGATGCTGCAGTGCTAAGCTAGCCAAGCTATCTTGGGGGGCAGGGGGTTCAAGGACTTAGGGCTGAAGGTGAGGTCAGGCCACCTGGAGGAAGGGACTTCTGCAGATGGAGGACCCACCAAAGTCAGGCTGAGTGGAATGCAGGTCTTTCCCTCCACCTGTGTGCTTGGCTGTTGGGGGCCGGGGCAGGGGGAGTAGCCTTGAGCTCAGGGTCTGGGGGTGGGTGGGTCGGGTGGTCTCCAGCAGAGGCTGTTGCCCTCTAGGGGCAGGGCCACTCCACAGGGAGCAGCCTTTTCACACCAAGCCTGGGTCAGAGGTCAGGGATCAGGACACTGCCCAGGAGCTCCTAGATCCTCCACCTGGTCCTCCCTCCTTCTGGCCCCCATCACAGAAAAGCACAGTGTTTCCAGAATCCCTGATCTGGTGCTCAAGGCCCACATCCAAAGCCCTATCTCCCCTTCGTCTGAAGCCCCTTGACTCCTCCAGGCACGGGAGCCACCCCTCCCCATTGCTTGTTTTTCCTGCCTGGACCCCCTGCGTGCTGTTGGCTTTGCTGGGACTCTTCTGCTCTCCACCTGGGCAACCTCAGGACCCCGGGAGCCTGGTCCGCCATGGCTGGTTAGGCTCCCGTCAGCGTTCAGGCAGCACGCGGATTGATTTCTGAATGGATCTGTATGCTCCTTTGAGATTCTCCGTGATTTCACTTTCCTCTCCTGGAAGATGACAGCCAGGCCCCAGACAAATCCTGGCATCTGGGAAATACAGCGTGGGGTGACTTCCCAATTTGGCGGCCCCCTCCCACCATGGTCCTTGCACTGGCGATCCTGGCTGTGGACTAGTTCAGCTCCTGGGTCCAGCGTCCTCCCTACTCTGCCCGGGTCCCTTGGTGTGACGCTGGCGAGGGGTCATCCTCTTCCTAGCCTCTAAGTGATGGTAGCTGCTTCTCTGGGCTCCAGGCAGGCTGAGGTTCCTTAGGCCTGGTCCCCTAGGTCTCGACTCCAACCAAGCCGGCGTGGTGAACTCAGCTCCAGGCTGCCCTGAGAGGTCACCGCGGGGAATGCGGGGCGATGCGGGGCGACGCGGAGCGACGCGGGGAAGGGGTGCATAGCGGCAGGGGGCTGGGTTCATAAAGTGTTAGGGGAGTTATCTGGGATTACCTGTCCCCCACCCTCACCCTCACCCTCACCCCCCACCCCCGGCCCGCAGCGTCGGTAGGCAGCTAGGGCTCGCGGGGACCCGCAAGACTCAGCAAGAGCATCCCCCCGCCCCCCCCCTCCGCACCTGCACCGAGATCGTGGAGCGCATGCGCGGGCCGAGGAGGGCGGCGGGGGGGCGAGCCGGGAGGGGTCCTACCGGCCCAGCGCCCCCCGTGTCCGATGCCGGAATTCGGTGTCGGAGCAGAAGGTTGCTGTGCTGCGCCCGGACGCGGGGGGCTGCGGGCGAACTAGGCATCACATCCCGCTGCGACTGCGTACCCGCGCGTCCAGCCCGTGTGGCCCCGGGCGCAGGTTCCCAGGGGCGTCAGGCCGTGGAAGCCGCGGCGCCCCTCCCCGGGGCCCCGGGCCGGCGTAGCGTTCAGACAAAGGGGAGGGAGCTGGAGCTGGAGATGGTTCGGTGACTGCGCCCGGTGGCCGGCCGGAGAGGAGGAGGACGCGGCGCCGCGGGCTGCAGCGGCCCGGCCCCAGGACCCGGTGCTCCCAGGCCCGCGCTGAAGGGTGGAGGTGCGGGGGTGCAAGGGCCGGGCGGGAGGCGCCCTGCCGGGAGCCCCCACGGAGCGCCCCCTCTGGGCCGGGGACCCCGGTCGCGCTCGCGCTCGTCCCTGGCCACCTCGCGGGGCTCGGCCGCTCCGTCGTGCCCCGGGCTGCCCGCGCCACCCCCACCCAGGCGCCCTCCCGCCGGCCGCCCGCAACCGGCCGCCGCGCAGCGCCCAAGTGTGCCATCGGGCGGGCACGGAGGCGGCGTCTGCTCCCACCCGCGAGATCACATGGTGACCCTCGGCAGCCAATGCAGTGGACGCTAGGACCCTGCGGGACCCCGGGCGCCGCGACTGCACCGGCGCCGCTGCATTATAAATACTTCTCCAAAATGCGGCGCAGCTCCCTGCGCGCGCCCCGGCCGCCCGCCGCCTCCGCCCCGCGCCCCTGAGCCGCCGCCGCCGCCGCCGCCGCCGCCGCCGCCGCCGCCGCCGCCGCCGCCGCCGCCACCGCCACAGCCACCGCCGCCGCCACCGCGGGTCCGAGGGCGCCGCGCCCTTGCCCTGGGCCCGGGCTGTGCCCGCCCGCAGCCCGGCCCGCGTCCCCGCGCTGCGCCGCCCGGCCGGGTGCATGCATTGTGGGCCTCCAGACATGGTCTGCGAGACGAAGATCGTGGCCGCCGAGGACCATGAGGCGCTGCCGGGGGCCAAGAAGGACGCGCTGCTCGCCGCCGCTGGCGCCATGTGGCCCCCGCTGCCCGCCGCGCCCGGGCCGGCCGCAGCGCCCGCCGCGCCCCCGCCCGCGCCCGGCCCCCAGCCCCGCGGCGGCGCTGGGGGCGCGGGGCCGCCAGGGGGGCGCGGCGTGTACATCCGTGAGTTCCGCGCGGCAGAGCAGGAGGCGGCGCGCCGCATCTTCTACGACGGCATCATGGAGCGCATCCCCAACACGGCCTTCCGCGGCCTGCGGCAGCACCCGCGCACACAGCTGCTCTACGCCCTGCTGGCCGGTCAGTGCGCGGGGGGCCCGGGCGCGCTCCGCCCGGCCCCTCCGGGGACAGACGGGCCGGGCGCCCTCGGCCCCGCTCGCCCCCACCTCGGGGCCCGGGCCTGGCAGCGCTCCAGTGCCCGTCCGGGAATCGGCCTGGGAGGGAAGCGGGCCCCCTCGGGGGGGCCCCCTCGCTCGCGTCCCGACGCGCACTGGCGCACCACCGGCTTTCTGCAGCGGCCTGGGGCGAGGTGGCCACCGGCGGTGGCGTCCGGGCTCCCGGCCAAGGCGCGCCGGGCGGGGGCGTGGGAACAAGCGCCGGCGGAGGGGAGGGGGCTGCGGGCCGGGAGAGGGCCGGGGTCGCCGCCCGCGTCCCCATTCTGTGCGGCCCCGCCGGCCCGGTCCCTTCCCGGGTCATCGCGGGTGGGGGCGGGGTGGCGGCAGGTAGCGCCCGCGGCTGAGGCTCCGCGCCTGGCGCGTGAACTATATATAATCCGCGGGGCGGGGGAGGCTGCCTCGGCGGCTCCAAGTGCTAATTTATGAGGGGAAGACAGCCAGCTCCCCGGGGTGCCGGGGGATGACGAGCACCGAGGAGGCAGAGTGAGGGGGCGGGGGGGGCAGCCCCCGCAGGGGCTTTGAGGCCTTTCCCCCGGAGCCCCGGAGGGTGGTTGTCCCCATTTCACAGGTGAGGAGCTTGAGGCTGGGGCTTGTTACTTTCCCAAGGTCATGCAGCAAAAGTGACTTTCGCTGTAGGCTTGTGGGCTCCGGGGCAGCCCTGATGAATCTGGAAGCAATCTCGGGCTTCCCTCCCCCCTCCCTCCGTGCCCTCCTCATAACCCTCGGGGCTGGCCCTGGGGAGAAGGTGGTCCTGGGGCCTTTTGCTGGAAGGTGTCCCTTCCCTCTCCCCACTCTCCCAACGGTGAGACAGCCTGCAGGGGCCTGGGAGCTTCCCGTCTGGCTAGAGTGGCAAGGGTGTATGCGAAGCCCCTTCCAGGGATGGGGGCCCACCTGGAGGGTGGGCACACCCCCCCAACCCTGCCATTGAGGGCAGCCTGCCCAGAGGCCCCTGCTGTGCTCAGGACGTTCAGAAGTCCTGTGATGTCAGACTCCCCTCAGCCTGCCTATAGGGTATCGAGTTTGGGAATAGAGCAAAGCAGCAGGAGCAGGCAGGCTGGCCCAGCGCTCCTTCAGGGAGACAGTCGTGACACCTTTGGCAAGGCCTCTCTAAGCCTGTGTCTGGCTGGCATATTTAGCAGGGAGCTGGTGGGTGGGGGGTCCCCGGGTCAGCCGGGCAGTGTCCCCTGCTCACCGGGCCGTCCTCCCCCTGCAGTGCTGTGTTTCGCCCTGACCCGTTCACTGCTGCTGACGTGCCTGGTGCCAGCCGGGCTGCTGGGCCTCCGCTACTACTACAGCCGGAAGGTGGTCCTGGCTTACCTGGACTGCGCCCTGCACACGGACATGGCCGACATCGAGCAATACTACATGAAGCCCCCCGGTGAGCCTTCCACTCCAGCCCCATCCTGTCCCCTCCCCTCGCTCCTCTTGCCCTCCTGCAGCCCCTCCTGCTGGGGGGCTGCCCTAACACTAAGCACCTCGGATAGACAGGTCCCGGGGGGACAGGGGTGAGGGGGGATAGCCAGGTTTCCCCAGAGCTCGAGGAGGGGCTGGGGTCTGCCGTGCTTTGCCAGGGGTTGGGCTGGCCTGGAGTGCCAGGCACAGAGGGCTTCCTGGTGGGGAGAGGGTTCTGGGGGGTCTCTGAGGGCTGGGAGCCCCGGAAGAGCAGGGGTGTTGAGTCCCCACTTCCGGTCTGGGCGCCACTCAGTGAGGCAGAGGGTCTCGGCCCAGCGTCCTGGCCTTCTGTACAAGGAGGAGCTGGGTCTGGTCTGGAGCTGCCTGCAGCTCCTGGGGGCTGTTCTGGTTGTCCAGGCTGAGCCCAAGGTAGGCCGGGTCCTAGGAGGCCGGACCCCAGGGTTTCCTTCACGTCTGGAGCCAGAGAAGGGAGGCTTTGTCTCTGCCCTCTGGGATGTGATGTGAGGGTGTCCCAGGTGCCGGAGGGTTCCCAGGCTGGGGAAATGGAACAGTGTGGGCCCTAGCAGTTGGTGAGGGCATAGAGGAGCCTGCTGAGGGCCACAGAAGGGCAGTGGGGGACAAGAGAGGCACAGTATCCCAGTGCAGGGGTGCCCCACCTTGGCACTGCCGGCTCCCATGCCCGCTGGCTCCCAGCGAGCCGGCCCATCCTGTGGTACACTGCCTGCCCTCCCATTCCCACCGCTGCCAGGCTTTGGCACCTTGGGTTCTCTTCGACCCTTTCATAAGCTTGAACTCAGCTTATCAGCCTCCATGGAGTTGCCTGGGACAGGAGGGAGCGCGAGGGCCTGCCCCACCTCACTGGTGCCCAGGTCCAGGCTGCTGAAGCAGAAAGGGGCTCAGGGTGGGGGGCTAGGGGCAGCATGAGGACCCTGCTCTTCCTGGGCCGCAGTCTCCCTGGGTGTGGGGCAGCGCTCGCCCTCCTGGGACGCCTGCTAGGTTGCAGGAAATTTCCACTGAGGCAGGGAGGCTGGACCGCAGCGGCCAGGGCCAGGCTGCTCAGGGTGGGAAGACTTGGTCTGGCTTAGGTGTGTGGGGGGAGCCGGAAACCTGGATGGAGGGCAGGCCAGCTGTTGGGGGGGTCCATCAGGACAGTGGGCCCTCAGCCACTGCCGAACTCGGGGTGCATGCCAGGTCTCCAGGTATGGTGGTGAAGGGGACAAGGGCCTCTCCTGCCCAGCTGATGCTGGCAGACAGGACAGTGGGGGACCCTTGGGGGTTGGGTGGAGGGGCAAGTTCAGGTGCAGAACCTTGATGGGGGAGAGTATGGCAGCTTAAGGAGAGCAGGTGGGAGTGGTTGGTGGCAAACACTTCTGTGGGGGTTGGAGTGGCCGTGGGAAGGGCGAGTGTAGGTGGGGCTCCTCAGAGCAGGCACCCCTATTGGCCAGACTCTGCCTCCTGGGGCCCCTGGGCCGATGGTCAGCAGAGGTGACCAGACTCTCATGCCCTGCAGGCCTCCCCACTCACTTTCATTCTCTCTCTTCTTGCTTCTCTCCTGATCCCCCTTTGGCCATCCTCTTCCTCTCCCTGTGTGGGGCTGTGATTGGTCCAGGCCATGGGTGGGGACAGCTGGCCTGGCCACTGGACTCCTGCCCAGGAGAGGCCAGGGTCAGTGGGAGGTATGCAGTGGTGCCCATCCGTCCCGGTTCTCCACTTGGACCGTCCTCGGAGCCTGCCAAGGGCCTGCTTCTGTGCCCCGATCCAAGCAGGCCACGGGGCTCCCAGGCTCCTCCTAACCCAGGAGCGTGGAGGCCACAAGACCTCCTGAAGCCCCTAGGGCATGGCTCCCAGAGGGATCCTGCTGCCCTGGCCTGTCCTCCCAGGCCGCCTGAAGTCCCCATTGTTGGGGTCCTTCTGGAGGTCTGCTTGTGGCACCTCTCTCCAGCTCCCTGGTGTGGATGCATGGGGACAAATGTGGAGGACCCCGAGTGCCTGGGAGCCAGGGCCTATCTGTGGCCATCCACTGCCCATCCAGGCATTGGCTCAGGGGTAGCTGGGCAGAGGAGGGGTCTGCGTGGCTGAGGGTTGCCCAGCTCTTGGCCACTCAGGGAGGGACTCTGGCCCTGGAGCTCTTGTCTGCCCGGCCTTAGGCCCAGGGCAGGGGTTTCTGTGGATGACAGGCAGGTTGGGCCCAGCTGTTTCTGCACCCAGGGCCCTGGAGGGGCGGCTTTGTCATGCCGCAGCCCTGACTGCCATGTCCCTGCAGGCTCCTGCTTCTGGGTGGCTGTGCTGGACGGCAACGTGGTGGGCATCGTGGCGGCACGGGCCCATGAGGCAGACAACACGGTGGAGCTGCTGCGTATGTCCGTGGACTCACGTTTCCGTGGCAAGGGCATCGCCAAGGCGCTGGGCCGCAAGGTGCTGGAGTTCGCGCTTGTTCACAACTACTCGGCGGTGGTTTTGGGCACAACGGCCGTCAAGGTGGCCGCACACAAGCTCTACGAGTCGCTGGGCTTCAGACACATGGGCTCGAGTGACCACTACGTGCTGCCCGGCATGACCCTGTCGCTGGCCGAGCGCCTCTTCTTCCAGGTCCGCTACCATCGCTACCGCCTGCAGCTGCGCGAGGAGTGAGCACTGCCTGCCCGCCCGCCACCCACCTGCCGCCCGGCCACCCTGTCCGCCCGTGCCCGCCTGCCCACCGCCCGGGCTCGCTTGCAGGCGCTCCCCTTGGCGTTTGTGGTGGGTGTTTCCTTTCCATCACGCGGTTCTCCGGCTGGCTTTCCGGGGGGCGTGGGGCCGCGGCTCCTCTGTGACACTCTCGGGGCTGGTTGTGTGTAGCCCCGGCCCCTCGCCCCCCCGCCCCCCCAGCCTGCTGGGGCTGCGTCCTGAAGAGTGACAGCATGGACCGCCACGGGCCCACGTGGCTGCTCAGCCTGCGCGTGGGGCCCCTCCAGGCCCACCGAGCACAGAGCCTCTGTGGCACGGCCCCCACCCGGCAGATCCCTGGCCGCCAGCCAGGCTGTGGCCCCGGGAGGCCAGACCTGCTGGGCTGGCCGGCCACTGGCCTGTGGGGCACCGAGCTGGCCACGGGCCCCGCTTCGCTCCGTGCATGCTGAGGACATGGCCTGGCTGCCGCATGCCCACGGCCCCCTGCCCTGCCGCCCCGCTCAGCCTGGGCTGACACCGGGCAGTGTCCCCGCCCAGCCCGCCAGCCAGTTGTGGCCACCCACCTGCGCTCAGGAGGGCTCGCCCGCCTCTCACCACCCCTGCTGCCCCCGTCCCAGCTCTGCTTTGACACCGAGTCACGTTTCTTTCCTTTTGGTCCCTGCCCCTCCCCCACCCGGGCTTCACTGATGGCATCATCATCCAGGTGTGGTCCCCGCTGCCACCTGTGGCCCAGCCTGGTTAGGGTCCTTCAGGAGAGCAGGGTGGGGACGCAGTGGTGCGGTCGCCTCCCCCCAGGCCCAGCTGGATGATGGTGGCCTTTCCCAGACCTCCCTGAGGACCGCTCTGCCTCACGGCTCATGGGCTCTGCCCTGTGAATCTTCCTAAGCCAGGCCGCTGCCCACACCACTGAGCCCACACCACTGAGCCCACAGCTTCTCCCAGCCTGAAACCAACCTATTTTTTAATAAGTTATTTAGACAGAATAGCACTCTGCATGACTTTAATTCTTGGGACAAAATGGTAGTTGATACCTTAACACACATGCGCACACACACACACACCTGTGTGGTCTAGAATATGCACTATTTCTGGCCCAGTTTGGTGGGGGCGGGTGGCCGGGTGGGTAGAGGGTTTCAGATTTTGAAATCTGGAGCGAGACCCTGACTTAGCATTCTTTCCCTCAATGAGCATTTCTGGTCTGTGAGGAGGCTTTGGGCTGCCCCCGTCCAGCCTCGACTTGTGGGACAGAGATCAGCAGTGGCGGCAATTTCCCTGCTGACCCTGGGAGGAGTGAGTGCTGTCCACCTTGGCCGGAGGGGGGCAGGCGTGGCAGCCTGGCCGTGCTCCTGGCCTCTCCTTTAGGGGTGGGAGGTGGCGGTCAGGTGTGGGGTGGCATGGGTGGGTGGAGGAACGGGGTTGTTGGCAGTGGCCATGTGTCCAGCTTGTGAGCCTGGACCAGGCCGTGGTGGCAGGAGGGCTGTTGGTGCCCACTGAGGCCCCTCTATTTCGGGAGCTGGGAGAGGGAGAGTGGCAGGCACAGTGGGCCATGCAGCTGGGTCCCACGTGGGGGACACAGGGGACATTCTCAGGCGCTTCGGGAACAAGCAAATGCGTGAAGCGAGCCCAGTGTCCCGAGGGGCCTTTCTTGCTGTCTGCAAACAAGATATTCGTAGAACATTGTACAGACCCCGCTCTCCCCTGTACATTTCTCCCTGGTGGCGTCCGGACCCTGCTTGGGGACGGGGGTTTTGTAGACTGTACAGAAATCGGCACCCTATTTTCTTGCAGCTCTCAGATTTTGTTAATCTGGATTATACAGACAGACGTAAAGTGTTTTAGCAAAATGGAAAACAAACAGTTGTGCCTTTTTCCTCTTTCTGTTTAGTTTGGTTTTGGCTTGGGGTGGCCTTGGCTGGCGTGGGGCGTGTTGGGGGCTGCGGCTGGTCTCAGGCCTGGCGGGGCAGGTAGGACAGGTGGGCTCCACGTGGGCCCAGCCTGGTGGGCAGTGTCTTGTCAGTGGGAGCCTGGGGGTGCCGTGGCTTCCGTTGATCCTGTGCCTTTGGAGCCTGGGGTCCCTGGTGTGGGGACATGGGTGGGGGCCGGAGCTGCCAGCATCTGGGTGACATTGACCAAAGCACGTGGCCCTAGTTGCTCCTGGGCAGACATGTGGCCCTCCCCTGCCCTGCTGGTGTCTGTCTGTTCGTGTAGGATCTATGGGCTGTGGGAGGGGGGCTGGAGTGTCTTTCCCAGTCTGGTGGCCCAGGGTGGCCTGTGGCACTGGCTGGGTGCACCCTGTGCTTGGGACAGGGCCTTTGCCTGGCCAATGTACGGCTTGGCAGCCCCCCAGATCACCAGAGGAGCAGATCCCACATCCTTTCCTGGGGCCAGAGGCTGGGCACACTCGTGGGGGACGTCTTTCCTTGGCTGGCCACTTCCCTCCAGCCTGGGAGCTAACTCCTCCACAAACGTGCACCGAGATGTGAATTTTATACATTTGTAGAAATTCTGATGTTACTACTTCTACCTCTGTGAAGCACCTGCCTGGGTTTCCACTCAGTGGTATGTCTGGGCAGCTCTCTGCACTGGCAGGCCCTGGGCACCCCCACCTCCCCCCCCCACTGGCTTCCTAGGCCTCCCCCAGTGGCTCCTGCTGAGGCCTCGGGAAAGCAGGCCCCCAGGCATGGCCCCTTGCTCAGGAGACAAGGCTCCTAGGACTTTTGGAAGCCTCTGTTTTTGGATGGGAATGCGGGAGGTGGAGTGTTCCAGAATGTTTTTGTTGGATGAGCCTGGAACACAAGCCCAGTGGGCAGCTCGGGGCAGTGGGATGCAGGGCAGCTGAGAGCTCTAGCCTCTCGGGATGGCCCAGCATCACCAGTGTTCCTGGGGCAGCACCCACTGCCCAGGGAAGGGGTCTGAGGAGAGCTGGGGTTGTCTGCGGGTGCCGAGGTTGTTCCCCTCTCCCCCGTACCCGTGTCCAGCCTGGCCTCCCATTGCTCCCCTTGGGTGAATGGGGCAGAGAGATGGGCCAGCCTGTCTCAAGGAAGGAGCGGGTGGCCCTACAGCTGGGCTGAGGACACGAGGTCCTCGGGCAGCCCCCATTCTGGCCTGGGTGTCCTTCCTCAGATAAGACCTTTCCAGGGGACAGGCTGGGGGCTGCTCTTCACATGGCTTCCTTGGGAATCTGGCAAATGCTCGGAAGGCTCTCGGGCCACAGCGAGTCATGCTGGCAGTGTGAGTGCCTACCCCTGCCCGCCCCTGCCCCCCTGGCTCGCTCCTGACTGCCCCTGCCCACCCTGCCCTGTCCCTGCCTGCCCTTGCCCCCCTTGCCTGCCCCTGCCCGCCCCTGTCACCCTGGCCTGCCCCTGCCTGCCCTGGCCTGCCCCTGCCTGCCCTAGCCTGCCCCTGCCTGCCCTGGCCTGCCCCTGCCCGCCCCTGCCCACCCTGGCCTGCCCCTGCCTGCCCTATGTGGCTTTGAGCCTGGGCCCCTCACTGGGCTGGGACCAGGTCGGGGGCTAAGCAGCAGAGCCACCCCCCTGTCTGTGTCCAGGGAATGGCTGACAGTGGTCCCCGAGCCTTGGGAGCCTGGCCCCCCTCCCCAGCAGGTGGGCAACATGGACCCTGTGTCCATTTGAAGCTGCTTTCATGACTCTGTTTTGGCCACAGCCGGTGTTCCTGTGCTGGTGGGCCTTTGGCTGAGGCCTTCTGGGGCTTGTGTTCTGGGCTGGGTGTGGGGCAGATCCTGGAATGTTTGCTCTTTGGTGCCGCGGGTGGGGCAGCCCAGGGCCTGGGGTGGGGGAGGAGGGACCCCGACCTGCCATTGTTGGATGTATTTTTTTTTAACAGCAATAATTAGCCATTTTGAAGAAGGGGTGTGTCTGTGTGTATGTGCCTGTGTGTGCCTGTGTGTGTACCATGCACGTGTGGACACACGTGTATGTGTGCAGTGTGTGCGTGTGCACACACATGCCTGTGTGGACATGCACGTGTGTGCACATGAGTGTAAGTGCGTGGTGACAGGGAGGGGACCTCCTGCTGCTGCATGCGTGGGCCGGCGCTAAGCCCCATGAACGGCAGGGTCCCGGCTGGGTGCTGTGCTTCCTTCTCCCAGGCCTGCCCCAGGGCCCAGGGGACCTTGAATGTAGTGCCCCCCCACCCCCCCGTGGAGGGCGCTGGATGGGTCTGTGGGAAGTGGGGGGCCCGGGATGAGCCTTTGCCTGGAGCTCTGGGTGTGTAGGGGGGCTGGCGGGGGGTGCACACTCAGGCAGACCAGCCGAGATCAGACATGATGACGTGGTATCCCCTGGGTCAGGCTGTTGGACCACAGCTGCTGCCAACGCTGTGTCTTTGGGTGAGCAGAGCGCAGATCGGGTCGTGGTGGCGGGGTACACTTCCTGTGGCTTACTGTCCATGAGCCCATGATTGCGGCAACTGTCCTGAGACCCCTGGGTATGCCAGAACCCTCGAGGGGGGCAGAGGAGACAGGCCACGGGGCCAGGGCGGGGTGGGGGGTCTCCGGCTTCCTGTGGGTGTGTGAGCAGTGGGCGGGGGGGTTGCTGTGAGCCCAGCTGCCTACTCGGCCCCCAGTGCTGCTGTTTTTCAATAAAACCAGAGTTGACGGAATTGGACTCCTGTGAGTTCTTGAAGTGCCCCCACCTGCCACTTGGCCAGGAAGGGCTGCTTTTCTGGAGATGCTGGACTCCTCCCCTGGGGGTGGGTGTGGGTGCTGGGGTGCCCTCTGGAGCTGAGGCTACTGGCCCTGTGCTGGCCACCTTGGCTGGGCTCCGCCTGCCCACTTGGCACCTCCATGGAGCAACTCAGGTCTGAGGGGCCCAGGTGATGGCGGCAGGCCCACCTCCCTCCTGAGGTCTGTGAGGGAGGATGACATGGGGGGTGGTGCTGGGGACAGTGAGGTGCTGTCCAGCCCCAGACAGCTCCCCACAGGGGCCTTTCCATTGTGGGAGGAGCAGCCTCGGCTCAGCCCGTCCCCAGGGTCAGCCTTCTGCTGCAGGGAGGGCTTTGGGCAGGCCCTAGGATCACTGAAAGCAACGTCTGCGGCCTTGCAGCCTGTGGGGCTGGCTTCTGCAGACAGCTCACTCTGACCCTCGATACTGGGGGCATGAGCCGTGTTTGGACATCGGCCTGGGGCCAGTGTGCAGCCCAGCAGTGGCTGTGTCTCTGAGCTGACCGCGTGAAGACAGGCCCCCTGTAGGCAAGGCCAATCACACGTACATAGGTACAGGGACATGCAACACACGCCCACGGCTGGCATGGAGGGTTCCAGCTCTCCAGATTCTAGAACGTTCCATCACACAGTGGCCAGGCCTGGCCATACAGATGCTCATGCATCCCATGAAGACAGTGACAATACCTTGAGGCCATGAGAAAAGTAGGGCTGGGCAAAGTAAGCAGAGAAGTGGGCTCCGCACAGGAGGCTGAAGCCCAGCCACCGACTACCTGAGCAGCTCTGGTGCCTACTAGAGGGGGTGCCTCGCACATGTACCCCAGCCCAACAGGTGCTGTGCGGGCCCTCAGAACCCAGACAGGGAGGCATGCGGGAGAGGAGACCCTGGGGTGCCTGGATGACCTGGAGGCTGGACCCACAGAGGACCTTTGTAGGGTTGTGCGGGAGAGGCAACTGAGCAGAGGTGCGGGAATGGCTGGGCACCGAATACCCAAGTGGGCTTGTACAATGATGTAAACTTTCTGTCCCTCCGTGTCCCCACTGTGCAAGGGGGGCCACCGTGAGGCTGTTGGGTGCATGGTCTGGGAGAGCCACTTTGAGAGGAGAGTCGGGGAGCTGGCTGGCTCCCAGGGACTGGTCTGGCCAACAGGAGGTTCGTGGGGAGGCTGGGGCCACCCAAGAGCTCTCACTCCAGAGGCCTGGACGGCCTGCCCCGGCTGAGAGCACAGAACCCATGCCCGCCCCTCTGTGCTTGTTTTCTGCACCTTGGTGGCCGTCAGCGCACTCTGGGTGCCTGGAGCGGGCCAGTGGCTCCCCTCCGTGGCTGCAGGGAGCTCTGGCCAGCAGGTAGGGCCTCCAGGCTGCTGGCAGCTCCTGGGGCACCGGCTAAGTGCTGAGCAGCTGTGGACCTGGTGGAACGCAGCCTGGGCTCTGTGGGAGAAGGGCCGGGAGCCCCTGCCGTGGGTCAGGCAGGCCGCTCCTGTCTCAGCCGCTCAGCTCTGGGCCAAGCAGAGTGGATCAGGGGTGTGGGCATGGCATCTCCCATCCACCGGAATAATTCATTTGTACAGAGACTCGGCGCCTGCTTTGAAAAGGCTTTTACTCTAGAGGACAGCCCAGGGGGTGGATGTGGCCCTCTCCACCACCGCTCTCACTGGGAGCCCATGCAAAGCGCCCAGTGCTGACCTTGGGGAAGGCCACACAATGGGCTGATGGAAACCAGTTCTCTCCTCCCACTGTTGCCTGGGGCTACAGACAAAATGAAGGCGAAAAATGCACGCACAGGGTAGGTGCTGACAAGGGGACTGGCGGTGGCAGCGTGGTTGCTTGGAGACTCAGCAGGACGTGGGCTGGGCCGAGGGCCCGGGGCCCTCCTGCAGCCGCACCAGGTGGCCCCATGACTGGCCAGCACTCAGGCTCACCTTCAGCGGCACCTGCAGGGGGCGGCGGTGGCAGTCAGTTCCAGGCCCAGGCTCGCCCTTCCCCCAGGTGGGCAGGGGTCCCCAGCGCCAGGCAGCCACTTAGCCCGAAGACGTGATTCGACACAGCCACACACTCACAGGGACAGACAGACAAGCACCCCCAGACCCTAATACCCCAACTGTGGCTGAGCTGCCCAGCTGACCTGCCCAGGCCTCTACCAGGGAGCAGGCCTGCAGGTGCCTTATGGGAGAGATGCCAAACAGGGTCTGGGGGAGCCCTCCCAGGAACCCTAACCCTGAGTGGGAACTTGCCAAGGCCCTGGACTATGGTGCAACAGCTCCCTCTCGACAGGGAGGAAGGACGGGGGCTGCCCATTGCTGCCTGTTGCTGTGGTCCCCTGCTGGCAGCCCCTCTGTTCCCTGCAGGACTGAAGGGGGGCGGTTGGGCCTCCGGGAACCACAAGGCAGTGGAGGAGGGCAGCAGTCTGGAGGCTCGGGGGCTGCCTGTGCCCTGCATCCTGTCTCTTGGTCCCCTGGGAGCTGGACTCAACTCTTCTGTCTGGTAGGCACTGGCCTCGAGTGGCCAGTTGGAGGGAGCCTGCAGAGCTGCGTGGGACCTGCCTGCTTCCCCGCCCCTTCCCCCTCACCTGCAGCTGCAAGGCCGGCAAGTCCTGCAGGGCCTCCATGGTCCCCCTGACTAGAGCTGGAACAGAGGGAAGAGGGGGAGAGGAGCAGCCCCAAGCCCTCTGGACAGAGATGGGGCTGTCATGGGAATGCCGAGGTCCCAGCCCTGTCCTGGCCCCCAGGCTCCACAGTTATTCCCTGAGTTCACATAGCCAGCCACGCCAGTGGGTCCGGCAGCCCTGGCATCACCTGTGGCTGGTGCCACTGGCCACACGCCCAGCACAGGCCTGATGGCACCTCAGCTACCCCAGCTGTGGTTGCTGAGCAACTCCCCCCCAGCCCTAGGCTCAGCCAGTGGGGTCCTGGGCAGTGGGGGGTGCTGGGGGCTTTGGGGCTGGGAGGAGGAGGGAACGTTGGGCCACCCTGGCTGGCACAGCGCAGGCAGGAGGACCCATGCTCCCACCAAATGTCCATGAACTTGCATGTGATGGTAAAGCCTGGAAGTGCAGCTGTGTGGTGCTGGTGGGCTGGGCTGGCCCTGTGGCCTCAGTTGCCCTCCAGCCCTGAGACAGGGAGCAGCCCAGGTAAGGGAGGGGTCTGCTGGCTCAGTGTTTCTCTGAGTTTGCTCAGAACACTTTGTCTCTTTGATCAACAAATATTTCATTCCATCCTACTAAGTTATCTGCAATTTTTGATACAAAGATTGTGACAGAAAGACCCCCTGAAGGAGTGGTTCTCCCCTCCCTGGCTGTGGGCTTAATGGGCCAGCTCCCTGGGGACCCGTCTCTGGGTGCCTGGAGTGGGCCAGTGGCTACTGAGGGCTGTGCACCCAAGCTCCATGACCTTGTTTCCTTCTCTGTGCTGTGTAGATGGTTGTTAGGGGATTGGGCAGGAGGTTGGGTCAGAGGGTTGCTGGGTCCCTGGGAGGGAAGCATGCCCCCTACCCCCAGCCTGGGCCACGCTGGGGAGCTGCAGGGGTGTCCAGGTGCTTCCTAAGGATGGAGGCGGGACCCTGGCCCCCTCCCCCAACTGGGGAAATACCAGCTATGTAGGGAACCACCCCACTGAGGGAGGTGGTCCCCACGGTAGGATGGAGTCCGCAGTCTGGGACCAAAGGCCACAAGGCCAGCAAGTCCAGAAGGGGAGTCCACATTATCTAGGAGCCCTGATGCTGAGGCAGGCCCCACAGGGAGGACTGGGGCGTGGCCAGGGTGGGGCAGTTTCGCTCAGCACGGGGCAGGGAGGGGCAGCCGGAGTGGCCTTAGCTTTCTGAGAAGTGGAAGGTGCTGTGTGTGGCCGGCTCACCTGCAAACTCAGGAACCTGTGGCTCTTCCACCTCAAACAGCAGCTCGTCGTGAAGCTGGGCGACCAGCCTGCAAGACATGTGAGGGCAGGGAACACCCTGAGCTGTGGCCTCACGTGGCCACTACGGAAGCCTGTGACACAGGGTGCTCCAGACCATGTGACCGGGTGGGGCGTGGGACACCCAGCAGGACTGGATGCAAACGTCTCTCCATAGAGTGGAGGCCAGTGGCCCTCAGCACATCCTTGCTCAGGGGCCTTGGGAGTGCTTTGGGTCAAGTGCCAGGGGCCAGCAGGGGCGCACGTTCTGGGGAAGGTGGGGTCTGGGCTGGCATAGGTGCTCTGGGAGGATGATGCCTGCAGGGGGCTGTGGCCTAGGACAGAGGAAGGTGGCTTGCCCTGTGCACTCAGGGAGGGGAGGTGTGGTGCAGATGACCCACGGAAGGATGGGAATGTCGGGGGGCGGTGCTGTGTACTCTGCCCTTTGTGTGACTTGCTGAGCCCAGGACTGGGCCTTTGAGGTCAGAGGCCACGTCCGAACCTTGTCACTTTGCAGGCGTGGTGTGGGAGGAATGAGGTGGCAGACAGAGACACTAGGAAAGCTGGGCTGGAGAGGTGCGCAGAGGCCCCCCAGGATGGTGATACCCCTGGACTGCAAGCCCACCTGGAAGAGGGAGCCTCTCTTCCTACCGCGGGGTAGAAGTGAGCGCTGCCCGCAGGTCCAGGGGCCCACAGAGCTTCCTCCCATCCATCTGTCTGTCTCTGCCTGCAGGGAGAGGATTTGCCCAACCTCCAGGCTGTCCTCTAGAAGCCAGAACGGGTTTGGGGCACTGTGGTGGGACCTCTGCTCCCGCGGAATCTTCGTGTTCAAGCGGCAGAAACTCTCAGGTTTAGCAGCAGCACAGTTCACACTTCTTGAAGTGATGCCGTGAGTACTGAGCCGCCAGTGTGGCAGCGACCTAAGAATAGGCCTGAGTCGTTAGTCACTTACACACCGCTCCCACAGCTGCCAGCGACATTCCTGGACTTCCAGCTGGAAACTGGGGCACAAAGATGCAGAGACACCCGTGTGGGGTAGCTGAGCGCGTGGGTCAGACCCACTGTTTCCGAGCAGTGGCTGCCCGCTGTCCCGCTGTCCTCTTGATGCTCCCGTGAACGAGGGCTGCAGCAGAGCCTGGCCTCCCCGGACGATACCCTGGCCCTGTCAACTCCCTGTCACCACCCGCAGCCTTCCTGCTTGGCCCCTCCCAGCGTCAGGAGCAGCTCCATGGCCGCCCGGCCAGCTCACAGAGCCCAGGCTCATCCAGGCTGCTCCCCACTGCATGGCTGAGTCTCTTGCCTCCCCTGGACCCCCGACACCCTCTCTGCTCCTTCCTGAGGCCCGGAGATGGTGTTGTGCCCCACGGCGGTGAGCCACGCCTGGCCAGGTGACCGAAGGTCAGAGGGCACCCCTGGTGGCCAGCCGATGGCCCTGTCTTCCACATTTTACCGACAGTCCCTATACCTGAGGGCAAGGGAGCAGGGGAGGGTCTTGAGGAGGTGGCCTCCATCCCGAGGTCCAGAGCGGGAGAACCAGGTGGCTCTCCTGGGCCTCTCGGTGGCAGGGGCACAGCAGGAGCAGAAGGGGCAGCTCTGTGGATCAGGCGGGGAGGCCCAGCGCTGGTCCAGCTCTGCACAGTCTTGGACATGGGTAGGCTCTGGGCCTCGGTTTCCCCTTGTCTATACTCAGCGTCTCTGAAGCTTCTTTCTGGCTCTGATGTGTTCTGAATCTTAGGCCTTTTCATAGAGGCCCCATGTCCTGAGAGGCCGAGACAGGATCCCTCAGAGCTGACGGCTCTGCCAACAACTGGCAGCGGGAAGTTCGGAGGGCTTCTTGCTCTGGGCCTAAGTTTGCAGGCCCTAGGGGCCTGGGGGCAACTGGAGGAGGCTCTCTGGGCACTTGCTCCGCTCTGCACAACCACGAGCCTCTGGTGATGCATCTTGTGTCCTCACACGTGGCTCGAGGTGGCTTATTCTAACCTCGACCCAAAACTTCTCCTGTTGCTCTGGGAAGAACAGAGCAGAGTGGGAAAGGCCCCAGATTCCACACTGAACCGCTTCATGTTCTAACACATCCTGCCTGCTATGGGAAGCTTTTCCCAGAGACAGTGAAGCCTGAGAGGGGGCAGCGGGGTGCCAAACCCGGAGCAAGAACCATTTGTGCTGAGCTCTGGACTCCTCGAAGAAGATCCCAAGTCCTCATGGACCATCTTCCTTTATCAATTCCACAAAACGCCCAAACGGATCAGATATCTCTGGACTATGATGTCACAGAGGCAGAACAACTGTGCAGCCTTTGGTTCCGGCCGAGGTGGTGAGCTACACAGGCCGCTTCAGCCCCCTCTGAAATGGACCCTGTGGAAAGCACACCAGGGAGCCTGAGGGGCAGGGGATTGGAGGCCCAGCACTCAACTGGCGTGTGGAGGGCAGGGGGAGCAGATGGACATGGAGCAGGAGAAACCAAGAGGAAAGATTTCCCATTCTGCTTTCACCCACCCCCCGCCCTACCCAGTGGCGGCAGAAACCAGAGACGTAGCCCAGACCCTTGTACAGGGCCAGGTAACTGAGAGCAACAGATCTGACCCCCGCCCGCCCTCGCTCCTCCCCAGGCCCAGGCTGGCGGCCACGGAGGCCCCCTCCCGAGGGCGGTTGGTGGGTGGGAGGTGGTGTCTGGGACAGGGGTTGCAGAGGGAGCTGTTGGGCGGCTCTGTGGGGCTTGGGGACAGTCCTGTCCCCAGTCCTTCACTAGGACGCCACCCACAGTCTCTGCTGGGGCCTTTGCCCACTGCAAATTATGCACAGAATTGCTGGAATTGCCAAAAGAACCCAGGTTCAAATATCAAAATGAACAATACGAAACCCGTGAAATAGGAGAAGCCTTTTTAAGGAAAGATGAAGGACCTCAGATAAGGATGGAAATCACACCTTGAGAAGTAGAACAGTATCAAAGCCAAGATGGAACTCAGATGGAGAGGGTCCCGCTGTGCAGGTGACCCCCCCACCCTCGGTCACAAGCTGGAGACGCGGCTGCCCAGCCCTGTCACCTGGGCTCATCTGCAGGAACAGGCCCGCTCTGGCCCGGAGCCCACCCCTAGCATGGCAAACACAAGTGCATGGGGCCCAAGCAGGGGTCGGGCCTTCTGGCTCTGACACACTAACTTCTCTGGGGGACTTCCAGAGGAGTGGCCAAGAAGGAGTCCCGGGGTTCTGGAGCAGAACCCGCCCCCTGCCATCTGCACTGGTGCCAGGACCTCGGGCGGCTGTGAAGCTGGGCCAGCAGAGCTGGACAGGGGCTCCTTGTCACCCAGCCTCCTGGATGCTCGGCCACGGAGGCAGAGACAGAAACTGGATAGAGCTGTAGCCCGGAGGCAGCCGTGGCTCTGTGGGTAGGGCTGGGTCTCCAGCACACTGGGTGGTGGCAGCCACAGGCCCCGGGGGCGGAGTGGAGTGTGTGGCCGAGTGGAGGGCAGTGTGGAGTGTCTATGTCCTGACCTTGGGCTGGGCCCGCACGGGCTCACACATACCTGGGGAGACGCATTTCCACACCAGCTGAACCTGACGAGACCTCTTCATGCCTGGAGGCGGGTGGCCCCTCGCTACTGCAGCGGCCCTGAGCTGGCCCCTGGGCACTTTGCTCAGCCCAAGCTGGGAGGCAGGCACTGCCCTGAGAGTGCTGAGAGGAACCCGGGCTTGGGGGGCCCCTCTGCTTGGGGTTCATGGGAAGTGGAAGGCGTTGCTTTCCTCCTGGGAGGTGCATGCACGTGGCCCAGCCACAGTGTCGACCCACAGAACCACTGGCCTCCCACCCGAGCCCTTCTAAGGGTTAGGGGTCAGGCTGGGTAAGCGGCCACTCACTCACTGACCTGGCCGTCAGGGTAGGGGAAGCAGCCACGGCAGTGAAGACACGGATCATGGCCATCTTACAGAGGTCTGCAGCTGAGCCTGTGGGGACAAGGGGCTCTGTTTCACGAACGATGTGAGGTCCAGGGCCCTGCAGCAGGGTCTCAGCCAGCACGCTCTGCCGAGCGGGGCTGTCTTCATTCTCTAAGCTGTGGAATGCAGGACCCCATGCCCCACAGGTGAAAACAGCCCAGATCTACCATCCCACAGTTCCTGCTGAGCAAGAACCCAGTCCATGGGCCTGGGTCCTCTGCTCGGGGCCTCACAGCCAAAGATCAGTGTGCGATCTGACCGTGACCTCACTTGGAAGTTCATTGAGGGAAGACCCACTCCCAAGTGACCCTAGGTCATTAGCAAAGTTCATTTCGTGCCGTGCATGAGCAAGGTTCCTGTGTTGCGGCTGGCTGCCAGCTGTGAGCCACGCGTTCGGCTGCTGGAGGCTGCCCTCCGGTCCTTGCCATGGGCCCTCAGCCAACCAGCAGTTGGCTTCTTCACGGCCACCTGAAGGGCTCCTGCTGCGGTGAGTCCCTGACTTTCACCCCTACAGTCTTTCAGGGGCCTGCCTGATGAGGTCAGGCCTGCTGTGGATGCAAACCCCCTTTCCCCTGTGGCTTGACCTAAGCATGGGGATGATATCATATTCATAGGTTCTGCAGAATCTAGAATCCTGCCCACTACACCAGCAAATAGACCTACCAGCCATGTGGCTGCTGGACTTCATTGTGCTTGGCTCTCCAGTGGATCGCTTGGGGCTATGATAGCGCTCCTGGGTTTGGGGAGGGTAAATCACAGGTCAAAGCTGTGTTGGGCACTCTGCAAGGTGCTGGCCGGTGTAGGGGACACGCCTATTCCAGTGCCAGACACACAGCAGGTGTCTCAGGCATGGGAAACATGAAGTCAGATTTCACTGTGGTTTGAAATTGCTTTAGCTCTTCATGGTTCCCAAGGTTCCCGAAGGGGTAAAGGTTGTTAGTCCGTGGACTGCCTTCCTCCACTGTACGGCTAAGCCTCCGGAATATGGACGTCCCTTTCCTGAGAGTGTGGCAGGAATGCTGGACATGGAAGTGACCTCTGAGGTTGGCCTGCTGCTGGTGAGGGGTCTCAGGTGGGGTGGGGGGCTGCCCTGGGGTGGATTGTCAGGGAAAGGACACGGGGCTGGGGAAACAAGGATAGGGGAGGCAGGAAGGGTGTGTGGGGAAGGGGAGGTGGACGTTTCACGGCTGGTCATGTTGGCTGATGGGTCAGAGGCAGAACTTTCTCACGGCACTGGCCACCGCTTGCTCCTGGCACCTAGTTCAACTCACACAGATTTCTGTTACGTGGATGGACGGCAGAGACACGCATGTGCAGGGAGGCCATATCCACGGTAGCTGGATGTCCTGGCCAGCCTCTCAAACAAAGGCATCTCCTGTGCAGGACTTTCTGGAAGGGATCTAACACAGCTTTGGCATCACTGAGCACATGTCTCACTCACATCCAGTGGACAGACATGCAGCCGTGGCCTAATAGCCTCCTACGTGAAAACATGCCATCTCAGGATGTGAGGGCTGTCACCGTCCTCAGCTCCTGTCTGGCCAGTCACATGGGGCCACAGGACTTCTGGAAGATTCTATACTGAGCCCAGACCGATCCTAGCAATTGTCCTGCCAGCTGCCACTGGGCCTCCTGCTGTCCACACAATGCATGTGGGGCTGAGTCTGAACTCAGGGCCACCGTGTCCCCTCTCTGCAGGACTCACGGGGACAGGATCTCCACCCTGCCTCCAGTCCAAGCTGCCTGCTCCCCGTCCGCTGGGGGCCCTGGCTGCTTTCCTGTGGCAGAACCCCCCCTGGGGGCAGGTGGTGATGTCCTGCCTCAGGTCTCATGTCTGGGCCCTGGGGGTCTCGGGTCCCCATCTGTGACCCATGGGTCACCAACAGGATGACACCTGACTCCCAAGCTGCCTAGGGCCTCCATTGGACAGCTTGTGGCCCGTGGTGTGTGGAGCCTGTGATTATCGCTCTCCCTCTCCACCTTTATGCAGAGATGTGAGCTACTGGGGGCTGTGGCTAGAGATGACAGAGGAGTCTTCATGACTGGGGCAGACCGTGTGCCCTTGGGCCTCCCAGCTGCCTGCCACCGAGGACCTCGGGACCTAGGAAGGCCTGCTGGGTCTGGAGGCCTTGCTGTAAGGTCTTACCCCTGCCAGGCATGACAGGCACGACCGAAAGCCCCAGGCAAAGAGTGCAGGGACTGAGCTCCAGATCTTGCCCTTGTCCTGGCCAGAGAAACTCCAAAAGCCTAAGGTCCCTCTTTAGAGGTTGGGATGGTGTTGCCTGCCGGAAAAGCCGCCAAGTCCTGAGCGCCCATTGAGTGCCAAGCGTTATTTTGCTTGGGCCTCCCCCATGACGGCCAGGGAGCACAGGAACAGGGACTGGCACCCCAATAATCTGGGGGTGTCACTCAGCCCTGTGGTGGCTGAGAAACCACGGCAGGTGGCCCGAGGGGCTCTGCATACCTTGCACCGTGAAGTTCACGGCCTGCCTCTCAGCTTGCGCCCGCAGCTGATGGTCTTGTGCGTGGACCCTCGGCAGCAGTCTCCTTCTGCCCATGATGGATGCCACGTAGCCTGGGTCATGTGAGGGAGAAGAGGACACGAGGCAGAGATAAACAGGCTGTGTGGCGCCCTGGTGCTCACCTAGCCTCTGTAGGCATGGCCTCCCCTACCCGGGGTCCAGGGCCCCGGCAGGACCCCTCCTCACTGCAGCGCTGAGCCCGAGTGTGGTGGGGAGCTCTGCTCACTGGCTGCCTGGTTGTCCTGGGGTGAGTGGGTTCGTGGTGGGAAGCAGAGAAGCCTCGTGGAGGCTCTCCCTCCTGACTTCCGGCTGCAGCCACAGCTGACAGAGGTCAGGGGAGGGCAGTTTGTAAAGGCTATGAAAGGCCACTTGCGGGGCTCGGGTGCAGAAGTCCTTCTGGACCAGGCAGCAGCTGGGATGGGGAGAAAGCATTCGTCTACTTTCTACTCAAGGAGGGAGTGGCCCTTTCCCACGAGGGCAGACCCAAGTTTTGTGGGGCCTGAAGCGTCATAATTTTGCAGTCCTCTTTTTTTTCTTTCTCTTTTGTGGACCCCAACACGGGGCTCTGTCTCAGGACCCTGAGGTCACCACCCGAGATGCTTGACCGCCTGCCCGAGGTCCTCCTGAAGAAGACAGACACAAACACGCCATGCTGGGTGAGTATGTTCCTGACCGTGAGGACCTGTGTTCTCTGAGGTGCTCGTGAGACTGAATCGCACTCAGGATCTCACATGTCTGAGGACGGGAAGACTTTCCCATGCACGTCACAATTACAGAAATGACAGCGTACGGGGCATCCACAGCGTGCCAGGCGGTAACATCAAGTCTCCTAAGCAGGATGGGCAGTGAGGACAGGGAGAGCACTTGCCTCCGCCTGAATTACTCAGTCTGCCTCTTCGCAAGGTTCGTGGTTCTGGGCTGGAGGCTGCGTGCTGTGTGTCTTTGCTGCCGAGCATTGGCTTTGCTGCCTCCCTTTCAACAGTGTTTGGTGGTCCTGTCACTAGCAGGTCATCTGCTGCCTCTGAGGCCTGTGTTTAAGCTTTGTTGGGGCAGGTTTGGAGGAGCCTTTAACCGGGGCCAGTTCAGACCCATGACTAGGGTGGGTCTCTTTTTGGCTCTCTCCTGCCCGACGCGGATGTCCCATGAGG
The DNA here is from genome assembly GCF_963455335.1 of Martes martes. NCBI lineage: Eukaryota > Metazoa > Chordata > Mammalia > Carnivora > Mustelidae > Martes > Martes martes. The sequence goes on from NC_137889.1 coordinate 140,026,979, forward strand.
ACTGTCCACTCCGAAGGTCAGAACGCACACAGCTAGCGCTGTATGGACTCTGAAACGATCCAGCCTACTGCTTCCAGAAATTACTCTGCTTCATCGTGTAGGGTTCCCCACTCGGTGTGTGTGTCCTGGTGCTCAAAACCAGAGGTGTTCCTCTCCAGACTGGTGCAGTGCCTTTTCCGCTGGGCTCCCTGCGCTCTGGTTCTGTGCGTCTCCCATCCTGATCCTATCCCCTTCACTTAGTGAGACACCATCATCTGCTTGGGCTCCCTTCCTGCATGTGCTCGGGCTGCTCAGAGGCTCTAAGGGAAAGAGGAGGGCACAGCCCATGATCCAGTGTCTGAAACAACTGTCCCGTGCATTTGTCCAGCTTTCTAGTTGTTTATTGTGGGAGGAAAGTCTGAGCTCAATGTGGCCCGAAGTTGAAGTCCCTGCCTCCACACACTCCAAATCCTGCTTCTGCTTCACCCAGAACTCGCAGGGCTGGGCTCATCGGTCCCGGCCACACTGCGAGGTGACCCCCAGCCCTCACTTCATGTCACTGTGCTTAGGAAGTGGGCCAGAGGATGGAAGGAATGCTCTTCGAAGCCATTCCTGGGCCAGCACAGCCAGTGTCCCTCAGTCACACAGGGATGGAGGGAGAGACCGCAGAAATCTTTGCCCTGAAATCCTAATTAAATGGGTCACCGACCTAGCTTCCACTCAGCTGGACTCCCAGACCAGCTGCTGTCCCGGCCTGGGTGGAAGAGCCAGCCTCTCCATCTAGTTTTCATCAACTGCACAAAGGAGCAGACCACACGAACACCTGGCAGGGCCTCTCCCCAAGGCCTTGGAAGGGACCCGGGCCTCCTGCTCACAGTAGCCTGGTCCATCTGCTCCAGACCCAGCAGGGCGGGCGTGCCTACGTGGAGAGCTCCACGCCTGGGGGCCCGGGCCCGCCTCGAGTCTGTGGTCCGTGTTGCCTCTTCGGTGTCTCTTGCCCGCGCTCTCCATCCAGTCCTCTTCAGATGTTGGCCGGAGGCCCCATGCCTTCAGACGGTTCCCGAGGCTCCAGCTCACACTTTGGCCTCCCCTGCCAATCTTTCTCCCACGCTCGTGAACTGATTTATGCAAATCAAATCCCAGGTTCTTCCTGAGGCCGGTGGTGTGCCCCCCAGGGTCTGGGCCTGCTGGCCTTCTCTCTGGCCTCTGGGCTGCCCTGGCCCGCCTGTGCACCCCTGCGCTGCTTCAGGCCCTTCTGGCCAGGCCTGTGGTGGCTCAGACTTCATCCCAGCGAGGCTGGGGTGCACGGTGCTCTCCAGGGGCCTCCTCCACCACTCCCTGCACTGGGACTGTGCTGGCTCCTATTGCCCCTACAATCCCCTCTTCTGGCTCCTCTCACCCCTACAATCCTGTCTGCTGGCTCCTCTCACCCCTACAATCCCATCTGCTGGCTCCTCTCACCCCTAGGATGCCTTCTTTCTGACACTGTCTGCATGTCATGTACTTGCTTACTCGTGGGTTATCGTGGCTCTTGAGCTGTGGTCCAGAGACAGTGAGGAGCTCGTATGCTGTCTGGCCCTTGACCCCTGTATGTCGGAGATTTTAATGATCATTTGAGGATTTCTTCACAGTGTTTACCCAGAAGTGTAGCAGCTGTGTTGAAGAGCACACAGCCCCACACTCGGCCCTTCAGGAACTGAGGGTGAGGGAGGGAGGCAGAGGCACGCAGGGGAGCGTGCTGGCTCCAGATGGTGCTGCCTGTGGTGGGTCCCAGCCCGCTGCCACCTGGTAGCTGTGTGAGCTTCAGAAGCCACTTACCTTAACCTCTTGGTGATTCACTTTCTCCGTCTGTAAACTGGGCAAGGAGACCGCCCACGTAAGAACTGCGGTGAGGATTCCACGAGTTTCTTTATGGAGAGCCACGGAAAGCCTGCTGCACCTTCACTGTCCTCTGCCCACAGCTATTCTAACTCCACACTCTACCCCTCTTCTAACGTTTCTGAGCAGGTTAGGGTGCAGGTGGTCCTAGGCAGAGGCTTGAGCCCTGGGTCCAGGGAGCCTGAGGTCTGTTCAACGCCGGCTGGGGGTGGGAGCAGGTTGCTGGCTTTCTGTGCCCTGCACCAAGGCTGCAGGGAGCTGGGCGCTGCACGAAGTCAGGGCCCATGGGGGCCCTGCCTTGGGGCTGGTGCCTGGATGCGCGGTCAGAAGGCGCCTGGGGAAGGGCCGCTGGGGGCTTCAGAGAAGAAGGTGGCTAATGGGGGGCACCTGGGTGGCTCAGTGGGTTAAAGCCTCTGTCTTCGGCTCAGGTCATGATCCCAGGATCCTGGGATCGGCCCCGCATCGGGCTCTCTGCTCGGCGGGGAGCCTGCTTCCTCCTCTCTCTCTGCCTGCCTCTCTGCCTACTTGTGATCTCTGTCTGTCAAATGAATAAATAAAATCTTAAAAAAAAAAAAAAAAGAAGGTGGCCAATGGGCCTGGCAGAGCCGGGACAGCCCAGACCCTGAGGGACCCCAGGGGAGCCCGAGGGAGTGCACCACACTTAGGAAGGCTGGCCCCACTGGGCTGCCACCTCTCCTTCCTTAGTAGCACGACGGCCCCTCTCTACCTGGTGTTACCTGCCTCCCTGCGGCATGCTTCATGAATTCCTGCTCCTGCCAACTCTCCCTGCTTCATTTCACTGTGCTGCTCTTTTCCAAATGTCTAGGGTTGAATACAACCCATTTCTGTTCACAAATTTCTTTTTCTGCTTTTTAAAATATGCTTTTAAACTATTCTTGCACTTCTAAGTGAAGGCTCAGCAGGGCCATGCCCCAGTTTTCATGGGAGATCCTCTCATTGTCATTTATTTCTGAGATGTTTGTAATGTTCTCGGGACGTCTTCCAACTCTAAATCATGAAGGAGTGTGATCTGTTCCCAAGCAGGCCGAAGGCCGGCCATACATTTCGATCTGAGCTACCTGTGGTCACTCAGCATGTGCTAGTTGATGTTCTTTGAAATTTGTGACCAAATTGTGGTGAAATTTTGTAAATATACCATGTGCTTTTCATAAGAACATATGTTCTTCACTTCTAGGTGCAGGCCTGTATCTCTAGCTGCTCATCGATCATTTTCTGACACAAGATTCCCTCAAGCAAATCCTGGCTCTAGACCCTTCTCACACTGAAGCCTAGGGTCCCATTTTCTGCTCACCCTGTCCCCGCCCATCGGCCTGCCACCCTCCATGGAAGCAGGGCCAGTAGACCAGGGGCGGCCGTAGGTCAGCAGGGAGGGGAAGAGGGGCCTGCAAATGCTTTGGCTGTGTCTGGCTCACCTGTCTGGCGACACTGGGCAATGGTTGTTTGGACAAAGTCCTTGATTTTCTTGTACTTCTGCAAAAAAGTCTCCAAGAACAGGGCAGCCTCTTGCACAGTAACTCCAAGGCAAGCAGCAAGCCGCTCCTTCCCTGTGTGGACAGAAATGCTCAAGATCAGGTGCCAGCTCACACCTGCGGGGACCAGCAGCCAAGCTGCTAGGCAGCAGCCATCACACGCAGAAGTGAGCCTGCAGAAGGGCCCTTGGAAGACACTGTGAGTTTGGGGCCCACTGGCCCCACTTGTCTCTTCTAATCAGTCAGGATGGTGTTGGCTCTGGCTTTCTGGCTGAGGGCTCAGTGCCCTTCGCCTAGACCAATAACAGTTAGACATCTATTCACTCACCAATATTGGCCGAGTGGCTGGCAGGCAGGTGGGTAAAAACACGAGTAATGTCTCTCAGCCTGTCCAGAGGGAGAGCTGACTCCAGAACTGGGCAACACCAGAGAAAGGCCCAGAGGAAAAGAGGAAGGGAAAGTTTCATTGTCAAATTTTGAGAAAATGGACTGGAGCTCGCATCCTTGAAATCTTCATTTTGAGACCAACGCTTCTGGTCCAGACCAGCATTTGTTTCCTGGAGGATGCAGGTGTTCTTGTGAGGTTTTTTAGAGGAGGATCTCTGGTCAGGACAGCACCCCGAGTCCCAGCCCAGCCTGCAGGGAGCAGATGCTGAGGCCACACAGACCTGGGTCTGAGTCCAGCTCTGTCACCCACGGGTGGCTCCGTGTGGCCTTGGGGAAGTTACGAGACCTGTGATCAATCCTGTTTCTTCACCTATGACTCAAGAACACTAGTCCTTACCTCACAGGTTGTTAATGGGACACCTATGAAGGGACTGACTGAGCTCAGATCCAATCTTCTCTTTAGCCTGAGCTGGCCCATGCTTCCAGGGGTCTGGACAAAAACTGTTCCCATCTTGAGAGAGTGAAGGGGCAGATGTTTGCTTCCACTGCTTGGCTAGGGAGAGTGGGAAAGGCTGTGCTCCCCAGAGTCTCTCCTGGCAAAGAGAGCTCTTGGAGCCCTCTGTCCTTGTTCTCGCCAAGCTTGCCAAATTATCTCATGTCATTCGGACAGAAACAAAAAAATTCCAATTTCTCTATTAGGGCTTAATTAAAGACCATGTGATAGCTTCATGAATACAGACCACTGAAATGATCCGTCTTTAAGTCTTTGTTTCTAGGACATTCCAATCCCTGCCCCTCTGCTACATCACTCTAGTGGAAACCTCCATTGCCTTAAAAAGGAATCATATGGTGGTTAGACCCCTCTGGCCCATCTGGCTCAGTGGAACCCTGAATCTTCTCAGCTAAGTCCTTTCTCAAGTCTAATCTACTGGTAAGCCGAATCAGTGTTTTATTTTCAACATTGTAGCTCTCAGTTTTAGAATTTCCGTTTGGTTCTTTCTATGTTTTGAGATTTCCTTTTATTTTCATTCTTAGGGGCATGTTTTCCTTTATCTCCTTTGGCATAGTTGTAATAATGTCTTTAAAATCCTTGTCTGCTCATTTCAATATCTGGGTCATCTCAGGATTTGCTTCTATCATGGCCTTTTCTTTTGAGTGTGGGTCAAATTATCCTATTTCTTCCTATGTGTAGTAATTTTGGATTAAATCCTAGATATTGTGAATGAAATATTGTGGACACTCTGGATTCTTTTATTTATTTATTTTTTCAGGAGTATTGATTTTTTTTTTTAAAGGAGGGAGTTAATGTGGCTAAAGTCAAATTTTGAACTCTGCCCCTCTGCAGTGGGAAGCAGCTAAAATCTCAGAACAGTCCCTTTAGGCTTAGCTGGGCTAAGTCTGAAGCCTGCCCAGGGGTCAGCCAAAGGTTTGGGCAGAATTCATACCCAGAATCTGGTGTTCTTTGGCTCCTTTGCTCTCTTTTTTTCTGGAATTTCTCCCTCACTTTCCAGATTCTCTGGTTGCTTCAAACTCTGTCTTCTGTTTCCTCAGGGAAGTGAGACTATGCATTTCTGTTGGAGGGTTAGCTACCCAGCACACTGACCGAGGCCTGTCTTTGGTGAGGAGCTATAAAAAGGGGAACTCAGCCTGAACCATTCCTCCTGAAAGTCACTTTTCAGTACCTTTCTGGAGTTTTTTATTATATATTTTCCATAATTTATAGTTAATACCTGTGGGAGAGGAGTCTGCTGGGGTCTACTTGGCCATTACACATGTCATACTCCTCCTTCTCAGTACGTATGGCCCAGAAAGGATTCCTTTGCTGTATTAGGTAGAGATGTTGGGAGATCAGAAGGGCAGCAATTGGCTGAGGCCCTGTACTTGAAAAAGCCTGTTTACCAGAGGAACAAATAATGCAGCAACTGCTAAAGAAAAAGACAGAGCCTGGGAAAGAGATGGAGGACCCGACTGGTTCTCTGATCCCTGTTCCCGCGCCCTCCCCGTGGGTCTGTCACACTCAGAGACCCCCAGGCAGGATGACCATTGATGCCATGCGGGCTTGTGTTCCATGCTTCACAGAGACTGCTCCCTTTCACACAACTGTCCTCTGTGCTTTGGTTCACATGTTGGGGTTTTTGAGTTGTAATCGCAGGCAGGCTTGTCCCCCTGAAAGCAAGCGCCCCCTGGGGGTAGCAGCAGCATTCCTCAGTTCTGAAATCCTAGATGGACTCACCATGGGCCTTGCCCCACAGACGGCTGATTACACCTTACACCAGGGGCTGCTGTGTTGCACCGCTAGCTTCAGGAAGACGATCCCCACTCCCTTTTCTACAAGTGTTCTTTTGTCCCTCGCATGATTGCTAATAGTTTCTCCCTCTTGTCTGCAGCTTTGGGGCCTCATGAGCTCAGGGCACACCGTGGCCTCCCGGGGGCCGGCTGGTCTGACCAGAGCAGACCCAACTAACTCTCTGTGTCCTTCCGAACTGGCAGCCTGGCCCGCCTCTCCCGGCCATCCTTGGCACTGGTGATTCTAGGGCACGTGCACTAGTCACTCAGTGCCATCCTCCTGGGCCCACTTGCACATCTCTGGTGACAAACGTCAGCCTCTGGGAGCAGGGGGTGCCTGCTGATTGAATGTGATTGGACGTGGAGGCAAACTTAAACGCTGAACACCTTGAGGAGAATCAAGGGGTAAGCGGACTCCAGCAGGAGGAGCTCAGAGCAAGACTGGAGGAGTCAGGAGGGGCCTCCTGGAGGCTGTGCATCTGGATGGGCTCAGAGGGGTCGTGAGCAGGACAGGGCTAGTGTGCACTGTTAGCTGGCAGGTGGCTGAGAGAGGGGCAGTGAGCCAGCGTGTCCCTCTTTGCGCAAGATCCCTAGGGAACTGTGGCTCTGTGGTCACCACCATTCTGGAATGGATGGCCCTCCTGGCAGAGTCTGGGGGAGTTGTGGGGACCAGGCTGTCCTGCCCGTGGGCTGCAGTGGGGCTGCCCAGATGTGAAGTCCCTCTGGAGTGCCTTCTCTGCTTGCGTCACAGTCTTGCTTCTCCTCGGCTCTCACTGTGGTCCTCATGCCAATCATGCCGACCCAGCCAGTGCCCCCAGCGTTGGGAGCAGCAGCTTCCAGACCCCCCATGAAAACACATCATTGCAACCACGAAAGCCAGCTGGTGGGAAGCGTCTGGGCTGCGTTTCCAAAGGGCTCCCAGCAGACCAGGAGACCCAATGGGTTCGCCTGTGGGGAGGACAACCCAGCCCTGTGCAGACAGCAGCAGAGGCACGGCAGTCTCCTCTTGAGCGGGCCGGTGACAGCGGGAATAGCAGAAACGGAGGCTCAGGGTGGGAACACTGTCACCATCCGAGCTAAAAGCAGCCAAATTACTCTTTTCACCAACATCACGGCTAATGACTCACTGCTTATTTACCAAGTGGAGCTCTTTCCTCTCCAGCAAAAAATAGAGTGCATGGTCCAGAAGGTGACAAACTGGTGTTGGGTGCATCCTGCCGTCGGTGTGAAGCTGCGCTGAGGGCCCTGTGTGCTCCTGCTCCCGTGAACGCCCAGCCAAGGTGGAGCACCCCCCATGCCACCCCCTCCCTTCCCCGCATATGGATGCCCGTCACCTGGTGCCCAGTCTGGGTGCGGGTGTGGTGGCTGAGGCCAAAGATGAGAGCCGGCTGGTGCCAGGCACCAGTGCAAGGAGCCAGCTCCTCCCCGACTGGGAGGTGACTGGGGCACGGTGGTGGAAGGCCCTGCAGAAGGTCACCAACCCCAGAGGGACAGACTTAGGACTCCAGCCCGGGCTGCCTGCCTGGAAGTGGAGGCAACATTCCACCCGCAGAGCCTGGATCAAGGACTTGAGGCACCGGGATCTAATATAACTGGGTGGCAGGCTGCCCTCCCCCGCCCCCCACCCCTGACCAGTGATCCAGAAGGTTCTGGAGCACCGCAGAGGGAGGCCGAGCCGAGGAGCCAGAAGAGCCAAGGAGCCAGAATGAGCGAGTCTGAGTCACCCTGCTCTCACCCACTGAGTTCAAGTCTTTCAATTTCTTAGCCTGTTTCCCAAAAACTGTACACAGAATGTATGCACAAGTAGGGTCAAAAGACTATGCAGTTCATGGGTTTGTGCAGTATTTATGGTGTGCCTGCTATGTGCCTGGCAATGGGCAGAGCCAGAAGAGCTCCTGCTTCACAGGGCTCCTTGGGCTGGGAGAATGCGCAGTGCTCTGGGAGAAGAAGGGTGCTTCATGGAGGAGGAGGGTGAGACAGGTGCTGCTTGGGGTCGGGGACCCAAGCTTGGAAAGAGGTGTGCGGCAGAAAGACTCTTGAGTGGCCTCCATGGTCCTGCCTCCTGGTCTTCATGCCCTCAAGTGACCCTCCCCTGGGGGGTGGGCAGACCTGCATCTGAGTGGCGGCACAGTGACGGTCGCACGGACTTGGGACCACTAGGAAGCATGCAGCACTGTGGGGCCGGCTCTGGAGAACCCGGGCAGTGGCTCTGCCTACACTGGGGGCCCCTCGCGGCAAGGCCTGAGGGCTGCTAACGTGCTTCCTGGTGGAGCTGCCCGTGAGACCATGGCCCCTGATACCCACCGATGCCAGGTGACCATGAGTGTGTTACCCGGAAATGGATCACTGATACAGCAGTAATGGACGGCCGAGAAGGGGACAGCAGAGCCAAAAGGAAGGCGTGAGCGTGAGCTCTGTGGACGGGGGTCCAGCAGAGGAAGCGGTGTGCAGGGCCTGGGCTGGGAGCCAGGCTGGGTGGCGGGAGGCATGTTCCAGACCCGTTGTACACAAGTTGCTCATGCCCTGGCACCACGGTCACATTGCCGAAGTACAAGTGGGTCTGACAGATAATCGACAACATGTCTGCCCTGATGTTCTTGCACTGGAAGCTGATCCCCTTTTGCTGGCTTTCCTTAAATGAACAAAGGGTATCCGTGGCAGGGAGATGAATTCTGCTCTTGGTGACTTTGCAAGAGCCTTGTTGCCCAGACAGGACTGATCCAAAGAAGGTGGTTGGCACAGGCCAGCCAACAGCCAGATGGACCCTTCCTTCAGGAGGGCTGGCTGGCCCACAGCCCCTTTTCATCCTCTCCCTTGTTGTCCTGAGGGGACGTGATATCCCACTGGTTCAGCATGATGTAGAGGGAGGAAAGAGTTTAAACAGAATTTACGAAGCCATGGTCAGGAGGTTGGAGGGAGAGGGAGGGACGGTGGGAGGGAGCTGAAGGCCAGCTCTGCCTCAGGTCCTGGGTGGTGGGGTGGAGGTCAGGGTCAGGATGAGGTAGCATCTCACAGCCCAGAAATGGCCCCCCAGCACAGCCGTATCAGATAGGGGTGGGGCTACACCCTCTGGCTTCGGCCTTGTCCTGTGTCCCTCCCAGCTGGGCAACCATGGTCTCCATTCACTTCTGTGCCTCTGTTCTCTCAGCCAGCAGGACACTCAGGGAGCTGATGGCTGTCAGTGGTCTGACTGGTTTCTAGTGCATCCCAGATGTACTCAGGCTTTTGTAAAAGACACTCAGAAACTCACAAAAGTGAGTTCCGGGGGCCAAGGACGATCTCTCTAAGGCACGGACACTTTTAAACACAGACATGGGATAAGAGCCAGCTCCATCTGGCCTACAGGTGACACCGAGACCGGCCCGCAGCCTACCTGCTCCATAGACCGCTGAGTACACCACCTTCTTGGTCTGCTCTCTGTCTGCGTGCGTCACTCGCTCTGGGGGAATGTCCTTCCTGCGTGGAAACATGGCGTGTGGTCAGGCCCATCAGTGTCATGTCTGCAGAGGGGGCCATGGAGTCCAAGCTGCATACCACCCACCAGCTCTTTCTCTGCAGGCCCTTAACCATTTCAAACCTGTCCATGGGGAGGGGGGACCAACACCTGCGCCTCTGCTCACGGGTTCTCCGCAGAGGCTGACGTGGAGGCCTAGTGGGTGCAAGCTGGCCACACTCCCATGTGTCGCACACCAAAAACAAAAAGTGCTTTCACCAAAGGAGTACAACTCAACCTGAGGAAAGCCCGCTCCCAGTGCTGGGGCGCCTGGGCCCAGGAGCCCTGAGGACGCCGCTGTGGGCCAAGAAGGCTAAAGGGGTAGCCTCAGCCTTGCCTTGCAGAGATGGAGGGGCAGGTGGGCGAGCCCGCCCTGAGGCTGCTGCTCTCAGCTCCTGAAGGCGCAGTCTGCAGAGGGTAGAGCCAGATGTGGAAGCCCCCCGAGGGCTGCTGGGTGCCCGGAGCTTCTCCTTTCTGCCGACCACACGCATGCAGCCGTGTGGCTCAGGGGCATAGGGATTGCTGACTGAGTGGGCACTTCAGATCCAGGAGGGAAACAGAAAAGGAAAAGGGAACCTGTCCCAATCTTTGTGGGTCACTCAGCTCTGGGCTGTGAGCAGCGCTGCCAGAGCCTCCACTTCTGGCAGGCACTGGGCCTAGACACCAGCCCAAAGCGAGCCTGGGGTCTTCTTGGGCCTTCTCCCTGTGTGCGAGCTGCCCTGGGCGTGTGTGCTGCTCTCTCAACCTCCTGCTGGACACAGGAGGCTTCAAGGGGCCAGGGAGTTGTTTTTATTGTTTTTTTTTAAAGATTTATTTATTTACTCTGGAGGGAGGGGGAGAGAGAGAGAGTGTGTGTGCACAAGTGGGATGGGCAGAGGAAGAGGGAGACACGATCTCCAGCAGACTCCCCATTGAGTGTGGAGCCTGATGCGGGGCTCGATCCCACGACCCATAAATCACGACCTGAGCTGAAATCAAGAGTCAGACGCTCCACCGACAGGGCCGCCCGGCACCTGGTCCCCCAGAAGCTTTCCCCAGCTGTTCCCCTGCAAGCTTTCCGCGCCCGGGGAATCTGCCTTGCCTGTCATCCCGCGCCACAAGTGGTTTCATGCCATCCACCTCACGGTGCCTTCCCGCAACGCCCTGGCTTGTCTGTCCCAAGGGAGTTCTGAGTTAGGAGAAACCGTGCCCGTTGTCAGTCCTTTGGGCAGTCCCCAGGTTTGAACAGACTAGACACAGAACTCTGCACACAAGGGCTTTGAAAGCAGGCCCTGGGCCCTGCACAGTGGTGCGCTAAGGGCAAAGGCCACGGAGCTCTCCCACAACCTGCAGTTGCCTTTTTCTTGACTCAGCATTTCCTTGGTTGCTGTCAACGGTTGACTGCTTTCCAGAGTCCTGACAAAGTTGGTTCTGGCAGCGTTTGCTTGATTTTTTGATGTTTCTGCTGGGCGGACAGACACTCAGGGACGCCCACTTCACCGTGTTCACTGGCGTCCAAGAGTTTGCTACTTTTTACCTCGGATTTCTAAGTACCAATGTATCCTTTGTGGTGTTTCCACTGTGTTAAGATATTTTGCCCACTTGTTTATTTCACCCTTGAGCTTGATATCATTAACTGCTTTATTTAGATATGAAGCGAAAAGCCAACATGCATTCATGCTCAGGACAAATATATGTCAACTCCTAGGTCACTGTCCCTCCTCCCTCCCTTTATTTGGGAAATCCTACAGGTGCTCCAAGCTCGCTTAGCAAAGACACTGCTGAAAAACTTGCAGGGGCTGGCTTTCCTTGTTTCTTGCCTGGGGCCATCTGTGAAAAGGGGTCAGACAGACCTTTTGATGGCAGCTGTGGGGAGGGAAGGAGTGAGCGTTTTAGAGCAGGGCAACCACAACTAAGCACATGGGTCACCTGTCCTTAGTGCTGTCCAGAGTCAAGAGTTGTCTGACAAAGCAGCATTAAACTCTCCTGGAACCTGCTTCTTCCCAAAATGTGATAAGATCCAAACAGCATAATCAATCTATAGGTATTATGGACACATATCGAAACCATGCTCTGATGATAGAGAAAATACTTTCTTCCTGAGTACATACAGCACACACACAATAACCCATCATACATTAGGACACACAGAAAACATCAAAAGTTTGCACAAAGCAGAAATATTAAAATAACATTCTGATCACAGTGCAAGACAACTAAAAGTTAAAACCAAAGCACCCCCTCCACACACACAAAAAACAGAACAAAACAAAAAAACCCAAACCAAACCCCATCTACCTAGAAATAAAACAAAAACACTTCTTTCAGACGACTTTTGGGTGAAGAAAAATACAAACAGAAATTATGTAACTTCTACTGAAAACATTGCATGTCAGACCCAGTGGATTACATTTAAAGCAGTGAGGAAATTTCATAACCTTAAGCACTTATATTAATAGTAACAAAAGAACAAAAGTACAGTTGGCCCTTGAACAACACAGGGGCTAGGGGTGCCGATCCCCTGCACAGTCAAAAATCCATGTTTAACTTCTGACCCACCCCCAACCTTGACTACTAATAGTCTCTTCTTGACAGGAAGCCTTACTCATGACCAATCAACACACAGTCCTCATGTTACGTGTATCATATACTGTATTTTTACAATAGAGTTAGTCACGGGAAAAAATGTTATTAAGAAAATCATAAGGGGGGGCACCTGGGTGGCTCAGTGGGTTAAAGCCTCTGCCTTTGGCTCAGGTCATGATCCCAGGGTCCTGGGATGGAGCCCCGCATTGGGCTCTCTGCTCCGAGGGGAGCCTGCTTCCTCCTCTCTCTCTCTCTGCCTGCCTCTCTGCCTACTTGTGATCTCTGTCTGTCAAATGATTAAATAAAATCTTAAAAACAAAAAAGAAAATCTTAAGGAAGAGAAAACACACCTACAGTACTGTCCTGAAGCAAAAAAATCCTCATGTAAGTGGACCCATGCAGTTCATACCTGTGTTGTTCAAAAGCCAACTGTATACCAACTAAGTTTTTAATTCAAAAAACAAGAAGAAGAACAACAAAGCAAATGAATAGAACATACAGGAGGGAAATAATAAAGCTAGAATAAAGATGGGAACAGAAACTGATCAAGTAGAGAACAGCAAAACACTAGATCAAATTAATGAATGAAAATCCTGGTTCCTGTAAAAAATAAAATAAACCATTAGTTGGTTTAATCAAAAAGGAACAAGCACAGATATACAAAGTATGAAACAAGAAGGGAAGGTAACTCTAGATATGCAAGAAATTAAAAAAATCTTAAAAAATTATTTTGCAGAACTGGATGTAAATAAATTAAAAAATTTAGTTTGGGGGTGGAGTCTTTTGGGTTTTCCATATAAAGTATCATGTCATCTGCGAAGAGAGAGAGTTTGACTTCTTCATTGCCAATTGGGATACCTTTTATTTCTCTTTTGTTGTTTGATTGCTGTTGCTAGAACTCATATAGCAATTCAGTAATGTGGCAGGATACAAAGTCAATGTACAGAAATCAGTTGCTTTCTTATACACTAACAATGAAAACACAGAAAGGGAAATCAGAGAATCGATTCCATTTACTATAGCACCAAGAACCATAAGATACCTGGGAATAAACCTTGATTTGTACTCGAACTACAGAACACTCATGAAAGAAATCGAAGAAGACACAAAAAGTTGGAAGACCATTCCATGCTCTTGGATCGGAAGAATAAACATTGTTAAAATGTCTATACTGCCTAGAGCAATCTATACTTTTAATGCCATTCCGATCAAAATTCTACCGGTATTTTTCAAAGAGCTGAAGCAAATAATTCTAAAATTTGTATGGAATCAGAAGAGACCCCGAATTGCTAAGGAAATGTTGAAGAAGAAAAACAAAACTGGCGGCATCACGTTGACTGATTTTAAGCTTTACTACAAAGCTGTGATCACCAAGACAGCATGGTACTGGCATAAAAACAGACACATAGACCAGTGGAACAGAGTAGAGAGCCCAGATATGGACCCTCAACTCTATGGTCAAATAATCTTCGACAAAGCAGGAAAAAATGTACAGTGGAAGCAAGACAGTCTCTTCAATAAATGGTGCTGGGAAAATTAGACAGCTATATGTAGAAAAATGAAACTTGACCATTCTCTTACACCGTACACAAAGATAAACTCGAAATGGATAAAAGACCTCAATGTGAGAAAGGAATCCATCAGAATCATAGAGGAGAACATAGGCAGTAACCTCTTCAATATCAGCCACAGCAACTTCTTTCAAGATATGTCTCCAAAGGCAAAGGAAGCAAAAGTGAAAATGAACTTTTGGGACTTCATCAAGATCAAAAGCTTCTGCACAGCAAAGGAAACAGTCAACAAAACAAAGAGGCAACCCACGGAATGGGAGAAGATATTTGCAAATGACAGTACAGACAAAAGGCTGATATCCAGGATCTATAAAGAACTTCTCAAACTCAACACACACAAAACAGATAATCATGTCAAAAAACAGGCAGAAGACATGAACAGACACTTCTCCAATGAAGACATACAAATGGCTATCAGACACGTGAAAAATGTTCATCATCACTAGCCATCAGGGAGATTCAAATTAAAACCACATTGAGATACCACCTTACACCAGTTAGAATGGCCAAAATTAACAGGACAGGAAACAACGTGTGTTGGAGAGGATGTGGAGAAAGGGGAACCCTCTTACACTGTTGGTGGGAATGCAAGTTGGTGCAGCCAATTTGGAGAACAGTGTGGAGATTCCTTAAGAAATTAAAAATAGAGCTTCCCTATGACCCTGCAATTGCACTACTGGGTATTTACCCCAAAGATACAGATGTAGTGAAAAGAAGGGCCATCTGTACCTCAATGTTCATAGCAGCAATGGCCATGGTCGCCAAACTGTGGAAAGAACCAAGATGCCTTTCAATGGACGAATGGATAAGGAAGATATGGTCCAATATACACTATGGAGTATTATGCTTCCATTAGAAGCATATATCAACATGGATGAGACTGGAAGAGATTATGCTGAGTATAATAAGTCAAGCAGAGAGAGTCAGTTATTATATGGTTTCACTTATTTGTGGAGCATAAGAAATAACACGGAGGACATGGGGAGATGGAGAGGAGAAGGGAGTTGGGGGAAATTGGAGTGGGAGACGAACCATGAGAGACTATGGACTCTGAAAAACAATCTGAGGGTTTTGAAGGGGCGGGGGTGGGAGGTTGGGGGAGCCTGGTGGTAGGTATTATGGAGGGCACATATTGCATGGAGCACTGGGTGTGGTGCATAAACAACGAATTCCGTTACACTGAAAAGAAATTAAATAAAAAAAAATTTAAAAATTTAGGTTCACATGGACATTTCTTAACAAAATACAGTTAAAAAAATTGGCCCCAATAGAGACAAAAGTTAAACAGACCAGGGAAAAATGTCTAAAGAAGAAACAGAAAATCATTAAGGAACTAACCCACAAAGCCCTCCAGGCCCAGAAAGTTTCAAAGGGGAATTCTATCAAACCTCAGAGACCAGAGAGACCCCATGCTGTCTAAATTGCTTCAGTGTATCGAAAGTGAAGAAAAAAATGTATTTTATAGAGTGTGTATAACAGTTATACCAAAACACGATAGAATATAACAAAGGAAAATGACAGACCCTATCTCCCATGAATACTGATTGATGTAGTAATCCTAAATAGAATATTGGCAAATGGAGTCCAACCTTATATTAAAAAAATAGTACTCATGGCCAAAAATAGTTTATACTGGGAAAGCAAGGTTGGTGCAATGTTAGGATATCTATTAACATAATTCACCACATTAATGGAACTAAGGAGCAAATTACATGATTATCTATACAGTTGTTGAAAAAAATCCTCTGACAAAATTCAACACACACTCTTAATAAAAACTCTTGGGAAAATAGGAATACCTGGATACTTCCTTAAAGTTATAAAACATACACCCCAATCCTAAAGCTGGCATCTCACTGTATGGGGGAAACACCAGAAGCATTCTTTTTTTTTTTTTTTTTTTTTTAGTATATGTGCTGCCGAAGCGAGCACCACCAGAAGCATTCTTACTAAGATCAGAAGCAAGGCAAGTGTGGTCACTACCTCCAATACCATTTAACATTGTTCTGGAAGTATTAGCCAAATCATCAGAGGCATAAGAATTGGAAAATTTGAAGAAACCTATCTCTAGTTGCAGATGACAAGGTAGTATTCTGGAAATCCCTAGAGAATCAATGATAAAATAATTCATAAAGTAGCAGGAAATAAAATTAGCATAGCAAGGCAATAGCCTTCATGTACTCCAATAATCACAGAATGAAGATACAATGGAAGGGAGGACCTCATTTACAACTCCAACGAAAAAGATAAAATATTTCGGAATAAACAACAAGAAATGTGTCACACCTATATAAACACCTTTAAAGCTTCCTGAAAGTCACAAAAGTAGACAAGATTGAATGGAAAGGCATCCCTTTTTTTTTTTTTAAAGATTTTATTTATTTATTTGACAGAGAGAGATCACAAGTAGGCAGAGAGGCAGGCAGAGAGATAAACAGGCGGAGAGAGAGAGACAGGTTCCCCACTGAGCAGAGAGCCTGATGCAGGGCTTGATCCCAGGACCCTGAGACCATGACCTGAGCCAAAGGCAGAGGCTTAACCCACTGAGCCACCCAGGCGCCCTAGGAATCCCTTGTTCTTGAGTGAAATGTTGCAACATCATCAGGAAGTCAGCTCTCCCTAGGGTCATTTGTGTATTTAAAGCGATCTCAATAAAAATGCCAACCAGCTTTTCCCTGGGACTAGATGCTAATGTTTATGTGGGCTAGAAAGGCTCACAAACAGGAGAGCCGCCCAGACATTAAGATGGGCAGCAAGCTCTGTACAGTGTGGGAGGCGTGTGAAGAGCCTGAGTACCAGAGTAGGACAGAGAGCTCAAGGTCAGACTCAATGACCACCTGCAAAAATCCCCTGGAGCAAAGACGGGCTTGCTGGTAGACAGTTCTGGGACAGCTGGAGAGCCGTTTGGAGAAGGGCTCCAGAAAACACAGCAGGCTCCTCTGTCTCCTGGGTGTAGGGAAAGGCTTTCTGACCGCGACTTCGAGTCTGGACAGAGAAAGGAAGGGTGGTTAGACCACAACCGCCACAGCCACCATTCCTAACCCCATGTCTTCTGCGTGGCATAAGATACCGTAAGTGAAGAGAAAAGACAAACAACAAACTAGGAGAAAATATTTGTAAAATGGATCAGAGACGAAGGACTAACACCCTAACGAAACCCAACGTTCCTACGAAAGAAGGATGAAAATGCCCGAGACAAAAAAGCCAAGTTGAGTGTGTGGATTGCCCTGGCCGCGGTGGGGCATGGCCCCCACTCCTGGAAACTCAGAGGGATTCTGTTCTTGCATCTGCTTGTTGGGTGACAGGGTAGTGAGCCACCGCCATACTCCGCCAAGCCCAGGTCAGCTGACCCTTCGGGGTGCAGGAGAAGTGTATGAAGGGGCTTAATACAAAGTAAGATGACTGACGAAGTAAGATGACAGCCAGCGATGCAGGCTGAAGGCTAGCTTGTGAGTGGAGGTTGGTGTGGCCGGCAGAGAGAGTGAGGTCTCCTGGTGTTTCCTTTTATTGGTTTCCAAAAATTAATTTATTCAAGTATAGTTAATGTGATAAATTGCACCCATTTTAAGTGTATAGTCCAATGACTTTTAAAAAATGCATACACCTGTATCACCACCAGCACAGTCAAGATACAGAACATTTCTATCATCCCAAAACGTTGCCTCGTGCCCTCTGAAGTCAAACCATCCCCAATTCTGCAGCCCCAAGGGGGTACAGATCCAGTTACGGCCACTGTAGATGAGATCTACCTTCCATCTTATATAAATGGAAGCATATGGTACATACGCTTTTGTGTTTGGCTTCTTTCACTCAGCTTAATATAGTTTAAAAATTTTTATTATTGAAGAATAGTTGACATGTAATGTAATAATGTAATGGAATGTTAGTTTTAGATAGCGATTCAACAAGTTCATGCATCATACAGTGCCCACCACAGTAAGGGGAGTCCCCATCTGTCACCAGTGTTATTACAATGCTATTGACTATATTCCCTGTGCTGTACTTTTCATCCCGTGACTTATTTATTTTATAACTGGAAGTTACTACCTCTCCATCCCACTCACCTGTTTCATGCATACTCCCATCCACAGCCCGTCTGGCTGCTACCAGTTTGTTCTCTACTTGTGAGTCTGTCTCTAGTTTTTGTTTGTTGGTTGGTTTGTTCATTTGCTTTGTTTTGTTTTGTTTTTAGATTCCACATAAAAGTGAAATCATATGATATTTATCTTCTCTGACTTATTTCATTTAACTTAATACCCTGTGGGTCCCTCTAAGTTGTCATGAATGGCAAATTTCATTCTTTTTTATGTTAGAGTAATATTCCAGGATATATATATATATATATATATATGTATATTTTATATGCCACATCTTTATGCATTCATCCACTGATGGACAGCTTGGGACGCAGCTGTACCTTTGCTCTTATAAATAAGGCTGCAATGAACAGAGAGGTGCATTGTCTTCAAATTAGCCTTTTCCTTTTGTTTTGGTAAAGTTTAGGAGTAGAATTACCAGATCATGTGGCATTTCTATTTTTAATTTTTTGAGGAATCTCCATACTGTTTCCCACAGTAGCTGCACCAGTTTGTATTCCCATCAACAGAGCACAAGGGCTCCCCCTTCTCCACATCCTCACCAACACCTGTTGTTCTTGTCTTGTTGATTCTAGCCATTCTGACAGGTGGGATGTGATATCTCATTGTGGTTTTGATTTGCATTTCCCTGACGATGAGTGATGTTGAACATCTTTTCATGTATCTGTTGGCTATCTGCATGTCTTCTTTGGAAAAATGTCTATTCAGGTCCTCTGCCTATTTAAAAAAATTGATTTTTATTGTTATTTTTGGGTACTGAGTTGTATAAGTTCCTTTAAATTGTGGATAGCAACCCCTTATCAGATATATCATTTGCAAATATTTCTTCCATTCAGTAGGTTGCCCTTTAGTTTTGTTGGTGGTTTCCTTTCCTGCACAAAGGCTTTTTATTTTGATGTAGTCCCAATAGTTTATTTTTGCTTTTATTTCCCTTGCTTCAGGAGGCATATCCATAAATATGTTGCTAAGGCTGGTGTCCAAGAGATTCCTGTGTTTTCTTTTAGAGGTTTTATGGCTTCAGGTCTCGCATTTAGGTCTTTAATCCATTTTGTATTTACGCTTGTGTATTGTGTAGGAAAATGGTCCAGTTTCATTTTTCTGCATGTGGCTGTCCAGTTCTCCCAACACTATTTGTTGAAGAGGCTGTCTTTTTCCCATTACATATCTTGCCTCCTTTGTCGCAGATTAATCAACCATAAAAGTGTGGGTTTATTTCTGGGCTCTCTATCCCATTCCATTAATTGATGTGTCTATTTCTGTGCCAGCTAGCATAATATTTTTGAGACTTGCATTGCTGTGTATATCCTCAGTTTGTTTCTTTTCCTTGCTGAGAGTTTTCCATGGACACAATTAGTGTATCAATCCTTTGTTGATAGACATGAATTTTTCCAAGTTAGGACTACTGTGAATACAGCTAGAAGGAACTTTGACACAAGTCTTTGTTTACATGTGTATGTTGATTCCTCATGGATAAATACCTAAGAGTGGAATTGCTGGCTTGTACTCTACGTGTGTGTTTACCTTATAAGAAAAGGATTATTTTTTCCCAAATGGTTGACAATTTTATACTCCCAGCTGCTCCATATGAGCCTTGTGGTTGCTTCACATCATTGCCAACAGTGATTATTAGTCTTTTTAGTTTTAGCCGTTCTTGTGGATATGGAGAGGTATCTAATTGTGGTTTTAATTTGCATTTCTATGATAACTAGTGATACTGAACATATTTCCATGTGCTTATTGGCATTCATTTTATGAAGTGTCTGCTTTAATCTTTTGGGAGTTACTTGTCTTCCTATCATGGAGTCGTAAGAGTTTTGTATACATTTGGACAGTCACCTGTTGTCAGAGGTGTGTACTGTGAATATTTTCTGCCAGTCTGTTGCTTGCTTTTTTATTGTCTGCTGGTATTGTACTAGAGAAAGTCTTCTAAATTTTGATGCAGCCCAATTTACCAATTTTTCAATTAAGTAGCTGGTACTTCTGGTGTCCTATGAAATCTTCGTCCCAAAGATGAAAGGACTTTCTCTCTTATGTGTTCTTTTAGGAGGTTGATAGTTCAAATTTATGTTTAGGTCCAAGATCCATTTTGAGTTAATTTGTATATATGGTGTGAGGTAAGAATCAAAACTCATTTTTTCTAAGTGGATATCTAGGTGCTCCAGCATCATTGGAAAGATCATTCTTTACCCCCCACAAATTACATTAGCACCTCTTTTGAGAGTGAATTAATCATACATGTGAGGGTCTGTTTCTGGACTTTCTTCTTTTTTAATGATCTATGTATCTATTCTTATATTAGTAACACACTGTTTTGATTACTATAGCTTTATAGCAAGTTCTGAAGTCAGGTAAAATTCTTCAAAATTTGTTCTTTCTTTTCAAAATTGTTTCAGTTATTCCAAGCTCTTTGCATTTCCATATAAATTTTAGAATGAGTTGTTAATTTCTGCAAGAAAATCCTGCTAGGATTTTTGTTGGGATCATATTGAATTTACAGGTTGATCTGGGGCAAATTGACAACAGTATTGTCTTCTAACCTATGACCACAGTATATGTCTCTCCATTGTTTAGGTCTTTTTAAATTCCTCTCACCAGTGTTTGTAGTTTTCAGTGTGTAGGTCACACACATATTTTGTTAAATTCATCCCTGAGTATTTTTGCCTTTGGATGATACTGTAATTGTATTGTTTTACTTTAAATTTTTTTCCATTGTTTATTGCTATTATTTATAAACATCACTGATTCTTTTTTGAAAAGACTTTATTTGAGACTCAGGGAGAGTGAAAGAGAGAGAGACAGTGAGAGAGAGCATGAGCAGGGAGAGGGGCAGAGGGAGAAGTAGGCTCCCCACTGAGCAGGGAGCCTGATGTGGGACTAGATCCCAGGACCCCAGGATCATGACCCAAGCCGAAGGCAGACACTTAACTGACTGACCCCTAAATACCATCGATTCTTACACATTAACTTTGTTTCCTATGCCCTTGCTCCATATTGTTGGTTCTAGTAGCATCTTTTGTCAATCTCTAGGATATTCTTTGTACAATATGATGCTTTCTGCAAAGAAATATAGTTTACTTCTTTCCAAACTGCATCCCCTTTATTTTTATTATTGTCTACTTCTGCTTTATTGCATGGGTTAGAACCTTCTGCATGATGTTGAATAGAAATCATGGAGTAGACATTCTTGCCTTGTTCCTATTCTTTGGAAAAATAACTGAGTTTTTCACCACTAACTAAGATATTAATTATAGGTTTTTCATCTATGCCTTTTTTCATATTGAGGAAGTCCTCTTTCTATTTCTGGGTCACTAAAAATTTTTATATTTTTATAGTGAGTAGATCTTGAATTTTTCAGGCCCCTGTCCTCATCTATGGAGATAATTACATGGTTTTTCTCCTTTGTTCTCTTACTATCATCAATTACATTGATTAATTTATGAGTGCTAAACTAATGGTACATTCCTTGGATAAACTCCCATTGGTCATGGAGTATTGTCCTTTTTCTGTATTGCAAAATTTGATTTGTTAATATTGTGAAGAACTTTTGCCTCTGTGATCACGAAGTCTATTGGTCTGTAGTTTTTTCTTTGTGCAGTATCTTTGTTTAGTATTAAGGTAATTTTGGCCTCATGAAAAGACTTGAGAAATATTCATTCTTCTTATCTTTTCTGAAAGTATTTATAAAGGATGGAATTACTTTCTTAAATGTTTGATAGAGTTTACTCGTGAAGTCACATAGCACTGGGAAGGTTTCTATTACAAATTCAACTCTTCTAATAGATAAGAAGCTTTCAAGTTGTTTCATATTTTATCAGTTTTGGTAATTTGTATCTTTCAAGAAATTTGAGTTATCAACCTTATGGACATAAAGTTGATTATTATATTTCCTTATTATTCTTTTAGTATCTGTAGAGTTCATGTTGATGTGATCTTTTTCATTCCTGATATTGCTGCTTCCCCCCACTCCCTCCCCAGTCTCCCTAAGGGTTTATCAGTTTTATTCTTTTTTTCAAACACCCTGCTTTGGGTTTCTTTGATTTTTCCTCTATTTTTCCATTTTCCATTACATTGATTTCTGTACCTCCTATCTTCCTTCTACTAGGGATTTAAGTTGCTTTTATTTTTCTAGCTTTTTAAGGTGGAAACTTAGAGCTTTGATAATTTACTGTAGACTCTTTTTTCTAATATAAGCATTTAATGCCACAAATTTCTGAGTACTTCTTTAGCTGTATCCCATTATCCCATAATCCCATAATTTCTGATGTTGTGTTTTTAATCTAGCTCAAAATATTTTCTTTCTTTTTTTAAAGTTTTCTTTTTCCTTTTCTTTTTTTTTTTCTTTTCTTTTTTTGGTAATCCCCATGCCTACTGTGGGGCTCGGACTCACAACCCTGAGTCATGCACTTCACTGACTGAGCTAACCGGGAGCCCTGAGCTTAAAATATTTTCCAATATCCCTTGTGACTTTTTTCTTTGACCCATGTGTTGAGAAATATATCCTTCATTTTCCAGTTCTTTGGAAATTTCTCATATATATTTTTTGCTCTTAATTTAATTCCACTATTTTATAGGACATCTTCACTTGATTTCAATTCTTCTAACCCAACTGAGACTTTTATTTAGATGAATGCTTTCTTGTGCACTTAGGGCCATGTTCCGTGGTAGCTGGTGGATAATGTTCTCCAGCTTCTGATTTTCCCCATACTTGTTCTTATCAATTATTGAGAACACAGTCCTGAGATCTCCAGCCCCGCTTGTGGGTCTGTCAGTCCTGTCAGGCTTGCTTCATGGTTTTGAAGCCCTCTTCTTAGGACTGGCTTTTCTTCATGAAAAGTCCTTCTCTGTGCCTAGGAATATTATTTGTCCTGATGTGTCTGACACTGACACAGCCATGCAGATTTTCAACTGATTGGCCTTGCTCACCCGGTTTTCAATGTGGGTTCTCCCCACTGGACCACACACTGCGTCTCCCGTCACCAATTCCAGGTTTGGGGAGCATCCAAGGCCTTTGTGAAGAGCAAGCTTCTCTGCCTCCTTGTGGTCGGGCTTCGACACAATGACAGGGAATAACGTCACCTGCATTGTGTCACCTTGCGTACCAGGTAAAAAAAAAAAAAGCGTGAGATCTTCATTAGCTGTGTTTACTTGCTGAAGTGGCCACTATTAAGCAGATACAGAACAGATGTCCCATGAGCGAACATACCTAGAGCCTGGAGGAAGTTAGAGAGGTTGGCTTATGTGGTAGTTTCCTTTGGCTGCTGTCACAGCTTCTGGGGGCTACTGGCATTTTCATTCCCAGTCTTTCTCTCTGTCTCTTGTGCACACGCTTTTGATTCCTATGACTTTCTCTTTTTGTTCTTTGTTTTCAAAATCTGGTCTCACTGCGTACACATCTTAAATATTTTATAGTTCACACGTCGTGGCAGTCTGAATAACGGCCCACTGAATCCCTAGAACTTGTGACTGTTACCTTATATGGAAAAAAAGATATTTGCAGCATGATTAAGTTAATGGTTTTGAGATGAGAAGGTTATACTGAATTATCAGAGTGGGTTCTAAGTGCCATCCCTGTGCCCTAATAAGGGGGAGGTGGAGGGAGGACACGCAGACAGGAGGCCATGTGACCGTGGGACAGAAATGGGAGAGGTTGCAAGCCAAGAAACGCTGCTCCAGCTTCTCAGCCGCCTGGATGGGTCAGGTGGCAAACTCAGGCATCAGTTCCACAAAGGGTTTAGGCGGAGTTTCACTTACATCGTTTTTACACAAATCTTTTTCCATTTTCTGCCAGCTGAACAGGAATTTAGTCTGGGCTTCATTAGAGAACTTCTGACCTTTTGCACACCCTGGGCTCTGGGTACCCTCTGTGACTGTGACCCTCTAGTGCTGGTTGGCCAAGGGTGTGTCTGTGGGGCATTTCGTTCTT
Source organism: Martes martes (assembly GCF_963455335.1). Classification (NCBI taxonomy): domain Eukaryota; kingdom Metazoa; phylum Chordata; class Mammalia; order Carnivora; family Mustelidae; genus Martes; species Martes martes. The sequence continues at coordinate 140,050,648 of NC_137889.1, forward strand.
CATCCGTCATCCAAAGCTCTGTTTCCACTTTACACGTCAAAGACTGAATATCTAATTAAAAGAATATGATAGACTAGACTGGAACTATGAGCCACTTACAAATATAAGGGCACAGAAGAATCAAAAGTAGCGTAACAGCAGGGGGAAGAGCAGACAAGCTCCGCCCAGAAGAAAGTTGGCTTAGCTGCACTTTTTATGTTTACACATGTCTAATTAAGATAGCTCCAAAAATATGAAGCAAAACCGACAGAACCGAAAGGAGAAATAGACAAATCTGTAATAATAATAGAAAACCTTAATTCGACTCTCTAATAGCTAGTAGAACAACCACTCAAATATCAATAAGGACACAGAAGATCTGAGCAATATGTCTTCAGACTTGACCTAACTGACATACGCAGGATACTGTACCAATAGCCAGAGAGTACATCCTCATCACACGCACAAGGGCGAAACAGACCTCATGCTGGTCTGAAAGGCCACTGAAAACACATTTCAAAGGATACAAGTCCTGCAGAGAATGTTCTTTGACTGTGGTGGAATTAAGCTAAAAATAATCATCAGCAATAACAACAAAAACTAGAAAATGTTCATATATTTGGAAACTAAGCATTTTACTTCTAGGCCTTGGGTCAAAGAAGAAATCACAATGGAAGTTAGAAGATATTTTCAGCTGGATCATAGTGAAAATAGACATATCAAAATTTATGAGATGTAGTTAAAGTCATGCTTAGAAAGAAAGTTACAGCCTTAAATCCATATTAGGGTGAAGAAAGGCTGAAAATCAATGATTAAATATCCATCACAAGTAGCTGGAAACAGAACAACACAATAAATCCAAAGAAAGTAGAAAGAAAAAATAATAGAGAAGGCATTAATACAACAGAAAACAAACATATAATAAAGAAATTTAATAGTAACACGATTGATTTTTTGAAAAGAATAATAAAATCAGTAAGTTCTCAGGAAACCTGAGTAAGAATGAGAACAAGAAGGCACAAATTACCAATCTGAGAATGAAGATGGAGTGTCATTCCAGATCCTACCGTCATCAAGATTAAAAAAAAAAAAAAAAGAGGCTAATATGAGCAACTTCATGCCAATAAATTTGGAAATATAGATGAAATGGACAAATTCACCATAAAACTCAATATACTGAAACTAATAAAGGAGGAGCAGAAAATCTGAGCAGTCATATGTCTATTAAATAAAGTTTAATCCCACACAAAGAAATCACAGTCCCAGCTGATTCACTGATGATTTCCTCCAAACCTCTGAGGAAGAAACAGGACCGCTTTCATATAAACTCTTTCAGAGAATGAAAAAGAAGAAATACTTCCTAACTCAAAAACCTGACAAGGAAATTAAAAGAAAGAAAAGTTATGGCCAGACTTCTTGTAAAAATCTAGGTACAAAATCTTAAACTAGCAGAAGAAAATATGATTTATCCAACTGAAAAGAGGAAAGAAAGAATAGTGCATTTAAACCATAAGACAGGGGGTGCCTGGGTGGCTCAGTGGGTTAAAGCCTCTGCCTTCGGCTCGGGTCATGATCCCAGGGTCCTGGGATCGAGCCCCGCGTCGGGCTCTCTGCTCGGCGGGGAGCCTACTTCCCATTCTCTCTCTCTGCCTGCCTCTCTGCCTACTTGTGATCTCTGTCCGTCAAATAAATAAATAAAATCTTTAAAAATAAAATAAAATAAAATAAAACACAAGACAGAAAAGGCTTAATATATCAGTAACTATTACAGATGTATGTGAGCTAATTCACCAATTAAGAGAATGGGACTCACAGATTGAATTTTAAAAATTTTAATATTGGGGCACGTGAGTGGCTCAGTCAGTTAAGCATCTGTTTCTTGATCTCAGCTCAGGTGTTGCTCTCAAGGTCATGAGTTCAAGCCCTGTGCTGGGCTCCACACTAGGCATGGAGCCTACTAAAAAAAAATTTTTTTTTTAATATTGTGTACAAAAAGACACAGAAAGGTAAAAATAATAGGAAAAGATATATAAGACAAATATGCTCCAAAAGAAATCTCAATATTGATCAAAATTTAATTTAAACCAAGAAAAGGTCTTCAAAGACAAAGAAGGAAATGATATACTTTTGGAAGTAAACCAAGAAGCCATCGTGAACATATAAACACCTAACAAACAATTCAGCCTCAAAGCCTCTTAAGAAAGAACTTAAACCCCACTGGGAAAAAACTGATCAGCAATTATAATGGGAGGTTCAGGCATACTCCTTTCAGAAATGAGTAGGTCCAACGAGCAAGCAAACGAAAAGTGCGGAAACTTAAGATCTAAACACAGCAGTTAGGGAGTCGGGGGTGCCAGTATGGACTCCACAGCCAATAACGTGAGGACATATGCTTGATCAGACACGAAGCCTCATTTGATACTGAGGGCCCCGTCTCACACAGGTTATCCTCATAACCATCCTACAGTACACTCAGAAAGTAATAAAAACACAAGAATTGACATTTTAATTTTCTGAATCTTTTCTAATTTTTTCTCAATTTTAAGAAGTTCTGCCTTTTATAAATAATCGTTATTAAATGGTCTTTTTGTGTGTGTGCTTGGATTTGTTGTTCTTTTTCCACTATATTGAGCTGAATACCTAACTTGTTTTTAACAGGCTCTATCTTTTGATAAATGTGTTTAGTTCTAAATTTCCTTCTAAGTACTGCTCTTCCTGCATCCCACAAACGTTGACATGTTGTGTTTTTTTTTATTATTGTTGATTTCCAATTATTTCTTAATATTCTATAATTTTCTTATTTTTTTTCTTAACACCGAAGCTATTTTTACAGTGTATTATTTTTGTTTACAACCCCATCGAGGGGCCTGCCCAGGACTGATGATGACAGCGTGTTACTCACTGCGGATGTGATCACCCCAGCTCTCGGGCCAGGAAGCTCTACAGTGAACACAGGTCCCTGCTTATCACATGGGCTAAGGAAATTCCAAGGGGACCAGACCTTTCAATATAACAAATTAAATCATAAAAGACAGAAAATATAGGTGACTATTTATATGATTTGGGGGTAGGAAAGAGTAAAAGATAATATCAAACACAAGTAAAGGACAAATTAATTCAATGGTATAAAATTAAAAACATGTGAACATTAAAAAGAGTTAACATAATTAAAAGCCAATTAAAAATGAGGCAAAATGTTTATTTCATAATTGCCAGAGGACTAATAAATTTATTACAGAAGTTGTTCCTGAATAGTAATAAAAAACCCAGAATATCTTGATATAAATGGGAAAATGATATAAAAGGCGATTCACAGAAGATTAACAAATGATCGATGAATAAATGAAGGTTTGGCTTCCACTGATAATTAAGCAAATGCAATTTAGTGCATCAAGGGACTTTTTTACTTATCAAATTGGCTAATGTTGACTTTTTTCTTTAAAAAGATTTTGCTTATTTATTTGACAAAGAGAGAGCACAAACACAGGGAGTGGCAGAGGCAGAGGAAGAAGCAGGCTCTTTGCTGAGCAGGGAGCCCAATGTGGGGCTCGATCCCAGGACCCCGGGATCATGACCTGAGCCGAAGGCAGATGCTTAACTGAATGAGCCCCCCAGGTATCCCCCCTTTTTTTGAGAGAGAGAGCAGGGTGGGGAAGGACAGAGGGAGAGAGAATCTCAAGCAGGATCCATGTCCATCACAGAACCCAACAGAGGGCTCAGTCTTATGACCCTGAGATCATGACTTGAGCTGAAATTAAGAGCTGGATGCTTAAATGACTGAGGCATCCAGGCACCCCTAAATTGGTTAACATTAAACAAAACTGAAATACATGCTCTTAGTAGGGGTGCAGGGTGAAGGGCATTCTGATATGATATCCATGGAGAATAAATTAGTATAACTTTTTTGAAGGCATTTGGGGAGTATGCATCAAAATGCTTACGACGTGCAAATATACTCTGACCCAGACATTCCTCTTCTAGGAATTCACCCTAAGGAAATAATAAAATGTGGTTTAAAGACATTCATTAAGAAGACATTTGGGGGGTGCCTGGGTGGCTCAGTGGGTTAAAGCCTCTGCCTTCGGCTCAGGTCATGATCTCAGGGTCCTGGGATCGAGCCCCGCATAGGGCTCTCTGCTCCGCGGGGAGCCTGCTTCCTCCTCTCTCTCTGCCTGCCTTTGTGCCTACTTGTGATCTCTGTCAAATAAATAAATAAAATCTAAAAAAAAAAAAAGAAGACATTTGGGAAATTGTTTGAGTTAGCATATAACATGTATGTATAACATGTATGTTTAGCTTCATACATAATGCTTTATGGCTTCATACATACGGAAACATATGGAAATATTTTATTTTATTTTTAAATTTTATTTATTCGACACAGAGAGAGAGATCACAAGTAGGCAGAGAGGCAGGCAGAGAGAAAGGGGGAAGCAGGCTCCCTGCTGATCAGAGAGCCCAATGCAGGGCTTGATCCCAGGACCCTGAGATCATGACCTGAGCTGAAGGCAGAGGCTTAACCCACTGAGCCACCCAGGCACCCCTGGAAATATTTTTTTTTTTTAAGATTTTATTCATTTATTTATTTGACAGAGAGAGAGACCACAAGTAGGCAGAGAGTCAGGCAGAGATAGAGGGGGAAGCAGACTCCCTGCTGAGCAGAGAGCCCGATGCGGGGCTCAATCCCAGGACCCTAAGATCATGACCTGAGCCGAAGGCAGCAGTTTAATCCACTGAGCCACCCAGGCGCCCCCCTGGAAATATTTTAGATACATATGTAAACATGCCGGTTAGCACACACAGGTATCTCCTTGCTCTGTTGGCTGAAAGAGCTTAGAAGCAATGACACCCCTATAGCAAAGAGCACACCTACCACCTAGATCTTGGCTTCTAATACCATTCTCTCATAGAAGCAACCAGGGTGCCTTGAGAAATGGCTGATTCTAGGACGGGGGCAGGAGACAGACAAGATGAGCCTGGAGCATCTTGTGCCAGAGAGTAAGGAAGTGACACACACACACACACACAAGACCGTAAGTCAAAGGGACACAGGATCCAACTGAAAGAGTTCCCGGTGACCAAAGCTAGAACAATTTAAGAAAGAAAGTAGTTGAGTTATAACCCAGAGTAAAATGAATATTCATGAGTCCACAGATATAATAAGTGACTGAATAAATAAATAAGTGGGAGAGAATAGACAGATCACCTGGGTGGAAGAATTCCAAATAATTTAGATAAATAACTGTCCATAAGCAGATGGAGCATAACCCCCAGCTCCATCTGTCGGCTGTGATTAGTGACTTGCTCTCAAAGGTACAGTATGGAAAAAGGATAAAAGAAGAACTTCATGGTTGAGAACACCACATTGGCCAGGGGACCGAGGTCAACACCACAGTGACAGGTCACGTTCACAAATGATGTGATGAGAAGGGCACTTCGCTTCTGTGGTCTTCCTCCCCCAAAACCATGACCTTGGTCTAATCACAGGGAAAACATCAGACAAATCCTAAGAAACCCTCTTAAAAAACACTTGACCAGCGCTCTTCAGACATGTCAAGGTCATCAACAGTAAATCCGAGAACTGCCACAGTCTAGGGGAGTCTAGGGACACATGATCACTTAGTGCCCTGGGAGGTTCTAGATGCGGTGCTGGGACAGAACACACACATTGGGGAAATACGGAGGAAATCTGAATAATGTATGAACTGCAGTTGATAATAATGTATCAATATTGGATTCATTAATTGTGACTGATGTACTGTATTATTGTAAGACTTTGGTAATAGGGGGACCTGGATGTGGGATATATGGGAACTCTTTGTACTATCTTCGCCACTATGTACATCTAAAACAGTATTTAAGCTTTTTTTTAATTTAAATTTTTAATTTTTTTAAGCTTTTTTTCTAACCAATGAACATTCTGGAGAAAAATTAGGTCTTAAAAAAACCCCACAGTAAATACAGAATATTTACAATATACATATTATAAATATAATATTTATATATTTATAAACAGAATATAAATACAGAATATTTACTGTGGGTTTTTTTTAAGACCTAATTTTTCTTTCTTGCCAAAATGTGACAGAAGAGACAATGAAAGGGCTGCATTCACCATAGCAGTAAAAAAAACCCCAAATGCCTGACAATAATTTTGAGAAGAAGTGTGCCGATCTTCATGAAGAAAGGGACGTGAGGATACGTGGAAGATAAGCCACGCTCCGGGACTGGAGGTGATGCACTGGCAGATGTCAACGTCCCCATGCTGAGTGATGTTAGTGCAGTTTCACCCAAATGCCAGTGGGATTTGGGGGCAAAAACTTTATAAAGTGATTCTAAGGTCACCTGAAAAACAGCCCAAAGGAGAAGTCAGGAGGATGTTAAAGAGGGTGAGCAATGAGGATATGTGGGTTGTGCTGGGTGTGGAAGGTCACAAGTGACACTGATGTAGAAATGGAGAAGTCAGCCGAAGGAGACAGAAAGCCCCAAACAGACCATAGTGCATATGAAAACACGGTCGACGACATGGCATTTCAAATCTACATAGTGTCGGAACTGATTGGAAAATTATGAAGTTAAGTGCCTACTTCATATCATACACAAAAATAGAGAAAATTAACGTAAAAGAAGTTATCATGGAGAGATAAACATTTGTATGGAATGGAATGGAAAGCCTGGCAGCAGCCCCATTCCTTACAGGCCTTGGTGTATGACAGAGGGAAAGCCATGGGCACAGGGCAGACATTCCCAGACCCTGCACTGGGATCACAGGCTTACCATGCTGGAAAAAATCAAATTAGACCTTGGTTTTTATGTAACACAAAATAAAAAGATCAGAGCCCAGATGCATTGAAGGCCTAAACAGGAAAAAAAAAAAGAAAAGCAAATCTTAAGTGCAATTAAAGAAAACAAAGACAAATACAGGTTTCTGCAAATAAGAGAGTATTAATGAAAAGACACACACAATACAAACCATAATCAGGAATGAAAGATAAGTAGTCTACATCATAATTTTAAAATCCTGTATGATAAAAAGCATCATAAAAAATTCAAGAGATAATTAACAACTATACATACGCTGGGCATATAAAGGAGAAATAGGGTAATACCCAAAATTTATAAACAACATCTACAAGTCATTAAGAAAAAAATAGAAAACTGGCCAGAGGATATAAAGATAATTTCTAGAAGGGGAAATCAGAATGGCTAATTCATAGAACATTATTTGTCCTGTAAAATGCAAATAAAGATCACCTCACTTTCCACAGAATGGACTGGCAAAGATGAGGTCTGACTGTAGGTTGTGATCACACAGATGCAGGGAAAGAGTTCCAGCACGCAGTGGGGCAGTTGCCCAAGAGGGGACTAGGGGGAGAAGTGCAGACCTTAAACTGCCATCAAGTTCCTGGAAGCAAAGCCGTACTTTTGGGGGGGTCTCCGTGCTGCCAGAAGCGGGAGACCCGACAGCCGCGTCCACCCTGTTGAGAGGCCTCGGGATGCACCTCCCCCTGGCCAAGCCCACAAGGCTGGCAGAGAAGAAGTTTGGCTTCAGAGAGAATGAGGTGCAGAGAGTGGGGAGACCCACATGGGCCTGAGCCCAGCGTGGGGCAACCATGGACCCGGCCAGACCACACTTGCTGGTTCCGTGGCCTCTGTGGCCTCAGGAGGAAGCAGGGCCCTGATGGCAGGGATCAGGGCTGTCCACTCACTGGGTTCCTGGGCCCCAAGGGGCGTCCCAGCCAGCGGTGGGTGGTGCCTGCCCTGAGCTAATGCCTATTCGTGGGAGGTGAGGGCTGTGCAGGGTTGCAAGGGCGGCGGTGAATCAGACTGAGCCCCAGAAATGTGCACCAGCAGGGCACACACACATGCACACGTGTGCACACAGCTGCAGCCCTCCCGAGTGCGCTGTAACAGCTGCCAGCTCCTGAGTGTCTGCCATGACACCCCAGACCTCCTTCCGAGCTCGGGCTGTTGAACCTACCCGCCTGGTGCTCCTGTGGATGCAGCAGAGACTCTCCAGCTGCACAGGTGTGGATTGGACTCTTGGGTCCCCCCTGCACCCCCTCCTCATGGCTCCTCACCACCCACCCAGGCCTGACTGCCCCCGACTCCCCCCGCCCCCCGTATCCTAAACCTTATCAACTCCACACCTGCTGGTTCTGACCCCTCTACTGACTTCTCCCCGTTTGAGCCTGTCAGCCTCCCCGAGACGATGCGTGACCCCTCTGCCCTGCAGCCACCTTGCTGAGAGCCACCCCACAGGCCCCTAGTTCAGCCCTGTCTCTGCTCCCTCCTGAGGCTCTGCTGAAATAAGGCAAAGGAATCAAAATAAATCACCAGAAAAAAGGGAGCAGGAGAGGGGCTACCAGCAGCAAGGGATTCCATTTCTGCATGTTTATAAAAGATGGCGGGGGCTGGGGAGGCTGGGGTGACAGCTGAGAGAACGGGTGATACCCAGCGCGGGAAGACAGGGGGTTGAATGTAGGGGTGCCCCGACTCCCCAGCTGTCACCCCCCTCAGGTCCCCTCGGTGTGAGCCTGGACAGGCCTATACAATCCCAGACAGATGAGGACGTGGAGGACAATGAACTAGAGGATTCCCAACCAGAGGGAAGGCCCTGGAAAGGGACCGATGCCTCTACCTGTGGGCATGTCCCCAGTGTGGTGGTGTGGTGTTGTGAAGGGAGGTCTGCTGGCCGAGGACCTCTGCTCACTGGGCTGAGGGCTCTGAACAAACCGTCACGGCCCCACTCTGAACTGTGGACAGACAACCACGGGCCACCAGAGCCCCAGGAAACTGGAGTTCTGCACCCCCCAGTCATCCAAAGCCCGCTGGGTCACCGGCCCTCACACTGCTGAACCTGGTGACCCCCTCAGACCCAGCTCGCAGGGACACCTGAAAGAAAGCAGGGCCTGACTGTGCACTTCCCTCTTGCGGCCCCAGCTCCTCCTCGGGCCCTTCATTTCTTCAGCCAAGTTCATCTCTGGGCATCTGTCTTTGGTTTATAATGCTAATTAAAGAAATTCCAGAGCCTGGCCTTAAAAAGGCAAGTCTTCATAGTTAAAATAAAAAAGTCTAAGAAATAAGTGAAGGAGATGTTCCCCCTGCCTTGCAGCTGTGGAGAAACCTCTTCAAGACCCAATTTGAAAAAAATCTCACATGGGGAAGTCCACTCGAACTTACTTCCTGGCTTCCCGTGCGTGTGAACACTGGGCTGGACAGCCTTCCCTCCGCTGTCCTTCTGAGTCTCCCTTGGGATGCCCACAGGGCTCCCAGGCTTCAGAATCTACGCCATGTCCAGGGAGTGGGCTCATCTCAACAGGCCCCAGTAATTCTGATGGATTGTCGTACTTTATGTTTGTGTTTAGACGTGAATGCGGGCCACGCAAACACAAGGCTCGCCTGCTGGGTGAGAATGCCACCATGGTCCTCCTCCAGGACACGAGGCGCCAGCTGGATAAAACACATTCTGTCAGAGTGTGTTTTTGAACAGATCATTCGAGAGCCTGTTTTTTACTTAAATTAGTATATTTTTAAAATCATATATTAATTTATATCTATGTGTGGGTCTATTTTTGGACTTCATTTTTTTCCATTGATCTATTCCATTTTGTACCCATACCATAATGTTTTAGTAACTGTGGCTTTATGTTTTAGTATCTGGTAGGACTTGGTCTTCCTTACTGCTCTTTAACATTTTTTTATGGTTATTACGGATTATTTTTGCACCATTAATTGCAGGTTTGTCTAGTTACTTAAAAAAATTCCATTGACTTCTTTGGCATATTTACATAGGGCACATCTATATTTTATGCATTAATGTAAGGACAAGACATCTTTTTAAAATTGAGATTGCCTATCTTTTGAAATTTTAATTTTTTTTATCTAGATCTTGCACATTTTTGCTAAGTTTATCATAGTTGTATCTTCTTCCCTGCATCTTTTCCCCCATCACATCTTGTAACTGGTTGTGTTGACCAGGAAGCAGTTTCTGGGTGCTCATTTACTCCTAGACTTCTCCAGGCCCTGGTATGGAGGGGTTTCTTTTCGTTGATTCTCTTGGTTTCCTGGGCAGGCAATGATGCCATCTTCATGAAACGATCCTTCTCCTTCTTTCCAGCTGTGATGCTTCTCTCTGTAGGACATCAAACAGCTCAGCCGTGAATGGTGGCAGCATCAGCTGCCTCTCTTGCTCCTGGCTCTCACAGGCGGGCCTGCTGGGGTTTGCTGGCTGGCAGAGGGGTAGTCTTATCAGCCAGGGAAGGCCCAGAGGGGTCACGCGGCCAGGCCGCATCCTAGCGAGATAAGGCGGTGGCCGTGGGGAGGATGTGAAGTTGGTACAACAGTAAATGTGGCTGTAGGAAGGGCCTGAACTGAGGTCAGGAAGGGAAGAGGCCCCGGGGTAACAGGGACACCAGTATGGCTGGAACCGGGGTATGAGGAGGAGGAAGGGTGGGGTGAGGCTGGCCCCCGCAGGGACTGAGTGCTGGTGTGGAGCTCTTCCACACCAGCTTCCTGCTGAGTTCTCAGTGTTCGCAGGACAGTTGGGGGGCCTGCCACCAAGATCTAGAGCTGCTGGCCTGGCGCTCAGACCGAGAGGCACTCTGGGACGGCCGCACCGCCACGTCCCAAGTCTCCCACACTCTGGGGACCTGGGCCTCACCGTTGACACTGAGGGCCTTGTGTCTTCACTGCCTCTGGCCTGTTGCCACCTTCCCTTCTCTGCTGGACATCTTCTTGCCTGAGAGCTCAGTCCATCCCCTTCATGGAAGCCTCTCTGATCACAGGCTAGGACAGGGCACGGTCCATTGCCCTCTCTGCACCTGTACTTCTCTTTTATGACCTTTTAGAAAATGTGATGAAATATTCAGTTGCATTGCATAAGGTCCATCCTTCCCACTGACGAACAGTCTTCACGGCTGGATCATGTGATTGATATTCATGTATTTATTGAGTAGATGAGTGGGATCATCGTGGGAGGTAGACATCTTTATCCCCATTTTATAAATGAAAAAAAAAAATCTCAGATCGTACTAGCAGCTGATGGCACAGCTGGACCTGGAGCCCAGGTGGAGCCAGGGAAGGGAGGAGGTCATCCTGAGAACAGGTGGATGATGGAAAGAGGGTGCTGGGTAAAATATCAGGAGCACTTACACTGGGAGGCAGAAGGTGCAGGGTCCCTGGCACACCGGCTCTCTTGTCCCGGGGGAGCAATGACCTGGCGACTGCTCAGCCCCAGCTCCAATACGCGGTCTGCCCTCACATGCGGTGAGTCCTGCCCTTGCTGGGCAACTTCTGCAGAATGGGGCTAGGTCCTGTTTGGGGGCAGGCAGGAGTGGCCCAACTGACCACGCTACCAGCCACACTTCCCACTCCGGCTCCATGAGGGCTATGGAGTCTGTTCCCCTGACGTACCTCTCTGTAGGTTTCTGCATGGCATTTTCCATTCCTACCTCCTTGAGTCCCCATGCTGTCCTGTGTCCTGAGGAATTGGACCCTGACGCACTGCAGCTTCATCCTGGCAGACCTCAGAGGGTGAGAAGTAGGATGTCCTTGCTCCTCTTGGGGGAGCTGTGGTTGTGGCTGCATCTGTGACCTCATCGATTCCATATCTGCCTCCAGGAAGACTGTCTAGACCCTGGCACTTGCTCCTCCAAGCGTGCCCACTGGGGCTGGTGTGCAGGGCTTCACCCTGCACATCTCTTCAGCTGATTCCCAGTGGAAGCCCTGTCAGTAGGAGGCTAAGGAAGAGAGGAATTTACTCCCTAAAGCCCCAAGGGTTAAGGGCTATGGCTCTAGAATCACGCACTGGATATGGATCACGGGGCTTAGGCAGCGACTATGTGACTTTGTCTGTTACTAAAACAACCTCGGCTTCAGTCTACCCAAAAGATGGGGGAATAATACTATTATTAGGTTCTTGTTGGTATTAAATGAGTATAAAACAATGCAAGGCATAACAGTGAGTGCTGTTTGTATTGTCAAAGGAACAGAAAGCAGAGAAGAAAGAGAGAAGCCTTCTGGGCACAGAAGAGAGGATGTGCACAGGCCATCGGAACAAAACCAAGTTCTGCCAACTTTTCTTCCAAATCTCTATAGGGCTCCAGAATAAATTATTCATTGCATTACATGTACTGAAATCCATTAAAATTTCGGAATACTCTAAAGGGAGTATTATCCTAATTCTTCCCTTCTAGTTTTCTCCCTGCAAGGCATGCATTGTGACTCTGTGTGTTGCCCAAACTCTGGAGCTCGGCTGTGGCCTACCAGAGATGTCCCTGGTGGTACCAGAGGTTGGTGGCTGACATTTACCCCTCCCCGCCACAACTCGTTCCCCTTTTGTATGAAGCACTAGTCTTCAGCACCTCAGTGGGAAAGCAGCAAAATGAGCATGGTCATCAGACACACAAAGCCACTCTCCTTTTTGACAAGAAGAAGCAGTGAATAACCCACTCCCGCTGGGGATGATTCCGCTTATCAACAGGACTTGACCATCTCGTGGTGCTCATTAACCTGCGTATGTCACTCCTGGGATGTTTTAGAAAACAGGTAGCATTAGGAAGCTCTGAAGGCCCATAAACCACTGAGTTGTTTAAAAATTGCCAATTCTTGTAGGAATATTGGAAAGAATTAAACACACCACAGAACCGCTCAACCTCTTAATAGAAGAGTCTGGAAGATCAAACAGTACACTTAGGAGGTAATGACTAGATAAGGAGAAAGAAAAGAAAAAATCTCCAAAGCAGAAGTAATCGTGAGAGGAGCCTTTGCTGTCATCAGTCATCGCAGCAGAACTTTTGTACAGAAGCACTACACGGAGTCCAGGAAAAAATAGTAATGTGTGGTAACCAGATGTTTGCAATGCAAGTATCTTGAAATCAATGCCATAATGTGTCTCCTAAAAGAGTAATAGTATGACATCTTAATTACATATTTATTGAACTTCATTTAAAAATAAATTTCGCTTTGGGAAAAGCAAGGGCTGTTTCAGTGACTGAATAAGTAAAATGCATTCTGTTTCTCTTTAGTTCTGTCAATTTTTGCTTCAAGCTTTTTAAAGTTCTCTTATTAGGTACATTCAGGTTTAGGATGGTCACACCTTCTTGATGAATTTGTCTTTTATCATCATGAAATGTCTCTTTTTATTTCTAGAAATGGTCTTCATTTTGCAGTTTAAACTTCTCATCTTGGTATTTCAGTTTTGTTTACACCATTTGCATCTTGTTCTCTGTTGCTCCTTTCTTGAATTCTTTTGGGTGAATCACATATTTTTTATTTTTATTTTAAAAGATATTATTTATTCATCTGAGAGAGAGAGCAAGTACAATTGGTGGGGAGGGGCAGAGGGAGAAGCAGGCTCCCCACTGAACAAGGAGCCCTGACACGGGGCTGGATCCCAGGACTCTCCGATCAGGACCTGAGCTGAAGGCAGATGCTTAACTGTCTGAGCCACCCAGGTGCCCCAAACCACATATTTTTAATATCCCATTTTATCTCCTGCACTGACTTGTCTAGATATTGTTTTATAGGTTGCCCTAGAAATTATAACGCACATCCTCAAGTCGCCAGAGTCTGCCTTTAGATACGATTACAGTGCGGCATGGGCAGTGTGAGAACCTTGAAATAACATAATTCCACATTCTCCCCTTCCTTCCCATTGTACTTTTTATGTCTTACATTTTCTTTTTTTAAAATTTAAATTCAATTAGCCGACACACAGTACATCATTAGTTTCAGGTGCAGTGTTCAACAATTTATCAGTTGTGTATTAACACCCAGTGCTCATTACATCACATGCCCTCCTTAATGCCTGTCACCTAGTGACCCCAGCCCCCACCCCCATCCCTTCGGTAACCCTCAGTTTGTTTTCTGGAGTTAAGAGTCTTTCATGGTTTGTCTCTCTCTCTGATTTCCTCCCATTCAGTTTTCCCTTCCCCTCTCTTATGGTCTTTTGCACTGTTTCTTTCTTTCTTTCTTTTTTTTTTTTTGGTGGCCAGTACAGGGCACGAATGCACTGTTTCTTATATTCCATGTATGAGTGAATTATCCTATTGTTTCACTCATATATGGATTCTATTTTATTTCTATGCTCTAAACTTAAAAAACTGTTTAAAATCTTTTCAAGAATTCAAAACCATATATATATAAGTCGGATATAGAACTATACAAAATATTTAAAATAAACTATGTAAAATGAAGCTAAGCATGTTTCTGTATCTGTCCTCACTGCCTCTGGTCTCTTTATTCCTGCCTGTAGCTCCAGGTCCAGTGGCCTCATGCTCTCCAGCCTGAAGGGGTGCTTTTGGTATCCCAAGTAGAGCAGGTCTGCTAAGACACATTTGTTCAGATTTTGTAAATCTGAAATTATTTTACTTTGCCTTCATTTTTGGGAGATAATTCTGGATACAGAAATCTAGATGGACTCTCTCAGCACAGCAAGGGTGTCATCCCTTCATCCTCTGGTCTCCACTGTTTCTGGGAAAAGTCAGCTGTAATACATACTCTTCTATCTATATAACATGTCTTTTTCCCTCTGCAGCTTCCAGGGTTTTCTCTTTCTCTTTGGTGTTTGTGAGTTTGACTGTAATGTGCCTAATGTGTGGTTCTCTTCATGTTTAACTTATTCGGGATTTTTTGGGCTTTCTGGATATGCAGATCGATACCTTTAATCAATTTTGCAAAGTTCTCAGCCATTTTACCTTCAGACTCTTCATTCTTCTCATAAGATGCCAAATACACACAGGTTAAACCATTATATTGTCTCGCATATCTTGGACTCTCTGGTTGGTTGGGTGGTTTTCATTTTTTTCCTCTTTTTATTTCATCTGTCTTCAAGTTGATGTTTCTTTCCTACACGGGGTCCAGTCTGCTGTGAAGCTATCTGTGGATTTTTGGTCTTGCCATTGTATTTCTCATCTTTTCCATTTCTATCTGAGTCTTTTTATTGTTTTCACATCTCTATTAAAATTAACCATCTCTCTTTTTTTTAAGATTTTAATTATTTATTTGACAGAGATCACAGGTAGGCAGAGAGGCAGGCAGAGAGAGAGGAAGGGAAGCAGGTTCCCCGCCGAGCAGAGAGCCCGATGTGGGGCTCGATCCCAGGACCCTGGGATCACGACCTGAGCCGAAGGCAGAGGCTTTAACCCACTGAGCCACCCAGGCGCCCCAAAATTAACCATCTCTTAACACGTATTGTCTACTTGTTCATTTAGATACTTTGGCATTTTTATAATTTAAAAAAAAAATCTCTTCAGATAGTTCCAACATCTGGGCCATCTCTTTGGTTGACTTATATTGCTGCTTACTCTCTTGGTCGTAAGCACATTTTCTTACGTCTTAGGTCTTAAAATGTTAAAAAATTATTTGCTAGACATTTTTCACAAAAGGAAAATAGAGACTGAAGTACATACATAGTTCCTAAAAAGGATACACCACTTTTTTATATTGGGTCACTAGAGCTGGGAGCAAAGTCAATTTGATTTGTGGTTGGTCTGGGTCTGGACTTTATTGCAACTTTGGTTTGATTCGGTTCCTTATTGGCTTGTAATGTTTTGAAAGTGGGATCAGAAATCTCCCTTCCAGGGGTCAGCAGTCTGAGAACTGGCACAATTGCCAGGATTTCTTGGAGCTTCACAGTTACACTGTCAGTGTTTCAGACCACAGTCGATCTCGCTTTGTGTTACCAACCAGCTGCCAGCTTTTTGGGTTGCTAAGAATTTCACTTTGCCCTCCTGTCTCACCCAGCTTTTCACACTGTGGAAGAGTTCTCCTGTACTAGAATGCCTGTTAGAGGGCTGTGGGTTCTTCCAGACTTCCACCATAAACCAGCCCTTGGTGGCTGAAGGCCCTGGGATGCCATGAGTTGACTACTTTCAGCTGCACCTGCCCTGCCCTCAGCCTTGATATCTGCCCCGAGACCCTCTGTGAAGACTCGTGGGAAAGAGATAAGTGATGGGCTCTGTAGCTGGGCCACTTTAGAATTCTGTCACACCAGCCCACATGTAATTAAGTTTAGCTGGTCTCTTCCTCCCCATTTTAAGACAAAGTCCTCCTCTGCCGGCCCTCCACTGGTGGTGAGAAAAGCCTTGGGTTTCTTCATTTCTGTGAAGGGCTCATCTCTGTCTGGAGTTCTGTTCACTTAGTTATATCCTCAGCTTGCTGGTAAATTTAGAAAAAAATTTTTTGTAATTTATTAATCTTGGTTTTATTGTTAGGGTTAGAGCAATAGTCTCTTGTGATCTTTCCTTTTTTTACATCTTAACTAGAAATTTATTCTTTAATAGTCTCATGAATTAAAACTTAAAAGACAGCCCCACTCAGATAGCCACTTGTTAGGACATCTAGTACAGGGTGAGTTATGCACAGAAGAAAGGTGCACAGGGGGTCATTCCAGGGGATGTGGCCTATAAGGTTGGCTCCTCCTTCATGTGGCAGTGTGACCCAGGAACCCAAATCACAAGGTTGCAAGGAGGTTCTTCAGCACTGTTAGTGGTTATCCACTGTTAGTGGATAATCCAACAAAACCCCTCTAAGTTGTTCTTGGCCTTCTAGGCATAGAACATCTTAGGCGGTCATGGAAAATCAGCATGGAGTAAGCCTGGAGTACCCAGAGCACTCAGAGATTACCGAAGCCTGGTATAAACTCACTAATGAAGCAGATAGCACCACTGCTGTGTGGCAAGAACAGGCGAGGCTGTAGTCAGAGGCCTACCCGAGAGAGAGGACTGACTGGTCCTTGTTCACCAGCACGCCCACCGTGGGTCTGCTGGGGTTCTGCCTCATGTGACCTATATCCTGTGATTCAGGAGTGCAGCCCAGCCTGTATCTGGAACAGTGATGGCTGTCATGGCAGAGGAAGAAGACAGCCTGGAGAACCACGTGTGACCCAATGGTAACAAACATCACTTCCATTCACATGCCATTGGCTGGAGCAAGTCACTTAGCTAAGCCAGAGTCAATGGGTGAGGAAGTACACTCTTTCTCTGGGGAGAAAAACAAAGATTTTTGAATAATAATGTATTGTACCACAGTCCACCCTTCTGGTCACACATATATGCTTTCCTCCCCCTTGCCAAGGTGACAATCCAAAGTCCCATCTAAGCAGGCCATCAAGATTTTGTGATCATCTTTATGTCAGGTCTTGATGTAGCTCCTCTTGCTCTGCAGGCTGGTGGACTAAAAAGTCAAGGCTCTTTCCTGGCACACGGGTGAGGTATGGCTGTTGGGCAGCACGAGATGACCGAAGCAAACACACCTGTCTGGAAAGGGGAAGAGTGAGACGCATGGCAGTCAGTGGTCCACAGCATTCTCACTGGGTACGTGCTGAGAAGATCCTTCTCTGGGGGTGAAAGAGGGTCCTTGAGGAGGCCCTGAATCTGTTCCCCAAGAGTATATTCCTAGTCCACTGCTCTCCATGGCCTTTTATCCATCTCCTGGGATTTCCTTTTCTATTGTATTTCTTGGCTACATCTAAGAAGGCAGTGAAAAATCTTCTCTCCTTGGGGTTGAACCTATTTCCCAGATGACTTCTTCCCATAGAAGATGTGGGGCCCCAGGGTTTAAGTCTCGAACAATCGACGCCTCTTTTAGTCCAGACTGGTGGTCCTCTGGAAAGTACAACTCTCAGAAACGTAATCAGTTCCATTTGACTTCTTTCAGTTCCATGTACCAACAGACCCATCCATAATTCATTTGGAGGTGTATCCTCTCTCCAGGCTTTACTGCAGGTACCTTGAGTTTAGCAGGAGTTTGTGGGAAAGCCACTGCTAGTCTCTTTTTGTCCGGAGCTGTGTGGTCTAACTAAAAACTTCTGGGTGCCTTCTTGATTCTTTCAGAGACTATAACAGTAGGCATTAAGGCCACACCTTTAATTTGCCAAAGGCAACGTTTTAATTGGCCTTCATTGCTCAAAACCCTTTGCAGATTCATCTTTTACTGGTTAGAGATGAAAATCATTTCTATATTCAAATGCATTAAGACTCCAATTTTCTGGAATTTCTCTTCCCTTTCATGCCTACTTGCACACTGGCCAATTCTTTTCTGAGTTTGTTTTGTACAGTACTTTGTCACATGCAGACGAGACCAACCAGAGCAAGTCCTAGTGTTCTGCTGGTCCGCTCTGCCTAAAGCCTCAGCTCATTAGGGTATCACTTGCCTCATAAATTATCACAAAAGACACTTTCACCGAATGTTATGCCATTTACCAAATGCCATCCTTCAGCCTCCAGTGGGTGTCTCCTCATTGCCTGCCACCCCTCTCTGAAGCCACGTGTTTTAGAATTTGTTATACAACCTCTTACTTCTGGCACCAAGTCCTATAGATCCTAGGATAGGCAAAGTGATGCTGCCATAATAAATTACTCCCAAATCTTTCTGCCTACAGCAAGGAGAGTTTATCTTTCCTCTTCACTACACTTTGCACCCAGGCTGCTCTGCCATATATAATGCAGGACGATGGAGTGGCCTCTATCAATGTGGCCAGCTATGGTGACAGAGAGAAAAGAAATCAAGAGGAATTATGTGCAATTTCTTAAAGCCTCCGCTCAGGAGTGACACATGTCACTTTTGCTTACATTTTGTTAGCCAGAGCAAGTCACAGGCCCAAGTCTGACATCTGCTGGGTAGAGAAGCACCATTTTCCCCCAGAGAGGGGGAGTAGCCCACAACACTATCTACCACACTTGCCTTATGGGAGAATATCTCAGAAAAGCAACTCAGGAGGTCTTAAGCAGAAGAAAAATGGATATATTCTTCAGTGAAAAATATTTTTTCAAGTTTCACTCTGAAAATGTGGAGTTGAATGCACAGCCAATAAGGAAAGGTTTTTACCTGCATTTTGTAAAAACTGTTAGAAATGGGCAAATGTGTAATGATTACCCTGTAGAAAGATGCCTTGTGGCCTGTCTCGGACCCACAGTGTGGAATGGCTGTCTTCCATTTGGAAATGCTGAAGCTGGTGGCAGCGGCTCTAAGATCAGTCCCAGCTCTTGAGGTCTCAGGATTTCATTGACCAAATCACAGCTTTACAGAGGATTTCTAAGACTTGTTCTGCATCTCCATTTTTATATGTAATCTGTGTATCCTTCAAGGTTTTTCAAGGAAATTGTAAGTCTTTGAAAATGTTATTAAATATTCCACAATAGGGAAGCCTTGGTGGCTCAGTGGGTTAAAGCCTCTGCCTTTGGCTCACGTCATGATCCCAGGGTCCTGGGATCAAGCCTGCTTCCCCCCCCTCCCCCACCTGCCTCTCTGCCTACTTGTGATCTCTGTCAAATAAATAAATAAAATCTTTTAAAAAAATAAATATTCCAGAATAGAATATCAACTTGCCTGTTTGCTTTTTGAGTTTCAAACAATAAGACATTTTTAAGGAAACAAACATTTTTAAGCGTATACTTGATCTTGTGGCTTTTTACCATGTGCTATTCTAGTCCTCTGTTTGGAACATAAAAATCATTTCCACAGCAACTAATTATAGTCTAAATCACAAGTGTGGGGAATTAGAGGCAACCATCATGCAAATATTAAAAGCTTCTTATCTTTGAAGTTCTCTCAAAAACTAATACAAGTTATTAAGATGCAGAAAAGAAAAAAAAAAGATGCAGAAAAGACACAAACAGTATCCAATGTAGACATGAACTTCTTAAGTTGGGTTTTGGGTGATCAGCTTACCATGAATCTGAAGAGAATTATTTTCTGCCCAGTACTTCAGACCTTTTTCAAAAATCAGTTGAGCATATTTGTGTGGGTCTATTTCTGGCTTCTCTTTTCTGTTCTGTTGGTCTCTGCCAACACCCCACTCTCTTGATTACTGCATATTATATCTTTGTATCAGGTAGTGATTCCTCCCACTTTATTGTCAAGATTGTTTTAGCTATTCCAGGGCCTGTGCCTTTCCACATAAATATAAACTAAGCTTATTTGTGTCTACAAAGTACTTCCTTCAGTTTTCATGGGGCTGGAATTAAGCCTACGGATAACTCTAGGAAGACTGGACACATTTACTATGTTGGGTCTTCTGTTGCACGCGTGTGGTGTGCCTGCACTCACTAGGTCATCTTGGACAGCTTTCCCTGCTCCTGTGTCACCTAACACAGGGGGATCCCATACATCCTTTGTTAACCGAGTTTTTAAGTACTTCATTATCTTTGGATACTTTGCATATGACTCCATTATCTCTGGAGTGATTCTAAATGGTTTTGTGTTTTTAATTTTGATTTTCTGGATGTTCATTGTTAGCTTATAGAAATGCACTTGGATTTTACGTGTTATTATTGTGTCTTGTGACTTTGCTGAACTTCCTAGTTCTAGGGGTTAAAAGAATTCTTTTCTTGTATGTTCTTTGAGACTTCTATATAGACAACCATGTCATCTGCAAACAGAGACAGTTTTATTTCTTCCTTTCCAATCTGCATACCATTTGTGTCTTTTTCTTGCCTCATTCAGTGGCTAGAGCTTCAACATTCAATGCTAACAAGTTGTTACTGATCTTAGAGGGAAAGCATTCAGGCTTTCACCATGAAATGTGCTGTTAGCTGCAGGTTTTTTGGATACTCTTTATCAAGTTGAGGGAGTTCCTCTCTCTTTCTAATTTCCTGAGCATTTTTATCATGAATGGATGTTGGATTTTGTCAAATGCTTTGTCTGAGTCAATGGATATAATCACATTATTTTTATTTTTTAGCTTAATCACATGTGGATTATATTAATTGATTTTCAAATGTTTAGCAATCTTAAATGGCTGGAATAAATCCCCCTTGGACATGGTGAATAATTATTTTAGACATTGTTGGATTCAGCTTGCTGATATTTTGTTGAGGGTTTTAGCGCCTAAGTTTGTGAGTGATATTGGTCTGTAGAGGTTTTGGTTTTTGCTGTTGTTGTTGATTTATTTAGCTTTTACTTTCTTTGGTTTAAGCGTCATATTAAATACCAGCTTCACAGAATGAAGTGGGAAGTGTTCCTTTCTCTTCTATTTTCTGGAAGAAGTTATATATAATCAGGTGTTAATTCTTTTTTAAAAAATTTTATTTATTTATGAGAGAGACAGAGAACACAAGCAGTGGGGATGGGCAGAGGGAGGGGGAGAAGCAGGCTCCCCACTGAGCAGGAAGCCTGATGGGGAGCTCGATCCCAGGACCCTTGGGATCATGACCTTAGCCGAAGGCAGCTGTTTAACCGACTGAGCCACCCAGGCCCCCCAGGTGTTCTTTAAATGTTTGGTAAAATAGTCCAGGGAAACCATCCAGGCCTGGAGCTTTATTTTTCAGAAACTTATAAATTACAAATTCAATTTCTTTAATGATTGTAGGACTATTCAGATTACTTATTTTACCTTAGTTGGGGTTTGGTAGTTTATGGTTTTCAAGAAATTGGTCCATTTCTCCTAAATTGTTGGATTTTTTTAGCATAAAGTTGTTTTTCATATTCCTTTATTATCCTTTTGATGCCTCTGGGATCTGTATTAATATCTTCTATTCCATCTCTGATACTGATGATTCGTGTGTTCTTTTTTGTTGTTGGTTTATGAATTTTATTGATTTTTAAAAGAATCCGCTTTTGTTTAATTGATTTTCTCTATTGTTTTCCTAGTTTCGATTTTATTGATTTCTGCTCTTATCTTTATTATTTTCTTCCTTGTCCTTGCTTTCCATACCTCTGGAGAGAGGGCAGGGTGTAACCAAATCTATTACATGCTTAAAAAACTCTGTATTATGTGATATCCTCACTAGAAGGAGAGTGAAACATAAGAAGAGACATCTTTGGGGAAGAAGTTGGGTCAGCACCTGTGTTCCAGGTGCAGAGGAGAGGAAAGAAGCAAAGATAAAGCATAAAGGATGAGCAGGAAGAGGAGCTGAACCTCCTCAGTCATCAGAGAGTGCGAGTCAGACCCCAGGAAGACAACACCTCACACCAACCAGGACAGCTGGAACCAAACACACAGATAATAGGAAGTACTGAATCGGAACCCCGCAGCTGCTTGTGAGACTGTAAAATCGTGTCGCTCTTTTGTTCCTCAAAAAATTAAATACGGTTGCCATTGATTTGTACATTTTAAAATGGCTAAGATGGTAAATCCTATGTTATTGTATTCTACCACAAGAAAAAAAAAAGTTAAACACAGAATTACTCTATGTCCCAGCGATTCTGTTAGGTATCTACCCATTAGAAATGAATCCACATATCCATGAGAATACTTGTATGTGAGTGTTCACAGCAGGATTAATGCCCATCAACTGTGAATGGATAAACAACTGGAAGATTATTTGCTTGTTTAAACCAAAATATACAGAATATATGATTCCAGATAATGGAATACCATTCAGCTATAAAAAGGAATGAAGTACTGATATTTGCAACCACAAGGATGAAACTTAAAAATACTACGTTCATTGAAAGAAGCCAGACACAAGAAACCACATATTGTACGATTCCATTAATGCAAAAAATCCAGAACAGACGGATGCAGAGAGACAGAGAGGAGACTAGCTATTTCCAGGGGGAAAGGAAAAACGGGGAGTGACAGAATGGGAGTGGGGAGTGGGGTTTCTCTTTGGAGGGATGGAAACGTTCTGGAAATAGGCACCGGCAATGGTTGCAAAACCTTGTGATGTATTAAAGACTGCTGAATTGTATACTTTATGGTGAATTTTATGGTATGTAAATGATATCTCAATTTTAAACAGAACCGATGGTGCCCACCAAGGAGAAGAGCATCTCCCTGGAGTGGTGGGCAAGGAGAGAGTATGGGACTTGGAGGTGCCCAGGGTCAGTGACTGACCCCTGCAGAGCCTTTGAACTGGGGGTTGCGGGTGGGCAGTGCCTGAGCATGCTCGTGCTGAAGCTGTGGACCTCAGCACTGACTGCACCCCGAAGAAAGGTAGTCATTGTCTTAGATGGGAGGAGTTCCAGGCTCCAAACTGGAAGAAGAAAAGCCTAAGTGGGTAAAGTGAAAGTTTATTCAAAAAATCAAGAATGAGCCAGCAGTGAGAAAGAACAAGGAGTAAGTGGAGACTTTCTTTTGTACCTAAACAGTAACTAAGGGCTCCAATGGGGTTGAAAATAGGATTTCCCTGAAGGCAGCCCTACACAGTTGTTGTTGTTGTTTTCAGTGGGGGCAAGGGGAGGTGAAGTCAACAAGGGGAAATGAACAATGCAAGAGTAAAAATGGAAAATAAAGGGAATCCACATGAGGACTGCCGTGTAAAGTTGTACTGGTTGTGCACTGCACAATTCTAGGAGGTGCCATTCACACTAATGTGTAAATGTGTGGAATTACCTAGAGATGTACAATGCACAGTCCTGATTTCTTGATTTTGGCAATAGAGGATGCTTCCTCTTTTGAGACAGGAAACTTTGTAGACTGGGAGGAGGACCTACAATGACACACTGAGGCAAAGCAGGAGGAAGTTCAGGGGCTCATGTCTGAGGCACCCTTCTTTGTCATTCATGTAAAAGATGAGGTTCTCTTTTGAGATTAAGAGAGAAAAGTAGACATTTGTGGTAAGTCTAAAAACATTCAGAGCAGCTGATGAGTAGAGACTAGTAAGGGTCCCTCTCAGGTCAGATGACCCAAATTTATGGTGGACTCACTCACTTACCACTTCACGGCTTCCTTAGCACCTTGGGGCTAGGCAATAGGAAAGAAGAGGATGGGATCACCCGGGGCTGGAAACATGCAACCAAGGAGGGGAGAAGTGAAGGGAATAGCAAGTCCTACATGGGCAGCTGATGGATATCGATGGGGAGGCAGGAGTCCATCATGCCCTCGTTTACCTAGTGGTCATCCAACAGGCCACAACTGCATGCCTAGGCATGCAGGAGCCACGGAAGGGGAGTCTGGGCTGCATCCCAGGTGGGACTCACAGAAAGCGAACCCACAAAGGGGAGGAAGGCTGGGTGGGTTGGGAGTATGAGGGGGCCTCGAGATCACAGTTGGGAGTTAAGGAGCAGCTGGCAGGAGAGGAATCCAGGCCACAGCTCTGTGAGGTCCCAGAGTGAGATGGGCCCCATCTGGCAGGTTGGTCTGTGTCGGGGGAGGGACAGCGCTTAGGACAAGGAGGGGATACACAGAGAAGGCTCCCACTCAGGGCCAGATGGAGGCTGCTGGGAGAAGGCAGTGAGCCTGACCGTGGCAGACTGTCCTGCCATCCACACGCTGATCCCCTCGCCCGGCCTAATGCTCTGCTCTGCTGTGGAGTTTGTTGCTTTCGCCACGGATGCCACCATAACCCTAATACCCACAACCACTCTTTAAAGCCCAGCTCAGTGTATGGCAGTATCCTCCTTCCTCTGTCACCTTGACAACAATACTTCTTCCTGATTTTTAAAAAAAATTCAACTAAGTCTTGTGGTGGGGTGGGGGATCTGGAGAGGAGATGCTTCCTGGCCGACAGGACTGTTTGGCCCCCATGCTAGGCCCTCATTCATTCGCGGACGCATGCGGAGACTACACGGCCCATGAGCACCATGGGGGAAGGGGCCGGGTGGCCCTGCGTCCGTGAGCTGACATTCCAATGGGACAGGCAGGATGGAGACCATGGAGAGACATGCTGCAGCAGGGAGGGCAGGTCCTCGACGGAAGCCGAGTCATCCCGCACTGAGCTGACGGTGGATCACGGGGACACTGGGGGAAAGAGCTTCCTGAGCCGGGGAAAGGAAAGGCCTGAGTGAGGCGTGCACCTGGGATCCAGTGGTTCAGTGGGGCCGAGGCAGAGAGGGGGAGGGGCCAGTGCCCATGCTGGATGAGGGGACACGGCCCTTCCCTCACAGGGCTCACACGCCTTCAGAAAGACAGTGAGGGGGACAGAGGGGGATGTGTAGTGGCCCAAGAACACAGAGGCCAGCCATCGGAGAGCGGTGCCTTGAGGGTGACTCCTGAGGTGAGCGAACGTCCAGATAAGGTGGGATAGGTGAGGAGGCCGCCAGGAGGGGCAGCCTGGAGGAGAGGCCTGCAGGGGGACGGAGGGAGGGAATGCACAGCAGGCGCTGTGCCTCTTCTTCCTCCTGGCAGAATCCTGACTTAGTTCCAGGCAGCGGCGTACCTGGCCCTGGTGGCTATTGTGACTAGAGAGTGGCCGTTACCAGCCTCCCTTGCAGCCTCACAACGCTGCTCCGGCAGGGCCCTGGGCAGGACTCCCGCCCCCCGCAAGGGCGGTCTCGGGGGGAGCCCACTCCTTCCCTCTTTGGCCCGCTCTGCACAAGAGGCAGCAGGGGTTCCAGAGCCAGGATAAGGAAAAGTCACCTGCTAAGAACACCGAGGACACACAAGGACAGGCATTGGAGGACACTGACAAACTCTCCCACAAAACCCAAGGCTGTCTGCCTCCAGAATTCTCTGTGAGTGCAGGTCACTGTCAGGCAGGGACTGTCCCTCCCAGCCTGATGTGCTCCTGGCCCTGACGGGGTGGGGGTGTGGGGAGGACACGCCCGGGCCCACCCCTACAGCTCGCACACCTGCGTGGAGGAGCACATGTTCCCACCTCAGACTCTTCCAATATCTCTATTACGTTCTCTAGCGATCGGCTGCATTTTTGGTGAAGAGCCATCGGTTTTTTCATAATTAGGGAAATCTTGGCATTCTAGTTACCCACTCCTCTTTTCAAAAGGATTAACTATTAGAGAAAAATATCATTTTCTTCTTGTGAAAATAGCCTTGGAAAAACTTCAGGCTTTTAAAATCATGTCAGCATTCCTGCAGATCTGATAATATTGTTAGCTCATGTATCTTACCACTGTGAAGTCAGGGTGGAAAATACATCATCTCTTTCAGATTCCCGGAATAACTTCAAAAGTTCCGGATCCCCAGATAAGTGTGCAAGAATGCGCAATTCAATCTGTGAAAAGTCTGGGGGACAGAACCCACATTAATTCTGAATCTACCAACAGCGTCCCTCATCATTGCTACCCATGTTGCAGCCCGCCCTCAGCCTTCTGTCCCCACTGCAGCATCAAGGGCAACAATCCCCCCCTGCCCCCTGCCAGGGTCCTCTGGCCTCAGGGCCAGTGGCCATCCCTGGGTTTGCAAGTCTAAGGGACTGGTCCTGCCTTCTGTGAGGCCCCCTCTGGGGAAGGCCATAGGCACTCCTCTGTTCGTCCTGTCCATCACAAGTTTAGAGGGGCCTGCAGGTGCCTGGCAGTGTGACTGGGATTTGACAGTGAACAAAACAGATAGGCCTTTCTTCATGGAGCCCATATTCTAGGAGCAGGAGACAATGTGCGTGAGTTATCTGGTCTGTGAGAAGATGAGAAGTGAAGTGGAAAAGACAGATCAAGAAAGGAGGCTCAGGAGGGAGAGGGTGGTCAGGAACACCTCCTCAAGAAAGTGACACTGGAGCAAAGGCACAGAGGAGGCAAAAGAGGGAGCAAGATGGTGTCCAGTGAAGGGGTTCCAGGAGGGCATGAGGTGGGACTGGCCCAGGCTGGAGGCCAGCCCGTCTGCAGGGAGCGAGCAGGGCAGAGCAGCAAGCATGATGAGGGCGAAGAGGAGAAAGGAGGGGCAGACTGGGTGGGACCATGAGGGGGCACCTGGGGTCTAGAGAAGGTGAGGGACCATTGAAGCAGATATGTTCTTATTTACTGTGCACAAGAAATCTTTCCTTCATATAAATATTTGCTTTAGGATTTGCTTTAAAGAGGAATTCTGTAAGCACCTTTGAATTATCTACCATCCAAGTATTTGAAACATGAAACGTGTAAAGTGAGCCACTGTGACACAGGGCGTCTGTCCGGCATGGTTTGCACGTACCTGCTGCCAGGAAGGTGTGGCCATCGGGGGCAACGAACATGCTCCTTGGGGAGATGGTGAGCACTGTGCCTTCCAGACCTGAAACATTATTTTAAGAGTACTTGGTGAATTTGGTCATAAGCTGATTCATAGCCATTGCTCACACGGAGTTTATTTCAATATTATTCTGAAGTCAAGAGTCCAGATTTCTGGCTTTTCTGAATATTTTTATTAATATAATTTAAAAGCAAATGGTACCTCTGAGAGTAAAGTAGGCTTTCTGTTGTTAAAATTTTACATTCTGTCTAGAATTCTTGGTGAGGAAAAGCTCAAACATGGACCTTTGAACATACTTTGGTAAGAATGTTCTGGAGGCCCCCGGAGCCTCACCACCTAGAAGACAGGGTTTGGGGAAGCTGTGGGGTCCTACGATGCATAGCACATGTTTTGAAGGGCAGTAGGAGACAAAGGTGCTCATGGTCACCTCCACGGGTCCTGCTTATGGGCAACTATGTATTTGAAAAGGACCCCAGTCATGCTTCACTGTTTCGTGGTGACCAAAGCAGAAAGGCAGGAGCACCCCACCAAGGGTGCAGGAGTTGGGGGATGGGCCACAGAAACTAGTTTGCTTAGATGTGACCTTTTTCTTTTTTAGAAATCTAACTGTCAGCATTTCAGTGGAAGAGCTCAGAAGAAAGAACAGTGTTAGTATGCTTTTATAAACATTTCCAGTAGGTTTCAGACTTTAATAAAAGCCAGTTCTATTGTATGTTTGTTTGTTTTTTTCTCTATTGGGAAGTTGGTGGGGGAGAAATGGTGGGAAGGGATCTACTTTCCTTGTATAATTATCATCTATTTTAACTTGTAAACTGCTGAAAGGGAGGTGCCTTATCAGTTTAGCTGTGTTTTATTTTTCAATGTGTATTTAAATCTTGGTCGTGCAAATACAGAGAACTTGAGGAAGACAAAGAAGTTAGTTATCCAGAAAAGCAATTATAAATACTTGCAAGTTTTTAGGAAATGTTACCCAAGACTTCAACAAGGTAGAGAGAAATGTGTTACCTTTAAAATCCTGTGGTTTAGTAATTTGAATTGGGTGCCTGGAGATACCTTGGATATTCTGTTAATAATAAGAGGAGAATAGCTTTAGTTGAAATATTTACTCATAAATTAATCTGTACCATTTGATTGGTATTATCATTACTTTAAAAAATTTTTTTTAAAGTAAACTCTATTCCCAACATGGTTCTTGTACTCATGGCCGCAAGATCAAGAGTCACATGCTCTACCAACTGAATCAGCCAGGTGCACCCAAATCTGTACCATTTAAGGGCATTTAAAACGTGTCACTTTGGGGCACCTGGGTGGCTCAGTTGCTAAGCATCTGCCTTTGGCTCAGGTGCCTTCGGCTTAGGTCATGATCCCGGGGTCCTGGGATCGAGCCCCACATCGGGCTCCCTGCTCAGCAGGAAGCCTGCTTCTCCCTCTTCCACTCCCCTTGCCTGTGTTCCCTCTCTTGCTGTGTCTCTCTCTGTCAAACAAATAAATAAAATCTTAAAAAAAAACCCAACCAAACAAAAATATGTGTCACGTTTTCTTAAACCTTAACAAAATAGCTAAGCCAGTGTATCATGCATAAGCACATTACTACACAATACAAGTGTCTGATATTGAAACATAATTTTGGCAAGTATACCACTAAGTATAGTCAGCAACCGTGAGACAATTCTTTTTGACTCCAGCCTGTTTGGCCCTTATCATAATTGTATACAGCATGCTAAACTACAACTTAAAAATTTCTATATAACATGCTCAACATAGATTTCTGTGAAATTTATATACTGTAGTTTCCCCTTAAAAACATATTTTAAGATGAAACTTCTGGTCTCTCCACCCTGACCACTGCTCCCCGCCCCGTGCTCTAAGCACTCAGTACTGGGCTCAGTCTTGGCATGTGCAATAGCCCTGTGGCCAGTGGCCAGTGTGTCCACATCCTCTGAAAAACCATGTGACAGCTCACTAAGCTCCTTCACACCCTTACAACTTGGACTGAAAAGCCACTAGCTTCCCTCCTGTTACAGCCATTCGAATCAGGAAAACTTCTGTGGCAACATCTTTTGTGCTTGGCGGTACCTTCCACAAAGACACCCTGTTCTACCTGGGAATGTTCTACTTGGGCATCGGTTGGGCTCAACTCCCTGACTGGATCTGGTGAGGCTGCTGGATGTCTCAGACCCTGTGCTTTGGGCCCAGCAAAAGCACATGATAAGGCAGGCGCTGTCACCCCATTTTTAAAGGTGAGGACACCAAGGCCTGAGGTATGAAGCTAGTGGCTCTCAAGTTTTCTCTACAACAGAATCACGTGATGTCTTAAAACAACACCAAATAGTCATGTGATAAATTCAGTAACAGGTCAGAGATGACAGAAAATGAGAGCCAGTGAACTTGAAGATAGTAGAAACTATCCAGTAGAGAGGAGAGAAGAAAAATTTTGGGGAAACATGAACAGAGGCTCAGTGACCTGCAGGATAATACTAGAACTACAATACGATTATGATTTCAGTCCCTGAAAGAGAAAAAAGAGACCAGTGTTGAAAAAATAAAGAAATAATGGCTAAAATTTCCCCAGATTTAGTGAGAGACATATTTTTCAGATTCAAGAACCTGAACAACCTTAAATAAGATGAATTAAAAGAAAATCAGGTCCAGAAATACCACAACTGCTGGAAACCAAAGCTGGAGAACAATCTTGAAAGCAGCGCGAGCAAAATGACCCAGGACACTAGAGGAGCGGCCCGGTGGGCGGCCGCCAACTTCGCGTCAGGAGCCATGCGCTCAGACCACAGTGAGGCTGACCGAGGGCACTGCGGCAAACTGCGTCCTCTGGGAATGAAGGTGAACTGAAGCCGTTCTTGGATGAATAAGCATGGAGAGAACATGTCCTCAGGGAGCCTGCTCTGAAAAGAGCGCTAACGGAAGTTGCTCAGGCTGAAGGGAAAGATCCCAAGGAAGCTTGCAACTTAACAAATGGAGGATGAACGACAGAAAGGCTCAGTACCCGAAGAAGCATAAGGACTATTTTTTTCAAGCTCTTTCGAATATTTACTACTGTTAAAAGCAAACACGGTGACACTTCCTGGGGTGTTTACAGTGTGTGCAGATGTAACGCATGGCAGTGAGGACAAGCTGGTGTTTGTAAGGCTTCCACAACTTACTGGGAGTGGTAAAACATCAAACCCAAAACTACACTGAACATGGATATGTCTACTATAACCTCTGCAGCCATCACTAAAAAGCATATCATGAGGGGCCCCTGAGGCCCCTGGGTGACTCAGTCAGTTAGGTGGTGAACTCTTAGTTTTGGCTTGGGGTACAATCTCAGAGTTGTGAGATCAAACCCCACATTGGGCTCTGTGCTCAGTGACGAGTCTGCTTGAAATTCTCCTCTCCCTCTGCCCCTCCCCCTCCTTATGCTCTCTTTCTCTCTAAATAAATAAATCTCTAAAATATATTATACGGTGTGGGGTGCCTGGGTGGCTCAGTGGGTTAAAGCCTCTGCCTTCGGCTCAGGTCATGATCTCAGGGTTCTGGGATAGAGTCCCACGTCGGGCTCTCTGCTCAGTGGGGAGCCTGCTTCCCCCGCTCTCTCTGCCTGGCTCTCTGCCTACTTGTGATCTCTGTCTGTCAAATAAATAAATGAAATCTTTAAAAGAAATATTATACAGTGAGAGGTAGCAAAAGGCCCAATACCCAAATTGAAATGGAATTCTAAAAATTATTCAATAATTCAGAGAAAAGCAGGAGAGAGGAAACAGAAGAACAAAAACGGAAAGAACTAATAGAAAACCAAAATGGCAACCCAAATCCAACACGAACAGTAATCACATTATGCTTAAATACTTTAAACACACCAATTAAAAACAGAGTTTGAGTGCAGGAATGTAAGACCCAACTATGTTGTCTATGAGAAATCCACTTTAGTAAGATTTAGATGGATTACAAGTAAATGGGTGAAAGAGGAGATGCCATGCAAATACCGATTAGGAGGAATCTGCAGCGGCTCTATTAACATAAGACAAAGCAGCATTCAAAAGGGAATTTACCATGCATACACAGGATATCACAGAATGATAAAAAGGTGAATTTACAAGGAAATGTCAATTCTAAATGTGCACACATCTAATGACAGAATTTAAAAGTATACAAAGCAAGAACTGACAGACCTGCAGTGAGAAACAGACCCACAGTTACACTTAGAGTTGTAAACACACTCCTCTCTCAGTAATATGTAGGAATGAGAGATAAAATCAGCAAGGATACAGAAGACCTGAATACTATCAACCAGCTTGACCTAATTGACATTTATAGAACACTAGATCCAGAGACAGCAGAACACACATGAAACACTGTTCAAGGTAGATGATACCATAGGTTGCAAAACAAGCAATTTTAGAAAAATTAAAATCACTCAAAGTATGTTCTCTGACCATAATGAAGGTAAACCAAGAATCAGTAACAGAAAGCTATCTGGAAAATTCACAAACAGTTGGATAGTAAACAACATAACTCTTAATTAGCCAGGAGTCAAAGTAGAAGTCTCAAGAGAACTTAGAAAATATGTTGAACAGAATGCAAAAGAAAACACATAGTATCAAAATCCATGAGATGTAGCTAAAGCAGTACTTACAGGTAAAGTTATAGCATTAAAATGTTTATATTGGAGAAAAAGAAAGGTCTCAAATCAATAATTTAAGCGTCTACCTGGAGGACCTAGAAAAAGAAGAACAAATTAAGTCTAATACAAGTAATGGAAAAATAACAAAGATCTGAAATTAATGAAATTTAAAACAGAAAAGCAATAACTGCTGACCCTTGGACAACATGGGTTTGAACTACACAGATCTACTTACACAGAGAATGTTTTTGAAAAATATGGACAGGGCGCCTGGGTGGCTCAGTGGGTTAAGACTCAGCCTTCGGCTCAGGTCCTGATCTCAGGGTCCTAGGATCAAGTCCCGCATCGGGCTGTCTGCTCAGCAGGTAGCCTGCTTCCCTCTCTCTCTGCCTGCCTCTCAGCCTGCTTGTGATCTCTCTTTCTCTGTCAAATAAATAAAAATAAAATCTTAAAAAAAAAAAAGAAAGATACAGGACAGTACTGCAGATGTATTTTCTTTTCCTTATGATTTTCTTTTTTTTTTTTTTTAAGATTTTATTTATTTATTTGACAGACAGAGATCACAAGTAGGCAGAAAGGCAGGCAGAGTGGCAGACGGTGAGGAGGGTGTAGGGAGGGAGGCGAAGCAGGCTCCCCGCTGAGCAGAGAGCCCGATGTGGGACTTGATCCCAGGACCCTGAGATCACAACCCAAGCCGAAGGCAGAGGCTTTAACCCACTGAGCCACCCAGGCGCCCCGTTCCTTATGATTTTCTTAATAACATTTCATTTTTTCTAGCTTACTATTGTAAATTAGAATTATTTTAAGAATACAGCATATAATGCATAATATATACAAAATACCCATTAGTCAACTGTTTATGTTATCAGTAAGGATTCTGGTCAACAGTAATCTATCAGTAGTTAAGTTTTTAGGGGCCCGAAAGTCATAAGTGAATTTTCTCCTGTGCAGGGGGTCAGTGCCCTAACCTTTGTGTTGTTCAAGGGTCAACTGTACAGAAGAATCAGTGAAGCCCAAATCTGGTTCTTAAAGAAGACCAATAAGATTGGTCTATGTAAACCTCTATGTAAACTGTTGAAAGAAAAAAAGGCAAAAATGATCAATTTCAAGAAATGAAAGGCAGATATCATCACAGATCACACAGACACTAGGCACAATAAAGAAACTCTATGAGCATAATATGCCTATAAATTCAACAAGATGAAGGGGGCCAGTTCCTTAAAAGACACAAACTACCAAAATTCACTCAAGAAAAGAACAGAAAATCTGGATAACCTACGTCTACTACAGAAATTGACTCTGTAGTTAAGGACCTTTCCATTAATAAAATTCCAAGTCCAGATAGTTTCAATGGTGAATTCTACTAAATATATAAGGAATAAATAATATCAATTCTACATGATCTTTACTAGAAAATAAAAGAGAAAGGAATATTTTCTCACTCATTTTATGAGGCAAGTAATACCCTAATAGCAGAACCAGACAAAGACACTTCAAGAAAACTACAGACCAATATCCCTCAAGAATATAGACAGAAACAATCCTAAACAAAATAAAAACGAATCAATCCGGCAATAGGACAATCTGTCATGACCAAGTAGAGTTAATCCTACAGATCCCAGCCTTGACTGGTTCAACATTTAAAAATCTATCAGTGTCATTCCTTACATAAATACACTGAAGAAGAAAAGTCACATGCTTTTAATAGATGCAGAAAAAGTATCTGACAAAATTAGATATCCATTCATGATTAAAAAAAACTACTCTCAGTAAACTAAGAATAGAAAATAATTCTCTAACAGGACAAAGAGAATCTGTGACAACACCTAAAATGAACATTTCCTTGGGGATCAGGAGCAGGGCAAGGATGTCTACTCCCAGGGCTCTATTCAACACAATAGAGGAAGTCTAAGCCAGCATGATAAGGCAAGAAAAAGAAATAAAACATACAGTATAAAAATAAATAAATAAGGGGCACCTGGGTGGCTCAGTGGGTTAAAGCCTCTGCCTTCAGCTCAGGTCATGATCCCAGGGTCCTGGGATCGAGCCCCACATTGGGCTCTCTGCTCCACGGGGAGCCTGCTTCCCCCTCTCTCTCTCTGCCTGCCTCTCTGTCTACTTGTGATCTCTGTCTGTGAAATAAATAAATAAAATCTTAAAAATAAATAAATAAATAAATAAAATGGCCATTATTCATGGCAGACATGATTGTCTATGTAGAGTAACCCACGGAAACTACAAAAAAGCCTGGGCCTAATAAATGAGCTGACCAAGGTACCAGGATATAAAGTCAACCTACAAAAATCAATTGCATATCTACAAATTACCAATGAACAGTTGGACATTGAAATTAAACAATGCCATTTGCAAGAGCACTGCAAAGTACCTAGGTATAAATCTGTACACTGAAAACTACTAAATCCTGATGAGAGAATTCAAAGCCCTAAATAAAAGGAAAGATATATCATGTTCTTGGATGAGAATACTCAATATCAAATGCTAATGACCCCCACATTGATCTACAAATTCAACCCAATCCCAATAGAAATTCCAGCAGGATACTTCAGAGCTTTCAATGAGCTGATTCCATAATTATAGATCATAGGTCTAAATGTAAAACATAAAACTCTAAAACTTTCAGAAGAAAACTTAAGAGAAAATCCTTGTGACCTTAAGTTACTCAGAGAGTTCTTAGACACACACCAAAAGCATGATCCATGAAAGAAAATACTTGAAAAATTTGACTCCATCAAACTTTTAAAAACCTTTGGTTTGGGAAGGATGTTGTTAAGGGAATGAAAAGCAGCCTTGTACTACGTTGAATTTTTTGCAAATCACACTGGATTCAGTATATATAATATATTAGCATAACTTGAAAAATTTGACTCCATCAAACTTTTAAAAACCTTTGGTTTGGGAAGGATGTTGTTAAGGGAATGAAAAGCAGCCTTGTACTAGGATGAATTTTTTGCAAATCACACTGGATTCAGTATATATAATATATTAGCATAATATATGTAATATTAGCATAATTAATATATAATTTTAAGTATATAATTATATATAATTAGTATAACTAGTATAATATATATAGTTCTTTATAAATATATAAAGAACTCTTAACAAAACTCAACAATGAAACATACTTCTAGTATGGCAGTATTACCATATCAGTATACCATTATCAGTATTACCCTGATACCAAAGCCAGACATTAAATAAAACACCCTCCGTAAGTAAAGATACAAAACTCTCAACCGAATATTAACAAACTGACCTAACAACATACATAAAGGATTATATACCATGACCAAGTAGGATTTATCTCAGGAATGTAAGGTTTGTTTAAAATCTAAAAATAATTAATGTAATACCTCAGATGAGTAGAATAAAGGACAAAAAAATCATCTTGACAATAAAACATTTAGAGCAACTGCCAAAATCTAACACTCATTTATATGAAAATATCTCAACTAACTAGGGGAAAAAAAAAATTTCTTGACCTAAGAGCACTTATAAAATTTACTCACTTTGAGTAATCTCAGTGTCATAGCTGTATAAAATAGGATCTGTTCTCTACCCAATGGAAAGTTAAATCAAGACCAGGTCAGACTGTAACTAATGGACCCAGCTAAATGCTCCTGGTTTCAGGGTCACCCAGCAAACAAACACGCAGTTCCTAATATCATTTCTCCCAGGACCCATGAAACATTAGCTTTAATGAAAGTCACTTTACCAAAGAGAGAGAGAAACAAGTTTCCCCTTTGTCCTGAGAAAGCAGTAATGTTAAGTTTCAATGGATTATTTTTAGATGAATATGAAAGAAACCTTTTAATAATTAAATGCCATTTTTATGTTTTACAATATAAAAAATAACAGGATAATAGAAACTTCACTAAATACCTAACTTTAAAAAAAGCCTGCTTTGTTAAATAGGTTCTTTCACAGAACAGAATCCTGAGAAGGATGTTGGCCCATGCCAAGCTCTTCATGGATACTGGCTTCCCCATTGCTGTGCTGCACTGTGTCCCAGGCAGGTCTGTGTCTGCTCATGTACATGGCTTCCTGTTCACAGCTGTGCACAGGAAATGTCACAGAGCTTCTGTGCTGGCCTCTGTAATGAAAATAACAATTGGACAGTCCTGTCCCTAAAGCCTCATGCACACATGAAAACTCACACCTTTCTGTCTGTGTGTCTGTCAAGGGGAGCCACGAATGCACACGTATGTGAGTTATCCCTAAAGACCAAGGGTGAAATAAAGTGACTGTGGGGGCTGTGTGATAGCCAGCAAGAGCCCAAGACATCTGGGAAGGAGTCAGATCCCATTCAGTGACCTTCTGAATGTGGCGAAGCCTGGTGGCAGCGCCCAGCACACCGGAATAGACAGAAGCACGACTGTGACACGCCCATGGTGGCGTCAGAGTCAGACGTGACTTAGCAAATGGATGCTGTCCAAAACCAAAACCAGATTTTACTATGAGGAGGAGCTGTGCCTTTCTGAGGAAGAAGAAAGAAATGGCAAACCATTTGCAGATACAATGCTGTCAGGTGGGGTTGGACTTCCATTAATCTCCTCAAGGGAGGGGCTGGCCCTCTCGCTGACATGAGAGGAGAACATCTAAATGTTACGGTGCGAAAGCAGTATTATTGGCATGCTTGGCTTCTTAGAGTCAGTCACTGGTATTTGACATCAGCTAGTCTCCTCATGTTGACCACTCAGTGGCCAAAAAAAAAAAAAAGTTTTTTTTTTTTTGTAATTGTATGTAATTAACATACAATGTTATATTAGTTTCAAGTGTGCAACAAAGTGATTCAACAATTCCATATATCATCCAGTGCTCGTCATGACCAATGTAGTCCCCACCTGTCACCAGACGTTATTATGATAATAATGATTATATTCCCCATGTTGTACTTTTCATCTGCATGACTTATTTTGTAACTGTGGGTTTGTACTTGCAATCCCCTTCATCTATTTCATGCATCTCCCCAACAATTTATTACCTCTATTTAAGAGTCTGGGTTTTTTGGGGCAGGTTTGTTCGGTTTTTTAGATTCCACATATAAGTGAAATCATACGGTATCTGTCTCTGTCTGACTTATTTCACTTAGCTTAATAGCCTCAAGGTCCAACCACATTGTTGCAAATGGCAGGATCTCATTCTTTTCTATGGAGGAGTGATACTCCATTGTATACACAGACCGCATCTTCTCTATCCATTCGTCTATCGATGGGTACTTGGGTTGCTTCCGTATCTTGGCTATTTTGTAAATCATGCTAAAATGAACACAGGGATGCATGTGTCTTTTCAAATTAGCATTTTCATCATCTTGGGTAAATATCCAGTAGTAGAATTACCGTATCATATGGTATTCCTAGTTTTAATTTTTTGAGGAAACTCCATGCTGTTTTCCACAGTGGCTGCACCAATTTACACTCCTACCAACAGTGCATGAAGGGTCTTTTATCTCAGCATCCTCATCAACACTTTTTTCTTATCTTTTTATCTATTCTGACAGGTGTGAGGTGGTATCTCATTGTGGTTTTGATTTGTATTTCCCCAATGATGAGGGATGTTGAGCATCTTTTCTTCTTTTTAAACTTTTTTTTTTAAAGATTTTATTTATTTATTTGACAGACAGAGATCACAAGTAGGCAGAGAGGCAGGCAGAGAAAGAGAGGAAAGCAGGCTCCCCACTGAGCAGAGAGCCCGATGTGGGGCTCAATCCCAGGACCCTGGGATCATGACCTGAGCCGAAGGCAGAGGCTTAACCCACTGAGCCACCCAGGTGCCCCTTGAGCATCTTTTCATATTGGTCATTTGTATGTCTTCTTTGGAAAAATGTCAATTTGGTTCTCTGTCCACTTTTTATTGGACTGGTTTTTTTTGGGGGGGGGCATTGAGTTGTGTAAGTTCCTTATATTTCAGCTATTATCACTTTATTAGATATATTATTTCCTCTCTCCATTCACTAAATTGCTTTTCCATTTTGTTGATGATTTCCTTTGCTGGGCAGAAGCTTTTTATTTTGGAGGAATCCCAATAGTTTAATTTTGTTTCCTTTGTCTCAGGAGACATATGTAGAAAAATGTGGCAGCAGTGGATGTCAAGGAGATTACTGCCTATGTTTTCTTCTAGGATTTTTATACTTTCAGGTCTCACGTCTGTCTTTAACCCATTTTAACTTTATTTTGTGGTCCAGTTTCAGTCTTTCACATGTAGTATCTATCTTCCCAGCACCATTTATTGAAGAGACTCCCCCCACCCCATTGGATATTCTTGCTCCCTTTGTCGCAGATTAATCAACCACGTAAGTGTGGGTTTATCTCTGGGCTCTCTATTCTCTTCCCTTGATCTATGTGCCTATTTCTGTACCAGTACCATGCTGTCTTGATTACAATAGCTTTGTAATATATCTTGAGATCTGGAATTGTGATACCTTCAGCTTTGTTCTTCTTTCTCAAGAATGCTTTGGCTATTTGGGGTCTTCTAATGCTTTGGCAATAGCTTTGGCTCTTTTGGTATCATGTGTTCTAGTTCTGTGGAAAATGTTATTGGTATTTTGTTAGGAATTGCACTGAATCTGTAGATTGCTCTGTGTAGTATGGGCATTTTAACAATATTAATTCTTCCAATCCATGAGCATAGTATATCTTTCCATTTATTTGTGTCTTCTCCAACTTCTTTCATCAATGTTATGTAGTTTTCAGAGTACAGGTCTTTCACTTTCCCGGTTAAGTTTATTCCTAGGTATTTCTTTTTTGGGGTGTGCAATTGTAAAGGAGATTGTTTTTTAAATTTCTCTTTCTGCTACTTGGTTATCAATATATAGAAATTCAACAGGTTTCTTTCTTTCTTTCTTTTTTTTTTTGCAACAGGTTTCTATATGTTAATTTTTGATCCTGCAACTTCGCTGAGTTCAGTCATCAGTCCTAATAGTTTTATGTTGGAATCCTTAGGGTTTTCTATATGTAGTACCATGTCATCTGCAAATAATGAAAGTTTTACTTCTTCCTTATCAGTTTGGTTGCTTTTTATTTTTTTTCTTGTCTGATTGCTGTAGCAGGGACTTCCAGTACTATGTTGAATAAACACACAGTGAAAATTTTAATCTCCTGGGCCCCCCTAATTTGCAGTAGTCTGGACCAGGCCCATAAGCCTTTTGAGCACTGTTGAGCAGAATGCAGAGTGAGCACAAAGCAACAGGATCATACATCAGGTGACTGCTTTAAATTTCCTAAACCATAATAAGTAAAAATAAGTTGGGACTTTATTCTCCTCTAGGTTACAAATTTTTCTTTAGTGTACAGATCACAAGTGGTATGAGAACCACTTCCAAGCCCCCTGTATAAATAAACACAGCCAGATTCTCTGGGACACTGAGACCCACTACAGGAAATACCTTGTGCTTTGTACCTGATTCTCTTTTCTCAGCTTCCATCAACAACTTTGGCCCCCATTATGGGTGCGGAGAAAAAGTGCTAGTAATAAAAACTGGGCCCACTCTTAGCATTTGTTTTCCTGGTGAACTTTGGTGTGCTTAAAAATAAAAAAATAAAAGAGCACTAATCTAGAAAAATTCAATGTTAACAGCCTTTATTTCACATTCAGCAAAAGGCAAGGTGCAGAGGTGACATTTTAAGCCTACAATTTGGCATTTGTTAAAATGTCAGTAGTCGTAAGTGAAAATGCCAAGCAAGGAACAGTTCACTGAGGGAAGGCAGTTGCACCCAAGAGGTCTGTTGTCCCATGGCCCTCCTGCTCAGGTACTATGTGGCCTGGAGATGGCCACCAGCAGTCCTCTGCAGTGTGGCCAAAGGGTCCAAACTCTAGATTCACTACAAGGAGGCAGCAGAAATATAGCAACCATGATGGCAGACCTGTCTCTAGCATACTTCCTTGGAGCCTCTAGAATGAGGCCAAATGGCAGTGATAATCACAGCGAGGGTCACAGCTGGCTTCCCTTGTCCTGATCTGTGTGTGACAGAGCAGCAGCAGCTTCCAAGCACCACATGAGTGCCTCTGATGGGCTGTCAGGAACAAAGGAACAAACCTGTGCTCCAGCAGGATGCGGCCTCCTGAGGGCAAGGCCATGTCTGTGGTATCACCCCTGGGTCCTCAGCACCTATGACCCTTCCTATTAGTTGAATGAATGAAATGAAAAGGAAATAATCTTC
Organism: Martes martes; assembly: GCF_963455335.1. Taxonomy (NCBI): domain Eukaryota; kingdom Metazoa; phylum Chordata; class Mammalia; order Carnivora; family Mustelidae; genus Martes; species Martes martes. The sequence continues at coordinate 140,090,210 of NC_137889.1, forward strand.
CCAATAATATTGCAAAGAAGACATTATTTTTATCATTTCATGGATGGGAAAATTGAAGTTTCTAGCTAGAGTCATACTGTTAGCAATTGACCTGGAATTTGAAATCAGGTCTACCCCAAACCAGTGTTCAGCTGCCTCTGGAGTTCTGTCAAACGGTGCCAGATAATTCCTGAAATCATTTTTCTTAAGAATATGAAGGAAAACAAGACAAGTAAAAGCCACGGCAGCAAAACCATATAAAGGACAATTGATGAAGAGAACAGGGTAAGGGCCACACAGACATACCCAAGAGAGCAGTTCGCACTGGGCTAATACTCCTGCACTTGGCCTGATCTGCAGCCGCAAGACCAGCATGAAGCCCGCCTTGTGTGGCACTGGGGGCTGAGTAAGGGGCTCAGCTGCACCTCCTCGCACCTCTATGGTCCCAGGTGGCCCACTCCTTCACCTGAGAGCTTTAGTTCGGTCCCCACCTCCTCCATTACTGCCTCTCTGTCTTCCCTCACGAGCATTGTCTTCCCTGTGCTTTTGATCCTTGCCCCTGCACTTTTGTGTTTTCCACAATATTTTATCATCTTTTGTATTAGGATTTATTCAGTATTTTTGCTGTCTGCTTGTTCCCTCCAGTCCCCAGACTCCCCAAGGGCAGAGATTGTGATGCATTCAGCAGAAACACCTTCAACAGCCTGGCACATAAGAAGCGCTCAGTGAACTATTGAATGAATGAATGAATGAATGGGCAGGAGGAGATTGGGAGAGGGAGGCAGGGGTCAGAACACCAGGAGCCCTGGACATAAGGTACGGAGAAGAGAATGTGGCTGGCCTGTGAGGCTGTCTGGCTGCTGGGCAGGAGAATGGGAGGGCCCGCAAAGACAACCAAGGTGAGTGGGATGTGAAGGGTAGTGAAGAGCAATGTCCAGGAGCAACACTCCACAGGACCTGGCAATGGGGCTAGAAAACCAGGGCTCCCACCTGAGCCACCAGGAAAACTGAGGCAGATCTGGCATAAAAGGATGAAATCACTACAGCTTTTTTTTTTTTTTTTTTAGATTTATTTATTTATTTTAGAGACAGCAGAGGGCAGAGGAAGAGAGTGAGAGAAACTTAAGCAGACTCTGTGCTGAGCACAGAGCCCAACGTGGGGCTCAGTCTCATGACCCTGAGATCATGACCTGAGCCAAAACTGAGAGTCAGAAGCTCAACCAACTGCACCACCCATGGGCTTCCACTGTGAAGTGATCCTTGGAGAATGAGGGGAATGCTCCTTTTATTCTACATAGAAATTGGAAAATATTTAATCTTTGAAATAACAAAGTATACAGGTAAAAACACCTCACTTGGGTTTCAAATAGTGGTGCAGAGTTAGCAATAGTTATATGACTTATGAAAATCTTGATAATAAATAATGTGATAGCACAATGATATTATGTGAGAGATCCTCATCAGGTAAGCAGCAAAATCACATGCCAACAATGTAAAGACCCTGAATAGAATTAGTTCAAATTAACTACTTTAACATGTATATAGGTAATGATGAAATACGGCTTAAATATTGTATCTGGAAAACAAGACTCTTCATTGGATGGTGCTGCCTGAGCCTGAAGGCAAATTTTCTAAGAATCTTTAAGGAGTAACAACCTAAGAATGGTGGGCACACTGGAAACAGAACAGAAAATTTCCTATTAGAACAATACTTCTCATATGCACTGATCGCTAGAAAAAACCCATAATCTTGTCACGTGTGGAGACACTGGCTACAGGGGCCACAAGTATTCTTTTCCTTCTTCCTTAGAACAAAGACACTCAAATTGTCGTTAAGGACCCCCACCTTTAAGCCAGCCAGCAGAGGCTATCTTGTGGCCACAGTGACTAGTTTAAGGGGGCTTAGGCTATTTCTGAAAGATGCAAGGAGATGCTTGCTGAGGGCATCTGCAAAAGATGCTTCCTTCTCCTTCCATGGAAGCGACATGGAGAGATGTGTTCGGAGTACAGAGTATGGAGCAAAAAAAACTAAGCAGTTTTTGCCAAGACCTGCTGGGATGCTGAGGAAGAGAAGCTGGAAATGGGGGACAGAAGTTGGACCTGCTGTATAAGTTAGGCTGCCAGATCAAATCTTGACTGAAGCTGGCCCTCCCTTGGACTTCTAAGTTAGGTAAGCTGAAGAATACCTTGATAGTTTAGATCAGTTTGGGTTTGATTTTCTGTTGTTTGCCACTGGACATATTTAGATGAATACTTGGATAAGCAGTAGCTTAATCACCCAGTGTAGACACGTGGGGAAAAGCACTCAGTTAGTGCTGACCCTCCACACATGCTCCTCCTTCTCAAGGTGGCAAGGGAGGGGAGGAGCCTGCTCTCTTGAGCCAAAGGACAGGAAGGGGACAGCCCAGCAAGACAGAAAACCTACTCCAGTCAAATAACACAGAAAAGCACTGTGGCTGAGTTTAGCAAGTGAATTAGCATTCCCCCCCACCCTTCATACCTGGACAAGTCCCTCCTAGTAATTTTCTACCCAGTGACTCTGTCCACATCCCTACTGGCCGTAAATTCCCAGGTGCCCTTGCTGTATTTGGAGTTGAATTTGATCTCTCTTCCCTATTGCAATAATCTTGAATAAGTTCTTCTTTGCCTGTTCAACTCTCTCTGGTGCAATTTTTCTTTGACAAAATACAACATGTCAACATTTGTGGGATATAGTTAGAACTGTGGGGAAGAATGAAATTTCATAGCACAAAAAAATGTACACATGAGAAAAAAGGAAAAGTCTTAAAGCAAAAATCTAAAATTGCACCTTGAGAACGTACCAAAGTAAAGCAAAATAAACCCAAATCAAGCAGAAGAAAGGAAAGAATAAAGAACAGAAATCAATAAAATTAAAAACAGAGAAAGCCCACTGAAAAAAATAGCTGTTCATTGAAAAAGATCAATAACACTGATAAAACTGTCTAGACTGACAAAGAAAAAAGAGAGAAGACACAAATTACCAGTATCAGGAATGAAATAGGGGACATCACTACAGATCCTGCAGACATCAAAAGGATAAGGGAATGCTACAAACAACTATATGCACAACGGTTTCACAAATAAGGCAAAATGGATTAATTTTTCAAAAAATACAACCAAACAAAATTTACCCAGTATGAAACAAGATAATATGAATAACTCTATATATTGGTAAAATTGAACACATGATTTTAAAACTCTCCAACAAGAAACCTCCAGGTCCAGTCAATTTTATTAGCAAATTCTACCAAATTTAAAGATCTTTTTTTAAGATTTTATTTTTAAGTAATCTCTATACCCAGTGTGGGGCTTGAAGTTACCACCCTGAGATCAAGAGACACATACTCTATGGACCGAGCCACCCAGGCATACCTATTTAAAGAATTAACACAAATTCCACATGATATCTTCCAGAAAATGCAAGAGGAGGAATATTTCCTATTTTGTGAAACTAGTGTTATCCTGGTATCCAAACCAGATAAAAAGAGATCTATATTTCTCATGAGTATATACACAAAAATCCTTTTAAAATATTAGTATATATTGACATTAAAATAGACACATAGGCCAATAGAACTGAATAGAGAGCCCAGAAATGAAGCTATGATTATATGGCCAATAAATCTACAACAAAAGAGGCAAGAATATCCAATAGGGAGATGACAGTCTCTCTGGTAAATGGTGCTGAGGAACCTGGACAGATACATTCAAAGGAACGAATCTAGACCACTATCTTACACCATGTAAAAAAATTAACACAAAATGGATTAAAGACTTGAATATAAGACCCAAAAGCATAAAAATCCTCAAAGAAAACATAGGTGGTAAGCTTCTTGACATCAGTCTTAGCATTGATCTGACCCCCAAAGCAAAAATAAACAAGTGGGAGTAGATTAAACTAAAAAAAAAAGTTCTGCAAAGGGAGAGAAAAAAGGCCACCTACTGAATGGGAAAGAATTATAAATCATATATCCTGTAAGGCATTAATATCCAAAATATATAAGGAATTCAAACAACTCAATAGCAAAAAAAAAAAAAATCTGATTAAAAAATGAGCAGAGGATCTGAATAGATGTTTTTCTGAAGAAAATATGCAGATGGTCAACAGGCACATGAAATGATGCTCAACATCACTCATTATCAAGGAAATGCAAATCAAAACCACGAAGAGATATTATCTCATACCTGTCGGGATGGCTATTATCAGAAAGACAAGAAACGACAAGTGTTGGCAAATATGTGGAGAAAAGGTGACCTTGTACACTGTTAATAGGAATGGAAACTGGTGCAACCACTGTGGAAAAAGGGTAGAGACTCCCCAAAGATATAAAAATAGAATTATCATATAATGCAGCAAGTCTACTACTGGGTATTTGCCTGAAGAAAACAAAAGCATGAACTTGAAAAGACACATGCATCCCTATGTTATTTGCAGCATTATTTACAATAGCTAAGATATGGAAGCAGCCCAAGTGTCCATTGATGGATGAATGGATTTAGAAGATATGGTATGTATATATTATGGAATGTTAGCTATAAAAAGAAGGAGCTCTTGCCATTTGTAACAACATGGATGAATCCTGAGGGCATTATGTTAAGTGAAATAAGTCAGAGAAAGACAGGGATTGCATTAAATATGTAGATTGCTTTAGGTAGAATAGACATTTTCACAATATTTGTTCTTCCAATCCATGAGCATGGAATTTTTTTCCATTTCTTTGTGTCTTCCTCAATTTCTTTCATGAGTACTTTATAGTTTTCTGAGTATAGATTCTTTGCCTCTTTGGTTAGATTTATTCCTAGGTATCTTATGGTTTTGGGTGTGATTGTAAATGGGACTGACTCCTCAATTTCTCTTTCTTCTGTCTTGTTGTTAGTGTAAAGAAATGCGAATGATTTCTGTGCATTGACTTTATATCCAAGTCAGAGAAAGACAAATACCATATGATTTCACTTATATTCGGAACCTAAAAATAAAACAAAAGAACAAACAAAACAAAATTAAACTCATAGATACAGAGAACAGGTTGATGATTATCAGAGGGGTAAGGCAACTGGGGAGTAGATGAACTAAGTTAAGGGGGTCACCCATATGGCGACAGAGGGTAATTAGACTTAGTGTGATGATCAATTTTATTCATTATTTCAAAAACATTTTGTAACCACCCATCATGCAGTAGACGCTGAGCTCATTTCTGGGATAAAATGTTGAGACAACTCGAAGAGTGTATAGTAGAGGGAAGGCAAACACTACAGCAAGGGAGTAAGTGATATTATAAGTTAAGCTGAGGATAATCTGGGGATGAACATTTCCAATGAAACTATCTAAAATTAAAATCATGTAAGAATAGACAAACGGGGGCGCCTGGGTGGCTCAGTGGGTTAAGCTTCTGCCTTCAGCTCAGGACATGATCTCAGTGTCCTGGAAACGAGCCCCACATCGGGCTCTCTGCTCAGCGGGGAGCGTGCTTCCCTCTCTCTCTCTGCCTGCCTCTCTGCCTACTTGTGATGTCTGTCAAATAAATAAATAAAATCTTAAAAAAAAAAAAAGAATAGACAAATGGACCAAGGGCACAAAACTGAGAGCCTAGAAACAGACCCAGCATCTATCAAAATTCCAGGATAGAGGCATTGCAAATTACTGTAAGTTATTCCAACAGCTTACTGTAACCATAGTTATAACAAGCAGTTATTCAGATGGGAACATAATGGGATCTCTCCCTTTCGCCTGTATAAATGCAAATTCCAGAGGGACTGCAGACCCAATGTAAAAAGCAAAGCCCAACTATATACATTATATATATAAGGAAATTTTACAAATTAATAAGGAAAGACAAACTGCTAAATTGAAAATGGGCAAAAGAAATAAACAAGCAAGTCACTGAAGAAACTGCAAAGAAACCTGAATCCTAAACCACGATAAATACTAATTCACATGCATCCAAGAGGCAAAGACTAGAACATGTGGAAACATCAACAGCAGCAGACATTGTGGAGCAGCACGGAACTTTCTCCAAAGCTGCAGGTGGGGGGGTGACTTTCCACCCCCTGGGGAAGGCCGGGTGATGTCAGGAAAGCAGCACCCAGCATGCCCTCTGGCCAGGCAACATGAGTAACCAGGAGGGGAAACCCTGGCATGTGTCCAAGAATATATATCTCAGCATTAGTTTTAATTCTTGCAGCATTGTTTCTAATAGTGAAAATCTGGAAAACATCTAGTACATTTATACAATGAAATACTATATAGTAGCCCAGATAAATGGACTAGTGCTACTTCAGCCAGTGTGGATAAATCTCAAAAACATAAAGTTGAATGAGAACAGCAAGCTATAGGGCACCAGGCTGACTCAGTCAGTTAAGCGTCTGTCTTCCACTCAGATCGTGATCCCAGGATCCTGGGATCCAGCCCTGTGCCAGGCTCCCTGTTCAGCTCTCTCCTTGCTTCTCCCTCTTCCTCTGTCCCTCCCCCCTGCTCCTGCTCTTTCTCAAATAAAATATTTGAAAAAAAAAGAGAAAAAAGAAAACAGCAACTTATATAACTACGAATTGATACCATTTATATAAAGTTTAAAAAAAGTAAAAATATATATACAATTTAGGGATATATATATACACACACACATATGTATATATACATACATCTATTTAAGTGTGTGTATGTATGTGCACGCACACATGTGTGTATTTGTAGTACAGACTGGACGGGATGACAAACACTAACTTTAAGGTAGAAAGAAACCGGGGGCGCCTGGGTGGCTCAGTGGGTTAAAGCCTCTGCCTTCGGCTCGGGTCATAATCCCAGGGTACTGGGATGGAGCCCCATATTGGGCTCTCTGCTCAGCAGGGAGCCTGCTTCCCCACCCGCTCTGTCTGCCTCTCTGCCTACTTGTGATCTCTGTCAAATGGATAAATAAAATCTTAAAAAAAAAGGGAGGGCACAGATTGCATGGAGCACTGGGTGTGGTGAAAAAACAATGAATACTGTTACGCTGAAAATAAATAAAAATTTTAATTAAAAAGAAAGAAAGAAAGAAAGAAAGAAAGAAACCGACTTGGGAAAAGAGCAGACAGGAGCTTTAAATGCACCCAAGTAACATTTAAGCTCTTAGAATGAATGACGGACACTCATGTGTTCATTATATTGGTGCCATGCCTTTTTCACAGGGAGAGGGGCCTCTTGCTGAGCTTCAGGTTGGGGGAGGTTGTCAGATGATGCTTCCTGATGGACATATTCCCTGAGCTGCTGTCAGAAGAGCAGGCAATGACCAGGCCAAGAAGGTCAGGCTGCAGGAAGATGTGTTCGGGGATCATGGGGCAGAAAAGGGACCTAAACAGAGGTAAAAAGAATAACCTTAAGGCAAGGAAAATCATGAGGGGTCAAGGAATCACAAATTACATCAAAGCATTCACCATTATATCAGAAAATCTTAACTTGTCTCCAACTCAGTTAGATACCAAAAAAGCTAATGTAAACATGCTAACAAGATAACAGACACAGAATTAGGAAAATGAAGAAACTAGGAGGGAGAGCACTCACCAAGGAGCCAAAGCTAAATCATACCTGGATCTCTAGACGTCTAAACAATATATTTTAAAGCTGTAACATTTTAAGAACTTTTAAAAGCTAACCTAGAAGAAGACTGAAGAGCCAGGATATTAAAGAATTTATAACAATACAATGGGTGAGGTCAGATATTTTGAATTATGAAACGTGGGTGAATTCAGACCCAGAACCACTCAGTGCAAGCAGCACTGTGGGGACACAAGGACAGTGACAAAAACTAGCCTGTTGACACAGAAACATTAGGAGGGGCATCTGAAGCCACGACCAACAAGAAGGTATTAGGAGATGAAGATACGGTGAGAACATGGCTCCTGGCAAGTGCGAGGGAACAGAGAGGTCCTCTGCCCTTGCTCAGAAGCAGGCCTTCGTAAAAATATGATGATGGGTCCAAGAGAGACACACAAAACAAAGATGGATAGGCATGAACCCTAAAAGATCCAAGTCAAGGGAAGAGGAGAATTGAGGTTCTTGACCAGCTCCCAGCTAGGGTGGAGAACATGACTGTCCAGCTCAAGGAAGAGGCTGGGCCTACACTGTTAACACCTGCAATCCCAATGATGATCCCATACCATGTGACTTTGAGACATAGGAGGGCAACTCAAGAGTGGCTCACTCATCAAAGTTCTCACTCAGTAAGTACTTGGTGCCTACCAGGTGGGTTCCAGGTGCAGAGCCAGGCCTGGGGGATAAGTCAACAAAAGAGGTTAAAAAGTCCCTGTTCTCATGGAACATACAATGTAGTGGGGTAAACAGAGGTCAATAGGCAGTTAAACCCATGTAGTGACCATCAGGCAAGTACAGGGAACATCTAGGACGGCACTAGACTGAGGTTTGATAAAGCAAATACTGAACAATGAAGTGCTCAATGCTAAGAGAACACATAGAATGAGGGTTTTAGGTGGATGAAAATTACCAGATGGGGGCTTCTACTTCCACTCAGGATGGACACAGTTGGAAAAAAAGTGCTCCCACTAACAAGGAAGGTAAGAAACACAACTCGTAACGTAAAGCCCTAAAAATACACATATTCTTTGACTCAGGAATTCCATCTCTAGGAATCCTATAGAAATCATTAGAAAAATGTTCCAAAAATATACATACAGGTATGTTTGTGGCATCTCTGTATAAGTACAACTGAAAACAATCTAAATGACCATCACCAGGGCCAGTCATCAAGGGGAGTATAAATCAGCTGTTAAAAATGAAGATGTGGGGGCGCCTGGGTGGCTCAGTGGGTTGAAGCCTCTGCCTTCGGCTCAGGTCATGATCTCAGGGTCCTCAGATCGAGCCCCGCGTCGGGCTCTCTGCTCAGCGGGGAGCCTGCTTCCCTTCCTCTCTCTCTCTCTCTGCCTGCCTCTCTGCCTACTTGTGATCTCTGTCAAATAAATAAAATCTTTAAAAAGAAAATGAAGATGTGGACTTCAAGTGGAAGGTAGTGGCAAAATGCACGCATTATGTTTATACCTTCTCCTTCCAAAAATTCATTTGAAATGATAGAAAATAAATAAATAAAACAAGAATGTCACTAAAAAGTGCTACCCGTAAAACAGAGGAGTGCTACCCGTAAACTGGGGCCTGCTCTCAGAAAGGGAAGGTGCACAGGCAAATCCACAGATAGGCAGAAAGTCAGCTGAGGCACCGAAGCTGGCATTTGCCAAGGAGTGCTAACTTACCGGGTGCCGGGTTGAAAGTCTTCCGGTCACAGTTCCCGTCTGATTCCACGTAGAGGAAATGGAACCCTTTGTCAGTTAGGAAGAATCAGTTTCAGTGTGGGCAATGCTGTGTGAAGTCAAGAATACACAGGCCCTGCTCACAGTCTCCCTGCTCACAGCACACAGTACTCACTGCTCTTCTGCAGACGTCCACAAGCTGCTGGCCCAAAGCCCTCAACCCTAAGAGGCCCCTGGGCATCAGCCAACTGCTGGCCAACAAGGAGGGTCCCCCAACCTGGGCAGAAGCAGCAACAGGACATGTGGGTCTTTGGGTCCCTTCAAGCCCCTGAGCATGGGGAGAGGAGGGCCATGCGCTGCAGGGACACCGCATGGACTCCAGGCGGGTGTCTGCAGCCCAGACGGGGGCCCAGACAGAACGCCTCTGGTGGCAGCCTCCTCCTCCTGCTTCCCTGCACTGGGTGCGGGCAGAGGTATGGTGACAGGTGTCATAGTGCCTGGGCAGCCCCAGGGCTCCCACGTACGTGCAGCTCCAGGCCTGAAGGCATGATGCCAACTCAGGCTATAAAGAGACCTGCTAATAACCAAATCACGGCTCACAGCTCAAGAATATTTGGTGATTTCATTGTTAACTAAAATTTCAGGAAATTGTATGTCTCTGAGGCCCCATGGAAACCACATTCCTGAACACAGGATCTCGTTTAGCTCCATTACCTTTCTCATGCAAGCTAGTAATCCATCCACAAAGGCTGACTTGGTCTTGTGAACCTAGGTAACACAGACAAAAGTAATCACTTTCTTGTTTAAACATCGAACAGGAACCAGCGTCACAGATGTGTTTCACAGAGCGCTGGGCGTGTGCCGCTCACGTGTCCGCTCTGATGACTCCAGGAGGCCCTGCAACGGCCTGGTGCAGGACCCAGAATTAAACAACAATGATGCACAGAGAAAGATGGCACCCTACCCTCTTTTCTGGAATAATTCTGGAATCATTCTTCTCACAGAAATGTTGCAGAGATAAATGGAGCGTCGTTGTGGGTACCCGTCTTCCCGTGTCCCCTAGGGTGCCTTTAGTTCTCCTCTAGTCGTTTCGTCCTTTCAAGAGAAGGCTGTTTGGTGCTATGACCAAGCCCTGTCGGCTGCCACACCTCAGGAGAGCAGCAGGTCGCAGGTTCAGGGGATGGCAGATGGCAGGTGCATGGACAGAGGAAGCGAGGGCCGCTGAGGAAGAAGGGGGCGTGCCAGCGAATGAGGGCACCACCATGCTGAGAGGAGCAGGGAACCTCGCCAAGCCCAGGGCTGGGGAGCAGGCGGAGGCCCTCAAGAGGCTTCTGAACTCTGCTGGTGGAGTCTAGCCCACAGCAAAGCCACCTGATGACAACAAACATCCCCTCCCCGCCTTCATCCATCCTCGTCCCCGTGGGACCCGGTGGCTCCAGCCGAGTGGGGTGCACGAGAGCAGTGTAAGTACCAAGTCACCTGAATGAGCTCTGTCCCCCTCGGAACACTGCCAGTGCTATTGCCATGATCACGGACTGATGGCTTTTGTCAGGGCTGGTACCAGAAGGCCCCCTCCCTCACCAACTCACTCACTCACAAAGGGAACTTACCTGTCTATATTCCAAAATTATCTTGGGTAATGGATGAAGGTCCTGCAGAGCACTCAACTGAAAAATGAGAATAAATGTCACCAATATAATTCCTTCATTTAATTTTAACATTTTGAATACTTATTTTCAGCTGGAGAAAGTCCTAGTAATGAATGGTCTGTATTGACCATGTTTTCCAAAATGAAGATTCATAATAAATGTAGTTTATCAAGTGTCTTAATCTAAATCCCTTACAAAATCACTGCCGTCCATATGGGAGCTAAAGGCCCTTGACACAGGCTTGGAATAAGATTGCTTCCGAGATTAAATTCATGGAATCCAAATCCAGGATATGCAAAATACCACACAGGAGAATAAACTAAGAAAATACCTCCAAATGTGTAACTCAAGAGTTTAGGAACATCCAACGTTTCAATCACAGTTATCTGGGCATAGGATTACGGATTTTAAGTAATTTTAAAAGGCCAAAAGATGGGGCGCCTGAGTGGCTCAGTTGGTTGAGCAGGTGCCTTCAGCTCAGGTCATGATTCCAGAGTCCTAGGATCAGCCCCGCATCGGGCTCCCTGCTCAGAGGAGAGCCTGCCTCTCCGCCTACTTGTGATCTCTCTCTATCTCTCTGTCAAAATAAATAAATAAAAATCTTTAAAAAAAAAAAAGGCCAAAATATTACATACAGGATGACTCAAGATCATAAGAACATGATTTGCTCGATTACCACAAAGTGAACATGCTGGGGTAAGGCCATGCACACAGAACACTCCAGGTGCACTGCACGTCCCGCCCCTCCCCTGTAGGTAACCACCACCCTGACCTCCACCATCAAGGCCACTTTTCCCAGCTTTCAAACTTCGTATCAAAGGAACGGGACAGACACTGTGTGTGGCTTTTGTTCAACATGGTGGTTTTAACATTCATCTGTGTTGTATGAAGCAGCATTTCATTTACTTGTACTCCTGTCTTCAACTGTGTGAATGTAGGACAACTAGATTTTATCCTTGATGGATAATAATAACTTGTTTACAGGCCATGATGACTAGTGCTGCTGTGAACACTCTGGAGCCTGGATTTTGGTTAACATAATGTCCGCGGTTCTGCTGAGTAGAAACACAGAGAGGAATGGAATCGCAGGGCCAACCGCAGCAGAGACACCACCAGCCAGTTCTCCCAAGTGAAGGCACCCGTCTGTACCCTGTCAGTATGGTGGGTGATCCAGTTGCCCCACATCTTTGCCAACACATGTCCCAGTGTTAATGTTAGCCACTCTGGTAATTGTGTTGTGATACTGCACAGTAGTTGTGTATTTCCTCAATGACGACTGTAGTCGTCGTATTCACACACTCATTGACTAAGTAGGTATCTTCCCTCATTAAACCCCTGTTCATGTCTTTTGCCCATTTAAAAAATTGGTTTGTGTGTCTCTCCCCCCCCCCCCCCGATTTGTAGGCATTTGTTATTCTGGACAGCAGTTTCTTCAGCCGATTTACTGGAAATCTCTCTGCCCTCTGTGACTTTATTTGTTTAATGGCATCTCTTCATCAACAGAGATTCTTTACTCTTGTCCAATGTATCCGTCTTTTCCTGCATGGGTAATGCATCCTGTATCCTGCTTAGGGACATTCACCCACTGCAGGGTCTTGAGGATGTTCCCTTATGGTATCTTCTATAGTCTTTGCTGTTTTTGCCTTTCATGTTTAGATGTACAGCTCATTTGGAGTTTATTTTTGCGTATGCTGTGAAATAGGGCCATTTATGGAACTAGCCGTCCTTACTCACTGCTCTGCAGAGCCACCTTCTCAGAGATCATGTCTATCATACAAGCGTGTGGACTCCCCACACTGGGTCCACTGGTCTATTTGTTCATGCTCCTGTCCACACTACACTGTGCTACTTAGTTCCTGGCAATCTCCATTGATTTAGGGTTAGTCTTGAGGTCCAATGGACTAAGTCCTCCAGTAGTGCTTTCCAAGATCACACTGGCTCTTAGTTTTTTGCATTTCTGTGGCAATTTTGGAATCAGCTTGCCAGCTTCTCCAAAAAACTGCTGCTAAGATTGTTCTGAATCTAGGGGCACCTGGGTGGCTCAGTGGGTTAAAGCCTCTGCCTTCGACTCAGGTCATGATCTCAGAGTCTTGGGATTGAGCCCTACATCGGGCTCTCTGCTCAGCGGGGAGCCTGCTTCCCCCTCTCTCTGCCTGCCTCTCTGCCTGCTTGTGATCTCTGTCAAATAAAATCTTAACAACAACAACAACAAAAAGATTGTTCTGAATCTATAGACCAGGCTGGGGTAACTGAGGCCATACACTCCTGTAACAGTGTTAAGGCATAAAATTCTATCCCGGTCTGTTTGAATAAAGACTGAGGACCCAAGGGTCTTGGCTGGCCACAGTTGTAAACCAGGGAGCCAGTGATGGTGCCGTGGGAGTAGGCACTGCCCGGGGGGCGGGGGGGCACCTGACCTCGGTGTGATCCAGAATTGCCGTTTACTTAGAAAAGTTATCCCCAGGGGCATGGAAGTACATGAAAACACTTAGCAAAGAAAATTGCTTAAGATGGACTAGCTCTCCTTATCTGGATACTTCACTCACAAAATAACTTTCCAACCACAGTCTCTCTGTATATCTCTACTTGAGCCGTCTGAGAACCCTTGAAAGATATAAGTATTTGATCTCATCCAACCGTGGAGCAAGCACTACCGGCACTGGTTTGCGATCAGAGGCGGTTCTGCAGACATAGACCACCCAGGGAGCTTTATCACATGCTCCGTGTTGGCTCCCGACAGCACATTCTTCTCGGCTCCCTTCTCCTCATGGCCACTCCGAAGTCTCTTGTGGGCGCCTCCTCTTTCCCTGACCTCTAAGTGTCAGTTTCTCAGCATTCGGTTCTGTGGTTATCAATGTTGGCTGGCTTATGAGAAACAGCCGGGAGCTTCAAAAACATGCTTGGGCCTGGGCTGTCTGACCCGCAGACACGATTCTGTGCTTCAGTCATCAGCCTGGGCGTGAGCGTTTTTCCAAAGCTCTGTCGGGGGTAGGGGACTACCATCCCAGGGCAATTTTACTAAAAACTGGCTGACCACTTCCAGTATAAGACTTCTCACGGACCCAACTGCTCCCATGACATCTCCGTGCCTGTGTCTTGTGAACACCTCTGTCTTAATATGTTTGAGAGTGAATGCCTGACCGACACCCCACCTCCCACCCATGCCCAGTAAACTGTTCCTCTCCTAGTCTTCCCTGGGTAGTGGCATTTTCTCTCTGCTCAGCTGCACAGCTAAGAAAACCAAGAGCTACCCCACAGTCTTCTGTTGACACTCACATGAACTCTCACTCAGAGTTCCTTTCTGCTCCAGAAATTCTCTGGAAATTCGTCCACTGCTCCATCTTCACACCTGTCACCTGGAGCACGGAGACTTCTGTCCCCACACTGCAGTGACAGCTTATTTTTTTAGTCATTTTCATATGTTGCGTAATTTTTCATTTTTCCTTCGATGAATTCGTATTTCTTCATTTTTTAAAAGATTTTATTTATTTATTTGTGTGTGAGAGAGAGCGCGTGTGCACAAGCAGAGGGGAGCAACAGGCAGAGGGAGAAGCAGGCTCCCCGCAGAGCAGGGAGCCCCAAAGTGGGGCTCAATCCTAGGACCCTGGGATCATGAACCGAGCTGAAGGCAGGCAGGTGCTTAACCACTGAGCCACCCAGGCATCCCCAGTGACAGCCTATTAACAAGACTCCTGCCTTCTATGTCCTGACTTTTCAGGACATAGCTCACATCTGTTAGGACAGGCAGAATCCAAAGCTCTGACAATACCACATGCTGGCAAGGGTGTGAAGCCACAGGAACTCTCATCCACCTGGTGGAAAGGCAGAAAGGTGTAGTCACTTTGGGAAGCAGTTTGTCAGTTTCTTACAAAATTCAATATACTTTTGCCATACGATCCAGCAATCATGCTCCTTGGTATTTACCCAGAAGAGCTGAGAACTTCAGTCCACACGAAAACCTGTACACAGATGTTTAGAGCAGCTTTCTTCCTCATTGCCAAAATTTGGAAGCAACCAAGATGTCCTTTAGTAGGTGAATGGGTAATAACTGGGGTCCATCCAGACAATGGATCATTGAAAAGAAATGAGCTATCAACTAGGAAAAGACATGGAGAACTTGAAATGCACAAATCTGAGGGAAAGAAGTCAGTCTGAAAAGGCTGCACACTGTATGGGGTCCATCTACAGGACACTCTAGAAAAGGCAAAACTATGGGGACAGTGAAAATATTGGGGCAGGGGTGGGGTGAAGGGGAAACATGTGGAGCACGAGGGTATTTAGGGCAGTGAAGGTACTCTGCGTGATACCATAGTGGCAGACACCCGTCATTACACATTTGTCCAAACCCATAGAATGTGTGACACAAAGGGTGACCCCGGAGATACACTATGGACTTTGGATGACGATGACTTGTCAGTGGAGGGTCACTGAATGTAACAAACGGTCCCAGTGGTGGCGGCGGGGGGGGGGGGATGCTGACAGTGGGGGAGAGGGTAGGGGAGAGGGTGTGCTGGGGGTGGGAAGAAGGCAGTATATGAAACTTCTCTGTACCTTCTCCTCAATATTGCTGTGAAAAAAAATATAAGATTTAATAAAAATAAACGCCTAATAAAACTGTATCTAAGATCATAGTTGTGCTCTTCCTTGAACTGTTCGAGGCTACACATTTCACCTGAAGTCCACATCCCTCCCCACAGGAAGGGGAACGGAAAGGATGAAGGAAAGAAGAGAGGAGTCTTCATTTTGAATTTGGAACCATGTACACGTGCTCCCTAGTAAAAGTTCATCTTTTTTTTAAATGCACAAAGTAGTATGCCTTGGTCAGTTAAATAAAAGAGGTTAATATGATTTACCTCGATCATGTCTTTGTGAAAAATCTACGAGAAAGCACACCAACACCAGAGGAGAGTTCCATCTCCTTAGTTGCCAGCTGCCTGGAAGAGCTAAGGAGCAGCAAAGGGAAGGGCAACACTGCCAGCTGGTGCCAGGATGGAGAATAAATCAGCCCAAGACCCTCAGCTCTGGGCCCCACGATGACAAGCATGTGGCTTTCCCAGCTACCGCCACTGCTCCACCTTTTAGGCGGTGGCCCTCTGCCATGCAGGTGTGAAATCCAGGCCCGAGTCTCCCTGGCAGGATGGGGCCTGCTCCGTGCGGTCCCTGAGCTCCGTGAGTGAACAGCAGACACCTATGCTGGCGCCGGCTTCTTGGCTCTGGAGAGGCGACAGACGGTCAATCTTGGGCTTGGATCTGCAGAGCCTATAGTCTCAAGTGACAAGCCCACCAGGAGCTAAGGTAACTTTAGGCACAGGAAACTAGCCTGGGGGAAGACACAGGTCGTGCCAGGGGCCTTGCTGTTGTCTGTGTGGCCAGGGAAGGCCTCCCTGAAAGCCGCACTTGAGCTGCCAATCAGAAGCCACTGCACAAACTCCAGAAGAGGCTGCAGACTGGCACAGGGCCCGCATGGAATCTGCGAAGAGCAGTGTGCTGCTCAGGGGTGCTGGGAGCGAGGGGGCACGAGAAGGCGCTATGGACACACTGGAGGTCCTGGACATGAACCTAGGGGTCACAGGAAGCCCCTGAAATGTACACCAGGGTAGGCTCTGCCTGGACTTGACGCATAAACAGCAGCGGGAGAGCAGCTGGGAGGCGGCCGAGGGGGCCGTGCCGGGCTGTGAGCAGGAGGTGACTGAGGGGGTGGCTGCAAGGACTGACAGAGCCAACTCCAGACTGATGTTTGCAGGCAGAGACGGTAAGGCTGGCTACAGGTGAGGCTGGAAGAAGATCCAGGGTGACTTGTAGGTTTCTGAATGGAGTAGCTGATAATTACAGCCAGGACTTGCTGGTTTCTGAGAGCTCATGTCAGGCATGGTCCTAAGGACTGCTTCACACACAGGCACACATACACACACTTGTTGAACACTCACAAGATTGCTGTAGGGAAAGGACTGTTATTATCCTTCTTTTACAGGTCAGGGCACTGAGGCACAGAGAAGTCAGCATGCCCTAGCCATGCAGGAGGATGTGGTGGCCAATGCCACTGTCCTTGCTCTGCCCCCTGCTGGCTCCCAAGGAGGCGGAAGGATGATGGGCCTCCACCAAGGTGGGGAAGCGGGCAAATTCAAACCCCTTTCGGGACACATCACTCTGCAGATGTCTGTGACGCACAGAAGAACTGCCCCCGGAACCCTGAGGGCCGCACATGGGGACTGTCAGAAGACAGAGGGCTCCAGCAGGGCCGACATGGGCAGAGCGTGCAGGGCTGGACTGGCCATGTGCGTAGGGAGGGAGGCTGCGGCTAAGTCTGATGCTGAATGCGGCACGCAGAGCACAAGCTGCGCCCCCAGAGCTGGCTCTCGCAGTAGCAACCCAGGTCCACTGCAGGGGCACCTGGGTCAGGATCTCCGGGTCCTGGGATCCAGCCCCGCCTCCTGTTCCCTGCTTCACCCTCTGCCACTCCTATCCCCCCTAGTCATTTTCTCTGTCCTTTCTCAAATGAATTTTAAAAAATCTTAAAAACAACAACAGCAACAACAACAACCAAGTCCACTTACTGATCCCCACTCTGCATGCTCTCATGAATCTTACTCACTGGATTCTGAACATCTATTTATACTCGTCCATTCTTTTTTTTTTTTTTTTTTTAACATATATCTTTTAAAGATTCATTGATTTATTTTTAAGGAACAAGTGAAAGAGGGAGAGGCAAAGAATCCCAAGCACATTCCTCCTGAGTGCAGAACCCGACTGGGGGCTTGATCCTACTACCCCAAGACCGCGACTTGAGCCAAAATCAAAAGTCAACCCATTAAGCCACCCAGTGCCCCATACTCAGCCATTCCGACAGAGCAGACTCTCACTCTTCCCTGTTTATCAAACAGGCTCTCTTCTCAGGGGAAAGGTAGCTCGAATTTTCTAAAATAAATCTAGGGGGACGCCTGGGTGGCTCAGTCGCTTAAGTGCCTGCCTTTGGCTCGGATCACAATCTCAGGATTCTGGATGAGTCCTGAAGCAGGCTCCCTGCTAAGCAGGGAGCCTGCTTCTCCTTCGGCCTGATGCTCCCCCTGCCTGTGCGCGCGCGCTCTCTCTCTCTCTCTCTGACAAATAAATAAATAAATAAATAATCTTTTAAAAAAAGGAAAAACCTTCCACATCTATATTTTTTTTAAAAATAAATAAATCTAGGAAAGGAGTGTCAGCCTTTAACTTCTAAGAGGCTATGACTGGATTGACAACCATTTGTTTTCAGAACAAAATTCCACCTAATTGTCCTTTGCAGATGTTGAAGTTGGTGGATTGCTTCCAGAAAACTGTACTCTTTCTCATGGTTCAAACTAGGAGGGCAGCCTTGTGGGGAGCACCTGCTCACAGCCCACTGCAGGGGGACAGGCAGGCCTGAGGGTGACTCACACATGGTGGAGGCATGCTACTGTCTCAAAAACAGAGAGGACAATTTTTGAACTTACCACGGCTTCTGACATGGATGGGAGTTTCTGCAGCCCTGTTCTAGGAAGAGTCTCCCTGGGACTCCGCAGGTGCAGTTTTAGCTTGCCGAAGAGGATCTTCAACAAAAGCAGGGACACGTGATGGACGGGTCTCAGCTTTGAGAGAAACTGAACATCACAGCCACAGAAGGCCCACCCAATAAGATGCTACAAACACTCAAATTCTGATTTCATACTGTTCTTGGATTTGCAGGCTTTGAAGGAATGAATCTCAATGTGAGAAAACATGAACTTATATACTTTCCAGATAACAAACATAAAATAATATTTATAAATTAAGACTGAATCTCTCTTTAACCCCTAAGAAGTATTTTTTTTTAAGATTTTTTTATGTATCTATTTGATAGGCAGAGACCACAAGAAGTCAGAGAGGCAGGCAGGGAGAGGGGAGGAAGTGGGCTCCCTGCTGAGCAGAGAGCCTGACGCGGGGCTCAATCCCAGGACCCTGATACCACGACCCGAGCTGAAGGCAGAGGCTTTAACCCACTGAGCCACCCAGGCACCCCAGAAGTATATTTTATAAAAAACAAAATTTCACTTTACCTCTCGAAGCTGATTATTACTTGTTAAAAGAAACCGCTCTCCTGCAACAAAATGGGCTTCTTGCTCCAGTTCCTTGAGACGAGACTGTGAATGTGATATAAAACCTTACTAATGGTTTTCACAATCTAAGATTATTTTATTTGCTCATTAAACAGTTCCCAACATAAGTTCTTATAAGAATAAAAATTTGCCAAATGTTTACCAAAATGTATATTAAAAATATATCCTTTGACTCACAGTGGAAACCTCAGGCTCACAGAATCTTCCTCTCCCAAACCTCAGGAAGCAAAATGAAAGAAGCAAAATAGGAAGTAACACACCAAAATAAGGGAAGAACGAATTCTCTAGGAATATTACTCCTAGAAAAGGGATCTAGGATCATACCAACAACTTGAAAGCATCCAAGGTATCCCACAGTAAAAGAGTTAGGACCAACGACCTTGTAGGTCCCTCCCACCCAGCGGGGAGAGCAGTCACAGGGGACACCAGGGACCATGCTCTGAACTACCACATCTGACTACACAGAACACAGCCTGGCTTGTGGTGGGGCTGAGGAGGTATGGATGGTCCAGGTGAAAAACAATCTAAGCCTGTCCTCTGCATCAGCTGACACGGTACAGGGTGGGGGGCAGAGCTGAATTTGTAAGCCCTTACCCCCTTGCCACTTTCATCTACTTTTCCGAAGAAAAGTAGCAGGCAGCCAGGTCTTAAAAACATAATTGTAAAAATGGGGCACCTGAGTGGCTCAGTGGGTTAAGCCTCTGCCTTTGGCTCAGGTCATGAGCTCAGGGTCCTGGGACTGAGCCCCACATTGGGCTCTCTGCTCAGCGGGGAGCCTGCTTCCCGCTCTCTCTCTGCCTGCCTCTCTGCCTACTTGTGATCTCTATCTGTCAAATAAATAAATAAAATCTTAAAAAAAAAACATAATTGTAAAAGAAAACAGAGCAGGGGAACTATCACTTGCATTCTCTCCTTCATCAGACGAGGGCGGCCTTGAGGCTCACATTTTGAAAGGAGTTATAAAGAGGGTCCAGAGAAGTTAGGAGCAGAATGAACCTGATACAAGAAAGGAGTATCTAGGTGAAAAGAAGAAGCCAGAAACATGTGCCTCGGTTAAAGTATGCCAGAACTTGGTTGTCAAAGAAAGAAATGAGAAAAAGAAACCAAGGAGCAGAGCATTAAAGGACAGATAATGGATCCCTTCAGGAGTAAGCCATACCTTAGGGAACAAAAACTCCGGCAACAAACTGTGTGAGATTCCAGTTAAAATGGCACAGTAAACCTGCACAATAATGCGCTCGTGTTCAGGCACAGGAAGAAACGGATAAATAAACAGAGAAAAACAAAAAGATAGTTTCTTAAAAGAAACAAAACAAAACACAAGCATCTCTTCAGAGCGGGAATAGATACACACTGCAAAGCAGCAGGCAGAACGAGGGGGAAGCCCAGTGGGACTGTGGGGCAGGAGGCTGGAGGCCCCGTCAGGCCATGAAGCGGGCACGGCAAGCCCTCCGTTCAGAGAGAAGCTGGGCCAGCTTGTATCAGTTACCTGCTGCCACATGACAGAGCACACTGGAGTGGATCAGCACCTCGGGTGGGGCTCAGCTAGGCACAGGTGCTGGCTGCGTGGCCGCATGGGTAAATTCATTTCAAATTGTCACCCATTTAAAAGTTATGTTAACTGGTTTTTTCTTATTGATAGGAGTTCTCTATTATAGTCTGCATAGGAGTCCTTTGTCATATGCATGAAAATACAATCAAAATCCCAACAGGATTTTTTAAAAAGTAGATCAAAGAATTTTATATGGCCAATGCAAAGAACTTAAAACTAGACAATACCATATAGAATAAACACAAAGATGGAAGACATACCATAGGGTATTAAGACGTATTATTACAAAGCTACCATAACTAAGAGTATTAGCACAGGATAGACCAAAAAATCCCATGAAACAAAACAGAGTCCAGAAAAAGATCCACATTACAAAATCAAACGTACACTGAGACCAGCCTTGAAAATTTCCTAAGCAGACGAAACCCGTGTTGTCCTACAAGTAATGCTCCATTTAGTCTCTTCTGGGAGATCAGCGAGGCTAACTTGATCTGGGTTGTTTCTTTCTTGTGCCTCTGAAAATCATAAGTGAATCTCAAATTGTGCTCCCCAAAATCCTACTGCAGTAGTCCACCACTGTGAAGAATAACCAGTCTTTGCCTCCACACCATATAAGGGTCTTATGACATCAGACCTCTGAGCCTCACTCCATGGCTTGTTTTGAGTGCTCCTGGTTTGTAAACTGTCTTTCTGATATGTGTACAATTAAGTTTTGCTAATTACTACTTCAGTGCTCCAGTGGTTTTACTTCTGCTTTTCTCTGAACTTTTGATAGTATTGATCTGACTTATGACACAGATGTTACTGTAATTCGGTGGGGGGAATCAATGGCACTTCTAATAAACTGAAAAAAACAGAAATCAACTTGGGGGGGAAAATCTTAATGATACCTGAATACCATATAGAAAAATTAAAGTGAAACGGATGATACACTTAAAATAATACAGTTTATAGAAGAAAACACAGAAGAACGTCTTTACTAGAAGGCATACAAAAGAGATCAGCACATAAAAATTCTTAAACATTTAAAAAAATGGTTCACTGAACTTCATTAAAATAAAGAGATTCTGTTCACCAAAAGATACCACTATTAAGAGAGTGAAAAGACAAGCCATAGACACAGACTGAGCTGGAAAGTATTTTAGGTTCTATGGGCTAAATATGGCTCCTGTCATGTATTCTTCTTTATCTTTGTTTATGTGTTTGTCTTTTAAAACTGTAACAACCACTCTTAACTTGTAGGCCATATGAAAATAGGCCACATTGGTCAATAGGCCACATAGATTTGGTCCAGACTATTGTTTGCCAAACCCTGGACTAGGAGAAAGGATTTTCAATATATATTACAAAAGACTTGCATACAGAATTTATTACAAGGACTCACATACAGAATATATAAAGAACTCTTACAAATCAATATGAAAAAATCAGTTAACATAAATTTCAGAGTGAGTGAAATCTTTGCAAAATTGATAACAAAAGAGTACATCCCAAATACCACCAAACGTATGGAAAGGTCCTCAATATGATTAATCATCAGGAAAACACAAACTAAATCCACAACGTAAATCCACACAATCTGCTGTAAATATACAATGACAGACGCATCAGATCAAGTAAAGTGAGAAAGACCAGCAGTGTGCATGGTGAGGATGTAGCAAATGGAATTGGAAAAGGTCATGACCAATTCCAAGAAGTCTTTGGAAGTACCTACTACCACCTACACACACCCTGTGTTCTAGCAATTCCACTTCCAGACATAAAATCAGGAGACAGGGGCACTCACATTTATGTACATGAATATTCACAGCCACTGTGATCACAGTGCTTACCGATGAGAAGGATGTAAGGAAGCTAAGACACGTTCTAAAATGGGTGTTACACAGCAAGTCTCATTGGAACACACAACTGCTAAACTCACCAAACAAGCAAATCCCATAGACAGAATGTGAGTAAAAAAAGACAGAACCAAAGATCCCACATTGTGTGGTTCCATTTACATGAAGCTCAAAATCAATGAACAGAGTCAGATTAATGGCTCTCTCTGGGTGTACAGATGAGGAGGGGACAGGAAGGAGGAGCCTTCTGGGTGCTGGAAATAGTCTATATCTTGCTCTGGGTAGAGTCACATGCATGTGTATATGTGTAAAAACATGTCAAGCTATGCACTTACAATTTACACCAAGGAGATTCTGGAAAGAAGGCAGAGTAGGAAGCACGTGTGAGAAACTGCATCCCCACCTGGACCACAGCTGCAGGGGCAGAAACCATCTGATGCAATAACCATCCTGGACTCAGGAGTCTGTTGACGGCTTGTAACTTCCAGGCTTGGAAGGTAAATTACAGCTACTTTTGGTCAATTTCAGCTCTTAGCATGGTAGCAGCTACCCATCCCCATCTTCCACCACCAGCCACACCGCAGGCGATCATCCACATGTTTCTGGAACAGTGTGCAGAAGCCAGGGTGGGCAAAAAGACACTGTCCTGCAAAGAGCAGGGATCTGGGCTCTGACCGCTGATTTTAATAACACATGTGCAGACAAATAGGCAGGCAGCCATGGTTGTAGCCCCTCCCCACATTGTTGTAAGACCCTCCCTCTTCAGCTGAACAGACTTCCAGGGGAATTAAAGGGCCAGCACTCTTTTGCATCTCCTTTCATTTTTTATTTTTCCTCCTTTTGAGAGCCAGAAATTAAAGACAAGGATGTTCAAACACTACTGCTTATGCAGGGAAAATTAGAAGCAGACCATGTATACCCAGGAAAAATCTTAGGAAAAAATATGAGAAGACCTTAAGCTTGCCCCTCAGGCTGATCTTCAGCACAGAGACGCCCCAAGGCAATAAAAAAAACCAAAACCAAAAACACTAACATAGAACAGCAAACCCTGTGGTGGGGGTAGAATATGATTTCCAGAGCTACCACATTATCAGATTCAAATGTCCAATGTTCAATAAAAAAGTCAGGGCATACAAAGAAAAGCACCACATTCAAAGGGAAAAACAAAATGAAAAAAACATCAACAGAAACTGTCCCTGAATAAGACCTAATGGCAGATCTACTAGACAAAGACATTAAAACAACTGTCTTAAAGATGCTCAAAGAACAGGAGGAGGATGTGAAGAAAGTCAAGAAAACAATGTGTGAGCAAAATGTAAATAATGACAAAGAGAGAAAAAAACCTAAAAGGAAATCAAAAAGAAATTCTGGAGCTGAAAAGTATATTAACTGAAATAGAAAATTCCTTTGGGTGGCTCAACAGCAGATTTGAGCAGGCAGAAGAAAGAATCAGTGAACTTGAAGACAAGATAATGGAACTTACTGAGGCTGAGGAACACACAGAAAAGAAATTGAAGAAAAGTGAACAAAGCCTAAGGGACCAGTGGAACATCGTAAAGCAGATCAGCATATGCATTGCGGGCATCCCAGAAGGAGGAGAGAAAGAAAGGGACAGCAAAAATACTTGAAGAAATAATGGCTGAAAACCTCTCAAATTGGATGAAATACATGAATATAAACATCCAAAAAGCTCCACAAACTTCAAGTAAGAGGGAACTAAGGGAGATCAACACCAAGCCACAATGTAATCAAGGTTTCAAAAGCCAAAGGTGAACAGATAATCTTGAAATTAGCAAGAGAAAAGTGTCCTCACATATAAGGCATCCTCAATAACGTCAGTGAGCAGATCTCTCATCAGAAACTTTAGAGGCCAGAAGACAGTGAGCCAATATTTTCAAAGTGCTAAAAGGAAAAACTGTCAACCAACCATCCTGCATCTGGCAAAACTGTCCTTCAAGGCTGAGGGAGACACTGAAATATTCCCAGATAAAGAAAAACTGATGGATATGTGATCACTACATGTGCCCTGGAGGAAATGCTCCAGGAGTCCTGCAGGGTGACATGAAAGGACACTAGACAGTGTCTCAAAGCCATATGGAGAAATAAAGATCTCAAGAAAGGTGACTATGTGGGCACTTATATAAGCTAGTATTATAATAACAATCTGTCACTGCACTTTTTGTTTTCTCCATACTTAAAAACAATTATGAGTTAAAAGCTAGTATTACTGTAATGTTGGTTTATAACTCCAAGTCATGTTTCCTACATAGTTTAAGAGACTAATGCACTTAAAAAATTATTAGCTTATGTTTGGGGCACACAATGTATAAAGATATAATTTTGTGGCATCAACAACTGAAAGGGGTGGGGACAGAGCTGTAAAGGAGCAGAGTTTTTGCATGTTATTTAAGCTAAGCTGTAATAAATTCAAATTAGAGTGTTATAATGTTAGGATGTTAAATGTCATCCCCACAGTAACCACAAAGAAAATAGCTATAGGATATACACAAAAGAGAATGAGAAAGGAATTTAAATGATTCACTACAAAAAAGCGACTAAACACAAAGAAGACAGTAATACAGGAAATGAGAGACAAAAAATGTATAATGCACATAGAAAACAGCACGACGACATAAGTTGAATCCCTCTTTATCAGTATTACTTACATGTAAATGGATTAAACTTTCCAATCAAAAGACAGAGATTGGCATAATAGATAAAAACATATGGTCCAACTACATGCTGTCCATAAGAGACAAACATTATTTTTTAAAAATATTTTATTTATTTATTTGAGAGAGAGAGAGACCATGAGCAGAGGGAGGGGCAGAGGGAGAGGGACGAGCAGACTCCCTGCTGAGCAGGAAGCCCAATGTGGGACTCGATCCCAGGACCCCAGGACCATGACCTAAGCCAAAGGCAGATGTTTCACCAAAGGAGCCACCCAGGTGTCCCAAAAGACAAACTTTAAATTCAAAGATACAGACAGGTTGAAAGTACAAGGACAGAAAGAGATACATAAATAGTGACCCACAGAGAGCAGGGATGGCTATATTAATATCAGAAAAAATAGACTTTAAATAAAAAATGGTTACAAGAGACAAAGGATGACAGCATACATGTATGTATAACAGCAACTGTTATACAACACTTATAAACACTTACACACCTAATGACAGACCATCAAAATATATGAAGAAAAAAAATGACAGAATTGAAGGGATAAATAGACAATTCTACAATAACAGTTCCACTCACAATAACTGGTAGAACAGCCACAGAGAAGATAAAGAAACAGAGGACTTAAACAGCACAAGAAACCAATGAGATCCAACAGACACACAGAGCACCACCCACAACAACCACATACACTTGCACATGGGACATTTTCCAGAACAGACCATATCTTAGGCCACAAATTAAGGCTCAAGAGATATCAAAAAATAGTTATTATACAAAGCATCTTCTCTGACTACAACAGGATGAAGTTAGAAATCAATAACAAAAGGAAAACTGGAAAATTCACAAAACTGTGGAAAATAAACTATTTTTAAACTATCAAAGGATCAAAGAATAAATCAAAAGAGAATTTAGAAATTATTTAGAGATGAATGAAAATGAAAACACAATATACCACAACTTATGGGATGCAGCAAAAGCTGCAATAAAGGGGAATTTAATAGCTATAAATATTATAAATATTAGGAAACAAGAAAGACCTGAAATCAATAACCTAACTTTACAACTTAAGGAACTACAAGAACAGATTAAACCCAAAGGTGAAAAAAGAAGAAGATGATAAATATCAGAACAGAGATAAATGAAATAAATAGGGAAATAGAGAAAACTGATAAAACCGAAAGTTAGTTTTTCCAAAAAAGTTTTTAAAAATTGACAAGTTTTCACTAGGTAGACTAAGAAAAAAAGAGAAAACTCAAAGTAATAAAATCAGAAATGAGAGTGGGGACATTGTTCTACAAAAATAAGAATTACAAAAGAGTACTATACACCAACAAACTGGATAACCTAGATGAAACAGATAAAAAAGTTCAATCAACAGTCACAAAACCCATCAAGATTAAATCACCAAGAAATAGAAAATCTGAATAGTCCTAAAACTAATAAGGAGATTGAATCAATAATTCTTCTCCCAACAAAGAAGAGCTCTAGATCATTAACTTCACAGGTGAATTCTACCAAACATTTAAAGAACCAACACCAATCCTTCCCAAACTTTTCCAAAAAAATGGAGAGGATGGAAGACCACTTCCTAACTCATTCTGAGGCCAGCATTACCCTGATACCAAAGCCAGACAGAGATACAAGAAAAAGATAGACCAACAACCCTTATGAATATTGATGTAAAAATCCTCAACAACATAGTAAAAATATTTTAAAAGGACTATATAACATTACCAAGTGGGATTTATTCCTGGCATGCAAGTATGGGTCCATCCATGGAAACTGATCAATGTAATATGCCACATCAACACAAGGAGGGAGGGAAAAAAAACAAAGGATCATGTCAAAAATCATTTGACAATATTTAACACCCTTTCATAATAAAAAAAAAAAAAACCAACCACTCAGCAAACTAGGAACAGATGGGAATTACCTCCACATAATAAAAACCGTATAAGAAAACCCACAGAGGGGCACCTGGGTAGCTCAGTGGGTTAAAGCCTCTGCCTTCGGCTCAGGTAGTGATCTCAGGGTCCTGGGATCAAGCCCCACGTCGGGCTCTCTGCTCAGCAGGGAGCCTGCTTCCCTTCCTCTCTCTGCCTGCCTCTCTGCCTACTTGTGATCTCTGTCTGTCAAAGGAATAAATAAAATCTTAAAAAAAAAAAAAAAAGAAAACCCACAGAAAGACTGAGAGCATTTCCTCTAAGATGAGGAACAAGGCAAGGTTGTTTGCTTTTACCACTTCTATTCAACATGGTACCAGAAGTTCTGGTCAGAGCAATTGGGCAAGAAAAAAAAAATAAAAGGCATCCACATTGGACAGAAGAAGTAAATTTATCTCTGCAGATGATATGATTTTATGTGTAGAAAACTCACCATTTATGTGTAGAGTCCACACCTAAAAAAACAAAAAAACAAAAAAACCCCCAAACAACTGTTAGAACTTTGGAACTCAGCAAAGTAGCAGGATACAACATCAACACACAAAAATTAGCCGTATTTCTACACATGAACAATCTGAAAAGGAAATTACAAAAACAATTCTATTCATAGTAGCATCAAAAAGAATAAAATACTTAGGAATTAACAAAGAAGGTGAAGGACTCATACAGTGAAAACTATAAAACACTGCTGAAATCAATTTAAAAATAAATAAAATCTCATGTTCATGGATTGGAAGACTTACCAAACTACTCAAAGAGATCTACAGAGTCAATGTAATTCCTATCAAAATCCCAAAGACCTTTTTCTCAGAAATAGAAAAATGCATCCTAAAATTCATACGAAATCTCAAGAGACCCCAAATAGCCAAAACAATCTTGAAAAAAGAACAAATGTGGAGGACCCATACTTCTTGATTTCAGAATTGACTACAAAGCTACACTAATCAAAACAGTGTGTACTAGCATACAGACATAGAGACAAAGAGAATAGAGTCGTGAACCCAGAAATAAACCCTTGTAAATATGGTCAAATTATTTTGGACAAGCATGCCAAGAACATTCAATGGAGAATGTACAGTCTATTCAACAGATAGTGCTGGGAAAACTGGGCATTCGCATGCAGAAAAATGAAGGTGGACCCCTACATTGCACCATATATAAAAATTAACTCAAAATGTATCAAGGACCTAAATGTAAGACCTACTACAATAAAA
Source organism: Martes martes (assembly GCF_963455335.1). Lineage (NCBI taxonomy): Eukaryota > Metazoa > Chordata > Mammalia > Carnivora > Mustelidae > Martes > Martes martes. Next base: position 140,118,430 of record NC_137889.1, read on the forward strand.
CTCTTTGAAGGAGACACAGGACGAAACTTCACAATATTGGATTTGACAGCTATTTCTTGGATATGACAACAAAGGCACAGGTAACAAAAGAAAAAAATTTTACATTGGACTATGAAAACTTAGAAATTTTGTGCATCGAAAGACACTATCAACAGAGTAAAAAGGCAACCCATAAAATGAGAAAATATTTAAAAATCATATATCTGAAAAGGATTACTATCCAGAGTATATAGAGAATTCCTAAAACTCAACAAGAAAAAATTAACAACCCAATTAAAAAATGGGCAAAAGACCTGAATAGACATTTTACTAAAGATATACACAGATGGTCAGTAAGCACATGAAAAGATGATCAATATCACTAAACATTAGGGGAATGAGAATCAAAACTACAGTGAGATACCACCTCACACCCATTGGGATGGCTATTATACAAACAAAACAAAACAAAAAACTGAGAAAACAATAGGTATCAGTGAGGATGTAGAGAAAGTGTGCTTATGCACTCTTATGGGAGTGCAAAATGGTGGAATAAGTACAGTGGTTCCTCAAAAAATTAAAAATTACTGTAAGATCTAGCAATTTGCCTTGGGGTATGCACTCAAAAGAACTGAAAACAGGGCTTCACAGAGCTCTTTATACACCCGCGTTTACAGCAGCATTACTCACAATGGCTAGAACACGGAAGCAAACCCAGTCGCTTGCCTCCTCTGGCAGATGAATGGTAAGCAAAATGTGGTACATACATCTGACCTTGAAAAGGAAGAAAAGTGCAACACGCTAAAACCAGGATAAATGTTGAAGACATTATGCTAAGTGAAATAAACCAGTGACAAAAAGATAAATTCTGTGTGATTCAACTTACGTGAAGTACCCAGAGCAGTCAGATCATAGAGACAGAGAGCATAACGGTGGCTGTCGGGAGCAGTGGGGAGGGGCGAGTGCGAAGTGACTGGGATGGATGGCAGTCATGCCATACAAGCACACGAATGTATTTAATACCACTGTACTGTCTAATCGGAAATGGCTAAGATGGTAAGCTTTATGCTAAATGTTACACTTTATCACAATAATTAAAAATATTTGTACTATTAACTGTAGGCAACTTCTTTCTCAATTAAAAAAGTACATAAAAAGAAAAAATCAGGTGGATGATAAACCTAAATGCAAAGGCTAATAAAAATAGCTTTTAAACATAGCACATGAGAATACTTCATGAGTTTGATGTAAGGAAAGCTTTCTTAAACAGCACACAGAAAGCACTAACCATAAAGACAAAGATGGGTAAATTACACTACATTAAAAATTAGGAACTTCTTATTTGTCAGAAGACATCATGAAGACAGTAAAAAGGTAACACAGAGAGGGAGAAGGTCTATGTGACAGGCTTGTAACTGGAGTTTATCAAGATGTCCTATAAATTAGTAAGGGAAAGACAGAGCCCTCCGTGTGAAAATGGGTAAGAAACCTGTAAAAAGATATTTTACCAAAGAGAAACTCCTAGTAGCCAATGATCACTTGAAAAGCTATTCCTTCTCATCACTAGTCAGGAAAATAGAAACCAAAATTTTACTGAGATACCATTCCATCCCTGCCAGAATGGCTGCTCCGAAAAGCCTGGGGTCCCATGTAGGTGAGGCCATGCAATAGCAGGACCCTCCTGTGTGTGCTCCTGGCAGTGCGACTTTGAAGAGCAACTCAGTGCTGCTTCCTGAAGCTGAGGAGACCATCCTGCGCCCAGGGCCCAGCAGACGTGCTCAACGGAGCAGCGTGCAACACCCCAGATGCTGTCCACAGTGGGACGGGGGCAAAGGAAGACAAAGCCCGAGTCACACAGGACAGCGGTAGAGCTGAGACTCGGGGCGGAGGGCGCATCAGATGACCCCTAACTCACAGTTCCAAAGGAAAGCCAAGGCACTGAGGTGGAAAGGAAACCAAAGCAACAAGTAGTGACTCCAGAAGTCAGGGCAGAGGTTACTTTTGGCAGTGGGAAGGGGTTCTGATGGGGAAAGGGCACACAGCACTTGTGGAAATTTTACACTATGACTCAGGTGATGGTTATACCAGAGCTTCCTTTAAAACAACTTACATAAAACATTTTAATGCATTTTTTATGCATCTCCATGCACCCTCTGTATTTTCAATTTTTGACATTCATTTTTTAAAATTTTGTTCTTGATTTTTAAAACGATTTTATTTATTTGAGAGAGAAAGAGAGAGAGAGCATGAGTAGGGGGAGCAGCAGAGGGAGAAGCAGACTCCCCGCAGAGCAGGGAGCACGGAGCCTGATGCAGGATTCAATCCCAGGACACTGGGATCATGACCTGAGCCAAAGGCAGATGCTTCACCGACTGAGCCACCCAGGTGACCTATTCTTGCTTTTACTAAGAACCCAAGAAAGCCATGAACTCCCCTCACCAAACTACAGGTGGTGTCCCTGTGAGAAGAATCTGACCTTTGAGAAGCCGGAGGACACATGAAATCCTGTGTGCGCCATGGAGCGAGCTCCTAGCTATGTGCCCGTTTAAGGCTGGTCAGGGCCTGGTGCTCCCCTGCACGTACATCCAAGCCAGGTGTGCAAGGAACGTAGAAGAAGCGGGGGGAAGGACTTACAGGCAGGAAAGAGCTAACAGGCAGCCTGGCTCTGAAATAAAAACGCACCCCCAGAAGGGCTGAAGTCCTCTCCATCTCTCCTCTGTTCACCCGAATGCTGTGGCTCTCCATCACTGTGATTCAAACACCAAAGCAGATCAAACTTGCATCAATGAGTTATTTCCGCAAAAGCCTCTGGGACGGGGAGCAAGCCTTACTCCCTGACAAGGACAATAACGACAGTGCCTGCTGCATCCCACCTCCACCAACAATCCATGAGGGTCAGTGCTGGAGCCCAGCAGTGGCGGTGGGGGCCACGGGGACACTCCCTGAATGGCCACATAGGACGGAGTTGCCTCGGGTCAGCCAGGCTGTGGAGCACTGGGCTGGGCTCGGCTCCCCTAGTGCCCAGCAGGACCTGGGCCAAGTGGGGGCTGAGAGGCAAAGGCAGAGGAGAGCCCGCACTCCCTGTCCTAGGTGCTGTCCCAAGGGGTAGGACTAACAGTACACCACCAGGACGAACAACTGCTGTGCAGAACACATCACAGGCTCGTCCCACACTGCTGCTCTCGGGAGCGTGGGGCTGCCACTTGGCCAGGATGCAAAAGGAACCCCGTGTGACTGAGAGGTCAGAACCGTCTCATCCTTCTAGATCAACAGGTGATGCTCTCCAACCCCTCTTACTACAGAGAGGGGAATACAGGGCTTGCTGCCTCGCAGCGCTCCCATGACACACTGCCCACCCTAATAAGAGAGAAACCGCTGCTCTCAAACATTGTCAAGAATTCCCTAGAAACAGGACTGTCTGTCAACTTTATGGTACCTTACCTGCCAAAATCGGTATCAGAGGAAGCTCCAAAGTACAAAATAGTTGCCATAAACCATAAACCTGTTTTGTAGGAAGAAATGATACCAATGTTACTTTTAAATTATTTCTGTCTGCACTGGGTTGAACAGCCTACTTGATAGCACTGAGGTGGAATTCAGGCAACTCCCACCCAACAGCCACCCTCCTGCCATCCTCCCTCCTAGTAGAACCCTTACTACTTTCAAATATCCTATTTCCTTACCAAGACCTCATAGAGATATTTAGAAATATCGGGTAGGCTAAGCCCCACTCCCAATTCTCTTTATCTTTCTCATTTTAAAAAAATTTTTAAAAGATTTTATTTATTTGAGAGACAGAGAGCACACACACACAAGGGGAGCAGCAGAGGGAGAGGGAGAAGACTCCCCATAGAGCCAGAAGCCTGACAAGGGGCTCAATCTCAGGACCTGAGCCGAAGGCAGACACTTCACCAACTGAGCCACCCAGGGCCCCAAATCTTTCTCATTTTTAAGTGTGATGTAGGTATTTTAAACTTTTTTTTTTTAAGATTTTATTTATTTATTTGACAGACATAGATCACAAGTACGCAGAGAGGCAGGCAGAGAGAGAGTGGGGGAAGCAGGCTCCCCGCCAAGCAGAGAGCCTGATGCGGGCGCGGCCTGATCCCAGGACCCGGAGATCACGACTCTAGCCGAAGGCAGAGGCCCCACCCACTGAGCCACCCAGGCGCTCCGGTATTTTAAACTTTTAATCTTCCATTTAACTTCAGAATAGGTTTACTGAATTCCCAAAAGTGTAGCTAGAATTTTCATTGGTTTTTGCATTGGCTTTAGAAATTAGTGTGGGGAGAGGTGAAATCTTTATATGAGGTCACCTCCTCCCAGAGTATGAAACGTCTCTGCATTTATTCAGACTGTCTCCATGCCTCTTCTTGGGGCTTCTGTCATGTATGTCCCCTCCTGCTGCCATCCAAAAGCCCTCGGCCTCACCTACCCCTCCATGGTGCCCTCACTGGACTCCTCCCAGCCCTGAGCCCTGAACTTTGCCCTTGGGGAAGGGCTGACGTGCTCCAGGCCACCACCTGGCTCCTCAGTTCTTGGGCTGTGTCAGTAGAGAAGAGAAATGGGCTTCCTCTCTCCCTCTGGACCCTTCCCAGCAGCCCATAGTCCTGGGCCTGCGGCCACAGCGCCTGAAACCCAGCTCCTGACCAGCAGCCTCTGCAGGGCCTTGGCTCTCCCCGGAGCCTGGTGACAGCTTCCCCTCCAGGCCCAGTAGTGGAAAAGCTTCCAGGCGGTGCCTGTCCCCTGATGCTTCTCTGTCCCTTACTGGCCCTCCACTCCTGGCCTTGCATCTACACACAGTCCCTTCCTTCAACTCTTCTTGACTGTTCCTGTGAATGCCCTCTGCTTCCTAACGAGACTGAGAGCTGTGTCCATCTCACTATTAAACTAAAATAAATGCTCTACTTTTATGTCAATGGCAACATTAGAAACATTCCAGCTGAGGAGCACCTAGGTGGCTCAGTGGGTTAAACATCTGACTTTGGCTCAGGTCATGATCTCAGGGTCATGATCACAGGGTCCTGGGATGGAGCCCACTCAGTGGGGAGTCTGCTGGAGAATTTTTCTCCCTCTCCCTCTGCCCCTACCCCTACTCATGCTCTCCCTTTCTCTCTAATAAATAAATAAAAACTTAAAAAAAAAGAAATATTTCAATTCATTTGGTAGCTTTTTAAAAATGCTATAGTTGGGATGCCTGGGTGGCTCAGTTGGTTAAGCAGCTGCCTTCGGCTCAGGTCATGATCCCGGCGTCCTGGGATCGAGTCCCACATCGGGCTCCTTGCTTGGCGGGGAGTCTGCTTCTCCCTCTGCCTCTGCCTGTGCTCGCTCAATCTCTCTCCCTCTCTCTCTCTGACAAATAAATAAATAAAATCTTTAAAAAAAATAAATAGAAATGCTATAGTTATTAGCCTACAGAAAACATTTTTTAAAAACTCCAAGTCCTTGGGGCGCCTGGGTGGCTCAGTTGGTTAAGCAACTGCCTTTGGCTCAGGTCATGATCCCAATTTCCTGGGATCAAGTCCCACATCAGGCTCCTTGCTCAGCGGGAGCCTGCTTACCCCTCTCCCTCTGCTGCTGCTTCCCCTGCTTGTACTCTCTCTGTCAAATGAATAAATACAATCTTAAAAAACAATACCCCTCCAGGTCCCATCATGTGGCCTGTCCTTCTATGAGTGAGGCACAAGTTCACTTGGCCTGAGAATTCACTGCTCTGTTTTCTGCGCAGCTGTGAGCATGGATAGGAGTGAAAGATGCTCTTGGGGAACAGTGAGCAAGAGTGCCTGCCAACTGCAAGTTACAACGAGATGCCTTGCCTTCAGCTGGGAGCAAAGGCCCATCGTAAGTCTGTAGAGTGTCTTCAGGTTCACACGTACATTCTGATTCTTTAAAAGATCAAAAGAATGAAAGATTAGGCAAACTTGCAGCAATGTTCATCGAAATCCAGGGAGGGACACAACCCACAGAAATGGGCACTAGCTAGGTGGCATGAGTCTTTTCATGGCAGACATGACATGGCGGCGGCCTCACCAAATACCTTCCGTGGGCAAGCTCCCACGTTACACAACGGCCTTCTTACCAGGCAAGTGCAAGCTACCTGGAGCCTCTCCCCCAAACCCGGTTTTTTCCTCATTTTGCAGGAACTGCAGAGTGTCCACAGTGCAAAGATCACATGGTGGGAGAGACAGACGCATACCCCCCATGTGCCCCAGTAGGCTGAGGAGCCACGTGGCCACCCTCAGCATCCGTCCTCACCCAGACGTCAACAGATGATCAGGGCTGCAGCCCTTGGCACACAGCCTGACTCTCCTCCCTGGATAACTCACTCTGCCAAACAACTCCTCACACTCCACTTTTGGCCTCAAGGCCCCAAGCCAGAGAAACTCCAGGATAAGCCAGCAGTGGGCTGATGTAGCCTGGCCTTTTCACTCTCCTCATTCCCAGCCTTAGCTCTCATGCACAACTGGTCTCGGGGCAGACTGTCTACTCCTGCCCGAATGAGCTTCCCACAGGACAGACCTCACGATGAGCCTCCCACTATGAGTGGTTCTCCAGCCGGGGCTCCGCCAGGACAAGACCGAGCTCCAAGGGGGACCAGCACCTTCCTGAAAGAGCCCCTGACACAGATAACCCTCTACCCCACACCTTCCTTCGCAACCTCACCCTTCCCTCCTGCTCCCGTGCTGCTCCCTTGGCCCAGACTCCCCCTGCATTCTCCCAGATAATTCCCGTCATCTCTTCAGCCAGCACAGAGTGGGCCTGGCTCTCCCCTCCCACCCCTCACGCACTGCAGGCCTTCACAGTGGACACATCTCTAGTCAAGAGATTCAAGTGCAAGTTCGCAGAGGCTGCTGCTTTTCTTCCTGCAGTGCGCCGAGGGCCCTGGGTGAGGCAAGGGCACATGGGCAGTGGTGGGACGGGCAGGGTCCCCAGCACCTTGAGCAGCTGCTCCAGCCTGGGTGCAGGGCCCTGTCTCCTTGACAGGGAGAAAACACCTCTGTGGCTGCTGCTCTGTTCCCTGTGGCTACTCCTATCCCCAGATGCACTAGGAAGAAACTAGACTTTAGAGTCAGAAACACACACTTTGAACCACAGCCTCAACTTGACTTTGGGCAATGTGCATGCACATTGACCTTTCTGCACCTTGGTCTTCTCCTCTATAAACTGGAACTGGTAGTGCAGAGGTGGGCACATCCCTATTTCAGGGATAGTGTCTTGGCTGCTGTTTGAGGAAGCTCCCCTCCCAGTATCATACGATCAGTAGAACTCACCTTCATGTCCTACACCTCCGCCAAGGGGCACACATGTGGCACAGTGAGGGAACTCCCTGTGGGTCTTCAACAAAAGTGACAAATGGCTCAGTGCTGGGCCTGGGGCCTGAGGGCTCATGTCTTCTGCGGCCTGCTACTGCTTTCCCTCTGAGTCTGTGAGCTCCCCCATATTCCTCTGACACATGTCTTCAAATTAAGGGGGAGTAAGTTTCTGCGTTTGTACCTTCAAGTCCCCATCTGACTCAGACCCTCCCTCACAGATGGCACAGGATGAAGGGCAGGAGCGAGCAGACCTCCCAGAGGCTCAGGGCCCTCACCTCACCAGCCACTCTGCCCCCATGGTTCCCAGCCCACAGCCAGTACTTGTGCTCCTGAGCCCCTGTACACTCACCCACTCGTGCGTCTAGCATGTTGCTGTTGATTTGCACACCGGAAGCCTCAACAGAGTGGCCCAGCTGGGGGGTCCCCTCCTCAGGGACTTTGCTCCAGAGCCATGAGTACCAAGGCTTCTGCAGACGCAGTTCCTAACAACTCAGTGTGTCTCCAGGACAGGCCTCGGGAAGACCCACCTGGGCACATGGAGTGAGGTCTGGCCAGAGCCTTTGTGTGGTGGCCGGGCCACCACTACTACGAGCAGCTCACAGACCCAGAGCACATGGCTCGCTGACCCCAGAGAGTCTTTTTAGAAGAATCCCGCTGTGAACAGACTTCCCAGGGAGTTAGTTCCATGAAGGAACAGAAGTCACCTGTCCTAATTCAATGTCCTCCACCAGAAGCATCAGAGTAAAAAGCATTTGTGCAGAATAAGTGAAAATGAATGTCAGCAATGTTCTTTTTACTACAGGACTGTATGAAGTGGAAGAAGTTTCAAGGAAAAAATTCGGGTTGACTAAGTTGGTAAACCCTGATCTTAACACAACTCACCACAACATTTCTTGAGGAATTCCCATATGTGCTGTTCACGTTAACAGAGATGGAGCCTTCAAGGTATTTTGCCACTAAATCTTCAAAAGAGGGTGCAGCATCCCCAGGATCTATAAGCCAGGCAGCAATTCTGGGATCAAGCCCTACAAAATGAACAACTACAAAGAAAAAGGCCATTTAATCACTCCACAAAAACCAAAGAACCATCCTTTTCTCAAGGGTCAAAATAATAATAATAGCATTGCCATCTAGTTATGGAGCTCAGTGCCAAAATGATGCTCCACCGTCCCTGAGTAACTCAGAGCCTTTGGTACGAGCGGCCTCCACGACCTAGGTCCCACATAGGCAATCCCCGTGGGGAACTGACCCCAGACAGCCGAAGAGGGGGACTAAACTAACGTGGAACTGGGACCTCTCACAAACGTTCAGAGGTGGTGATGAGAACCATCCGGTACTCTTCTGGCCTCCTCTCCCCCAACAGCCCCCTGCCCCTGCTCCCCAGATTTCCAACCCTGCGCCTCTCACTGGGCTGTCTTCCTAGGTGCTCCTGACTCCTCTTCAGGATGTCCAGGAGCCCAAGTCTTGTGAGCTGAAGAAAGAGCATAAGCGTCCTCATTGCCGAGTTCAGGGGTGCGGAGCAGTGGGCAGTGTATGTGAGGACAGAGATGCCTGGCATTTGGGGCATTTCCCCTGACAGGAGGAAAACCTGAGAGACCCCAGATCTCTGCTGCACTGGGATGCGTAAAACAATGCCACCCCTGGAGCTTGGGCTGTCACTGTCCCTAAATACTAGGTTTCTTATCCGAAAACCCAGGGAAGAGGTTACTGTACATCTCTGCAAGACATACGGGAAGATGCTTTGTGAAAAACAAAAACAACATTTGCTAAGTAAGTTCTAGTGCCAGAGTATTTTAAACATGGACAGGCAAGCTATAAAAGGGGGGAACTAATAAACTGAGAGATGAATCTGAATTCTAAGCAACTGTGTTTTTAAGTTGCTTTACATTTTCTAGATTTATTTATTTATTTTAGAGAGAGAGAGAGCATAAGCAGGGGTAGAGGGAGAGAGAGAGAGAATCCCAAGCAGACTCTGCACTGAGCATAGAGCCCAATGTGGGGCTTGAACTCAGGACTCTGAGATCATGACCTGAGCTGAAATTAAGACTCGGATGCTCAACCAATAGAGCCACCGAGGTGCCCCAAGTTACTTAAACATTTTGAATAATGTTACATAAAAACAAGGAATTTGCTTTTAAACAAAATTGTAGTCTTAGATCACAACACACTAAATATTATATCTTCTGGCATCTTTAAATTATGCTGTCTAAGAGATTTCTATTTGCCAATGCATCCGGTATTGTGACTTTTTTATTTGATGTCTGGGAAGTCCCTGACATTGGCAGGTTTAGAACCTTGGCTGGAACAACATGGGCAGGTGCTCTGGGACCTGCACCCACACTGGCTGCCCATGGTCTGACCCAACACCATGTGGCCATGCTAACCGACCTGGCAGACTAGTTCACTCTGCTTGCCTTTTCAGAGCTCTAATGGTCCAAAATTAAGGCCCTGCTAACATTCTTGAAAACTCCTGGGGAAGGTGTGATGGCACGGAAAGGGCCTGGGGGCTGGTTCCTGTCAACTCCTCTGCCTCACATACTCAAGCCCCCAGGACAAGGCTCCACACTGAGGAGAAAATGCCAGTAGTTGAAAGAAAAAGGCCAAAAAGACAGATTTAAAAAGAGCTAAGAAAATCTGAGAAAATGATAAAAGCAATGAAAAAAAAATCAGAACTAGAAATACCTGGAAATGAGGGGACTTAGAAAAATAAGAACTGAACAAAGAAATGAAAGGGTTCAGGAAATAAAACAAAAAATTTTTCATAAATAAAAACTGAAAAAAATAAAAGTAAAAACTGAACTGGTAACACACAAAGGCAATTGATGTGACACAGATGATGGGGGAGAAGGATATAAAAAAAAGAAATGAGAGGGGCGCCTGGTGGCTCAGTGGTTTAAAACCTCTGCCTTTGGCTCAGGTCATGATCCCAGGGTCCTGGGATCGAGCCCCGCATCAAGCTCTCTGCTTAGCAGAGAGCCTGCTTCCCCTCCTTCTCTCTCTGCCTGCCTCTCTGCCTGCTTGTAATCTCTGTCAAATTAAAATAAAGAAATGAGATTGGAAATAGATTCTAGATAAAATGATAAATAGGAAAGAGCACAGAAGTAGATTCAACATATGAAATGAGTTCAAACACCACAAAAAAGGTAAACAACCAGATATCATGTATCTCCTGACAGGAGGACCCGCCACTACCTAGGGTCAGGGTCAGGATCGGGGTCACGACTTAGTTTTGCCCTCCCCCAAATCAGGCCTGAAATCTGATCAAGCCTCTGGATCCAACTGCCAATTTATAAGAAATAGAAGGGCAAAAAGAATGTGTTAAACAGCAAGAAGGAATATGTTCTGAAAAATCCAGATGCTGGGAAATCCTACTCGATAAACAAGCTGGTTCCATCCACAAGGACAAAGTAATTACAGGAAAATAAAACAGGGAGAGAGAATATATAGATTAAAAAAAAGAAACAGGGGCACCTGGGTGGCTCAGTGGGTTAAGCCTCTGCCTTCAGCTCAGGTCATGATCTCAGGGTCCTGGGATCAAGCCCCACATCAGGCTCTCTGCTCAGCAGGGAGCCTGCTTCTCCCCTCTCTCTCTGCCTGCCTCTCTGCCTACTCGTGATCTCTCTCTCTCTCTGTCAAATAAATAAAATCTTAAAAGAAAAAAAAAAGATTCTCTCTCCTACTTAAAAAAAAAAAAAAAAAAAGAACAAGAAGCATATCACACCTATCCCAGCTTCAGGGTAACCTAACCCTAACTCTTGTTTGGATCCCAAGTCACACAAACCATAAGAAAATAAAAACAAACACAAACGATATTTAAAGACAAGGGGGGCAGCACACACACTGACCAGATATCTAGTAACACTGGAAGGTTACCACTAATCTGGGGGAGATGATGACTGCATCATTTTAAAAATGAAACCCTCATGTTCCATCACATAACTGAAATATTTACAGATGAATCATAAGATGCTTGGAATCTGCTACAAACTAACTCAGGAGGCAGGGGTTTGGAATTGTGAGGAGATACAGAGGAAAGAAGACTGGACATAAGCTGGAAACTGTTGAAGCTGGACGATGGGTACCATGTTGCCTTCCAACACCACCTCTGGCGCCCAGCGAGGGCATCTGACAGTTGGCGCCCCTCTGACACTGGCTGCTGTGAGTGCAGACCCTGCAGGCTGAGGACTCAGCCTCACAAGACCACCCCTGCTTCAGATGCCTCCTTTACCTCCCATCCACTGACTATAAATCGGGGTTCCCACGACCTCCTGCTCAGGCTCGCAGAACTGCAGAAGCACCCTGTACTAACTCATGACCCATTTATCATGAAGGACACAACTCAGGATCATCCAGACAGAAGAGACACGCAGGGCAAGGTGGGAGGCAGGGGGCACAGAGCTCCCACCCACCCAGCCCCCAGACATGCTCCCCAACCTGGGAGCCCTCCAGCTCCCCCCATCCCCTGTGCAGGGGCGGTTTATGGAGGCCCCACTGCCCGGATGCAACTGATGAGATCGCTGGCCACTGAGATAGACCACCTCTCAATCCCTTCTCTGTCCCTGGGAGTGGGGGTGTGGAACCTGAAGTCCAACCGACTAAGCCTGGAGTGGTCATTCCGTAGACTGCTCCATCCCAAAGCCGGCTAGCACTCCCCAGCTCCTAGTCCTCTCATTAGCACACAAAAGACACTCTTAGCACTCTGGGGATTGCAAGGGTCTTAGAAACCATGTGCCAGGAAGCAGGGACAAAGACTAAATATACATTTCTTATTGTATCACAGGTAATTTTGTACATGTTGGAAATGTTGTACAATCAAAACAATTTTTTTTTCCTTAACCCACTGAGCCACCCAGGCACCCCTATTTCTTTTTTTTTAATTTATATATTCTCTCTCCTTTTTATCCCCCTATAAATAGCTTATAAACTCCCTACGAATTAAACTAAAGTCTAGGGGCACCTGGGTGGCTCAGTCAGTTAAGCATCTGCCTTTGGCTCAGTTTTCTGAGTGTTTGAAGAAAACTTTGTAAACAGTCTTCCACAGTTTGTTTCTTTTTCCCCTTTGTTTGTTTGTTTCTTCAATGCCACATAGGAGTGAATCATATGGTATGTGTCTTTGACTGATTTCACTTAGCATGATCCTCTCTAGCTCCATCCACATCATCGCACAAGACAAGAGGCCATTCTTTTTCATGGCTGAGTACTATTACACTGTGTGTAGCTACACCACATCTTCTCCATGGACACTTGGGCTGCTTCCGTATCCTAGCTGTTGTAAATAACGATGCTATAAGCTTAGGGCTGCATGAATTCCTTTGAATTAGTATTTTGTATTCCTTGCACAAACAGTAGTGCATCTGCTGGGTCACAGGGTAGCTCTACTTTCAACTTTTTGAGGAACCTCCGTGCTGTTTTCCAGACTGCCTGCACCAGCTGGCATTTCCACCAGTGCATGACAGTTCCTTTCTCCATATCCTCAACAACACCTGTTGTTTCTTGTGTTGTTGATTCCATCCGTTCTGACAGGTGTGAGGTGGTATCTCATTGTGGTTTCGATGATGAGTGATGTTAAGGATCTTTTCATGTGCCTGGACTTTACTTATTTTTCTTTTTTTAAAATTATTTATTTGTCAGAGACAGAGAGAGCGTGCACACAAGCCAGGGGAGCAGCAGGCAGAGGGAGAAGCAGGTTCTCTGCTGAGCAAGGAGTCTGATTCGGGACTCAATCCCAAGACCCTGAGATCATGACCTGAGCTGAAGGCAGATGCCCAACCGACTGAGCCACCCAGGTGCCCCTAGACTTTAGTTTAATTTGTAGGGAGTTTATAAGCTATTTATAGTAACACCCCATCTGACCACGTTGCATAAGTCACTTCTTTCTTATTTTAAATTTAAAAAAGCAATATATATTTGCAAAAACTCAACCTAAAACACAGAGGGAAAGTGCCCCCTCACCCTTGGGGCACAAGGCTGCACAGCTGGGGCTTTGGAGCCACATGGCCAGGCCCCCAGAGTTGTGCTGCCCCTGCCTTCCCATGTCCCATTCTCAGGAGGAATCACTGCTGGAGCGTTCAATTTAAGAGATTATAAAAACTAAAACTTACCATGCTTCCAGCTGCCATCAATACCAAAACACTGCAGCACTGTTCGCACAAAGTCCTTGGCATTAAAACAAATAACAGGACATTTACATTTCAGCATTTGAAACAGAACTTTCCTGGAAGATGAAAAGAAATTCACTGATTCAGACATTAATTTAGAATTTCTGATCTTAGAGAAAAATAGTTTTGTTGCTCTACTGACAGGTATCACTTGCTAGTACTACCGTGTAGACATTCTTCTTCTAAGATGCTCATGGAAATTAACTTGGATCCTGTGGGAAGGTGTTACTTCTCTGCACTTAGAGATGATGAAGCTGAGACAGACAGGCCGCCCAGCTGTTCAGAGCCCATCCCTGCGGAAAGTCACATCTCGCATTCCTGATTGGAGCACACACACTCTGGACCCCTGACAGGCTCCCCAGCATGGCTCTACAGCCTGTTTTCCCAGCACACGCTCCCAACACTCTGCCCTCCGCTCCCACTGAATTGTCTTTCCTCTACTAGCACACAGTGCCTCGTCCTCTCACAGTATGGGGCCACACCACATGCTGCATTCTTGCCTGCAATTCTCCTCCTGCGATTTCTGCAAACTGCCCCTTTTGCACATGGGGAGTTGCCCCTTCTCTGTTCCTTCTCTACTCCTGTTCATGTACCAGCTGCAGCCGGGACCACATCTATACGTAATTTACCTTGAAAGTAGGCTTGCCCCATTGCACTTGTGAGCTCCTCAGATATGGGATTCTTAAGAGTCATCATTTACAGCACTAACCATGATGACACCATGCAAAACACTTCAAAGGACTGCTAACACTGAAATCTCAGCACAACCCTGTTAGGCAGGCACTAGGTCCACTTTACAGACAAGGAAACTGAGGCTCAGAGTGGCTAAACAATTTTCACAGCAAGCCCCTATCTTGCTGCTGCCAGGACCCGCACTATAAATCTTCCTTTATAGGAACCCTGTATTCATACATTAATGAGGGTCTTGCATGAGGCCGAGGGAGAATGAAAGCAGGAGCCCACTCAGCTCTGCACACAGAGCCAACGAGCGTAAGAGGTTAGATTCTGTTCCGCCTGCTGCACGAGCATTGGCATTTTCTTGTGTGGTTTCACGGGGTTTCCCTGGAAGAGGGGGCCTGGCCAGTAGGGAGGACAGAGGGTCTGGCTCTACAGACTTGGAAGGGTGCAGGGAGGAGAGAGGGGAGAGGGGCTGGAAGATTTCAGGTGCGAAGAGCTGTGTTTCCACACTGATGCCTTTGTTTGCTGCAGATGAGAAGTCCCTACTCAGGTCACCTAAGAACTGCAGGATCGCCCACTAGTAAGAGATGCAGGCTGGTGGGTTTCTATCTCAAGGTAAGACAAACAACAAAAAGAGCATCCTGTAAGACAAAGTGGCTGAAACACAGTGTGATTTGCAAGTCAGTTATGGAAGTCAATTGTGTCATGTTTGCAAACAAAAAGGCAGCCAGAATATAAAAAGCTAGACTTGAGTCTAAAAGAGGAAGCCTGAGTGGAAAGCTCAAGACTGACTAACGGCTATTTCTCGAGTCTCAGTTCCATCATCTATAAAATGGAACTAACAAGACCCAACATGTACAGTTAATGTGAAGACAAAGAGACTGCAGGTGTGTACGAAGACCTTGCATGGGTTTGCAATAAATGCTATTCGATACATTTTGTGTAAAAAAATTTATTTATGTGTGTTTTCATTTAAATGTGATTTATTTAAATTCATTTTAAATCTCCAACATACTATCATGGAATTGGGATTATTACTTCCAATTTTATGGTATGTG
The DNA here is from genome assembly GCF_963455335.1 of Martes martes. Classification (NCBI taxonomy): domain Eukaryota; kingdom Metazoa; phylum Chordata; class Mammalia; order Carnivora; family Mustelidae; genus Martes; species Martes martes. Next base: position 140,133,616 of record NC_137889.1, read on the forward strand.
AAGCCATGTCTTCATATAATTGTCTTGGAACTTACAAAAGTTAAATCTTAATATTCATTAATTTAGAATTAAAAATACAACTGAATAAATACTTGTGAAGCACACGCTCGGTCACATTGTCCTTGGCTTGTGGAGACACAGGAATGAGCAAGACATAAAAATCCCTGGCGACAGGGGCAGCGTTTTGCACACATGCACCATAGGGGGGATGTGCGTGGTGGGTGCGGGGCAGGGTAGGGGGGCACTACTGTGCACAGTGAGCAGGGAAGGCCCTCGGACCATGCTGTAACACCACAGGGAAGACTTGAGGGGTAAGGTGAACAAAAGTCCTCTTGAAGAGGGAAAGTTCTCTACAGAAAATTTTACCTGATACATGTGGAAGAAATGATAAACACAGAAAAAATCACCATCTTCTGGGAGTACTTAAAAAGCGATTTCAACAACCACCATGGGGACATTCACAACAGACAGAGCACGCTGACACCACTCAGCCCACGGCTCCATGAGAACATCACAGATGTGAGGACAACATGACTTCATAGCAAAAGGTAGCCAGATCGAGGGCAGGGCGCCCAGCCAAACGTGACGTTCAGAAAAATAGTAGATAAAATTTTTATCTGAAAAAATATAGAAATCTTTTTTATGAGATGTATGCCTGTAGTGTAAGAATGTTTCTTCCAACACTTGGGACATAATTATACTAAAAAATTGTTTTATCTGGAATGCAAACTTAGCATCCTGCATTTTTATTTGCTAAATCTGACCATCCAGCTGCACTGCAGATGGGGTGTGAGGTGGGCAGCACCACCCAGGGAAGTTCCCTCGAGACAAGAGCTGGAGCAGGATAATGGGGCTTGCAGGATGAAGATCTAGTCTATAGAAGTACGGAGGAAAGGGAAACAAGGCAAGGAACTCCACAATTACAAAATAGGTAAGCCCAGGACATGGGGCCTCCTGCAAGATGGGGTCAGAGGTCGGAGACAAGAAATGTCACGCGTGACTGTGTTGGTCCTGATCCCAGTAGATCGAGTGTAGGGGGACATTTAAAAACATTCAGGTAACTTGAAATGTGGACTGAATATTAAACTTGCTAAGTCTGAGAACGGCACTGTGTCCAGGTGAAGAAGAGCCCAGGTGTTTTAGAGCTGCCTCCTGAGCCCTGGGGGCTAAAACGACTGTCTGGGATTTTCCCTAATCCCTGTTCCCTACCCCTCTCCTCGAAAAGGGGCCGATGAAGGAAGCACAGAAAAACCTTTGGTAACTGTTTGGTCCCAATGGGTGTGTATACAGAGCTCATTACACTTCTGTCTCTAGCGTCAAGTTTTCATAGTTTGCTTTTTTGTGTTTTGTGGGGGGTTTTGATTTAGAGGAATGGGGCAGCACACCCTGTGGGCCCCTGGGAGCAGACTGCAGGGTTGGGGGAGAGTGGCACAAGGAAGACCGTCCGGGAGAGCAAGGAGGCTGGGGTACAGTGAGAACAGGGGAAGAGGAGCTCCCAGGCCTGGGGAGGGGCCATGGGCAGACCTGCAGGCATCGCTGGGAGCTGTCGCAGGGCTCTGAGTAGGGAGTGTGTGCCCTGACTTAGTGCGTAGACCCTCTCTGGGAGCCGGGTGGAAAACAGGCCAAGGGGCAGGTGGAGGCAGCAGGCCCTTGGGAAGCCCCTGCCTGGTTCAGTGTCGGGGGGAGCAGGGGAGGCCTGCACCACACGGCAGCAGCAGAGGGCAAGGGCAGTCAGCTGCTAGCTGTACTGTGAAGGCAGAGCCAGTGGGGTGTACTAAGAGCTTGGATGAAAATAAGAGAGAAGTTAAAGAAAATGCCAAGACTGTTAGCCTGAGCTCATGGAGAGCAAATGCTGACGTTAACCTTGACCACAAAGGCTGTCAGAGGTGGGTTTCAGGAAGACAGAAGCTCTGTTTTGCATGTGTTAAGGCTGAAGTGACTGTCAGATGTCCAAGTAAAGAGCACTGAGTGGGATATATACATCCAGAATTCAGAAAAGGCCATCCAAACATTAGGACTATTCCCACGGAGGTCTTCCACAGAATAGGTCTGCCTAATTGTTCTTTCAAAAGAGAACAGTATAAAAATAAGGCTATGGTTTCCTGCGAGCAGGCTGCTCTATTAGTCATATGTTGTCCCATTCTCACCAAAAATTATTGCAGTACAGGTGCCTGATGTTAAGTTTATGATTATTGAGGCATTCATTTCAAAAGACATCCATATTGCCTGCTGTGTAACAAGCCACTGGCAAAACACCCAAACAAGGAACAAGGCCACCCCCACCTGTGAAAATCCCCCTCCATATAGGCCAGGGGCATCTAGACACCTGACCTGTGACTGATCCTGCTTTTCCTCCTGAACCCTAACTCTCACTTTTATGACTTCTATTAGCCAATAAAAGTAAAACCTTGAAACCCCCAGACCGCAATCCTCACACTGTACTAAAGGCAAAGCCTCAGGCCTGCACCTTCTCTTTCTCTAGCTATGACTTTGCTGTGTGGCTCCTGGTATGGTGTGTATCCTCTAGGGCCTGTGAGTAATGAATCTTGTTCCTCAGAGTTCCCTGATGGTTTTTGCTGAATTGTGTCCTATGATGCTAAGAACTCTAAGAATTGGGCCAGCCACAGCACTGGCCCCCGGCACTCCTCACCGAGACAACACTGATGCAGCAACTGCCTACAACTCCCCCACGGCCCAGTGAGACTGTAGGAGGCCCACAGGGCCAGGCCCAGACCCCACCTTCCCACCCCGAGGCCCTGAGGCCCCGTGAACACCTCTTCGGGACAGCAGTTTCAAGATCTCCCGCTAGGCAGCTAAGGGGCTAGGACTTGGAGGGCTGGGCAGGCCGGAAGTGGATGTTGCCACCCAAGACAGAAACCCCTTCAGGCTGACAACTCCTGCTAAGAGCTGTGAGGAGGGCAGAGGCTGGAATCCACAACAGGGCTTTTCAGAATCACAACGTGGCAGCTCAAACATCCTGCTCATTCTAAAACTGTCCCATTTTAGGGGCTCCTGGATGGCTCAGTTGTTAAGTGTCTGCCTTCTGCTCAGGTCATGACCCCAGGGTCCTGGGATCGAGCCCCACGTTGGGCTCCCTGCTCCACAGGAAGCCTACTTCTCCCTCTCCCCCTGCTTGTGTTCCCTCTCTCACTGTCTCTCTCTGTCAAATAAATAAATAAAGTCTTAAAAAAAAATTGTCCCATTCTAAAGGGGCAGGTCCAAGTGAGCTATATCCTATTTCCACAGAAGGAAGCTTTGAAACTAGCATGAAATTAGGTAGTACTAAGGACAATTTACTTTCTAACACTGTAAGGCAGTGAGATAAGGAAAATCATTTGGGACTGTGGTCACAGCAACAGATCTTCAGGCCTCGGGACCAACCTTTTCTCACTAACTTCGCATTGAGATGTTTCAAAACCTGGAGGAGCTCCCATGGAAGGACGGACCCTTTATTCCAGAAGCTCTCTGAGGGAAAGCAGGCCAGTGTGTGCAGAGCTTTCTGTCATTTAGATCCATTTTATTTTCACGTACCCATACAAAACCTCTAAATTTTAAATAATTCGAGCTTGGGAGACTTTCAATTGGACCCAACGAAGCAGACATGTACGCAGGAAGTAAGGCAGTGGGAGATTTCTGACCTGGCAAACTGATTATATGCTTCTTGCTCTCGGCCCCCAGTGGAGGACTGCTCTGTTTCAAGGTAGATATACTGCTCACGGAGTGTGGAGCCTTCCCCCAGGACACCATCAGAGGCCGAGACCTCCAGAGGACCGCTGCCGTTTACACGGCTCTGCAGTAACACTGCAATTCCTTTAACAGAGGGAACCAGAGCCTATGAATACAAATACAGTTTCCAAATTAAACACAATGTATTTATTCAAGAAAGGTATGTCTTACAATTAAACAGAGAGAAAAGGTCTACAATTAAATTTGTAAATAAATAACTCTCTTAAGGACAGTCAAGGCCAAAAACCAAACCCATGATCTTACTCTTCAAATCTGGTCTCCTCCCTAGTCAACATCATAACAGAAGCCTTAGCCAGTGTAACACAATGGGAAAAGGAAATAAAAGGCATATAAATCAGAAATGAAGAACTACACCATCCCTATTTACACATGACACAAATGTCTGCATAGAAAACCCAAAGGAATTAACAAAAAACTCCTGGAACCAATATGAGAGTTTAGCAAGGTTGCAAGAAACAAGATTAAAACACAACATCAATTGTATTTCTACACACTCTCAGTGAACATGTAAAACTGATCTTTTTCTAAAAAAATATATTACCAGGGGTCACCTGGGTAGCTTAGTCGGTTAAGTGTCTGACTCTTGACTTCAGCTCAGGTAATGGTCTCAGTGCTGTGAGACTGAGCCCCGCATCAGGCTCCATGCTGGGTGTGGAGCCTGTTTAAGATTCTTTCTTTCTCTCTCTCTCTCTCTCTCCCCTTCTGCTCCAACCCCCACACGTGTGCACACATGTGCTCTTTTTCCCTATTCTATTCTAAGTAAGTAAAATTTAAAAATGAAAATAAAAATAAAAAGATGTGTTACCATTTATAATAACCATTCCAAAAACAGAAATGCTTTTTTTTTTTTAAGATTTTATTTATTTATTTGACAGAGAGAGAGAGTGAGAGCAGGAACACAGGCAGGGGGAGTGGGAGAGGGAAAGCAGACCTCCGCCGAGCAGGGAGCCTGACACAGGGTTTGATCCCAGGACACTGGGATCATGACCTGAGCCAAAGGCAGATGCCCAATGGCTGAGCCACCCAGGTGTCCCCCCCCCAAAAAAATACTTAAATAGAAATTAACAAAACGTGTACAGGATCTGTATGCCATGTGACATGACAAATACTGGTGAAAGAAGCCAAGGAAGACCTAACTCACAGAGAGACAGCCCGCGTGAGGATCACAGAGGCTTTAACCCACTGAGCCACCCAGGTTCCCAGCAAGTCACATTATAATCAAATGGCTTAAAACCAATGATAAAGAGAAAACCTTAAAAGAAGGTGGCAGGGGCACCTGGGTGGCTCAGTTGGGTAAGCGTCTGCCTTTGGCTCAGGACATGATCCTGGGGTCCTGGGATCGAGCCCTGCATTCTGTCAAATAAATAAATAAAAATCTTTTTAAAAAAAGAAGAAGCAGGGGCAGGGGCCAGGCAGTTGGGGTAGAGGCATCACCCAGACAGAGATAAAGCGAAGTGAGACAGCAGATCTCCGGTGGGAAACAAAGCAAGCTGGAAGACAGTGGAGCAAAGTCTTCCAACTGCTGAAAGAAAAAAAAAATACTATTGACTTATAACTCTTTAGCAAGCAAAAATATCTTTCAAAAATGACAGGTAAGGGGTGCCTGGGTGGCTCAGTGGGTTAAAGCCTCTGCCTTCGGGTCAAGTCATGATCCCAGGGTCCTGGGATCGAGCCCTGCACCGGGCTCTCTGCTCAGCAGGGAGCCTGCTTCCCCCTCTCTCTCTGCCTGCCTCTCTACCTACTTGTGATCTCTTTCTCTCTCTCTGTCAAATAAATAAATAAAATCTTTTAAAAAAAATGACAGGTAAAGCTAGATTTGTATGCTACACAGAAAACTACAAAACACTGTTAAAAGAAACTGAAGGTTTAAGTAAATGAAGGGAGCATCCCCTGTTCACAGGCCCAAAAACTCAATACTGTCAAGATGGCCAAACTCCTAAAGTTCATCTATCAACTCCACACAATCTGCATCAGAATCTCAGCTGTGTGCCTGGAGGAACTGAAAAGATGATGCTAACATTTATATGGAAACGCAAAGTGACAAGAATACCCAAAACAATCTTCAGAAACACAGAGTTGGAAGACACACTCCCAGACTGCGTGGCACTGGCATCAGGACAGACACACAGATCTATGGAAAGACAAGAGTGTCCAGAAATAAACTCCTATATTTACAGTCAAATGAGTTTCAGAAAAAGTGCCAAGAAAATTCAATGGGGAGAAAAGAGTCTTACCAACAGTGTTGGGAAAGTTGGGTATCAACACACAAGAGGTTGGTCTGTGCCCCTTATCTCACACCACACACAAAAATGAACTCAAAGTGAGCCACAGATTTTAATGGAAGAGCGAAAACCATAAATTCTTAAAAGAAAACAGAAGTAAATCTTTAAGACCTGGGATAGGGAAAGCATTCTTAAATATAAAACAAAAGTGCAAGCAATAGAAAAAATTGGTAAATTGGAATTCATCAGATTTTTAAAATTTTGTGTTTCAAAAAACATGAGTAAGAAATTGAAAAAAATAAGCCACAGATTTGGGGAACTACAAATCACAGACCTGACAAGGTACTCATATCAGAATATAGAAAGAAGGCTTACAGATCCAAAATAAGACACAAACAACCTGATTTAAAAACGGGCAAAAGATCTGAACAGACATTTCACCACAGAGCACATGAGAAGATGTTCAAGGTAATTAGTTATTAGGGAAATGCGATTTAAAACCACAGTGAAATACCACTTCACACCCACCAGAACGGCTAAAACCAGACAACAAGGATTGGCAAGAAGGTGGAGGGCTTGGAACCTTGGCATGTTGCTGCTGGAATGCTTAAAAAGGCATCCCCACTCTGGAAGACCTTTTGGCAGCTTCTTAAAAATCTGAAGAGAACTATGCACTACCAGTCACTCAGCCCTGGGCGGGTGGGGGATTCAAATCTTATTCATAGCTTGCTTATCAAAATCAGACACTAAGAAAACGGGGTTCTTTTATGGTGCCAAAGAAAGAAACAAAACCCAACACTGTTCACTAACCTGCTCAGCTCTTAGCTGGGTTGAACCGTCCTCATATATCAGCGTTATGACCACAGCCACTGCCTGTTTGAGCATCTCAACCAGCTGGCTTTTCTCCAAATCATCCAAACACCTAATGTCACAAAAATGGTCTCCACATGCCCTTGCATTCCCACAGTGTAAGTGGGCTTCAACCTCATCAGCGTCTTCTTCCAATGCCACATGTTTACTTGTTTTCCCTGAAAAATGAGATGTACTACATTTTCTTTTAAGATTCATGGGCATTTCTTTCTCTTCATTATTTTTATTTTCCTTTAGGAAATGCTTTCTTTTACACTCTGTTTTCTGTAGGACTGAAGCCTCTTGGTTACACTGTGGAATGAAACAACTGGGAGGAGCCAATGAGCTGATGTTCTTCTGGTTTTGGTCAGCTGACGACTGATCTGTGAGTCTGATACTGGAGGCGGGAAGACAGAGCTTGATGGACACGCCTGACGTCTGGCTTGTAGAGGAATTCAGATTCTGTAGAAAAACATGAAATGGGGATGCCTGGGTGGCTCAGTTGGTTAAGCAACTCCCTTCGGCTTAGGTCATGATCCTGGAGTCCCAGGATCGAGTCCCATATCAGGCTCCCTGCTCGGCAGTGAGTCTGCTCTCCCTCTGAGCTCTCCACTCTCACACTCTCTCTCTCAAATAAATAAATTAATTAATTTTAAAAAAGAAAAGAAAAACATGAAATGTTTCACTAGAATGTAGATTCTTAAGACAGATCTATAAACCAAACTAATTTCTGGTAAGCTTTGTCTAAGGTAAAGTGGGGACACAGCTTCACATTATCTATGATCAAACTTTCTAAGGAAACAATATAGTAGCTTCTAGAGCAGTAATTTTTCTCAGCCCAGGTAGAAGTGCATATCTGAACCATGGACTGGAGTAGACAGGAGTCCCAGAAGTCTCCAGCCATACCCGGAGCACATAACGACAGGTGCCATGGATGGGAGCATGTTTCAGATGCGCCCAACACTCAAGACGAGTGATTTACAACTTCCAGGTAAAGGCCACTTACAGAACAAATGAAATCACCACAACTATTTGATAATATGTTCCTCTGTTTACTAAAATTTTTAAAACTATAGCTCAACGGCAATCCTTTTCCTGTCTTGATCTAGTACTGTGCAATATTCATTCATAAATTCACCAACCGAGGGTAAAAAAAAGAATCTCTACCCATCTCATTACTGTATTCATTTAGAATAAAATGTATATTAAGAGCTTATTTTTCAGATTTGTGTTGTATTTGTTTTAAACAAATGTATATTAATAGAACCTTAAAAATAATTTCAGAGGAAAATGTTTCAGTGTTTGGCATATGGTCACAGAAAATTTAAGTTTATACTCCTGTTTTAATTACAGAAAAAATATTACATGGTTTCAAGAAAAGACTTCCAAGCATAAAGTTATATTATGTTAATAATTCTGCAGAAGAGGATACAAGAAAAGGAGTTTGAAGAGCAAAAAGGAAATACAAAAATCTAGATTGCTGAAGAATATCTTGCTCATGTTGTTTTTAAAGGGATGCTTATGGGTATTAAGCTACCAGAGTACAGTATTTAGATTCTAGTGGTTTTATTTTAATGACAATGTAATCATTTTTAAAATGTCAATGCTGTCAATACACCAGGAATTATATACTGTGAAACATTTTAAACTTGTTCTGAATATTTTAAATATCGACTTAAAAATGTCATGAGGTGGGGCACCTGGGTGGCTCATTGTTAGGCATCTGCCATTGGCTCAGGTCATGATCGCAGGATCCTGAGATAGAGCCCTGCACCAGGCTCCCTGCTCAGCTGGGAGTCTGCTACTCCCTCTTCCTCTGCCTTCCCCTCCCCTTGCTTGTGCTCTCTCAATCTCTGTCAAATAAACAAAATCTTTAAAAAATGTATGTCATGAGGTATATGGGCTTTTCAAAATTCTTTTGTGAGAAAAGCAGCAAAACACTGGTGAGCCGGTGACAGGAGGGCCACGCCAGAGCAGCGCTGAGAGAAAAATCTCGCTGGCCTCTCCCCCAGCTTCAGGGCAAACCATTATCCTGTTAACCCCAAGGTGAATCCTGCCATTCCCACTTTACCACAGGGAGTTTCAGTCAGACTGAGCTAGGCAAGGCTTTGAACACAAGCAGTTTTTGCCCCAGAACCTATTCTCTTGGCCACTGTGTCTCCCATACCAGGTCTTTGGTGAGATGACCTCTTCTTTCCCCTCCCCTCAGGCCCACAACACAGCTCACCCACGGAGAGTTGTGTCCATTTCCTTCTGAAACTTCTCTGTATTTCAGCTGTCCCACAGCCCCAGCTTTCTTCCTAACCTAAACATTTCTGCCAAGTACCCCCCCACTCTCTAAAGGTGAGGCTCCTGGTCATCCTGTAGATGTCGACTCAGGCAGAATTTTCACACTTCAGGAGAATTCCCAGACTATGACCCTCCTCCCACCCAGGAAAAAAAAAGAGCACAAAAACTGGGTGAGTGGTATCTCCTACTGTCCTTGGGACTGACCCCTACCATGGCACCCAATGCACCATCCCGTGGGGTCATGGCACTTTTGTGTCTTTTCCTCTCCCATCCAGCAAGTTCAACTGTGAGCTCCTGGAGAAGAACTCCATTCTTGATTTTCTGAAGCGTGGGAGCCACAGTGCCTAGCATACATTAGACACTTAATAAGCATGTGTTGAACGAGTGAAAGTTATTTAGAATTAATCATATTTGCAATGATTTACCCTTTTTTCCAGTGATTGATTCTCATTTTCAAGAATTACTCTATACTTATTACAGGAACTGTTTACCACTTCTGCAGCTTCTAAAAACACAAAAAGGAAACGTGCATTAAAGAAACATTGAATCTAAGTCATATAATTAGCTAAACATTGAAAGTGGCCTCGACAACCATGTCACTTACTCATTATTTACTTATGTAAAACAGTGAAATAATATTCAGACCCAAAATGCATACTACCATTGCAATAAATATTTATGTAACATATCTTCAAATTATCTGGAGACAGAGCCACGTAATCATGACACATTTATTAGAATTATTTCTTGGTATTTCCGCTGAATACTGGAGTCTGAAAACCCAAGTTCAACATTTTGTGGAAACCTTGAAAGTATTAAAGGTTTGAGGAAATTCCTATAATGAATGATATTGCAATGGAACAATTAGAGGTTCAGTAAAGTATCATTAATACAAACCTCTCTTTTAAATTTTGTTTTGATATTAATAAGCCTGGGCTGAACAGTAAGTGATGGAACCACATTCAACCCCAGGCAACATGACTCAGGTGTTCGTGCTCTTAGCACTGTGATTTATGTTCTCTCTACAGCAACAATAACAACCAAGGAATGCAAACAGCGGGAATCTTTGCAGTAGAAAGAACGTAGGATAAATTTAACAAAAAGGCATGAGGCACTCTATGATGAAAAGTTAAAATCTCACAAAGTGGCATAAAACTAGATCTCTACAAATGGAAAGACATAGCATCCAGATGGGCACAAAATGTCCAATTCTTCCAAAAACAAATTTAATGCAATTCCAGTTAGAGACACTACAGAACTCTTTCAATTGAAAAAAGTGTCAAAGTGCATATGAAATATTAAATATTTGAAAACAGACACAAAAGGTAAGTTAAAAACCGATAAAAGACTCGCCTTGCTGGATTATCAGAATATACTCTTTAGCCCCTGCAATCAAATTCACGTTATATTCAAATAGGAAGAGTCAAAAGATTTCTAGAACAGAACAGACAATGCAGAAACTGACCCAAGGGTTTATGAGACTCTACTACATAACAAAGATGGCATCTCAATTCAGTAGAAAACAACAGATTAATAAACAGGGATAGCAGTGCTGCTTCTGAAAGAGCAGAACACACTGAGAAAACCGTTTGGAAGAAACATGATAAAGGGCTGATATCTGTGTTTTACAGAGAGTCCTTAAACACTGGCAAAAAAAAAAAAAAGAATTCAATTTTAAAAATTAGCAAAAGATAGGAAGAAGCAGTACACAAATTAGCAAATCCAAGAAACAAACATGATATAATACTCAAACTCACTAGTGGTCAGGGAACCAACCAGAAATGGACGGAAGATGTAGTTTCAGGCATTGCTGGTAAAAATGTGAATAGCTAGAATCTTCGTGGAAAGCAAACTGTCAACACCTATTGAAATTAAAAACATGCATCATCCGTGAGAGTTGGCAAGAGCACTGCCCCAAAGGGGGCAAAGACGGGCTTCCAGGCTGCTACTAATGTTGTTTCTTGATCTGCGTGAAGGTTACAGGTGTGTTCGGTTTGTGAAATGTAGGGTTATAAACTTAGAATGTATGTGTTTTGTGTGTAGAATGTGTGTGTGTGTGTGTATGTGTAACCTCAATAAAAACAAAGGTATGAAGTATATAAATCATCTAACCAAACAACCTCACTATTGGCTGTTTCATAGAAACATATGCAACAGTAAATAGGTCTAAACCGAAACATCTATGGCAGTGTATTGGTTTACGGCAAATAACTGAAAGCAAAGCAGATACCAATCAAGAGAGGAGGTGATGAATAAATTATGTAACATCTACACCATGAAGCACACAGCCACTGAAAAGAATGACTTAGAGCTTTATTGGCTGCCTTGAAAATGCAGAATCTGTGAAAATATCTCATTTTTGCAACCCATGACCAAATCTCCCCATTTTTGTATGTATGTTATACACACCCAGTGGCACAGGCCTGGTCCCCAGGAGGCTGACTCTGAAGTGATTTGCATTTGGAAAAGTTATTGGGGAGTGCTCTCAGGATCAACGGGTACAAGAGCATGACAGGAGGACCGGGCATCACTTCAGAGGCCTGCTTGCGACCTGGGTGGCCTGTAGAGTTATCCCCCAGTGGGTCAAGGGGGCAGGACTTTATAAGCCAGCACCAAGCAGTCATTGTGTCAGATGCCCCTGGGAAAGGAGTGTGCAGCTGAGACAGCCACCTGGAGAGGCTGTGTTGTGAGCAGACAGACAGGCAGACCCTCCCAGCTGGTGGGGTGACAAATGGCTTAGTGCTAGTGCGGGAGCGTGGGCATCCACAGGGCTCACTGCTGTCCTCTGCTGTACCACACCACTCCCAGCCACTTGCTGCAGATACATTTCTGAAAGCAGCTCCTTCAGGATTCTGGTGGGCCTCTGGCTGGGGAAACTTTTAAAGGGAAGGTTAATGGGATGACCTGCATTCCCTGGTCACAGCAGCTAGTTTCAAAGCTATAAAGGAGATTCGTGTTCCTGCTCAAATGCACATTCTAGAATCCCCTCAACCTGGCTTAGCACCTCTGCTGGTCTAGGTGGCTTACCCGACCAATGGAGTTACCCAAACCTCTCATCCCTGAGAGGTGTAAGTTCCTGGCCACCATGGTCACTGCACTGGCCATGAGATTTGGACAGAGGACAGAGGTGACCAAGTGCATGCTCTCCTGCACCATCATGTAACAGCAACCCTGACTTCTGATGACCAGGACGCATCCCAAGCAGGGTGCAGATCACACGCCCTGCCTGACAGTCTCTTGGCCTAAAACTATTGAAAGGACAGGGCAGCAGCTGCAGCTTCAAATTAAATGGTATTCTTCCCGCAGCCCCGGAGGACTTGCCCTCTGACAGTAAAGCCTCATTCTGCAGAACCCAGAGGTATTGGGGGAGAGACAGATTTACTGACTGGAGCCCTGGAAGTGATAAGCTGGACCACTCCCACATCCCCCTTTAGGTTTGTAGGCCCCTTAATTTCACATACTGGGGACACCACCCTCTGGAGGGGACTCCTCCACGCTGCACCTGCTACAGATTCCTCCATCGGGGTGGTGTTGCTGGGTGTGTGACTGAGGGAACCCTTGGGTCCCATAGTCACGTGCCCACTGCTGCTCCCGTGCTGTATAGTGGGTGCCCACATCCAATGCAATGCTTGTGGGACTGTCAGTGGATCAAAGGCTCTGAGCCTTGGATCACAGGGCTAAGGCCCTGCACACGGGAAAGGGAAAGTCATGCCTGGAATGGGTCAATGCACCCTTAGGGGGACAAGAGATTCAGTGTCATCAACTTGCCACCAAGTGACTGTTTCCTCAAAGGATGCTATTACTATGGTGTTTGGTCTGTTGTTGGAAGGTTGGACACTCAGCAGAGGCATTAACTAGATCAGCCCTGGTGAGTGGGAGCGCAAGTGGTTGGGTCCAGGCGAGGCCTCCACCCCACCCCGTGGCCACTCGAGAGCCCCAGGTGCTTGTACTGGGACAGCAGGTGACAGGCTAGTACATGATATGCAAGTCATTCCCACTGTTCATTCCTTCAGCCCTCTACCTCAGGGAGCTGCTCTGTCTGCTTTACTGTGTTTAGTTCTTTACTCCTTGGTAGCTAATCCCCTTACTAGCTAACGTGCTGTACCTTTCCCTGTTCAAATTACCCTACAGTTTGTTCCACCTGACTGGCGCATGTCTCATGGGCTTCAACAGGCCCAGTTGGCCCTTCTTGGCTAAGCTGCTGACTTAATGGCCAGGAGAGGAGGAGGCAAAAATTTCTCCTTCTAGAACAAGCATCCCATACGGTCTTCAGCAATGGTGGGAAAATGAAACACTGCCTTAACAGAGAAGTAGACACTTCGGCATGCCCCAGAGGCATCTAGGATTCAGGATTTGAACATGCCGATCCACATGTCCCCATGCCAGATCTCAGGGTCTGGTCCCTCTTCCTGATCAAGGCCCTGACCTTGAGGTAGCACACCTGCCTGGGCTGAGAAGACAACCTTCTCTAGAGCTCTCCAAGTCTCAGGACTAAGCACTGGTCTGTAGCTGCGAGTGGTCTCTTTGCAGACTACCAGGGAAGCCCCCTGATTACCACATTTAGCCTTTAACCACTAATCACTCTCAGCCCTTGTCTTTTTCCTAAGGATTTATCATTCCTAGCCACAGCCACCAATACCATTGTCTGCCACACCATCCATCCCCAAAGTTGCAACTGCACTGCTGCCAGTCCTAGTTTGCCTACCACCTGTGATGGTCATCAGTGCCAAACACCACAACACTGCGTGTGCTCAGACCACTCCTGGCACCAACTGTAGCAGATCAGGTTCCTGGGAACCAGACTGAGCTTCGCCCAAAGGAAGCTGATGGGGGATGGAAGGACTGAGTGAAGGGGATGCTCCCGCATGGTACCATTGCAAGACCTCAGTCAACCCCACTGCAGGCGGAGAGGGGTCTGGATGGCACAGCACAGCCACATATGCAAGCTAAAATTAATCACAGAAAGAAATGGAGAAAAACATAAAAGGGACAAAATAAGTTTATTAGCTTGGGTTAGTAACAAGGGGAGGGTTCAACAAACACAGCAAAAGTCTGAACTAAGAAAACAATGTGCAGATGAACCCTTTCACTACTTGCCTGTGTGTATAAGCATTTAAGAAAATATTTATTAAATGTGGGATTATTTTGGTTATTTTGGTTTTGTTTAAAAGAATTTCCTAAGTATTACCAAAAAAAAAAAAAAAAAGAACCCTCCCAAAATATCGAGAAAAATATTTACAACATATATAAAAGAAGTCCCTCAAGGGGGCCCCGGATGGCTCAGTTGGTTAAGTGTCTGCTTTCGGCTCAGGTCGTGATCCTGGGGTCACGGGATCGAGTCCTGGATCGGGCTCCCTGCTCAGCGGGGAGACTGCTTCTCCCTCTGCCTCTGCTGCTCTTGCTGCTTATGCTTTCTCGCCATCAAATAAATAAAATCTTTTAAAAAAAAAAATCCTTCAATATGTGTTGTGTGTAGAAAGCTCTTACACATTCATGAGAGGAATCCACAGGTGAGTCCAGCTGTGGCAGCATTCAAGGAGAGAACAGCTCAGCCCGCCTCACAGCTGGAAGCACACCAGCAGTTAGAGGGCCACCCAACAAGCCGTCTAACGTCTAACTCACAGTGTGCTCACTGGAGCTGCAGGCGAACCCAGTGCAGTTCACATTAAAAAGGCGTGCTGGTGGCAGTGTTCTGAGCAACAGGCCTGGGTGACTCAGTCAGCGGGGCACCCAACTCTTGATTTAGGCTCAGGTCATGTTCTCAGGATCCTGAGATGGAGCCCCACATTCAGTTCCAACACTCAGCAGGGGATGGGAGGGTCTGCTTCCTCTCTCCCTCTGCCCTTCCCCCCACTCGTGCTTTCTCTCTCAAATAAGTCTTTAAAAAAAGTTGAGAGCAGGAACAGGGTGGGCGGGGAGAGGGAGAAGCAGGCTCTCCGCTGCGCCAGGAGCCCAACATGGCACTCCATTCCAAGACCCTGAGATCATGACCTGAGCCAAAGGCACACACTTACCTGAGCCACCCAGGTACCCCACAAAAAGTATTTTGAGCAGGACCTTGTAAAATGCTGCTCTCACCACTCAACTGAATTAAAGAGAAAGAAAAGGGTAAGTAGAGGATGATACTGGAAAATGTCACATTTGGAGGTTGCAGCCAAATATGAATGGGGTGTAAAGTAAGAGAGGGAGGTGGTGGGGCAGAAGACTGAAAAAAAAAAAAAAAAAAGATTGAACAGGGCAACCAGGGGTCTCTCGGAGTACATGGGATGTTTCTGTAGGTGAATTCTGCAGAGGGCAGGGACAAGAGCTGAGCTAGTTCTAGCAAAGGTATGAGGGCAAGATAAGGGGCAATAATGAAGGCAAATAGCAATGAGAAAGCCACTGCCAAAATCCAAGTGAGGAGGAAGGCAGGCTTGTATGAGGGCAGTATGGATTGAAATCCAACACCTGGCAGGGCTTGCCAAGTGACTAGACATAAGGATTTTATACTTATTTAATAGAAATAAAAATAATACATGTTTTTCCATTATACTCTCGACTATAATGAACATAACTGAGACAGATCTGTTTAGTCATTTAATTTTATGTTATCTGTCCTTGAAATCGCAAGGATTTCTATTGGATGGTGGGATAAAGACATCCTTCACATTAATGAACTGGATTTTCAGGAATATTTACCTTTGGGGTCTCAAACTGTATTACTTTGTAATGTCTGTAAAAATACACACACACACATATATGTACATATTATAAACACATATATATAAATACACACACACACACACACACATATATATATATGTTTTTTTTTTTTTGCTGGAAAACCAAATTCACATCTAAGCTATTAAAATAAAAAACAATTGTACCAGAAAACGTTATTTGATTTCTATAGCTACTCAGACAAAGCAGAGACATCTTCTAATAACACGTGATGACTCCTCCATATAGCGCTGGACATGGCCGCGGGTCAGCTGATAACCCTGGGCCGCCCTGCAAACTCCTCCTCCCTCATAATTACCAAAAGCTTTCAACAGCATTACTGACCCATCAAATGACAACAAAAATTTAAGTGAGATGAACCCACTTTTCAATGTAGTTTAAAGGTGCATGGATTGAAGTACAAAGCTAAGCCACAGTCACAAAAGACCCAACAAGACAATAGCTGGAAGAACAAAGTTTATTTCTCTTTCATGTTCTGAGGGGAGTATTCTCAGCTGGCTGGACATGCTTCATGCAGCCTCTCCAGGACTGGGGTGCTTCCAACACGTCGTGCAATCCTCCAGGACACGGCTTCAAGTGCAGAGTTCAAAAGGAGGGTTCCTGCTGGAGGGCAGGATACAGTCCTGCCCTGGACATGACACACACCACCTGAGCACGCATCCCACTAACAGGCACGCGGGTCACACCCGATGGCAAGGAGACAGAGCATGTAGTCTGAAGGGCAGGACAAACGCTGGCATGGAGTACAAGTAATCTCTGCCCCAGAAGTACTCTGGAGCAACACAAAATGCCCATGGTCAGGAAGTGGAAGAGACGGCCACAGGTCAGGACGATGCCTACCTTGAGCAGGGAGGGAGTTCTCACTGAGAAAGAAACTTCGAGGTTCTGGATGCAAGGACATGGAAGTCCTCTTCATCTTCATTCGTTAAACTGTAGTTTAAGTTTTTGCATATTTTGTGTTTTCACAGCAGAGAATAGGTAAGTATGTATGTATTCATAAAAGATTTTATTTATTTGACAGAGAAACAGCGGGAGAGGGAACACAAGCTGAGGGAGAGGGAGAAGCAGGCTTCCTGCCGAGCAGGGAGCCCACCATGGGGTCAGATCCCAGGACCCGGGGATCATGACCCGAGTTGAAGGCAGAGGTTTAACCCACTGAGCCACCCAGGCGCCCCTATCAGTTTTTAAAGGGAAGTACACTTCCACCTCTGTCAAGTGCACACTGCTATTTTAGAAAGTATACAGAACAAAGGAAAAAACTCTTCGACGTTTAAATATTTATCTTCTTTACTATTCACACCCCCATCCCCCAAAACATTATCAACTGCTAGGTATGTGGTCCATACCCAAAATTTCCTAGCAGTTCATTTACCAATGACTTTCTATTATGAGGCTCGTGAGCAACAGATGCCTGAATACGAACAGATCGAAATGTTCGGTGCTACTATATCTTAATCAAGAAACTACACTTACACAGCTTCTGCACTATTTGTCAACGCTCTCAATGACTTCATCACAATCACTCAATTATATCTCACGTATAACTTACTACGCAGAAAAGAAACGACAAATTATTGGCCCAGACTTAAATATTAAAACACAAGCAACAACAAACTGCTTTGCAAGTAAAACAAAGAACTGGTGTTCCGAAAGTCTCAGTCACACATAGCCACTGCTATGTGACATCACATCATAAACACACACACCTGAGAGCTCATAGCTCTCGGGCAGCGTAAGAGACACACGCCATCAAACCCCCTTCTCCCATCCGCCACACACAGCAAGGAAGTACTACGTCCACGTGCGTCCAATGACCCGAGAGCTAAGGCCGAAACAGCTGACTCAGATTCTCAGGAAATGTCTGACAGAAACGCCTGGAATAAGGCAGACAGTGTTTCCATTTTATAGCAGTAAGGGCCGAAAGAGAATGTGCACTCTAGTGAGATGCTCAGTCATCACAGAATGAGAATAAACCAAGACCCAGGCTCCATTTGTCTGTAGCAAAAACCTCCCTACACAATAGAAGGTTCCTGAGAACAATTCTGCTGTTTCCTTTTCAAACCTTAAGAAATAATTAACATTCAAGGTAACAAAAGATAGAAAGATGATTAGAAAAATTACTCACTCTTTTCATTCTCTCTCCAATTCTGAGACTCCACTAAATCACCTGAATGCATAGCAGACATGATCTTCTGTGCAACACTGGACAGTGGTATCTTACAGAGATCAAAGCCTACAAATGCTTCATAATTTTCCATTTTCATAAATCCTAAACATAAGATAAACATAACATCCACATATTAATTTTGAGACTTCAAAGTAAGCAGCACATTACAGCCAGAGGCATTCATACAAATTACTCTAATAATGACCATGGAAAATAGGTAGTAGTTGTCTCCATAATCAATGATACAAAAGTAAGAATGGAGCAAGACAGAGGCTCACCTGGAATATCCTCGTAAACAGGGAACAAAGAATACATTTTCTAGTCAAACAATTTTGAAGCAAGCAATCTATTCATGTTACTTCCTGAGGTCTGAAACCAATGGCTGTTATAATCTTCAAATATACAAATCTAATTACAGAAAAAGTATTTTAATTTTTAATCAAATTTAATTAAATAAAAATATTTAGTGGACTTGGGTAATTTATCTTATAGACACACAACCTGATATCATCTTGTGCATACTGCTCAGCTCTACTGGCCCCTGGGCTGAGCCGGTAAAGATCTGGAAGAGACAGTACAAATCATCAAGTAGCTGATCATACATCTATCCTATCTGGCACAAATCTGAACAGAATTTGCTATTTCATGAGCCAGGAAACCAGGTGACATATTTTTCCACATTATTGGAGAAAAGAAAAATTTGAAATAAATTCTCTATTCCACTGCAGAACAGGAAAAAAATTTAAAAAGGAACAAGTCACCCATGAGGAGCTAATACCAAAATCTTAAACAAAACTTGTTATAAATTTTTCATGCATATTTAGATCTATTTAATAAATATAAATTTTTAAATAATGTAAAAATACTATAATTGGCAAGACATTTTTGTTCAACAGATTATAAAAATTATCAAGACTTATCTGTCACCTAAGTGTACCCATGTTCTGATGGGTATAATTAAAGAATTCCACAAATAACACCTAAAATGCATAGCTTTTAGACTGGCATTCCATATTAAAAAGGCAATATATTCTGGAGCAGGAATGTTCTTTTTTTTTTTTAGGAATATTCTTGAAGGTAATACTCTAGCTTCTTGTTCCTCTATAAATCTTATGTAGTATGTATCATAGGCCACATACAAATCAAGCACTCAAGAAGCATTTGATGTTATAATGGATAAATAAGCTACTTCAAATTATTTCATACTACTCAAAATAATTTCTAATTGTCCAAATAATATATTTGTATCCCAACTAATACAATCTAAGACTTAAGTATTTTCACTCCAGAGAAACTGATTAAAATAGCACTATACATCCTCTGAGAAACCACTTGTATGGTATTTTCAAAATGTGTAAGTCACATGGAACTCCAAGTACCATTAAGATCTGTCCTGTAGAAATTCTGAGCCCCCAGGACCCAGCTACTAAAATGAACAATGGTCAAAGGACACCCGACATTCTTTGGGGCACAAACAGGTGCAGAGAGTCTCAAAGTCTACAGCAGGGAATTACAGGAATTACAGTTTGAGTGGCTGAGTTTTACTTTATAACCAAATACGAGGGGACTTGGCTATTCCATATATTAAGGTCCACAGGTTTAACAATGCTGATTCTAAGTTCTACAAACATTTAACAGTAGAAAATTCCTATTCCTAAAAAAATAGTTAAGGAGAGAGAGAACTAATTCTATTAAGAAAAATATACATGATATAATAATATTCTTTCCCTGTAAGTAGAAAGTTACCAGAACTCAATGCCACCAAGCAAATGTTCAATTCATAGAAAGCACTGGTACTTCGAACATACTATACATGGAAAAAAACAAACCAATGTGATACTTAAATTAAATGAAATATTCCATTGGCCTCAAATTTAAAATATTAGTAGGGTTTATTAGATCTATTTTCCTAATATATAAAACATTAAAACATAGCATATTTAGTAAAGATTCAGTTTTTAGTAATTTTCAATCTTCAAGACCAACAGCCTTAATCTTTGACTGGTTTTCTAAATTCTCCACGGTATCTTTCAAATAATCTTCATCTTTTAAGAAATATACATATAATTCTCTTTCCATTTGATGCAGTTTATTAGATGCCAAAATTTTTCTCTTTGTCTTCACATCAGCAAGAGTATCAGTAAGAAGATGATTTAGCTTATTCAATTGGGATTCAACTTGATGAAACTGCTCTGTTAACTCCTAAAAAGAAAATAAAAATGCTTTTACTACAAAAGCTCTATTTGTAATAGCAATTATAAATTTAAAATGTAATTTACATGCAAAGAATCCAAACAATAGGGGTGCCTGGATGGCTCAGTCTTTATCGGCTCAGGACACATCTCATCTCAGGGTCCTGGGAAGGAGCCCTGAGTCCAGTTCCCTGCTCAGCAGGGCATCTGCTTCTCCCATGATTTTAATGATAAATGAACTTCAATTAAAAGGGTTTCTTAAAGATTTTATTTATTTATTTGACAGAAAGAGACATAGCAAGAGAGGGAACACAAGCAGGGGGAGTGGGAGTGGGAGAAGTAGGCTCCCCACCAAGCAGGGAGCCCGATGCGGGACTCGATCCCAGGACCCTAGGATCATGACCTGAGCCAAAGGCAGGGCCTAACAACTGAGCCATCCAGGCCCCTAAAATCCACGGGTTTAATATTAATTCTATGTAAAATCAATTGCAACAGCTTTTCATAGGTAATTTTAAAGGATTCATAGCAAACTGCTCCTCCCTGAAGAGTCCTTGATACGTACACTGTAGTGCATATTCATGCATTCAGTCTATTATCAGAAGGCTACCATGTGCCAAGCACTGTTTGAGAGACTACTGATAGAAGAACACCATCTCCTTCATGGAGCTTATACTCCACTTAATTGACTGCACCTTGTTTTAGCCTAATCTTGGTCTACGGTAGATAAAAGTGGTACTGAGAAAGTCTTGAAATGAAGCAATTACCGATAAAAGAATCACCTCAACAGAAATCTCCATTTTTCTTTTTTTCACAGTGCTACAGAAGATAGAATTACATGTAACATTCAACAACCCCAACTTGCCATGTAATTCTCCTCCTTAAGAACTTAAAACACACCACTGCTTCTCCCTCTCCATCTGGCCCCACTCGTGCTTGCTGTCCTCTCTCTCTCGCTCTCTCAAATAAATAAAATCTTTAAAACAAACCAAAAAAAGGGGTGCCTGGGTAGCTCAGATGGTTAAGCATCTGCCTTCAGCTTAGGTCATAATCTCTAGGTCGTAGGCAGACTCCTGGCTCAGCAGGGAGCCTGCTTCTCCCTCTCCCTCTGCCTCTCCCCCATGCTCATGCTCTCTCTCTCTAACTCAAATGAGTAAACAAAATCTTCTATTTTTTAAAAAATATTAATTTATTTGAGAGAGAGCAAGAAAGAGCACAAGCAGGGGGCAGAGGAAGAGGGGAAAAGCAGATTCCCCACTGAGCAGGAAGCCAGATGTGGACTCAATCCCAGGACCCCAAGATCATGACCTGAGCCAAAGGCAGACAGATGCTTAACTGAATGAGCCACCCATGCACCCCTAAATCTTAAAAAAATAATAATAATAATAAAGAAAAAGAACCTAGACATGCCAGACCCTTTACATTTAACATACAGCCTCACTTCCTAATATTAAAAGCTGTTTATTAACAAGTTTCCACGGCTTTCTAATCAAGTATTCTACTTCTGTAAATTTCCAGCCACTATCACCAAAGAGAAAATCTATAGCTCTATCTCAACCTTTTGCACCTTCTCATTGCAGTCCACGAGCATGGGGATCACCTGGGGTGTTTGTTATGAATACAAATGCCTGCACCCCACGCCACACTAAATTACCCAAACTCCAACAGGCTCCCTGGTGATTTTAATGAACAAATTCAAGAATGACTGCTTTACACCAGTCATAAATGCCAGTTTTCAGAGAGCAATTACACTTTAACAAAATCAAGTAATATCTACATTAAGTGGTTCCCTTGAGGAAAAACTTGGTAAACTTGAATGAGAAACTACAGTCTCACCTTCAGTTTCAGTACTAAAGATCTTAATAGTTCCTAAAATAATATTCCTATAGATACTGAAAAATATCCCTCATTATTAACAAAAGTGAAAATTAAAATTTATACAGATGGCATTTTTATATTTTACTGGGTTAGGGAAAAACGTTAAATGATAACTCTCAATAAGATTATAGTGAAATCACCATACTTTAGTGATTCTAGGATGCAATCTTTCACATTTTAAAATATCTGAAACCCATAGCAATTTATAATAGAGAGCATCATGTAATGATTAGCCACTCGTAAGAAATGTTTTATCACCAACACTAAAAAAAAGATTAAAAAAAAAAAGTTTTATTTTGATAAAAACACTTAACATGAGATCTCTCCCTTAACAGATTTTTAACAGTACAACAGTACTGCTAACTAGAGGCACAACTTTTGAGAGCATGCATGCACCTTCCATAACCGACACTTTATATCTGTTGGTTAACAACCCATTTCTCCCTCCAATCCCATCGTTCTACCCTCTGCCTCTATTGAGTTTGACTATTTAAGATATCTCTGTAACTGAAATCATGCATTATTTGTCCTTGTGACTGGTTTATTTCATTCAGCATAATTTCCTCAAGGTTCATCCATATTGTCGCATATTATAGGATTTCTATTTATTAAGGCTGAATAGTACTTTGTGTGTATATATCACATCTTCTTTATCCATTCCTCCATTGGTAGATATTTAAGTTGTTTCCATAACCTGGCTATTAGGAATAATTACAATGAATGTAGGAGTGTTAATAATTCTTCAAGATCCTGATTTCAGTTCTTCTGTTTAAATATCCAGAAGTGCAATTTCTGGATCATAGGGATCATTAATTTTTTTGTGAAAACTCCATACTGTTTTCTACAGCGGCTGCACCATTCTGGACTCCTACCAGTAGCGTACAAGGGTTCTAATTTCTCCACATTTTCACCAACATTTTTTGATTTTGCTTTTTTTTTAAAGATTTATTTGAGAAAGACAAAGCGCATACACATGGATAAGCGGGTGAGCTAGGGAAGGGCAGAGGGAGCGAAACCTCAAGCAGACTCCTCACTGAGTGCAGAGCTGGATGCAGACCCAGGACCCATGTGATCGGACCTGAACCAAAACCAAGAGTCAGACACTTAACCGACTGAGCTACCCAGGTGCCCCAATTTTGCTTTTTCACTACTAGCCACTCTAACAGGTATAAGGTGATATCTCATTGCAGTTTTGATGTGCATCTTTCTGATGATGAGTGACACTGAGCAACTATCCAGATACCTGTTGACTATCTGTATGTCTTCTTTGGAGAAAGCTCTATTCAAGAATTTTTAAAAGAATTTTAAAATTGGATTATTAGTTTTTCTGTTAACACCAACATTCTCAATGAATAGCACAGAAAAATAAAGACAACTACTTTGAGTCCAAAAATATCATAGAAGAACTGCATGTTAAGTGTGAAGCTTTGAAATACCCTAATCATTTTAACCGTGTATATTTCATTTAATGTGTACATTGAAGAGTGATACGATAAAAACCTATCCACACCTAGAAGATATCTTCTAGTAAGTATTCAATAAAAATTCTCAATAAGAAAGTATTGTATGGGGATGCCTGGGTGCCTCAGATGGTTAAGTGACTGCCTTCAGCTCAGGTTGTGATCCCTAGGATCGATTCCTACATCTGGCTCCCTGCTCAGTGGGGAGCCTGCTCCTCCCTCTGCCCCTTCCCCTGCTTGTGCTCTCTCTAGCTCAAAAAACAGAAAGGGTTTTTTTTTTTTTTTAGCAATTCATAAAATGATGGTATACCATATGATCGATGGTATCTAGTAGACATTTAAACAGTGCTGGTAACAAGGAAAATAGGTGTGACACCTCAGAAAAGCAATATGTCAAGCATCAAAGGCCAAAAAAAAAAGTACATACCTGAGAAAATCATCCTACTTCCAAGAACTCATCCAAATGTAAGGATTTAACAACAAAAAGCTATATACACAAGATATATGTGGTAGTGTTCAAGAGCAAACAAAAAAATGAAAACTACCAAAAAATATTCAACATTGAACTGGTTATAAAATTTACTGTAACATTAATAATTAAAATTATTCAGAGTGAAAATGTTTACTTCATAATGCTAAGTAAAAAGGAAGAATAAAAAAGATGTGTAAGTAAAGATGAAGATCTTATACCTTCAAATACTAACCAAAAAAAGATGGCATAGAAATATTAATAATAAAAGAATGTTAAAACAAAAAGTGCAGTAAGAATAGAGAAGATCATTATGTAATACTAAATGGTTCAATTCACTGTAATTCAAACCACCAGGATAATAATTCACCACAATTTTATTTATTTATTTATTTATTTATTTATTTTTTAAAGATTTTATTCATTTATTTGACAGACAGAGATCACAAGTAGGCAGAGAGGCAGGCAGAGAGAGAGGAAGGGAAGCAGGCTCCCCACTGAGCAGAGAGCCCGATGCGGGGCTCGATCCCAGGACCCTGGGATCATGACCTGAGCTGAAGGCAGAGGCTTTAACCCACTGAGCCACGCAGGCGCCCCTAATTCACCACAATTTTAAACTTAGATACACAGCTGCTGGGTAAGTTAGGTAGTTCCTCACAAAATTAAATATAGAATTACCACATGATCCAGCAATTACACTCCTAGGGATATACCCAAAAGAAACAAAAAGAGGGACTCAGATACCTGTATAACCCATGTTCACAGCAGCATTATTCACAACAGCCAAAAGGTGGAAACAACCCAAGTACCATCAATAGACAAACAGATAAACAAAATGTACTATATGCAAACAATGGGGGTATTACTCAGCCATAAAAAAGGAATAAAATTCTGACACATGGATAAACGTGGATAAAACTTAATCATACAATTAAGGACCTGGAGTAGGGAAATTCACTGAGACAGAAAGTGGAATAGAAGTTATCAGGGCTGGGGAAGGAGAGAAAAGTTAACTGTTTAATGTTTCTATTTGGGATGATGAAAAAGCTCTGGAAATGTATAGTGGTCATGGTTGCACAATATGTGGATGTACTTTTGTACTTAATGCCCCCTAATTGTACACTTAAAAATGGTTAAAGCTGGGGCACCTGGGTGGTTCAGTGGGTTAAGCTTCTGCCTTCAGCTCAGGTCATGATCTCAGGGTCCTGGGATCAAGCACCGTCGGGCTCTCTGCTCGGCAGGGAGCCTGCTTCCTCCTCTCTCTCTGCCTGCCTCTCTGCCTACTTGTGATCTCTCTCTGTCAAGTGAATAAATAAAATCTTTTAAAAAAAAAAAAGGTTAAAGCTATAATTTTACATTTTCTGTATTTCACAATAAAAACATTATTTTAAAAAATTAATCACAAGCATTCCTGTTCCAAGGAAAGGCGGGCAAGTTATCCAAATCCTCCCATAAGAAAAAAGTGAAGGGGCGCCTGGGTGGCTCAGTGGGTTAAGTCTCTGCCTTCAGCTCATGATCTCAAGAGTCCTTGGATCAAGGCCCGTATCGGGCTCTCTGCTCAGTAGGGAGCCTGCTTCCCACCCCCCCCCCCCGCCTCTCTGCCTACTTATGATCTCTGTGTCTAATAAATAAATAAAAAATCTTAAAAAAAAAAAAGAAAAAATGTAAAAGGCTAAATGAAATATTTTTAAAAATTAGCAAAACAAAAGCTTCCTAAAATCAATGAAAGGTTAACAAGACAAGAAAAGGAACTGTAAGCCCATAAAACATCCCACATTGCTAAGGCAGTCTAGGAGTAGCTTCACTCTAGGGCAAATGCCACTCTTGGAAAATCAGAACCTACGATTCTTGAGACTCACAAGGTGAGTGGGAGAAAAATCAGTCCAAGGTCCACAGAACATGGGACATCAAATGGGAAACCTCCTTCATAATAAGCCAAGGACTCACAGTACACCAACAATCATAAGATCAGAAGGGTCCAGAAGCGGAAGAGCCCCTGGATAGAAATACATGCCAGACAGGAATCACCTGGGTCCTCCATACACTCTTAGACTTAACTGGTCCTGCCCATAGTGTCTAACACAAGAGACATGAAGGCAAAAAACACTTAAGGATCTTTTATTCCATAAGAAGCTCTCTTCACCAGAAAGAGAAGGATTTTATTTTTATCATACGCCTAACAAATGGTGATGGGACAATTTGCTTATACGGAAAAAAATGAGTGTGCACGTGTGCACATGTGTGCAGCTGGGAGACACCCAGGAAGGCCATCTTCAGCAATACAATCTACAACAGCAAAAACTGAAAATAACTTAGATGTCTGTCAATATAACAGATAATTAAACTATCAGATTTCATAAAATGGAATACTAACTACATAAAAGAGAAAACTACAGGGGTGCCTGGGTGGCTCAGTTGGTTAAGCATCCGACGCTGTGATCTCATGGGTTGTGAGATGGAGCCCAACCAAGCTCAGCAGGGAGTCTGCTTGAGATTCTCTCCCCCTGACCCTTTTCCGTGCACATGTGCGCTCTCTCTCAAATAAATAAATAAGTTAAAACACCACCACCAACAACAACAAACTATAAATGAGCTAGAGCTTTACATACGGCAACATGGATGAAACTCAGAATCTTAATATTAATCAACAAGCAAGTTAGTAAACAATAGCTATAAGAAACCACATACATAAACTTCAAAAACATCTAAAACTAAACAATATACAGTCTAGCAGGGGACCTGGTGGCTCAGTTAGTTAAGTGCCTGACTTCGGCACGGGTCATGATCCCCGGATCCTGGGATCACGCCCCATGTCCAGGCTCCCCGCTCAGCAGGGAGTCTGCTTGTCCCTCTGCCCCTCTCCCCACTCATGCACATGCTCATGCTCTCTCTCAAATAAATAAAATTTAAAAAAATATATACAATCTAGGAATATATATATGCAATAAAAGTATAAATAAAAGCAGGGCACCGGGGTGGCTCAGTGGGTTAAGCCTCTGCCTTCAGCTCCGGTCATGATCCCAGTGTCCTGGTATCGAGCCCCACATCGGGCTCTCCACTCAGTGGGGAGCCTTCTTCCCCCTCTCTCTCTTTGCCTGCCTCTCTGCCTTCTTGTGATCCCTGTCAGTCAAATAAACAAATAAAATCTTTAAAAAAAAAAAGTATAAACAAAAGCAAGCAAATGATATAATTAAGTGTAGTTCTCCTTAATGAAGGAAGGGAAATGCTATTAGGAAAAGCAAGCTGTCACAGAGCACTTCAAAGGTAAAGGCCCTCTATTTGCTAAGACAAGTAAATTACAGGGGTGGTTTGATTTTTTCTTTAAATTTTTAGTGTAAACATTATGTAACCTTTTATGTTTGAAATTTCTTGTAAAATTTCTTTTTTTTTTTTAAAGATTTTATTTATTTATTTGACAGACAGAGACCACAAGTAGGCAGAGAAGCAGGCAGAGAGAGGAAAGGAAGCAGGCTCCCTGCTGAGCAGAGAGCCCGATGTGGGGCTCGATCCCAGGACCCTGGGATCATGACCTGAGCCGAAGGCAGAGGCTTTAACCCACTGAGCCACCCAGGCGCCCCATAAAATTTCTTCTTAAAAATTCTATGTACAAAAAAAAAAAAAAAATTCTATGTACATTGATCAAAATAATCTGAAAAATATATTTATATGTGAACCAACAATAGGATATAAAAAAATAAATTTTATAGTAGGGCAACAGGATCTGGGGTAGTATTTTCCTCATGTTAACGTTGTCTTTAGTATCTTTTACAACAAGCATATTTTTTTTTTTTTACAGCATCTTCGGTTACTATGGTGAGTACCCACCTGATCACTAAGCAAAAGCTGATTTCCTCCTTGATATAAGGTGTCACAAAGCATGTCCACATCATTATTCAGTTTGGACAGAAAGAAACAATGTTCTTGAGTAGAAACTGCCAATTGATCTTGTACTAAAGAAACATCCTTTTTTAATTTCTCAGCCACCTCCTCCAGGTTTCCATGGGTTATAAATAATTCTTTTTTCTTATTCTCTCCTTCTAAAAGTTGATAAAGCCTAAAATTTGAAAATAAAAATTATAGGAGAAAATTCTCAAATCAGCACAATTTTCAAAATTATAATCTGTATATTGGGTATTGGGTATCTTTGTGGATATGTAACAGATTAAAAATATTAACCTGGAAAAAAATTAATCTGTCTACTGCTAAATCAAGCAACCAAAAACATTCCAGCTAAAATACTATCTCATTACAGGGCACCTGGGTGGCTCAGTCAGTTAAGCTTCTGCCTTCCACTCAGGTCATGATCCCAGGATTCAGTCCTGCATTGGGCTCCCTGCTCAGCGGGGAGTCTGCTTCTGCCTCTCCCTCTCTCCCTACCCCCCGCTCATGCTCTCTCTCTCCCTATCATGTTCTCTCTCAAATAAATAAAAATCTTTAAGAAAAATAAAATACTGGGCCCCTGGGTGGTTCAGTGGGTTAAGCCTCTGCCTTCAGCTCATGTCATGATCTCAGGGTCCTGGGATCGAGTGCTGCATTGGGAATCTCTGCTCAGCAGGGGGCCTGCTTCCCTCTCTCTCTCTCTGCGGGCCTCTCTGCCTACTTGTGATCTCTGTCGAATAATAAAATCTTTTAAAAAAAGAAAAAGAAAAAAATACTATCTCATTACAGAAATACACATTGTAATTACTGTTACCTGC
This sequence comes from Martes martes, assembly GCF_963455335.1. Lineage (NCBI taxonomy): Eukaryota > Metazoa > Chordata > Mammalia > Carnivora > Mustelidae > Martes > Martes martes. The sequence continues at coordinate 140,162,303 of NC_137889.1, forward strand.
TTCCCACTTTCTCATCTCCCAAATTTTAAATATATTTTTTGACTTTTAAATGCCATTACCCTATTTCAAACAAAGTATGTTTCGGAAATACTGCCCAAGAAAACACTGTTTTCACAGAACACAAGTATGATATAACAGAAATAGCAATGAAGTTGAAACAGAAGACCCAGGTCTGAGTTCTGGCTGTCTTTTGATACCTGGGTCAGGTCAACCTCTGAGACTAAATTTTTCACGTCACATACCTATCATTCTAGGATGTACCGGATTTAAAAGAAAAAAATTAAAAATAAAAGATGTGAAAAAAATGTAAGCAATAAAGAGCTACAGAAATAGTAAACTTGCTACTTCAGTCTTATCCATATTTGTTGAATTAAATTCCTAATGAACTATTAAGCCACTTTAACATTTCAAACATTAATGGCAGAAAATCCTTTGGAACAAATGGAAAAATGTGAGGCAGCATTTTCTATATATTTCTGACAAAAAAGGTTTGTTCTTTTTCTTCAATTTCAAAAAACGTATTTTTTAAATTATTTTAATTATTTTAACAAGTTGCAACAGACTTCATAAAACTGGTTCAAGTCCAAGGCTGTGGATTTTGTTTTTGTGGGATGTGACTACACAACTTCAGGGGGAACTATTCTTAACTCATGATGTCAGTGTCACCCTTTCCATGTCCCTCACCTCATTAATAAGAAAAAAAAAAAGGAGGGGCGCCTGGGTGGCTCAGTGGACTGTGTGTCTGCCTTCGGCTCAGGTCCTGACCCCAGGGTCCTGGGATTGAGCCCCACGCTGGGCTCCACATTCTGTTCCCGGCTCATCAGGGAGTCTGCTTCTCCCTCTGTCCCTCTCCCTGCTTGTGCTTGCTCTCCCCCTCTCAAACAAATAAAATCTTAGAAACAAAAGGAATAGATGATTTTCCTCTACAACTCGAAAAAAATCAGGAGTAGGATCCAGATTGTTGAGGACTTTGACTACTTTAGTCCTCTAATTTTTGTATCCCTATACCATAAACTGGTTTGACATCCAGAAGAGGCTGGGAGGAAGCATTCATTTTCAGATTCACCTGACCAAAAACAAAGTCAGTTTCTGCCTCTTCTCTCTGCTGACACCTTCTCTGAATGTAATCAGTTCTCTGCCTAGCAATACCAGTGTGTTTCTATACAACACACCAAGCTGTATTCGAATTCCCTGTAGTTAAAACTCCTGCCTCAATCTCAAATAAGGCATCTAAATAATGGTGCCTAAAGGTGAATAAGACCTTGTAAAGTCACTCCACCAACCCATCCACCTCAGCTCAAAAACAGCTACTCCCAGATTTAACATGAATGGAAAAGGGAGCAAAATATTCAAAACGAACGAGTCATATGTGAGAAAAATGAAAGAAGAGAACAGAGGGCCAAAAACTGAGAGTGAAAAATGTTTTAAACTTCCACAATATTAGTTCAAACTCTCTACAGTATTTCACAAAAACAAAAAAATTACTAAAGAAACAAAGATACACACCTGTGAGTAGAACAGTCCTTGGTATCAATGGTATTCCTTGGATTTATCTGCTGAGATACTAAGGGGTCTGTTAGCATTTCTAATCGCTTGTGGAGCATCGTATTACTTTGACTAAGTTCTTGAACCAAATTTTCAAGTTGACGATATATGTCCCAGTGCTTTCTCAATTCAATTTCATATGATAACTGTAGAAGTTCAAAAGATGCTTTTTGCTTTATTAACTGATTTAAAACTAACTCTTGTCTTGCTGTATAACAGTCTTGTTTAGCAATCTGTAGATCAAAATCTCCCTTTACAACGGGCATATTCAATAACTGGGCATTCTCTTTTACCACAGCAGGCAAACTTTTATCTTTTATATGAGAGATTTGTTCTTCGAGTTTCAGAATCTCACTCTTCAAGTTAGAAATTTTAGCATCCAAATTATCTTTGCCAAGAGCCTACACAGAAAAAGCAATTACATTTAAAACAATAAGTATAAAGTTGAAAGTTTTAACATAATTTTTACTTCCATTTTAGTTTATCAGATAATGTGCTAATAAAAACTAATTTCATGTTAACAAAAGCCAAAATCAGGGCGCCTGGGTGGCTTAGTGGGTTAAAGCATCTGCCTTCGGCTCAGGTCATGATCTCAGGGTCCTGGGTTCGAGCCCCGCATCGGGCTCTCTGCTCAGCAGGGAGCCTGCTTCCTCCTCTCTCTCTGCCTGCCTCTCTGCCTACTTGTGATCTGTCAAATAAATAAATAAATACTCTTTAAAAAAAAAAAAAAGCCAAAATCACAGCTTAAAAAAGGGAAAGCGTAGACTAAGCCAAAAGTAAACTGCTAAGTTTTAATACTATTACTACCACATATATACAGTAATGGCTACCAAAACACATTCCCTCTAGCCCAGAAATCACTGAATGCAAATGTACACTAAGTTTTTCTCAAAACAAAAATTATCGGGTGCCTGGGTGGCTCAGTGGGTTAGAGCCACTGCCTTCGGCTCAGGTCATGATCCCAGGGTCCTGGGATAGAGCCCCACATCGGGCTCTCTGCTCAGCAGGGAGCCTGCTTCCTCCTCTCTCTCTGCCTACTTGTGATCCCTGTATGTCAAATAAATAAATAAAATCTTTTTTTTTTTTAATTATCCCAGTAGCTATTCTTCTAGTCTGTCAGTTGATTTTTAGCACTTGTAAAGAGTGACAGAACTTCATACATTATTCTAAAGTCTGTGTCAGTTACATGAACTAACTTGGCGCTCATACTCAGTTTCAGCTATATTTTCACTCAGTTACTTAGGGGTTAAATTACCAAGGCAGCAAGCTTTCCAAGAGTCCACCTGGATATGTGCACTACATCTGTACATTCTCAACAAAAAAGTCAGGGTTTCAGTCCACTGAATTGGGTCCCTGACTTCAGTAGCACCAAAGAAGGAGCAAACAAGTAAGAATACCCATAACAAAGCAACAAGACTCTTTACCCAAACATCATAAAAGAGGGAATTTCAGTGTCCTCTGAGTCTGAACCAACACCAATTTCAAATTCAGAAAAAGTACTCTGTTTAAAATTAGCTACTGTGATTGGGTTATAATTACTATTTTTGCCCTCCACTGATATGAAGATCTATTTGTATGAAACACTGACACACGTCAAAACTAAGCACTGAATAAACACAAAATAAGAAAATGTAACTTATCTTACATTTCTTACATTCTGTTACAAATGTACTTGTTTCATCCCCCTTCCTAAAGTACTATAATATTAATACATCTTCCATTATGAAGAATAATTACTACAGAATCCAGTCTCATTTCTCATATTTACCTTGCTAGAGAGGCTATGAAGATTCTCCTCTGTCCACTGTATACTTGACTTCATGCTTAAATTACCAGCTTTCAAGTGAATTAACTCATGTTGAACACAAATGTGGGCTAGCTGCAACCTTGCCATCTCTAGCCGTCTCTCCTCAAGGATTTCTTGATTATCACAAATAGATGGTGCTTGTATATCTAACAGTTGAAAATTTTCTTCATTTGAACTTTCAACTACTTCATGTATACCGGGAAAGAACTGTTTTTTGGTATATAAGGTTAATGCGGCTGTGCTTTGCTCTTCCTGGCTTAGATATTTTTCCAAGGAAAACTGAGATAAAAACACCAGTGGGTTTGTCCCTTGATCCAAATTAGAATGTCTGAAGAACATCATCAATTTAGCAACTCCATCAGTAAGTGCGTGAAGTTCACTATTTATCTTAGTATTCATAGCATTCAGAATTCCTTGACTCTGCTTCAACCTTTTAGTGGCTGCTGCTTCTTTAGCATTTAACCTCAGAGATCTGTGGTTTGTTACTGAAGCCATCAACTGGCATTTATTACGTCGCTGAATTTTTAGGTTCTTTAATTTCTGCAGAGTTTGAACCTCAATCTCTAATTTATCTAGCACTTTTTCATCCAGGGCAGATGTCTTCAAATCAGAAGTCTTACAGGTTTTAAGAACTTCATCTAATGCTGCTCCTTCTAGGATAGGCTTGCCTGATTTTTGAAGAATGCTAAAAGCTTCCAATTCTTCTTCAGACAATACATTCTGTTCATTCACATTCCCACAAAACCACTTCAGAAATGATTCATCTTCAACAGTCTCAAACAACCAGTCAAAATCTTCCCCATTAAGAGTATCAGCTTTAGGATAATTGATTTTTTTTAATGTTTCCACAAACTCTTTTCCACAACTCATGGTTTAAGTACCCAATTTATTTGTGACGGATATGGATTTATGTTGATAGTTAGAAAATAAACCCCAATATTAAATTTATGTTAAGTCCATAGAGAAAGGAAAAAATATGTTTAGAATTTGACTTCTCCTGGGGGAGGAAAAACAAGTATTAGACCATAAATAAAATAACTGCATTTGTAAAAGGGCGATACTGATAAATATGACAACATCTGGGAACCATCTAACCCAGAGGGAGTTATAGCTGAAATGTTTGATGAAGATAAACAAAATAAACAACTAGGATATTACTGAGAACACTTTAAAGCAATGAAAACCTGCTTAGCAAGAAAAGTCTTTCCAAAGATAGTCATTAAAAATACGTTGTATCGGGACGCCTGGGTGGCTCAGTTGGTTGGGCGGCTGCCTTCGGCTCGGGTCATGATCCCAGCATCCTGGGATCGAGTCCCACATCGGGCTCCTTGCTCAGCGGGGAGCCTGCTTCTCCCTCTGCCTCTGCCTGCCTCTCTGTCTGCCTGTGCTCACTCTCTCTGACAAATAAATAAAAATAAAATCTTTAAAAAAAAAAAAAATACGTTGTATCTTACGGAGCAGATGAGTTCATGCATTCAGTCTTTAATTCAAAATAAATAAGTCTAAACCAGTCCAAGCCAGCCTGTGGCTCCGCAGCCTCTTCCCCCCACCCGCCGTTCCCAAATAAGAAAACAAATAGGTAATGTCCCCGAGGAAGAGTCAACAAGATGCTAACCTCCGCGACTCAGTGAGCACACGCCATTCGCACAGGAACCGATGTCCAGAGACGGTCCAGCTAGTGCAGGCAACGGCGGGCTCAAGACTGAAGAACCGCCCTCATACTGACCTTAAAACTCAACGAAAGAAGAAAACTGTCACGCTGTGCGGTGAGGGCCAGCACCCGTTTCGCAAGGTACACAAATGTCAGGTGGTTATGCCGAGCACCCAAAACTAACACAACCGTGTAGCTCAACTGTACTTCCGAACAAAAAACTAAAGCAAAATAACCCCAAACGCGAGCACCAAGTACCCGCCGGGGCACGAGCCCCGGAGAACTAAGCACCCGTGGTAGAAACACACGGGCATTTGCGGGTCTGTAGCCAACGCCCCGCCGAACCACCACGATGACCGCCCTAAGGGAGCTCCACGGACGGTGGCCGGCCGTACAGACGCACGTGCGACACGGATGCAGGTCAGCAACACAGCCCAGCGTTAAAGGTAAACCGCACAGACCCCCGCCGCGCGGGCCCCGGCGCCCGCGGCCCCGGCCCCGGCCCCGGCCCCGCCCAGGCCCCGCCCCCGCCGCGCGAGACCAGCCGCCCGCGGCCCCGCCCGCCCCAAGAGCGCGAGACCGCCCGCCCTCGACCCCCGAGCCCGCCCGAGAGGACCCGCCCACGGCCCTGCCCCGCCCCCGCCTCGACCCCCCACCGGACGGCTCCTCACTCTCCCCGGCGCCGCGCTCACCGCCGACGCCCACCTCCCGCTTGCATTCGCACTCCTCGCCCTCGCCCGTAGCTCCAACCCCTGCGGACCCCGACTGTGCCGCGCGGACAAGTACCCGCGCGCCTGGAGTCCCCAGGGTTGCCTGGAGAGAAAATCGGCGCCGCTCCCACAGCCCCAAGCCCCGGAACGAGAAGCCAGCGCCATTCACCTCTGGAAGCTCCGTTCGCGCCCCTCAGAAGCCCGCCACCGCATTCCGCGTATCGCACTGCCTCACGGGAGCACTGCCACCGCGCGCGCGCAGAGGGCAGAGGCAGGGCGTGGCTTGACCGTCTGCGCAGGCGCGGCGTCGGAAGCGGCGGGCCCGGAGGGGAGGGACTTTGGATCAGTCCCTCCCCTCCTCTTGGGGCGGAGTTGAGCAGGGCGCTGTCCCGCCCCCCGGCGTTGCGCCCGGCGGTACCCGCGAGCTGGTTGGTTCCCTGCCGCGGGGCCGGGGCCGGGACGCGGCGGCCGGGGTGAGGGTCTTGGGGAGGGTCGGGATTTGGCGCTCGGAGTCCTGCGGCGGTAGGTGTCTCAGGACCGGCACCTCAGCGCAGGCGTGTTCGCGGTCCTGCTGCCGAGTTTCCCAGACCCGCATTCTCTAAGTAGGCCGTTTTCGGGGACGGACGGCCGCAGCCCCGGGCCGCCAGGACCGGTTCCGACGAGCGCGCCCCTCGGCAGGTCCCGGGAGCGGACGCGCTGCGGGGCCCCGAGCGGGCGGATCGCGTCTGGGGCGGTTCTGGCTCGGCTGTCCTGACTAGCTTTACCGGCTTCGGCCTTGAGCGGTGTCTTGCAAAGCCCGCAATCCACGAGCCCTCGCCGGGCCTCAAAGCAAAAGCCGACTTCTCTACATCACGTTTTCAAAACACAACTTTTTAAAAAAGGTTTATTCGTTTATTTGAGAGCGAGAGCAGGAGCACGGGGAATGGGGAGCGGCAGAGAGAGAAGCGCGCTCTCCGCGGAGCAGGGAGCCTGATGCGGGCCACGATCTGGCGGCCTTGGGATCACGACCCGAGCCGAAGGCAGACGCTCCACCGGCTGCGTCGCCCGGGCGCCCCTCAAAATACAACTTAAAGTTGAAAATATAGAAACGTACGTGGTAGTGTGTGGGGGAGGTGAGTCAAGAGGGAAGCTGTTTCCAAGGACCGTCCCAGGCCGAGGACGTGGATGGTCAGTCCACGAGTGGGGAGACCCCTGCACCCCGCCTGCGCAGTCCATGCGCACCTGGCCGGTGCCCTACAGGCCGGAGCGGTCACACCTACAGCCCGGAGGGGTCACACCTGCGGGGCTGCCCTCGGCGTGCGGCCGCCGCCACTTGCATCCCTACCGCCAGTCGTTTCCCTCCCCAGTCTTCCACAGACTGACCTCCCGATGTACGTGCTTCCGGCCCTGTCCTTACCCCAGAGTCGGTTCTCTCCACCTCCAGCATCCAATGACCTGAAGGTGGCTTGTCGGAGACGAAGTAGTCTCGGGGGACAGTAGAAGGGCAGAAGTCTTTCTGAATAATTTTTCTTAATCTTTTTACGGGGAGGGAAAAAAAAAGAATGGTCTAAGGCAGAAATCATGGATGCATTTTGAGTGGAAGATACTTATTAATCCTTTTTTTTTTTTTTATTTTTCTCTTCTGAAAGGCAATAAAGCCTAAAATGATCTGAAAAGCAAAGATTACAGGGGAAAAAATTCAGATTGATATCCTGCCTGAAATAAGCTGGGACTGGACCAGGGAGGAGACTGGTGAGCTCAGAAGCAAGGTTGGAGCCCATGGACCAGGAGAACTCCCCTTGGCCACTGACCTGGGGGGCAGGGATGGGGACTCGTGCCTCCCCCCACCCACAGGAGTCCAGCCGCCTGGGAGGAAGTGGAGACTGTGCAGACAGCGCCTTAGGACATTTCGCTGAGGAGGCAAAGTTTGGGGGAGAGAGATGAGCAGAATGACCCTGGGGAGGGGGTGAGGGAAGGGTTTGGGTTTGTTTTGTTTTCAGATGAGAGGAACTTGGGGATGTTTATAGACTGTGAAGAGGAACTTAGAGGAGAAGGGGCTGCTTTTTGGAAAGATCCCGGTGGGACAGGAGGGTAAGGGACAGGAGGATAAGGCATAGGGAGCTGTTCTAGAATCCTACATTTCAGTGCAACTCCTGGGTCATTTCCTGGGCCCACATATTCTCCGTATGACTTTGAATTACTGACCATGATTATTAGTTTGAAAGATGTTTGTGGGGCCAAAAAATAAATAAATAAATCCATAAAAACATAAAGTGGAAATCGCGATGTTATTAGCTCCCAGAGTACAACAACATACAGTGGGCTTAATCATGAAGCCCCCGAAGCTGGCTTTGAAATCTCATCGGGGCATTCCTGTACTTCGGCTGCACTTGGGATTGAAGAAGCAAAACGATTACACTTACTTCCAAGATGAGGTTTCTTTGCTCCAATCAAAATTGTTCGGGGTTTTAGTGGGGTCCTTACAGTCGAAAGATGAAGGGAACCCACAGATGAGCCTTGGTGGAAGGGGCAGGCCAGGCCCTCAGCAGCGTCCACGCCCAGCTGTGAGCCATGGTGGGCTCGCAGATTGCTTTTTCTCTTCTCCTTCCTGTAGAAATCTTTCTCCTGCTGATACTAAAAAGTATTTTAGGTTCTGGACAATATGTTTTTAGATAGTTAATACTAGATAAAAGTCTGATGTTAAAGATCACTTATTTTTAGATGCAGGTTTGGGCATGGGCAGGGCTCCATTCTTCAAACAACAAGAGGAGTCGGGGGCTTTTCCAGGCAGAGGAGTGACATTCTTAGTAACAAAAGTGACAAAAAGGTGGCCAGAGACGGATGCTGGGAGGCTCCTGGGCCTGGGGGAGAGCAGGAGCAAGCTGGCTCCTGGAGGGGCTGAGAGCTGCCTTGAGGGCAGAACCTGGAGCCAGGAGGGCCAGAGAGGGGGTGACTCTCAGCATGTAGCTGAGCAAGAAAGTGGCACTTCCACTCTTCCTATTAATCCTGCCTAGTCAGAAGAAAGCAGAGGGTATCAAGGAAGAGGGTGTGAAGAAAGTGATTCTGTCTTCTATCACATTGATATTCATGTAACAAAAGTAAAAACTCAGGAACAGGTTGGGGGCAGGGGCTCACCAAGATCGTTTAACTGGGGATGGGTGGAGTTTGGGAGTAAAGGGGTTCTGAAGAAGGGGGCAGTGAGGGGCCTGATAGGGGGGGCTCAGGAGCTCATGAAGACCCTCCAGACAGGCTGAGGAGGCAGAAGGCAACAAGGAGGCAGTTGAGAGCCACTGGGAGCTAAACGGGCAAGTGGCATAATCCCATTTACGTTCTGGAAAGATCCTCATGCAGTTAGCCTGCACTAGGGGTCTGGGTAGCTAGGGACTGGGAACGGTGGAAAGGAAATGGCATGAAAAGAGCCTTGCCACCCACTTTTGGGGGCGCTAATCCTAGCAGAAGTGTGATGGGAAGACCCATAGGAGGAGGTCAGAGAGGGGACTGGGAGATGGGGGGCTGGTGAGTGCGTTGGGATGGAAGGGAGCAAGGGCCAGAGAGGGAAGCAAGCATTGAAGGTGTAGGAGCAGATGGGGAGAAAGCAGTCCCCTGGGATTCATTCTGAAGGCTTTGGGGGTGGGGACAACAAGACCACCTGAGGTCCTTCTGCCTGCCAACAAGAGCTTGGGCAGGAAGGCTGACATGGAGGCAGGCGTCCCCCTTGAGGGGCGCTGCCTATAATCCAGGCAGAATATGGAGATCGAATCTGGTGGCCAGAAGGCTTTCCCTGAGGACCAGGGTCCGTTCCTAGGCACCCCCAGACTCAAGGGATGACTTGGGGAAGGTAGGTACCTGCTCAGAGCAGCAGTTTTCAGTTTTCCGTCTTTGAGATGGGCCGAGCGTGAGGACAGCGGGCTCTGATTTCACAGAGCGCTTAGCACAGCTGCTGGAGCCCTACTGAGCTCCATAAAAGGTGGTGGTGATTTAAAGTCCTAGCAATATTTGGAATTTAAAAGTCGCTCATTTATATTCGCACCCCAAGCCCAGCTGTGTTCTCAGTAGGAATTCCCTTGTTTTCCAGAGGTGCTCCCAGGGGACTCGTCCAAGTTCAAGAGGTGAGTGCTGCTTCCTGCTGGGGGGGGGGGGTGGAGGTCGGTGCAGGTCCTCTCCCAGACACCCCAGAACCTGCTGGAGGGGATCACTGAGCCATTTCCAGTGTGCTGTCGCGCCCCAAGGGTGGGGGGAGGAAGTCTTGTTCTGGCTACCCATCTCCCCACTACCGGAGCATTTTGTCCCCTAGTTGCCTTGTGCTGGGACCACACCATTTCACACCCCCACCCTGCACAGCTGCAGGCAGAGGCCATGCCTGGGATATTCTGGGGACGCCAAGGACAGGTCCAAGGAAGGTTACTCAGGGGGTACCCCTGCCAGCCAACAGCAGCCATGTGGAAAGCGCACATGGCTAAGAACACCTGCTGTCTACTCTAAGGCTGACCACCCCATGGGCCAAGCTGTCCTCACAAGACAGTGCCCCCACCCCAGGGCCAGGAGCGAAGTCAGAAGGCTGGGAGCAAGGGCACCTGGTTGGCAGATGGTGGGGGCGGGGTGGGGTTCCACTTTCATTCAACTCCAGTTGTGACTGTCCAGGGAGGCAGCAGCGAAGGTGATGTCTCCGTGGTGGCTGGTTGGCAGTGGGGAAGGACCGCGGTCTGTTGGGCCTCCCCGAAAGCAGAAGCTGGGGACAGGGCAGTGAAGGCTGCCAAGGTCACCAGTGGGCTCAGGCTCCCCATGGAGGCTGAGGGGAGGGGAGCCAAACATGGTGATGGAAAGAACTGGAAGCCAGAGGGATGAGGTATAAAAATCTGTATTTATATTACAAAGACAGAACGGTACAGCACAGTCCCTCCCAGTAAACAGGCAGGTGGGTGACCCAATTCTCTCCGGCGAGGATCTTGTGATGCATGGACCTGGCCAGCACCAGGCCCCCCCTGGGCAGCCCCAGACTCTGGCACAGAACCTGCCCTATATGGGGTCTGGGGTCAGAGTTCTGTGTACATGGCCATGGGGAGGGAGCCCTAGGTTAACTGGCCCAGAGAGAGGCAGGGGGTGGGAGAATGGGGGAAGCCTGCCTCACTCAGCAAATGGGGATTGTCTGGGGCAGACAGGAGGGCGGGGGCCCTCAGGGCTCTAGCTGGGCGCACGGGTCCATCAGCCCTGGAGAGGAGGCTGGGGTGCTGGGCCTCCAAGACCCCAACTACAGAGGCAGGCCCAGAGCTCCAAGGAGAAGCAGCTGTCTTGAAGTCTCCCCAGCGAGCTGGGTCTGCACTGGGGCAGTGGTGGCCTGGTGTAGGGTCAACTCCCAGTGAGGGTGGGGACCCAAACCTTAGCCACTGAGGGCCACAGTAGCCGACACAGGTGTTGGAGGGCATATGGATAGAGGTCACAGACTCCCCCGCAGCCCTGTTTGGGTCCCATCTGCTTCCTATAGATTCCGCGATGCTGTTATCCAACATGGCCTCAGCTGGGCCCCCTCTGGGTCTCTGGCCACCAGCACCAGCTAACCTATGCAAAAGACAGGGAGCTGGGGGGAGCGGGGCAAAAGCATGTGTGAGCAACCCCTAGCACTGGACCCTGGCTAGGGGAGGGGCCTCCAGACCACAGTGCCCCTAGGTGGCCAGTGAGGTCAACTCCTCGGCCCACATGGGAACCATGGCCTGTAAAGCCACGGGCTGAACTGCCAGGAAGGTCAGCTGAGGGCCCCAGCTGGTCATCCAGGGAGGACTCTGCTGGCTGGGGTGGGAGCAGAGCTGCCAGCTATTGGGGGAGCTAGTGCTTTAAGATCTGAGAGTGCACACTATCTCAGAGCCCTAGACTTGTGTCTCCTGCAGCGGGATCTTCTACTCGGGCTCTCCTACCCTGCTCAGAGCCGGCTGGGTGCTCACAAGAAGCACCATGTGGCACGCTTGGCAGACGGGAGAAGCCAGTCTGGGCTCCGGACCCCCAGGGAAGCTGGAAGGAGATGCTGATAGAATCGTTTTCCTTGCAACCACCAGCAAGATATCAGGACAATCTCCCCAGTTCGTGTTCTGCCTCCCGCGGGGCTGCTCTCCACGTGTCATCCAGAGCCCCTGCAGGGCAGGTTCTGTGCCAGAGCTGCTTCCAAGGACCGCTTTCTACCTCAGGAGGCCACCCGCCCCGGGGTGTCCATCAGCGTGACCAAAAACAAACACGAACTTTCTCCACAATCCAGAAATTGGGTACAACGCACCAGAGAGGGAAGCAGACGCAGCTGCGGGCCAGCCCCACAGCACGCCACCCAAATACTGCTGTGCGGACAAAGACTTTGGGAACAAAAGGCCAGGAGAAGCTGCCTAATGCCCAAGCCCAGCTACCCAGGGGGAAGGGGTATCTCCATCAACTGCATATCTGAAATCTGGAGCCCTCGGCCCAAGCTGGGGGAGCAGGGAAGGGTCAAGCTGGGGACAGGGGAGACCATGAGGCCAGGCTGCCCGGCAGGCCCCAAACAACGGGGCCAGGTGACAGAGAGCTGTCCCCACGACCCCTGACTGGCCCGGCAGTCTCTCACCCACAGAAAGCCATGGCTGCCAGGAGGGGCTGCCGCCCGGGAGAAAGCTAGGAGGGCACCTGCGGGGTGGGCGAGGGGCACCCCTTGGGCCACAAGGGAGATGCTGGTGGTGGTGGGTGGGGCGGGGCCAGACACGGGACACAAGGCACACTTGGACAACGGTGACAGACAAGACGAGTCCCTGAGACGCTGGGTCGCTCCCACCCCTCAGCAAACAAGGACACAACAATGGCTAGGAAAATAGAGTACAAAAATCTCGTTCAGGAAACTGAGGCAGCACATGCTGATGTCACTTGGCGGGGAGTCCTTAGAGCTTTTTTCTCTTTTTAAAAACATTTCTCTTGTTTTGGGGAAAAAGCCTCTCTACTGGGAGCCCCATTCGGGGCTGCTGGGCAGTGCAGCAAAAAAAAATTTTTTAAAGGTAGATGAGAAAGCCTCCTGAGGACTCTGTAGCTTCAGGCAGCTGCCCCAGTGCACCCCAGCCCCTGGGAGTGGAGCCCCCCGCCCAGTGCAGACCGGGCAGGGGAGCCAGGCTGGGGGAGGAGCCACACACAGGCCCAGGGCCAGCATGTGCCCAAACGAGCCTTGAAGGCCGACCTCCCCAAGACGTGTGCCCTCTGGGTCCAGAGCCCATGTGTCTGCATGTGTGCGTGTGGGCATGTGTGCGTGTGTGCCTAGGCATGTGCGTGTGTACATCTGAGGGACCTACCAGAGCAGAAGTTGCCCAGCTTGGGGCGGGGTGGCCTGGCCTGCCCCCAGGAATCCAGCCCTAGCTCCTGACACCTATAGGGTGCAAAGGCCCCTCTCCACCCACTTGCCCCAGGGTGCTCACCCGAGTCCCGCCCTTCATGGGTCCCTCTGTCCAGGCCTCAGGAGCCTATGTGGACTGACAGACAGATGGACAGATGGACGGAGAGCCACGCCTTCCTTCCTTCCTTCCTCGGTCCACTCCTTTCTCCTGGGATCCAGGGTTGGGGTCTGAGCTCCCCGCAGTGGTCATTAAGCCCCTCACACGGTGCCCGCCGAGATTTGCAGCAATGATATTTAATACTTCTGGAATGATTAGGAATCTGAGAACAGACCGTGGGCAGCTACGCTGGGCTCCGGGACGTGGGAGCTGGGCCCCATCTCCCTGCAGGGGTCCCTGCCCAGCTGGGAGGGATGGGCGGCGCTGTGGGCCCTGACCGGCAGGCGGGCGGAGGCGGGCAGCCCGGGTGGCAGCTGGAGCTTCCAGAATAGCACGGCAGCGGGCCCGTGGAGAGGCTTTCGAGGACTGGAGGGCTGGCGCACTTGGCCGGGTCGGCAGGCGGGCTGAGGAGCCGAGGGCACCGGGCCTACGAAAGGCCGGGGCGGCCAGGCCGCCGGCAGGGGGGCCTGTAGCCACCGTCGCCGCAGCCGCCGCTCTGCAGGCTGTAGTGGTCGTCCGCATCACTGCTACTGCCAACACTGTCCAGCTCTCCGGGGCCAAACTCCATGCCCTCTACGTCCACTTCTGGGGAGAACAGAAGAGGCAGGATCAGCAATGGAGGTGCCAGCCGGGGCTCCCTTCAAAGCCAGGGCTGACCTCAGTGAAAACAGCAGAGGCTTCGGGGATGGGGGTGTGAGGGCTCCGGGTCCATGGCTTAGGGAGGAACAGGGAGCCCGCAGCTCAGGCCTGCTGCCCTCCATGCCTCAACCTCCTCGTCCATCCCGTAGGCAACCACACTCTGAGCGCTCGTTGCATCTGCTGTCGTCCCCAGCCTCCCCAGGGCCGCCTCCTCAGCCAAGCCCACCCCCTTCCCATCTCCCCCCAGGGCGCTCCAAGATGCCCACCTTGCTCAGAGTCGTCCGTGGAGACGGCGGAGCCCGTGCTGTCTGTGCGCACGCGTTCCAGACTCTGCATGGACAGCTGCTCCAGCCGCCGCTTCAGGAAGCGGTGTTCCCGCTGCAGCTGCTCCTTGATGCTCAGCGCCCGGCGGTCCTGCTCCTCCAGTTTCTGCGGGTGGGGGTGCTGTGAGTGGTGGGGGTGGGGGGACCACCCGCCAGACCAGGACCAGGAACTGGGGCCTAGAGACCTGGGCAGAGCAGATTCTCACCCCACCCCAGCCCCGCAGTCCGCCCCCCGACTTGCCAGGGGTTACGGAAGGCACCACTTCCCAGGTCCATGCTCTGCATCTGCTAACCAGCTCCAGAAGACCCATAGCCATGACCCAACTTGGCCAAGCCAAGTCACGTGGGGGCCCTGGGCTGGCGCGGCCTCCTGGAGGACAGCCTGCCCTCAGTGGTCTTGCCCCCGTTGCCCCCCATACTGTGGCTATCTCCCCCCACCCCCGCCTGTCCCTGAGGGCAGCACTCTGCTCGGCCAGGCCTGCTTGTGCTTCTCTCCAAGCTCCCACCACCCTGCCCCAAGGCGCCTCTGCCTGTGCTGGCTCGGAGGCTCTGAGGGGTCCTTCGAGGGACCTTCGACTCCCAAACCAGCAGGTGGTCTCGAGGCCCACCCACCCCCAACAGCAGCTCACTCCATCTACCCTCTCTGTCAGCCCGAGGAGACCAACCCCACCCTCTACCCAGAACCTCCCAACACCCCTGGGCTGCCCACTTCCCCTCCTGCCCTTCCTGCCACCATCTCTCTTCCACAGCCCAGGGTTCCAGGGGCCATTTGCACCCACCCCTTCACCTCTCCCAGCCCGGCATGGCTACCTCCTCCACCCCTCCAACACTTCTCGATAAAACCCAGCAGGTGCCTGTGCGCCCCTCCACCCTCAGCATCCCCAAGCCCCTACTACCCCAGGCGGCTCCCCGTCAGGCCTCTGGTCCCTCCCTGGGGTGTACAGGATGGGCTGGGGCCAGCTGAGGCCGTGGTAGGGGTGCCACCCTGCTCACCTTGATGTGCATCTTGGCCCGCTTCAGGAGGCTCAGCGTGGTATGGCGGGTGCTGTCGGGGCCCAGGGGCACCAGTTGCTTGAGCTGCTCCAGATAGAGCCTTAGTTTGGCTCGTCTGAAAGAGAACGCACAGAACCGTCAAGGCAGGGAGGCAGAGCCAGGGGGACAACAGCGGTGGCAGCAGCAGGCCTGAGAGGTCTGGGGACATGAGAGGCGGCCAGCCAGACTCCTGCATTGACCTGCTGAGGGTCCCTCTCCAGGGCTCCCCTCCCAGCCTGGCTGATAGCATCCCCCAAAGAGCCAGCTACCTGCCTTCTGGGTTCCCTGAGACAGAGCTGGGGCCCAGGTAGCCAGCCAGCCCAGCACAGCCCTCGGGGCACGGCCTCAGAGCCCTGGCTCGCCCTGCAGTCACCACCCACCATGGGACACCCAGGAGGCCAGGGGACGACCTGCGGCGGTGAGATTAGTGCCTTCCTCAGGCTGCTCCCAGAGGCCCAGGGGACCCCAGGCAAGACTGGCATTCCACTTTGTCAAGTTCAGGGTGGTCTCTGGTCATGTCACCACAGAAACACAAGTCTACTGGGGTCAGGGAGGGCCAAGGAGCAGCCCCCTCCCACCCTGAGTTTGGTGCCCCTGAGAGGAGGCTGCTTCCTTCCAAATTTTGTCCCTGTGACCATGCAGACAAACGCAGATCTTCACCCAACCACCCTCATAAGACCCAGTGACACTGTTCACACAGGGGCCTTGGGCAAGGGGCTCTGGCCCGGGTCCCGCCCATCAGAATCACCACCTTTCCTGGCTCATCCATGTGGGAGGGCAGGCTGGCAGAGACTCCAGGGGTGGCCACAGCTCACCCCAAAACACATTCTGTCCACCAGGATGGCTGGGGGGCCTCTGCCACATGCACATGCCAGACCCTCCCTGCCTCTGCGGGAGGCCCAGCCGCAGCTCTGAGAATCTCCTGGAGGGCAGGGGGTTATCTGCGTGAGGCCTTGACGGCCTGCTGGCCCACTCACCCCTTCCCTCACCAACTCCTGGCTATCATCCCGTCCCCGACCTGCCAGAGCCCTGCCCATCCACAGCCCCCTGCTGCTGCAGAGCCTGGGAGGACAGCGGACTGAGGGGGCACCCAAGGCCCTAGAGAAGGGGCAGCCAGGTGCGGGCAGGAGCCTGTTGGCAGAGCCGTGAAAACAGCCCCTCTCTGCAGAAGGAAGGCCCCATGTCTGTCACCCAGGCCCCTGTGGCACCCTCCCACGGACAGAGTAACTCCCCCCCAGCCCCCCAGCCCACAGCACCCTAGGACCTAGAAGTCGTCCACAAGAACCTCCAGGACATGGGACGGAGATTGCGCTCTGCCTCAAGGCTGGAGGACTTTGAGAGAAGAACTCCCACCTCCACACGAAGACAGGGCTGGGGAGGGGGCACGCCAGCAGGGCCACCTGGACTCTGGGAACCTCTGCTCCCCCAACTCCAAGGGGCTCCAGAACCCTGCCTGCTGCCCCCACTGAAAACAGGGCCAGGAACACTGGGGCAGGCTGCCAACCCTGCTCCGTGCGCAAGGAGGGGCTCACCAGCCGGGGAGCCACCCTCCCACTGTGGGCCCTGCTATCCTGCCCCCCATACCCAGTTCATGGCTTGCGGGGGGCTTGCCCATCAGCAAATGGCAATTCTAACGATCTACTGCTTACATAAGCAGTACGTGCTTATGTAAATCAAGACAAAGAAAAATAAATGAAAAGTACCCCGAGTCCCACCATCACTTTGGTGTACTCCACATTCTCGCATCACAAGTGATCAGCTTACGGAACCACCTAGGTGACAAGGGACCCAATACTGTTTAAGAAACTCAAACAGCAGACGCACACGAGAGACGCAACAGGACACAATGAAGAACAGGAGGCATGCGTCTCCGGGTGACACGGTTGGCAACGTTTATTTCTTTAGCTTTATGGTTTTTTGTTTTTGTATTTTCAGGCTTTCTATGCTAAAATAAAATACCACATATTACTTTTACAATCAGAAAGAGAATTTGTACAAGAAAGAAAAAACACAGCTAAAAGACAAATAACAGCGGAAAAATATCTGTAATACACATAAAAGACAAACGGTTAGTATTTGTGACATTTTGAGCTCATACACATCGAAAATAAAAAGAGGAGTATCTTACTGTGGAATGGGCGAAGGACACACACAGGCAAGCTGCAGAACACAGAGCACTAAGCTAACATGAAACCCAGTAGGCCGCGTAGCCCATGAGGAAACCCAAGCCCCACGGGGGAGGCCGTAATCCAGGCCCGTCTGCCAAGACCGGCTGGCTGTGGGGCTAGCCAGTGTGTGGTCGGCCACGCGTCGTGGGGTCACTGGGGGAGGGGAGCAAACAGGGACCACGCACCCAATGGCCATGGCAGAGACTTGAAACCTTGGTCAGCACCCCAGGGTGACAAGGTGTGCTGCAGGGCCGTGGGCCACGAAGCAGAGGCCACAGCTAAGAGCACGGGCAGCACAGCCGCGTGTCAGTGTCGGCACAGGGAAAGCAGCGGTGGCGAAGGCACCGACAGAGGACAGCGCTCGCGTGGTGGCAGGTGAAAGGTCAAGTTATGAAACAGCGGATAAGAAGGTCCCCTTCTTATCCACATTAGTATCCGTGGGGGGGGAGGGTGGCGCAGGTGGCCTCCCACCCACCTAGGGTGGCTCTCTCTGGGGAGGAGGGGCACCGGGGTCCCCCGAGCATCCATCATAGACGTGGACAGACTGCTTTAGAAATCCTAAAGCAGAGGCTCCTCAAGGGACAAAGACAGTCTGCAGGACCATCCCCGTGTGATGCTGAGCACTAGACAATGCGGCCGCCCGAGTCCCCGGGGCACTTGGCCAGGACTGCAGCCTCGGTGGGGCCAGGACCCAGTTCTGCCAAGTGCCGGCCGTGGGGGCCTGGGCAGGTCCCCACCCTTGTCGGCCCCGGGTGGTCTGCCCCTGTGGGGAGCGGGAGGGGGTGCTGAGGCCCTGCCGCCTGGGACTACTCTGGCTCCAGCTAAGCCCTCCTCCGAGGCTGCCACAGTGCCCCCGGCCCACTGCCAGCGCCCTGTGGCTGTCCTGGCATTCCTGGGAGCTTTGGAAATTCACCACTTCCTGAAGGAAGCCTGTGGGATTCAGGAGGCAGGACCTGCCTCTGGGAATCACTGCATTAGTGTTAACAGCAGCTCGGTCTCTGGCTGTCGGCCACAGCCCAGCTTTGGGCACAGGTCCTTCCTAGCTTCTCACCACGAGCCCCCACCCCCGCTCCCGGGATGAAGACCCAGAGCTCCTGAGCCACGTCCCCCAGTATCTGCACGTCCACGCACCAAGCCACCCCAGGCCTGGCTGCTCGGAGAAAAGGGAGACGCAGTGAACTGTGGCTCCCTTGAGGGGTGCAGCAGGCGCTGGGGTGGGGGGCAGGGGGGCAAACACAGCCCCGGTTGCCCCTTCTGCTCACCTGCACCTTCTACTTGTCAGGGGATTTATAAAGACTGTGAGCCCCTGTGCTAGGTGGTGGGGGCTCCCCATCCACCCACAAAGGCTGAAGCCTGGAGCTGGGGGCCAGGAGCCTCACCCTGCCTGGGAGCACCTGACCTCCGTGGCCGCCGGGCCTGGGGTCAGCAGCGGAGTGCCAGCCTTAGCAGACCCGCAGGAACTGCTTCCTACGAGGGGGGACAGGAGGCCTGGGAGGAGGATCAGGGCCAGGCTACACAGGCCTCAGGGTGACCAGGCTGGCTCAAAGAACAGGCAAGGGGAAACCCCACAGGCCCAATGGAGGCACACCTCCAGGGAAGGCGACGTCCAGGGCCTGCGCACCCCCCTTCCCGGAGCTGGCCGGGTGACCCAGCCAGTGCTTCTTTCCTTCCTGTGGCCAGTGGCCAGCAGCATCCTGCATCAGCGCTGGGCAGCCACAGGCACAGCCATGACCCCAGTCCCCACCAGGGGCTCCTCATGGCTGTCCACAGCTGCCTACTGGCCAGCCAGGAACAGGACCCTGCACTGGGATGGGGGAGTGGACAGAGATCTCAAGTCACCCATCTATCCAGCTTCTGTGTCTCAAAAAGACCCCAAGGCCCAGCCTATCAGGGCGAGCTTTGGTAGAAGGTGACTGAGGCCAAGGCCAGAGTCAAGGGGCAGTTGTAGGGGCCAAAGGCTAGCAACCTGTCCTTCTCTACAGGCTGCCATGCCCTTGGCACCCACCCTCCCTCGGCCTCGTCCCCTCTGTCTGCATGAGGGGCTGTCTTCCAGGCACCACCCCAGGAAGCCTTCTCCAAAACACCCCCCCATGTGCCTGTCCAGGCTCCCCAGTCCCAGTGGAGACTGGCCACCTCCTCCAGCTAGGGAGCAAGCCTGGGGCCTGCCTGGCTCTCGGGGCCCCTGCACCTGCCCCACCTCCATGGCCTCCCGGGAGTCCCTCAAACACAGGACCAGTCCAGGAAGTACGGTTCCTCCAGAGAACACTGCGTCCTGTCCCTGCCCAGCGCCCGCCCAACTAAGGGCCGAATCCCAGGGGAGCGGAAGCTGGTGCTGCCGTAGGCTTAGAGCAGGGGCAGGCAGAGGACACACAGAACTGGCCAAACTCCAAGCCTTCCCAGAGCAGGCTGCGAGTTCAGCTGTATGCAGAAGCCCCCCTCCCACGCTGACCCAAGAAGGGCGCAAAGAGCTGGCCCATTTCACAGATGGGAGCAAAGCTCAAGAAGAAGCTACCATGTGCCATCCCTTGGTCCTGGCACCACAGCTCCTGCCTTCAGGGCCTCTGTACCCACCCCCAGCTCCCACCACCCCACTGAGATCCAGGAGGGTCCCTGTCTGCAGGGCTAAACCTATCTGTGCCTTGTCCCTACTTCAGAGGAGGCCCAGGGTGACGGAGCCCCTGAGGGTAGAGCCAGGCCTGCAGCACCCAAGCCGGGGTCAGCCAGGGAGGGGCCCTGGGACCTAGCTCCGTCAACAGTGCTGCCCTGCCCTGCTTCACTCCCCAAGCCCTCCTACTCCCCAGAGGACCGAGCACAGACCCAGACACACAGCCAGTAGGTGGGCATGAAGGGGGCTCCCCTGGATCCCACCCTGAGCCAAAGCGTCCCCTCAGGCCCATGTGGCCAGAGACTGGGTACCCTTCCCAGTGGCTCCGCACAAGACCAGCGGGAGCTCCTTGGAAGGCAGGCCCCAGGGTGCAGGGGACCCCAGACTAAGAGGGCCAAACCCTCCTGGCTGGAAGCCAGCATCCTAAGGGCTCACCAGCTGCTCCCGAAGGGGCTTAGATATGGCTCTCCTCCTCCAGAGAGCGTGGCCTGACCATCACCCAGCACAGGGGTCCTGCTCCAAGGCCCTGCCCCCCACTCAGAACTTCCAAGAGCAGCGCCTGGGCCTCCATCTCCACCCCCCTGGCATAGGAGTGCCTGAGAGCAGAGCCTGACACTGTAAGACAGACCCTTCCTCAGTAAGGGCCCAGCCTGGCAGCACCATAGGCCACACCCAGGACACATCAGGAGGCATGGGGCTGTGGCCACAGCATCCCCACAGCAGAAGGGGGGAAGTGGGATGCATCAGGTGGCTCATAGGGGCGACCAGGAGTGGGGGACAGGGGATTACTTACCTGTGCTTTTCTAGTTCATTGTGTGAAGACCTGTTTAGAGAGACAGAAAGACAGAGCTCACTCTGCTGCCTGGTCACCAGAACAGGAATGACAGCATAACTTGGGGGCCTGGGGACCTGCCAACGGTGGCAGAGAGGGTCTGGGCCCCAGGATGCCTCAGGCTGGGCAGGGCCAGGGCAGGAGAGTGGCTGCCTAGTTAAGATGGGGGTGGGAGAACCTGGCACTGAGTGACAAGGACAGGAGACACAGAGGTGCAGCTGTATCCAGGGGTGCCTAGGGCCACCCGGCTTACTTCAGGAGGCCTGTGGGGGCTCTGGCCAGCAGGAGGGCCCAAGGCCCCTTCCAGAAGGTACTAGGAGTACTAGGACTAACCCACCCTGTGCTCCCCAGACTTCCCAGGCCCTGAGCCACCAGCCTTCTCTGTTCCCCCCTCCTAGAGGCCAGCGGTATCTTTGGAACTACGGGAGTTAGCACAGAGAGTCAAGGGAAGGTGAGCACAGACACGAGGTAGTCTGGCCTGAACCCAGCCAGAGCACCATTCTCACCCTGCTGGTCTCTCCCACCTGCATCGTCACAGCTCATCGTAGCACTGGGGACACCCAGGGACAGAGGAGACCCACCCCCAAAAGGATCAGCACATAAGGATGCCTCCACCACGTGGATGCTCCCCAGGCCAATGGGCAGAAGGGAGACTGAGGCTGGCCCTCACTTCCCTCTGGGGCCATGGTCTGGGTACAGGGGCCTATCTGCTGCTCAAGCTCTGCCCAGCTGGCCCATCCAGACAGGAGTACAGAGTCCTGAGCGCCCTGGCAGGCAGAGCCACAGCACATGCCTTGCAGGACAATAATACAGCAGGGCCAATCTCCCAGCTCCCCATCATCCTCGTAGTCCAGGTGGGGACCCCATGGACAGCCAGGGCTCCTAGGCCTGCCCGGCTGCCTTGCATGTGAGCAGAGGGCACTCAGGCACTCCTATGTCCACCTCAGGGGACACCCAGATTGAGTGCTCTGTCTCCTACCCCTCACTCTTTCCGGGAGCTTCTACTGACCTCTGCCTGCCTGCCTTTACTCTCCTGCTCCAGGAACAGTGTGTTGCCCATCCCCATCCCACAAGCCGGAGTGCCTGCCCATCCTTCCCGCGTCTGTGGTCTGCCATGGTCCATGGCCCCACCAAAGCCAACTGGGGCCCAAGACTTCCCCTCTGCTCAGCCCTAGCGCCTCCCTGTGCAGTGTTAGGAGAGCCTGGAGGGCCTGCTGGTCACATGAGCCAGGCAGGGAGCCTCAACTTCTGCCGGGACTGGCCAGGACCAGGAGGGAGCAGAGCCATCAGCTCCGCAAGGTCTGAACCACAGTCCCTCCATGTGGGTCTGGAGATCTGCTCACGTGTGGATGAGGTAAAGGTCAGTGAGTGTCCTTCGATACAGAGAGTTGCATCTGGCCACTCCCTCCCAGGCCAGGCTAGACCCCATCCTGGAGGGAGGGGGGTCACTCCTTGGCTAGCTGGAGGATGGAGAGAGGCCCAGAGCCCCTCTTGGGGCCCCTCCCAGGTCCAGACGCCTGTGATACCCTATGGCAGGTTTGTAACATGGGTCCCAAGAACACCCTCCTTGGGCCTGGGGAGAGGGGGGACCCCAGGCTGGGGCTCTGCTAGGTACATTCCTGGCATCCCTTGGCTCACACCCTGAGTCAGCAGCCCCAAGCAGGTATTCTCCTGGCCATGTTCTCCAAGAACCTGCACCCCAGCAGGCTGGCTCTAGTTCCCTCTTGCTGAACCACTGTCCCCCACAGCCCTTCCTGGGACTTGTGGGGCCTCCCCACACACACGTTGCCCTCCCGCTCCCTCTTCGCCCTGGTCCCAGCAGTGCCCATCCTTTTCCCTCACCATGGTGAGACGAAGAAGCCTTTCAGGGTGGCACTGCCCTGCCAGCCAAGTCAGGGCCCCAGATCCTCTAGGCCCTGCTTGGTCCTCGCCCCAGGTCTGGGCCCAGAGGAACAGCAGAGAGGAGCACTGCAGCCCAGGAGACCACCTTGGCCCTCCCCAGCGCCCTGAAGGTCTCTGCCTGGCAGAATGGAGAAGGCCAGGACCCCACCTCAGGATGGGGGTCCCAGGGATGGGATGGTGGCCCCAGGCAAGGAATTCAATTTCTCTGTTCCTGTTTCCTCAGCCTTCACATGCAGATAAAAATAACACATCTGTCCTGGGTTGGGCAAACAGTAGCAGATCCTGGCCCACTCAGCACCCCGAAGCCCCCAGAGTCTTAACTGGGATTCTGATTATCAACTCTGGGTACCTTGTGGGAGTCCAAGGTCATGTCCAGGAGTTCTCCATGGGCCCCAGGGTGTTTAGGGGCAGTGAGAGCCAACAGCGGGGCCTGGCTGGCTCATCCAGGAGGCCTGAGGCCAGGGTGCCCCCCTCACATATCTCTTCCCAAACTATCTTCAGCAGGGGGCCAGGGGCTGGCATTGGGAGGCCCGTCCAGCCAGGGCAGATGGAGACTCAACCAACTCCTTGCCAGGCCCAGGGCGCCAGGACGTCACAGGAGATGGGTCCTTGTGCCAGCCTTTCTGTTTCCCAAGAACAGGCAGGCCACAGGAATGAGCCGTACCCTCTGCCAAGGGGCCCTGAAGCCCCCTGCAAGCCCAGCTCCCCGCCTGGTGACATGATCCAGAGCCAAAGCGGGCCCCCAGGCACTGCCAGGTGTGGGGTGGTCCTCATGGCAGCGGGGAGAGTGGAACCCCACGAAGCCCTAGCTCGGGGTCCTCCCTCCTCCGCAGGGATGTGCACCCCAGCTTGCTGCTTCTCCAGCCTGGGAACAAGGCCAAAAAAAGGGAGGTGGGGGAGGGCCGCTGCACGGCGGCCTGCACCTCTTCCGGCTCCCCTTCAAAAGGGCCTCCTGTCCCAAAGAGGGGGCCCCTGCACTTGTCGCTGCGGTTCCACCAATGTCAGCAGACTGGTCAGGAGAGTGGACTCCGCGGTGGGGTGGGGGCCCAGGGCAGGGCCTCCGTGCGCTTTCATCGTCTGGGTCCCCCGGGGGTGGGCGTACTCGGCCCAGCAGCAGGAGAGACGCGGCCCACCCTCCCGCGACCAGCAGAGGCCAGGGCGGGCCATCCCACGCTGCTGTGCTCCAAGCCTCAGTTTCCCCGGACTCGCGCGGCAGCGGCCAGTGCCCCCGACAACTTTTCTCGTGGCCGGAAAAGTCCGGAACAACTTGGGAGCGGGAGCGGCTGCGGGAGAAGACCCCGAGCGGCGGGCGCTGTACGCGTGGCACTGTTTACGCGAGAGGCCGAGGAGGCGCGGCCCGCGGGAAGATGGCGACGGCGCGGGCGGGGCCGGCCGGGCGGGGCTGCGGCCGCGGCCCGGGCGCGCCTCCTCCAGGCTGGCCGCCGGGGCGCGCAGCCGGCGGCGGGGCCGCGGCGCGGGGATCGGGGCCGGCGGAGGGGGGCGCTCTGAGGGGCGCCCCGGGGACCGGGCTTGGGGGCGGCCGCGCGGGGGGCGGTACCTGTTGTTCGGGGCCTTGCGCACCAGGCCGGCTGCCTTTGTCTTCTTCCTGGCGAAGTCGCCGTCGAAGGGCAGCACCGAGGCGTAGCCGTGCTCGGCCTCTGCGGACACACGGCGCGGTCAGCGGCCCCGCCCCGGCCCGGCCCCGCCGCCGCCCGCCCGCCCGCGGCCCGGCGCACAAAGGGGCGCGGGCGCTACCTCGGTCCCTGCGCTCCAGGTACTCGGCCGCCTCCAGCAGGATCAGCAGGGAATTCAGCTCCATCGTCCGCCCGCACGAGCGCGCCCGCGCTCTCCGGGACGGCGGCGGCCGCTGCCCGGCCCTCTCCGGCCGGCTCCGCTCGCCGCCCGCCCCGCGCGCCCGGCGGCCCCACTTCCCCGGCTCCGCCGACTCCCTGCGCGCTCGGCCGCCACCCTCCGCCTCAGGCCCTCAAATTGACACATAAGGGCGAGCGGCGGCCGGCGCAGCCAATGGGGGCCGGCGCTCCGGCCCCGGGGGCGGGCGCTGGGCCGGGCCGGGGCCAATGGGAGCTGGCCGAACGCCTCGGGCCGGGCCGAGAATGTTGACAGATGCTAAGCTCGGTTCCGATAGGCCCGCCGCGGTAGTAACAATTTAGAAGCCCAAGCTTAGCAACAGCACGTGGTGGCCCGGCCCCCGCGCTCGCTGACTGGCGGCTGGCGTGCATGTTAAGTAGGCGCCATGCGCCGATTGGCCCAGAGCGGTCTATGTAAAATAGGGACCGCGGACCAATGGGCGACGGCGGGGCGCGCGGCCAATGAGGGCGCCGCGGCCGGACGCGTTGCCGAGAGGAAGCGGAGAGCCGTGGGACCGCACGCCGCGGTGCCCGCGCCCCAGGGCCCTTTAGGGTGCGGGGAGCGTCGGGTGCTCCTGGCCGGTCCGCGGGGTCTGCACGTCGTGTGCAAGAACCTGTTGGCCGGGGACAGCCGCCGCAGCTCTGGCTCCGCGGGAGCACGGGACCTCGTGGTCTCCTCGGGGGTGTCGCGTGGGCTGCGCACGACACCGCTTCCCGCCGGACGCAGAGTGACCCCAGCGAAGGGCGGAGCTCGGGGGAGGGGCGTAGAGGGTCAGCGCCCAAGAGCCTGATCTCCTTGAGCTGCATCTCAACAGGGAGAGGCCCGGGGAGGAAGGGGCCCCCAAGAGTGGAGGGTTGTGTGCTCATGTCTGGTCTGCAGAGTGGGCACATTCCAAGACATTCCGGGCGTTGGTCCCTCTGGCCAAGGAAGCGGTTTCTGGGGAAGAGCATTGCCCTCTGTGGGAGGGGAGCAAGGCCCTCATCGAGCTCCCGGCTGTTGCATGGCCCCTAGTGCCTCCTGCCCCTCAGCTGGCTCCGTGGATACGGGGTCTGGCAGCCTGGACGCAGCCCCAGACTGGCCCTGGGTCCCCTCGGTCTTCCTTCTCGCTAGTTGTTGAGACTGGTGGCCTGGGAGCCCCTGAGGAGGGGACGGACAGGTTGGAGAGTGTGAGGATAAGGTAGCTGGACCCTGACCACCCTGCCCAGAGTTCTCCATACTGGGGTACTGCTGCTGCCAACAAAACAACCAAAACTAAACATCTCGGCACTTCCTGTCCTGGGATCTGCTAGAGGTTTCATACGCATTCCCTTGGGAATTTCTGAATTCCCCAATTTACAGATAAGGTGTGGGGACTGGCCAGGGTCTCCTTGCAATCCCAGGGCCAGGTAGATGAGCGCTACCGTAAATGTGACTTGGGCCTGGTAACCCAGGAGCATGGAGACCAAGACCCTTCCTGGCCTCACATTACTTGCCGGGGGTGGGAACTATAGCTGCATGACCTGAGAAATGGGGTTAGGGATGTGTTATCTACACCCCAACCCTCCCAGCAGAGCTCGGCAGGACCCAACGGAGATCTCAGCTACTGCCATTAGACAGCCCTGCATGGACATTAAGACAACCCCTTGACAGGAACTCCAGCCCTTCTTGCTCCTGCTTCACGATCCAGGACAGAGCCCCTAAGTGCTGCACAGGGTAAAGGAGGGTGCCAGTTCTGGGGGCACAGAGGCTTGCAGAGTTCAGGGACCCCAGGCTCACCAGCTAGTGGTCAGTGTTTTGCAGATCCCCACCAGAGGAGAATCCTAAGGGACTTCTGTCCCTGCATCCCTCCCCCTCAGTGGCAGAGTCCCTTCATCCTTGCTTATACGAAGGGTAGGTTGCTGGCTCAGTCCTAGACCTGGCAGCTTGTCCATGATACCTGCCAAAGGCCCACCCTACAAACTGCCAGGAGGTGTGAGGGCTGCTGTGTGTCTCAGCCTGCAGAGCAAGCACCTAGGTGTGACCACGGGAACACATGCACACCGCACCCCGGGCCTGAGAGGAAAGAGGGCGGCCCCACCTTGCCTCCATCTGCAGCTAAGCTGTTTTGGGGTCCCCTCTCCCAGCAACACCAGGGGCCAAGCAGTGCCTGTGAGTGTCGGTGGCACTGGAGGGCAAGCAGTGTGTGGGAGCGAGGGGAGAAGTCGGCCGTGAGCTAGGGGCTGGGCAGGAGGGCCAGGGCCTGGCATGGGCAGAGGCCTCAGGACCCCAGGCCTAGGGGGCAACCAGGGAGGAACCTCGTGAGCCAGACAGCCCCCCAGGGAAGACATTAAGGTGCAAGGTTGGGGGCTGTGGGCAGGTGGGAGGACGAACAGGGGTGGGGCAGTGCTGGTCTCACTTGGGGCCAGCCAAGGCTCCACACCCACAAGTGTCAATGTGCCCTCCCTGGGTATGTTGCGGGGGCGGGGGATGGCAGGGAGCAGAGGTACAGCTGGCTGGTCCAGGGTCCAAAGCTGCAGGCCCTGTGCCACCCCCAGCCCGGCTCTGTAGGGCAGGTCTCCAATGGGGCTGTGTCACCTCCTCCAGGGAGGCTTCCCTGAGCCCAAGCTAGGCCACCTACCCCTCTCCCATGCCTGCCCAGCCCTTCCTGCCCCGCTCCGGCACAGGGCCTTGTCCCAGCGGGAACCAGCCCAAGTTCATGGCCCTGAGGAAGGACGCAGACCTCTCAGGCCCCCTCTGTCTCCATTTAGAGCCCAAGAGGGGGTATAGACCTCTCCTGCCCCCCCCAATCCAGAGGTCCCTCCAAGCACTCTGGCTGCAGGGGCCCTCCACCGTGCATCCCTCCTGCACCAGCGCACATGTCTGTCACTGTGCCATCCCCCAGATTATTTCCCCTGCCTGTCCTTTAGGGGAGCCCGGTCCACCCCAGAGCTCCAGACAGGGGCTCTAAGAGAAGGAGTGGGGCCTGAATCCAGAAGGGATGTCCCGATTTGGCTGGAAGGGCCCCTCTGCCCACCTTTCTTGGTTTCCTCCCCCACCCTCACCCTAGCCTCAGCTCCCCTGGCTATAAAAGGAGGATGGGAGTACCCACCTCTTGCAGTATTTGGGGGATGGCATGAGGATTTCTGGCCCAGGAGTTCGGTAAAGGCAGACTTACTCCCCACCCCCAGGATCCCATGAGGGGATTTAAGGCCCTAAGGACATCGGAGGGAAAGAAACCTCTAGAAAGCTGCTTCCTAGCCTCCCCCACACCTACTGGGCCCTGGCTCCCTTTCTCTGGACCCAGAGTTTCACCTCCACCTCACAGCCTTGGGAACATACCCGTGGCTCCCAGCACGGCACCTGGAAGCCCACCCCACCCCCCACCGTGCCCTCAGGACAAGGTGTTGAAGGCCCTTCTTTCTCCAAAGTCGCCTCCTCCCGCTTCCAGGATGCCCCACCCCTGGCTTCACCTTCTCCTTGCCTACTCCGTCCCTGGGGTGGACTCCTTGCTCCCACCTGGGTCCACAGCCCCAGCATTCTGGGCAGGAGGCTGGGAGTGAGGGGCTGCCCACTTGCCTGGACAGCCCACAGCCTGCCTTTTCCTGACCAGTCGCAGGGGTAGTGGGGGACAGGCCATGTTTAGTTACATCCCAGCAGGCAGGTTCTGGGACTGTGGTGTGGGGGGACACAGAGCCTGGCCTGGGGTCATCCAAGGACCAGGCCCAGCCCAGCATGACAGCCAGCCTCCCAGAAGCCTTGGCTCCCCTGCCCTGAGATGTCCGGCGTGCACCAGCACCAGAGGGGAGTCCAGGGGACTTTTGTCCCTGCATCCCTCCCCCAAAGCGTCCCTGAATTCTAGTCTGGCCACGAGACCTTGGCCAGCTCACTTTAGCCTCTCTCAGCCTGTTTCCCAGCTATAAAACAGTTGACAGTACCTGCCTTTCGGGGTGGCTTTGGGGTGTAAGAAGGATCCATAGAAAGACCCAGGCAGCAGTGGGCAGGGCACAAAGGAATGCCCCGAAAGTGGCAGGGATACGAACATCAGCCCTGATCGGCAAGTACCTCTAACCGTTGGCCCTACACACGGAGACAAGGGGCAGGGCCTGCCAGGTCACCACGGCCAGCATCAGAGTCCCCATCGAATCTGACTGGACTGGAGTGGCAGCTGCCCAAGCCAGCCAGCCACGGGCACCAGGCCCGGCCTCTGAGCGTCTGGGGCCTTCTACAAAGCTTAGCGCTCAGGAGAAAACGGTCTCCAGAATACAATAAGGGGGCAGCGATGATATCAAGATGCATGAAGACATAATTAAATGTGTGCAGAGCTAACACAACGTCAATGTCATTTTTTTTTTTAAGATTTTATTTATTTACCTGACAGAGAAACAGAGATCACAAGTAGACAGAGAGGCAGGCAGGGGCGGTGGGGGAGTGGGGCTGGGGAAGCAGGCTCCCCATTGAGCAGAGAACCCAATGCGGGGCTTGATCCCAGGACCCTGAGACCATGACCTGAGCCAAAGGCAGAGGCTTTAACCCACTGAGCCACCCAGGCGCCCCTGTCAATGTTATTTTTAAACTTAAAATAAGAAAATAGTTTATTGTATTTGTGAACAGTCTTTGGACTAGATTTTTCACTTTATCAGTTTTCCCACTATGCTTGATGACCCTAGACAACTTAGACAATTGTAAATTAAATGAAAATTTTTTTGTAACCAAGATATCCAAAAACAATAATTTTTAAAAAATGTTTATAGTGAGAAAAAAAAGGTCTGAGGGTGGGATGTGGTATAGACCCAGGCATTTGCTGTGGTGTTGAGCCAGGGGGTGAAAAACTGATGGCTCGGGGCCAGCGACCTCATCCGTTTTCGGGCCCAGGTGGGGCAGGGGTTAGCCCTGCTGCTGCTCCCAGGCCCCTGATGGCTGTGGGCCCTCTCGTCTGAGGGAGAGTACATCTGGAATAGATGGGCAGGTCTCCCTCCCACAAACAGTAGGGACCTTGAGGCTCACACCAAAAACCCCTCGCCCTGTACCACCTTCTTGGGTTCTCTGCCCTAGGCCTTTCTGACTTGTTCCCCACCTCTTCCAGGAAATCTTCCAGGCCTTCCAAACTGTACCTGGCTGCTACACATGGTCTTAGGGTGGAGATCTTCTAGTCTCAGGCTGGAGGCCCTGAGGGTCCGAGCCCAGGAAACCTACCCCCAGCCCCCATCCCTGGGCTCCGGGTCATCTAGCAGCTTCTAGACTCATAGGGTTGGGCTCTGGCAAGTGTGGCCAAAGCTGCCTCCAGAGGACACTGAGGCCTCCCAGACCTCCGCCCACACAGCCCAGCAAGGTCATGTGTGATGGGAGGTGTGTTACCACCTCTGATGGGACCCTGGCCTCTGTCCCACCCACCCATCTCCCTGTGAGGTGTCCCCACCACAATTCAGACTGTGCGCTGCCCTGCTCAGAACTCTCCCATGACTCCCCAGTGCCCTTAGGACAAAGCCGGAATTTGGTGTCTGGGGTGACCCAGTCGAGCTCCCGTGTGTGCTCCGCCCTCGCCAGGAGTACCCCCATTGCTCACACCCTCGGGGGTGTTCTGACACCCCATTCTCCACAGATACTCCCTCACCCCCAAGGCCCAGCCAGCTTCACCAGTGCACGTGTCCCTACTCCAGACCTGCAGGCCCCCAAGGGCAGGGAAGGTCTGGGGCATCTGGGTTCCCATCTTTGCCCAGCTCTGGGGCAGACTCCAGCCCTGGGGCACCCTGAGCACATCAGCAGAAGACAGAGCCGTGCTTGTGTTTTTAAGTCTTTGGGGTGACGTCCCCTTTGAGTGACTGCTTGGTGCTGGGCTCTGCCCCTCCCCTCTCTGCAGGAGAGGCCCTGGGAGTTTTGCCCTGACCACTGCAAAGAGCCCCCAGGCTGTGCTTTGAGGATGTGTGTGAGCCTGGGGGGTGGGGGTGATGCTGCTGTCTGGGAAGGCCACCTGGAGGAGTGGCCTCTGAGGAGCTAATTGCCTCCAGGACTCTGAGTCAGGGAAGCAGCATGCGGCAGGCCCTTTGGGTCCTGCTCACCTTCCCCCCAGCTCCCACTGCAGAGTCCAGGGAACCGTAAGAGCAGGGACTATCAGCCCCTAGCCCCAGCCCTTGTGGTTTGAGGTGTCCAGCTCCAAGCAGAACGCCTCCTCCCCACTCCCAGACTGATCTGAGATGGGGTTTGCCCTGTGTGTCCTACTTGCTGGCCCCCAGCCCCCTAGCCCCTGCAGGCAGCGTTCCAGTGGCCACAGTGTCCCCGACCCCCACCCCCCAGGCTAGACCTGCAGGAAGAGCAGGCTGTGGGATGGGCGCCCCCTGGTGGCCATCATGGGCTGTAGCGAGGACCCTGGAGGGAGCCCCATCCTTGGCCACACGGTCAGCCCCAGGAGAAAGGGAGCGCCCCAATCCGCTCCTGCCAGGGACCTCCTGGAGATATTGTCCCGTCACCTTCCTCAGCAGCCGGGACTCTAAATGGCCCTGTTCTTGGTGCTCCCACCCCACCCCACCCCAGGGCCGCACAGCTGGTGCCCGGGGCTGCCCACCTGTGGTCTGGGGGAGGCGGTCCAGGCCTGAGGAAGGGTGGGCTGAATCTGGGCATGTCTGTGGGGACAGATGCCACCAGTGGGGGCGGGCGCAGGGTTCTCCAGAGGCCAGGGTGTGGGTGTGGGAGTTGGGGGGGCTCTGGACAAAGCTGAGCCTATGGCGAGAGGAGGCGGGACTGGACAGGGTGTCCCCCTTCTTCCCACCCCCATGCCACCCCCCCGAGGCTGAGTATGGTGGCTCTCCCTGCTCTAGGGATTCCTGAATCCCCGTGGGTACAGAGAGCACTGGGTGCTCCCAGTTCTGACCGTCCATCCTCTGACTCGGTGACCAGCAGGCTGCATCCGGTTCCTGAGTACCTGCGGGGCCCAGCCAGGCCTAGGGCCCCCGCCTGCTGCCAGAAGCCAGGGGTGGCGCTGTTGGGGAGCATACAAGGCCTTCTCCCCAGGGCCTGAGCGAGCCCAAGAGAGGGGTGAGGTGGGCAAGACAGACCCAGGTGTGCCTCCTTCCTGGCAGCCCCCCAGCCTTCCTCTGAATGCCAGACAGGGGTGTGGTGGGCGCCCTGAGACTGGTGGTGCCCCTGTCCCCAGAGTGGCCTTTAGAAGTGACTCTTCAGGCACAGCGGGTGGGGCTGTCTTGGGGTACTCTGCTTCCGCCGCAGCCACCACCTACTAACTTCCGTGAGCCTCAGTTACTCCGCCTGACACAGGGATCCTGCCCTGCAGGGGAGTGTCAGGGGGAGTGTCAAGGGGAGTAGAGTGCTCAGAAAACAGCAGTGGGAACACCACAGCAATGGTGACAAAGGGGAACGGGAGCCTCAGGAAGGCTAGTGTGCTCGAGGCCCAAGACCAGCTTGCAAGGGCTGATTCCAAACCTGGAGCTCTTGGCTCTCTCCCTGTCCCTTCCCCCAGGGATTCCCAATCCTGAGCCCCTATTGTGGCAGGCAGCAGGCCATTCCTAGAACCTTCCTGAGTGGAAAACTCTTGTGTTGGACTCATCCCTGCCCACCAGGTCTTGGCTCTGCCCTTGGAGCGTGGCTAGCCCTAGAAGGGTAGAGTGACCATACGTCCCTGGTTTAGCATGGAAAGTCTCATGATTCAGTACCGTCTTCATTCCTGAACAAACGCTACAGCTAGTCACCCTCACTGGCAGCTTCCGTGACCTCCCTGCAGGTCCCGAGACCTCCCAGCAAAGCAGCTGGGTGTGGGGGTGCACAAAGGCAGGCCAAGTCTGACATGCAGGGCCTCCTGGCTCCTGGCCACATGCAGAGCTCCCTTGTGTCCCTGGGGCCTAGGCCTCTCCCTCTGGAGAGCGGCCGTGTCTGTGCCAAGGGCAGGCAGACCCTCTTTCCTGGGTCTCCACTCCTCCCAGCCTGACCTGGCAGATGAGGAGAGCCTGTCACATCTTAAGTCTGGAGGGTGACAACTGTGGGTGCCTGTTGAGGAGAGGAATGGGGACCCCACAGGGTCTCTCCATAGAGGCTTCTCCTGTAAGGGGCTGACTTCCTGGTCAGTGGCAGCACGGGCTGCCTCCCCCGTCCCCTGCCAGCAAATGAACTTCCAGAAGGCACCGCTGTCCAGCCGGCAACATCAGCTACAGCCACCCACGGGGGTGGGAGGAACTTTGTCCAGGTGGGCAGCCGGACATCCCTTCTATTGTGCTCCTGAAAGACTCAGGACTGCTTCTAGGGAGACTCCAAATTCTAAACACTCTTTTACCTCTCAGAAAGAAAGTCGGTCTGGTGGCCACTGGGTTCCTCCCAGCTATTCCCCCATTCCAAGGGACTGGGCACCCAGTTCCCAAGGGATCAGTCTCCAAAAGCAGAGGAAGACACCATTGCCATGGCAACCCCAGGGTGCAGTCTGGCGGCCTGCATTCTCTCCAGGGCACTCTAGAAGGCATAGGTGGCCCAGCCCTGGACTAGGGTGGGGAAGCCCCCACACATACAGGCTAGGGGTCAGAGCTGAGGACACATGAGACAAGGGGCTGGACAAATAGGCAGGGCATGGGATGGGGCTTTTGGGGAGTGGGACAGGCTGGCCACCCCTCTCCTAAAGACTGGTGGGAGCCCTTCATCCGTCACAAGAGTACAGACGCCCCGAGCTTCCTAGGGGAGAATGCGAATTAGCAAGAACACCTTTGCCTCCTAGACAGAAAAAGAAGTCTACGTTCACATCAGAAACCAGTGTCTGCAATCCTTAAAGAGATTTATGGAAATGGCTTCGAATTACAGCATTTAGAAAATAAAAATAATCTCAATACATAATATTCCCTCCATTGTATACCCCCCGCCCAAGAAGCCGTCTCTGTGCATGTGCGCCCACTATGCCGCAGTAGCTGGATTTTCTTATAAAAGAAGCAGTCGTGTGCCATCTCTCTAAAAACAGAGCTGCAGCCGTCACTGCAACATGAAGCCTGAGGTTTCAGCCTGAGCTGTTGGTGCGGGGCCGGCTGGCTGCCTCAGCCTGGGGCCCGGGCCACTCCGGGGTCCCGGGGAGACAGAGGGAAGGGGGCGGTGGCAGCAGGTGGGTGGCAGTCCTCTGCCCCAGAAGCCCCGGGCCTGAGAACCTGGGGACCTGGGTCTCAGCGCCGTGCAGGCGGCTGTTTGCCCCCCATCCCATCAGCAGGCAGGCACCCAAGGGCAGTGGGTGCCTGCGGGCCTAGAGGGGCTGGCTGTGCATCTGCACCTCCCCCTCTGAGAATAACCCAGATGTCTGTTGTTTGGCCAAGGTCTGGAAGGGGAGCAGGGACGGGTGCACTGGGGAGTGAGGAGGCAGCTGCCGGCTCCAGGTGGGGAGAGAGAAGGGTAAGTGCCCAGGGAACTGAGACCTGACCCCTCTCCTGGAGGTGTCCCCCATCTGCCCAGGATTTGGCCGCAGGTGTGACCCCATTTCCCTGATCAAGGGCGAGCTCTGAATGGGCCTTCTACTATGGCTGGGCCTCGTGGCAGCCTCTCCGCGGGATGGGGGCGGGGGCCCAGGGACAGGGACCCGGGGAAGGGGCTGGCAGGAGGAGAGCCCACCCTCGCCCAGGCAGCCCCCCCACTGCTGGAACTCCTGCTGGCCCCTGCCGCGGGCCCTCCGTGGCGGGGGGGGGGGATGGGGGCCCACAGGTAGGGTCGGGGATGGGGGCGGGGGCGGGGGGCGGCCAGCAGCCCCTCCATGGCGGCAGCAGCTTGAAGAGGCGCTTAGCGATCCCAGCGCGGCCAGCGGCTGGCTGTGGGAGTCACAGGGCCCTGGCAGCTGTGGGATGTGGGGCGAGTCAGATGGCCGCCCTGTCGCTGTAGAAGGGCGTGACGTGGAACATGTAGCAGTGCGTGCACACACGCACTGGCTTCACCTGCCCATAGCGCGGCAGCGGCGCTGAGTGCGAGGAGCAGCGCGAGCAGAAGATCTGCGGTGGAGGGGTGGCCACGTGGGCAGTGAGCTGGCGTCCTCCACAGCCCTCAACCCTGGGCCTGCGGGGGCACTTCCCACGCCCTCCCTGTGCACGTGCTGCCAGGACCTCCAGAAAAACCTGGCCTGGGTCATGGCCCCAGGAGGCCAGGCTCACGCAGGGGGTTCCGGCACCACTCCCACCCGCTCTCCCTGCACCACTGGCTCTGCAGTGGCTAGGGACAGCACTATTGGGACCCCGGGTGTGGGGGAGCTGGGGGTCTCAATTCCTGGGGGCCAGATCAGAGCAGGGCCCGGGGCTCAGGGACCCCTACACAAAGACCTCAGGGGCCTTGTCAGGTCCCCAGGGCCTCCGTCCTGGCCTCCAGAACACCAGCACAGCCCAGGGGAAGGCCCAGAGCCTGTCCCGGACCACAGGGACGCCCTCCACCGACCCGATCACTTACCTTCCCGCAGCTGCGACAGTGGTGCTTCCGGCGGATGACGGTGAAGGGTGCTTTGCAGGCCGTGCAGAAGCCACACGCCTCGTCGGGGACCCATTCTGGTGGATCTGGGACAGTGGGAATGAGGTCAGCCAAAGGGAGACCTGCAGCAGTGATATGGGCCGCCCTTCTTCTCTCCCCCCAGTCCCTGGACCCCCGATGCTGGCTATGGTCTCAGGAAACCGCTGGCCTCACGGATGGCGCCTGTCCACTAGCCCCCAGCGACAGCCTGTGCTGTGCCACCAGCCAGGCCACCGGCACTCAGGACGTGGGCTGGGAGTGTCCACCTGGATGGTCTTCTCCCTAGCTTCTCTCTGTCAACACCCAGCCTGGCAGACTCCTTGGGCAGAGGTGGTGGCTGAGAAACGAAGAGATCGACGCCCCAGCGCAGCTCTAGGTGCACCCTGTGGGGGCCTCAGATGCCCCCAGCCTTGCCCATCCAGGGCAGTTCTCAGGCTCTTGGGGTCCTAAAGGCCCAGGGAGACCCCCAGCCATCCCCTCCCTGACATGTCTGCAGGCCAGGCTCAGGCCAGGGGCTACCCGCTCCTTCCACGCATGTGGGCCCTGTCCCAGCTGACTTCTCCAGGCCCTGGCTGATGGAAGCCTCTGGAGGTTTGCTCTGGAATTCGTGAGGCATGTCAGCACAGGGAGAAGCGGGCTCCCAAACGCAGTGAGACAGGCACTGTCCTCCCATTTGGGGCACCAAACTGACTGTGGTTTGCCAGGCCCCGAGGCCAGCATCCATGGCCTGGGGGAAAGAGCAGCTCTGATCCTTCCTCAGACCACAGTGTGTGCTCAGAGGCGGACCTTGCAGCCTCACATAACCCCCAGGCTTGATGCTCAAGTGGACACCGTCCTGTGTCCCTAAGTCCCACCCTCAGGGCCTCTAAACAGAACTCGGAAGGGCCTGGGGTTTCCTGGCCTCCTGCCCACCCTGGAGGATCGGCCCCTCCTCCTGCTGGCTTGCACAGACCCCAAACTGCCTCCTACCCAGCTCTCCTGCCTTCCATTCTGGGCCCGGTCAGCTCACCCCTACCCTGCAGGGAGGCCGTATCTTGTGCTTGCCCCCACCCTCCACCCCGTGTCGAATCCTAGGCTGGCCCCAGGGAACTCCTGGACGACAACTTTAGCCCCTAAGGATCTCCAGCTCAGGCACATAAGGCCAGATGCACTCCTGTGCATTGGGCAATGCCAGACATCGCAGCTCGAAGCTCATTACAGTCACTCCTGAGCAGAGGGGCTCCAAGTTCCTATGACAGGTACCCTGTGCATGGTTTTTGGAAAGGTAGAGGTGAGGAGCTTGTGCTGCTCCTGATACCCCAACCCCACAGCCTTTGTTACCCCCAGGGGGCTGGGGTACACCAGGAAGGCCTTGAGCCGGGGACCAGCAGGGTCAGCCAGCAGGCCAGGCGTACCAGGAGTGCTGTGACTTCTGGCCTATGGCGGGGTCAGCTTCAGCCTCCTTCTCGGCCCTAATCCTGTTTGACCCCTGGCCAGGCCTTTCTGCCTCCATCCATCGCCGCTCTTCTCTTAGGCCTCCAGCCCCTTCAAAACTCGTGGGCAGGAGCGCCTGGGTGGCTCAGTAGGTTAAGGCCTCTGCCTTCGGCTCAGGTCATGATCCCAGGGTCATGGGATCAAGCCCCAAGTCGGGCTTTCTGCTCAGCAGGGAGCCTGCTTCCTCCTCTCTCTCTCTCTGCCTGCCTCTCTGCCTACTTGTGATCTCTGTCTAATAAATAAATAAATCTTAAAAAAAAAAAAAAAAAACTCATGGGCAACCCCCTCCCCACAGACAGGGGGCTAGTGCCCCCAGCCTGCCCAGGAGGCTCCCTCTCTGATCACTAAGCCACCAGGCCCCCAGGAGGCCTGACCTCCAGTCTAAAAGGGGAGCAGGGCCTTGGGACTCCCATGTGACCAGACAGTGCCATCCCCTATGAAAAAGGTGCCAGATAGCTGCCATATGAGGCCCTTCCTGTGGGCAGGTGGGTGCAGGTGGGCTCAGCCACCTCTGGCCACAGCCAAAGGCCTTGGCTAAGGGGGTCCATGTGCCCACCCTAGGGGCAACTGCAGGCCCAGAGGGCCTCTGGGAAGGGACCACCAGTTGGAGAAACAGAGCCTTCATGGGTTCTGGGTCCAGACAGAGAGGCGGCCAGTCCAGACAGGCTCCTCACTCCCTGCCCAGCATGCAGCACCTCGGGGTCTGGCCCAGACCTCACACGCACCTTCCAAGTCCCCATCTCGGCTCTTGGCGGCCAGTTCAGAGGACGACGGGGTCTCCTGGCACAGGGCACAGTCCTCCAAGGCTGCACTCCGCAGGCTTTGGGTGACTAGAAGAGAGAGGGAGGGAGAGAGGAAGGGGGGCGTTGATGGGCAAGCACCTGTCCCTGCTAGGCCCACCCGCAGAAGACCAGAAGTGGGTTAGCCCCCCCAAAGCCAGCCGC
This sequence comes from Martes martes, assembly GCF_963455335.1. Taxonomy (NCBI): domain Eukaryota; kingdom Metazoa; phylum Chordata; class Mammalia; order Carnivora; family Mustelidae; genus Martes; species Martes martes. The sequence continues at coordinate 140,199,682 of NC_137889.1, forward strand.
AGTCCCCCAGCACAGGGGTGAATCAGCACCGCCCCAGCAGGCTGGGATCTGGGCCCTGAGGTCTGCAGCTGCTCCTGCTGTGGGCCCCCAGCCCCAGAGCCCCTGCACTGTCTGTGTGTGGAAGGTCCCCCCCCAGGGCTATGACCCCCGAGGCAGTAGGGGGACCAGGCCTGGACAGGGGCTGGGAGCCAGGAGCTGGGAGCCCACCATCCTTGCTTGCAGAACTGGTCCATGGCACCTACCTTTTCTGAGTCGTGATGTTTCAGAAGCAGCCCCGCCCTGAATTCCCAGAGAGCCCGGTGGCCCGGCTCCCAGGAGGCAGAGCAGGGGACAACACACAGGACTGACTCTGCTCCTTGCCCACATGCAGCCAGGATGTGTCCTCCTGGGTGGGGGTGGGTTCTCCAGCTGAGCGGGCTGCCCCGTGCACCCAGAAGCCCCATGAGGATGGGCAGCTCACCCAGAACAGGTATCTCAGCCCAGCACAAGGGGAGGGCCAGCAGGGATGAGGCCCCTCCCCACCCCATGCATGTGGGAGTGTGTGTGTGTGTGCATCCACGTGTGCATGTGAGAGCTGTGAATGTGTGCGTGTGAGCTTGTGTGCGGTTAGTGTGTGCGGTGAGTGTGTGTGTGGTGAGGGTGAGTGTGAGGGTGAGTGTGTGTGTCGGTGCTGGGATGTGTGGGGATCTGTAAACACATGAGGGAGGTCCCAGGCGGCCACTTCCCCTTATGAGGTGGGGCCTTAGGACCCCTCCTTGACTCTGGGCTGGCTCCCACTGTCAACGCAGTTGGGATGTGCCACGTCCAGGTCTCACTGTCCAGCACCGCCCCCCGCCCAAACCTCTCCACAGCCCGCTGGCCTTGAGAAGTCAACGGCCTTGCTGGAGGGCATGCAGGGACAGCAGGAGGTGCTGCACACACAGGCCTGTGAGTGGGAGCTGGGAGCACCTGCAAACCTGCCAGGGCACCTGTGGGGCCTGTGACCTGTGCCCCTTGGTACGTAGCGGAGAGCCTGGCAGTGCTGGTAGTTTCGTGTGGGCAGTGGGCCACGGAAAGGCAGGCTAGATGGCCCTGGAGGGCCTCGCGTGCTTGGGGGAGTGTGTGGCTCGGGGCGCGGGGGGCGGGGGCGGACATGCCCTTGGGGGCACTCACCCTTCTTTAACTTCTCCTTGTCATCTGTTTCTGGCTTGGTGGCCATGACCTCAAAAAGGGTCTTGAGAATACTCCTCAGGTCGCTGGCATAGTTCGTCTGCAGCTGGTCGGCCACCCCTGGGAGAGAAGGACAAACGGACAGCAGGTCAGGCCAACCAGCTACAGGGGCTCAGGGCTGCGAGCTGGGTGATCCTGGCCAGAGCTCACGGCCCAGGACTGACACGTGTTCCCACGGGTCAGGGCAAGAGGGGGCAGCCCAGCCCCTGGGCCACAGTTTGGCCGAAGTCAAAGCTCAGGAGTCCAGGGAAGGCTGGTGGCAGGGGTGACCACATAGACAGCTCCCTCCCGGCAGGAATGCACTTGCCCCACCCTCCCTGCAGAGCCCCTGGGAGGTCTCCTCCCTCTGAAAATGAGGGCCCTCTCGGTGGAAAGCAATGCTGGGTTAGCTCTGTGGGGGTGGCCCGGCTGCCAGGGACAGCAAAGTGAGGGAGAAGCTGCAGGCGTCCCCCTGAAATGGGAGCCCAGCGACCCATCCCAAGGATAGTGCTGCGGTCAGTGCTTCTAGAGGATTCTCTGTGCACCAGCAACGGCTCTGAGCACCTGCTGGGCATGATGTCTCTCCAAATCCCGACACAAACCTATGCAAACCAGAGCTCAGAGTCACCTGAGGTCCTCATGATCCCACCTGGTCTGGCTTGGCCATGGCCGTGGGGCCCTCGCCCCCAGCACGACCCTGATTCTGCAGGATCGTCAGGCCACGGGCCGCGCTCCTGCCACGCAGGCCAGCTAGAGCCCAGCCCTCAAAGTTGGGGATGGGAAGGGCATGCGGTAGGCCCGAGGGTGCTGCACGCTTTTATACTGTGAACCACACGAATGTGTTCGTTAAACAGAGAGCCAAAGAAAAGCTCATGCACCTCTGAACCCCTGGGGGTGGGGGGCGGACCAAACAGGCGGTGTAGCCATCCCCGGAGAGGGAAACAAAACTAGGTGGGGTACACTAAGCCTGAACCACAAACTGAACAGAACCTCCCCATGTGGGCAGCCAAGGCCCCGTGGGACCCATGGGTTCCCCAGTCCCAGCTTGGGGGCCTGCAGAGAAATGAAGCCCTCCTCCCTGCCCCTGGGCTGGGGATGAAGAAATGACACGGTGGGCAAGCCCCGAGGCCCCCCGCAGCCTGGCGCCGCCTGCCCTGCCCCACACCCAGCCAGGCACCTGAAATGCAAACAAACAGGCGGTGGATGAGGTCGTGGCTGCCGTGGAACCTGGACCGGATCTTCTCTCTTGTGGTCGAAGGGGCAGCCTCCAACCCGGCCTGGTCTGTGAAGCCACTGCATGAGGAAGGAAACACGGGGCGCATGGGGGGGCAGGGCCAGGGACTTCTGGAGCTAAACTCTCGCGGCACGGGAGCCAAGATTCCCGGGGCTTCAGTATGTCACCAGCACCCCATGGGGCCCCTAACGAGTCTGAGTCGGCAGAGGGAGCTGGATGAGACGGGAAGGACCCGACACAGGGTCTGGAGGTGGGTGGACCGGTCAGATTTCGGACTTCTGGCCTTTCCGCAGTGAGGGGGTGATTTTCTGTCATTCCAAGCCCCCACATGTGGGACTCTGTTACGAAGACGGGGTCCTGCCCTCACCACGCACTCCCTTCTCCGCTGCGGCTGAGTGGGACCACCTGGGGGGAGCATCCAATTCCTCTATCACTCCCCTCCTTTCTTCTCTCTCTACCCCTCTATCCTACAATCTAAGAAAATTTCCCCATTTTCCCTTCCAGCCTTGTCCCTGACGTTTAATTTATGCTCTCCCTGTCGTCTCATGGATGCAAGCCCCTATCTGTCTGGGAATATTCATTATAATTTTTAAAAAGTTGCCAACAGCTGCCTGCACTATCCTTTTTCTTCTGGGGAGGGAGTTGGTCTGCTTTCCACACCGGAGGCCTGGCTCAGCACACAGCATCCGGGGTTGTCCGTCTGCACTCAGAGAGGGGCACAGCTGGGGGCCAAGGTTGCTGGGGCCACAACTTCAGAAAGAGAAGTTGGTACCATCCGCGTGAAAGGAGAGCTGCCCACACAACACTCATGTGGCCAGCAGGCATGGCTAATCTTCACGGTGGCCCTGGTAGCTCAGGGGTTGCACAATGGCTGAGTGGACAGACATGGAGGGGAGCCGATCACAGCCCCTCACATGCCGTGTGGGTCCCTGACACACAGAGGAGAAATGTGCAGAACAACTCAGTCTCATGCAGGGCTGGGCCCCGATGGAAGACCACAGAGAAGCACAGACACCCCCAGCCATGGAAGAGGGACACAGGTGTGAACAGGGCCCCAGGGCTCCAAGGGCCCCCTTCCTCCAGCCCAGTGCCCTCGAACATGACGAACAATCGTTAACAAGCTTTAAGTGTTTCCCTGGAGTGTGGAGCAGCCACAGCCGGCGGGCGGTGGGCTGGATGTGCCCCTGCTCTGCTGAGACCTAGATGACGAACTACGGCTGCCTCCTACTGAGCCGCACGGTTTCCGCGGATGGAGCCTCCAAGTATAGGGAGTCACGCAAGGTAAGGGGACTTCACGGTGGGCAATGTCTGCTGCCACTCAGGATCCCCGGAGTCAGTGACAGCTCTGCCCAGAAGATTTGGGAGCAGGGACCCAAACAAACACGGCTCACAGGTGTTCACAGCGGCACTATTTACAAGAGCCCCAAGGTGGGCACAAGCCAAGCGTAGATCAACAGAGAAGCCAGCAAACAACCGTGGTCCTTTCGCACGGGGAAGCACTATTCAGCTGTAGAAGGAAGAGAGCCGTGCGTGCAACATGACGAGGAGGAAGTGGGAAGACAGGAAGTTGTGACCCAGCGACTCATGAAAAGTCACAGTGTGTGACTCCATTTATCTGAAATGTCTAGAGCAGGCAGATGGATAGAAACAGAAGGAGGGGCTGGCGGTGGGGAGAGGGAGCCGCTGCTTAGGGACACGGCGGGGTTTTTTTATCGGGTGACAAAAATGTGTGAATAGCTGCGAACATGCTAAGAACCAGTCAAGTGTACACTTTAAAGAATAAAGGAATGTTTTTCTTGTAATCATGTCACAACTCCTATTCAGGAAACAGCTCGTAAGGTAAATGTCCATCAGCCGTGGGTTGGCTCAACAAACTAGGTCCCATCCATACAATCTCCACTTTGTAGAAGGACAGATGCTAGAAGTGTTGACAGATTAAGTGAAAAGGTCGTATTCTAAAGTTAAAGACCTCGTATGTGCCTGGTGAGACATGGGGAAGACCATCCCGGCATTACCACCAAGTTTATCTGAGGAGCGGGACTATGGAGAAGTTCGTCTTTTCCCCAAGTGTCTTCTGTGAGCAAGGGTTACTTTTGTCATCAGAACACACGTGACTTTGGGGAGAAGGGCAGCGTGTCTGGCAGCAGATGGCACCACAGTCCTGCCTGTGGCAGGAGTCGGCCACCGAGTGGGTGCCCCTGGGGTTCAGCTCTGCAGCCCCAGCCCCACAGCTTGGCACCCGGAGGCTGGGATGTCTTCCCAGAGACTGGAGCAGCGGCCTGCATGCCGAAGCTCTCTGATGCCACAGACAATGGAGGCCATGGAGCCTGAGACTCTGGCCGAGTGAGGGTCAGGGGGTCAGCGGAGAGAGAGACACTGAACTCCACATAGACACAGATCCTAGGCAGGCAGGCAGTCGGCTTCGAAGGGCTGAAGGGAGCAAAAGAAGAGACCACCGGAGCTAAAGCGGGATCTCAGCTGGGACCTAAGTCGGGGTCTTGTCTGGGTCTGCCCGGCCCCGAGGGATGGCCATTGTTTGGGCACTGCCCAGGGCCACCCCTTCAGAAGGGTGTTGATTGTCCACAGGCAGTCGCTAGACAGAGTGCTGGCCAACGGCGGGCACTGGACCCTCTGTGGACACCATATAGGCTGAAGGCAGAGGGGCACTCACATCTACAGGGGGACCCCGTTTCCCCACGTACTGCCCAGCCAGCAGGCTGACAGCGTGGGGACTGTCCGGAGACCAGGCCCCAGGGCTCCTACAGAGCCCTGCCCAGCTCAGCATGCCCCCAGGGCGGGCCCTGGCAGACTCACAGAGGCAGGATGAACCTGAGGCCTCAGAGGAGCTCAGTACCCAGGACTTGCCAGGCCTACACTCCCCTGGACATGCCAGGGGACACCCCAAGGAGCTGCAGCTCCTACCAAGATTACCGAAGGCCCAGAACAAAGAATCTTTTCAAACAGAAGTCAGAACATGTCCCTCCTCTGTTGCAACCTTCCACCCCTGCTTTCCAGTCCAAGAAAAAGCAAAAATCCTTACTGAAGTTTACAGGCCCTGGCAGAATCTGGACCCCTCTCTGTCAACCTTCCTTCCCATACCTGTCACTTACCTTTGCTTCTCAGACTTCCTCCTTGCTGTCTCAGAGAAGCCAAACACACTCTTGGCCACAGGGCCTTTGCATAGATGTCACTGGGCCCAGACCCAGACACCTCTATTTGGTATGCTCTGCTGGAAGGCCTTTCTTTGACCACAAGCAGGACCCCTGCCCCCAACAGCTCTTTTCCTGCCCCTACCCTGCATTGTGCAACTTGGGACACTCAGCGCCCTGACTTAGCAGGTGTGTGCTGACTCTGTCTTACTCTGGGAGAATGCAAGGCTGGCCCGGCAGCACCCTCTCTTCTGTTCATTGCTGCACGCCCAGCATTGAAGGCAGCCCCACCCGCTCCCGCTCCTCACTAACCTCCCAATCTTTATCTGTTGGACAAAGAGTTTGTGTTCATTAGATGTGGGGGAGAACGAGAAGAGGGCTCCCTGTGGGAATGAACGCTTTCTGTCTGGAACAGTAGATGGGGTTCAGGGAAAGGAGCTACCAGCAGAGCCTCCTCACGCCTCACAGCTTTGGAATGCTCCCCGCCCCCCACCATGAAGGAGGAGTGGGAGAGCCCCCAAAAGATATGCCCACCCCAAACCCCCACGACCTGGGACTGGACTGCCCGGACAGGCTCTAAATCCAACGACAAGGGTCCTACTAAGAGGAGCAGAGGAGACAGAAGGAGAGGAGGCTGTGTGTGGACGAAGGGGAGACCGAGGGAGGTGGCCACATGGCCGTGAGTGCTGGGAGTCCCAGGAGCCAGGTCAGGAGATAAGGTCCTTCCCCTGAGGCCTCCAGAAGGAGCACGGCCCGATTTCAGACTTCCAGCCTCCAGAACTGTGACGTAGGATCTTCCTGTTGTTTGAAGCCCGGTGTGCCCTAGTTTGGTCCTGCTTCCCCAGGGAAACCATTCTGGGCACAGAACCGGCAATCCAACCCCAGGTCCATCTCTGCCCTGCTGGGCCCAGAAACTGTTCCTATAGACAGAACGCACGGTAGAATCACCACCGACGGGTCCAGGGAGAGAAGGCCGATCACATGTGGAGGGCATCAGTGCACATGCGAGAGTGGCGGCCACAGGCAGCGCTGTCCAGGCTCCAAGGACATGGCCGGTTCCCGCCAACGAAGCCCACTGGAGCTTGCCAGGCATTCTGGAGAGGCAGTCCCATGAAACACATAATTATGGCTCAAATAGTTCAAGGGAGTCTAAGCTCATAATCATTGTTTAAACTTCTAGGGAAATCGCCCTGCCAGGACGTGTTTGTCTGCTGCGTTCTTCCCACAATTTGTGCGGTGGCCACAGGAGCACGGAGTGGGGAGGAGTGTGTGTGAGGGTCATGTTCTGGCACACAGGGCGGGGCTGGAGGTGGGCGGAAGGCAGGGGGGCATAGGGCCACCTGGCCCTTGGGGTGGGGGGTAAGTCTTCTACCTCCTCTGCCTTGAGAGCTGGGGCCCAGGGCACAGTCTTGATCCCCTCAGCATCCTGGGGCCCTGCCAGCGGGGAGCGGGGTCCCCACCCACTGAATCTCCTATGGGGGGTTTGAGTGCCAAGGTGTGTGTGTGTGGGTGTGAATGTGCTCTAGCGAGTCTGAATGTGCCTGTGTGAGAGCGAGAACACCTGCGTGTGCACGTGCACGTCCCTGAGAACGCACGTGCACGCGTGTGTGAGCGCACAGTCAGAACGGGCACAGTGCCCACCACAGGCCATGATGTCGAGACCAAACGCTCCTCCTAAGTTACCCGGCAGGGACAGAGGGACAGGACTGAGGGTCGACTGTGACCAGCAGCCACCTCACACACCTCGCACACCCTCCCTGCCCCAAGCTGCCTTCCAGTGTCTCCTGTGAGGTCTCACACTATGGCCCAGCCAATCGTGCCCCGCTGTGCCCCCGCCATGACTGGCCGTGACCCCACTGGCAGCCAGGCCTGACTCCACTTGCCCTTCAAACCCACCTCGAGAACCAGCCACTCTGCAGCCTCGTTTTTTTCAAAAGATGTCAGTTTTTTGTCTGTTTATCTGTGCATTCCTTTAAGGATGAATCCTGTCGTGTTTTACTCTTATGTGAAAAGGTTTAAAAATGAGATCCCAGGTGTGTGCATGTTTAAGAGAGACCCTTGTGCGGGGGAGACGCCACAGTCCACCAGGCTGAAGCCCACCTGCTTCCCCGTCCTGGTTCCAGGGTTACTGCTCCCTCCCTGCCAATTCTGGGGAGGAGTGAGGCTGTCCAACACCACTGGGAAGGGGTCTGGTCCCCCCTGGCCGGGGTGAGGGCCAGGACTCAGACATGGGCCCTTGGGGGCAGGGGCAGGCCGTCACAGCCATGGGAGGTGCACACTCTGGGATCGGGTTTCCTGGAAATATCTTCTGGTCATCACTATGGATTATATCCATCCAGAAGGACACAGGAGTTCAAGTGTCCCACAACATTTGTGGGGGATAGCCAGGAAGCCTTGGTGAACCCCTCATCACTAAAGGATGCGCTGCAGAGCCCCGAGGACTGAAGAAGTTTAAGGGATAAGTGGTTTCCCCAAACAGGGAGGACACACAGTAGACCCACCGCCCAGTGCCCCTGGCCCTCGCTGAGCCCTCCTAGCCTGACGACTGACAGATGGGGTGGCCGTGGCCAGAGTGGTGTGCCTGGGTCCCTCAGAGTCACTTCCCTGGACACAGGCCCCCCCAGGCCAGTCTCCCTAGAGTCCAGAGGGAGGGAAAGCCCGGCAACATGCAGGTCCATCGTGCCTGGAGTCACCCCAAGCCTGCTGGGACCCAAGAGGGTCTGTGAAACAGGGTGCATGTCCTCCTCCCAGGCTGGGGAACACCTGATGCCTTGCTGCCTCCCACGTTGCCATGGTGACTCTCTGTTTCTCCCACAGCTGCCCTGGTGGGTGTCATGTGTCCCCAGACACTGGCACACCACCCTGTCCAGCTTTGTCCACTTGTGAGACAGCTCTGTCCCCGACAGCCCCTAGGAGACACCTCCCAAAGCTGGGGCTGTGGGTCATTGGGAGAAGCTGCAGAGTCTGGCAGGGTGGCCCCCACAGCCACGAATATCCACATGGCACACACAGGCTGGGATGGGGGCATGGGCCCCGCTACAGGGGACCAGCTCTGGCTGTGCCTGAGAGATGGGGTGGACAGCTGCCACACCATGCTGGGGGGCAGGGGCCAGAAGAGGTCCCTGGCAGGGGCAGGAGTCTGAAGGACAGAGCCCAGGATGCGGGAGACAGGACATGAGCCCCGGTGTCCCCTTCCAAATCTCAGGGTATCCTGCTATGGCCGGCTGCCTTCCAACTCTTGGCAGCCCCTCATTTTCACTCGAGCTAGGGCAGATATGCTTCCCCCAGCCAAGGACCCCAAGTCACACCCTCCAGCCTAAGGGACGTGGTGTGGGAGCCAGGAGGATAGACTACATCACAGACCTGAGACTTGAGGCTGAACTCTGGGGATAGGCCCAGGGCTCTGCAGTTGGCCCCCAAAACAGAGTCAGACAAATAAGAAGGACTTCCCCCCCACTGAGGGGCTCTGAGCACCTGTTTCAAATCTGTGAAGCAAGGATGGCAAGGACATGCAGCCATGGTGCCTCACAGGCCACTGGGCAAAGCACCCCATGAGTTTCATCAAAGGCACACAGTGACATGGTATAGCAGGGATGGGAGGAATGGCACGGCAGACGGGGTGACCCAAAGAGCAAGCAAGGGCCAGAGGCAGGAGAGTGCGGAGATCACCTAGAAAGCTGACACTGGTCGGGGTGCGAGGAGCCAGCCACGGGGCAGGGACTGGGGCAGGTGGCCTGGACCCCAGAGACCAGGAGCATAGGGACCCCTCACCTCCAGGCAGAGGACCATCACCCAGCTGTCTGGCATCAGCCTGTCTGAGGGGAAGTCAAGAAGATAGAGCAGGGACCCAGGACTACATGAATAAGCTCTTCCACTCACCAAATAAGAAATGGGTAGTTGAACAAATCTATGTCTAGTGAAGAAACTGAAACAATAGTTAAAAACCTTCCCATGAAAACTCTAGGCCCAGATGGCTTCACTGGTGAATTCTAACTAATATTCAAGGCAAAAATAGTACCCATTCTCTACATACTCTTCTGGAAAATTGAAGAAGTGGGACTGCTCCCCAACTCACCCCAGGATCTCAGCTTTGCTCTGATACCCAATCCTGAAAAAGACATCAAGAGAAAAGAAAACTGCTGCCTGACATTCCTTACCACCAGATGCAAAATTCTTAACAAAATTTTAGTAAATCAAAGCCAACAGTGCATAAAAAGGATAATACCTAGTGGCCAAGTAAGGTTCCCAGGAATGTTAGGTTAACTTAACATCTGAATATCAATCAATGCCATTTATCACATTAGCAGGCTAAAAGGTAAGGATACGATCACAAAAGATGGAGAAAAAGCATTTCAGAAAAGTCATCTATTCTTGATAAAAACTCTCAGCAAACTGGGGATAAAGGAGAACTTCCTGAACCTGATTAAGAGCACTATGAAAATCCTACAGGCAACAGTGGATAGTAAATGCTTTCCTTCTGAGATCAAGAATAAGGCAAAAACATCTTGTGTCAACATTTCTAGTCCACATTGTAGTAGAGGTCCTTGCTAGGGCAAACATGCAAGAAAAAGAAGTAAACCACATCCAATGAAAAAGGAGACATAAAATTGGCTTTTTTCACAGGTGACAGCATCATCCATAGAAGTCTGATGAATCTTCCTAAGAACCTTTATAAGTAATGAAAGGAGTTCAGCAAAGTCGCAAGAGACAACACCGGTATACAGCCCTCAGATACATCTCCCTATATTAGCCGTCAACAACTGGAAATCAAAATTACAAGACAATATCATTTATGATAGCATCAAAAATGTAAAATACTTGGAGATTAATCTGACCTGACAAAAGATGGGCAAGACTTCTACAATAAAAACTGTGAGTGGGGCACCTGGGTGGCTCAGTGGTTTAAAGCCTCTGCCTTCGGCTCAGGTCATGATCCCAGGGTCTTGGGATCAAGCCCCGCATCAGGCCCTCTGCTGAGCGGGGAGCCTGCTTTCCCCCTCTCTCTCTGCCTGCCTCTCTGCCTACTTGTGATCTCTGTCTGTCAAATAAATAAATAAAATCTTTAAAAAACAAACAAACAAACAACAACAAAAAAAAAAACTGTGAGGCTTTGCTGAGAAAATTAAAAACCTAACCAAAAGGAGGGGTGTACTATGTTCATGAGTTGGAAGACTTGATATTATTAAGGGGTTAATTTTTCCCAAGTTGATCTGTAGATTCAACAAAATTCCAAAGACCTAGTAGTCTTTGTTTTTGTTTTTGCTTTTGTTTTTCACATAAATTGACAACTTGGTTCTAAAATTCACATAAAATATAGAGGACACAGAAAAAGCAAAACAAACTTTGAAAAAGAAGAAAGTTGTAGATTTATACTACCTGATTTTAAGGCTCATTATAAAGCTACCATATCAAGACAGTGTGGTATTGGTGTCCCTGCAGACAGATCAACGAGACAGATTAGTGAGTCCAGAAATAAAGCCACATGCATGTGGCTGACTGACCTGAGGAAGAGAAATTCAGTAGAGAAGGGATGGGCTTTTTCAACAAATGGTGTTGAAACAATTGGTTTCCCTTATGCAAAACAAAATAAAACTTTGATCCATACCTTACATCATATACAAAGTTAGCCCCAAATGGATTACAGACCTAAATGTAAAACAAAAAGTATAAGGCTTCTAGAAGAGAAACCTTCGTGATTTGGCGTTATAAAAATAATTCTTAGCTATGACAGCAAAATTGCAATCCATGAAAGAAGGAAGTTGACAAACTGTGAACTTCATAAAAATTAAGGGCTTCTATTCTTCAAAAGATACTCAGAATGAGAAGACAATCCACAGACTGGGAGAAAATATTTGTAAATTATATCTGATAAAGAACCCCCAAATGAATGAAGAACTCTCAAAACTCAATAAGGAAACAACCCAAATGAAAGAAACAGCAAAAAATTGAATAGAGTAGACATTTGACCAAAGAAGGCAGGCTGATGGCAAACGAGCACATGAAAAGACGCTCAGTGTCACTGGTCCTCAAGGGCATGCTGACTGGAACCACGGTGGACACTACTTCACACCGTTGGAACAGCCCGGGTTAGAACACCTGGCACCTTGACCTTTGCTGGACCTATGGCCTGGGGAATATCTCCCCTCTCCCATGCCTTCCATTCAGGTCTCAGGGATGTCCCCGCCCCAGGGAGGCCTCCCCTGATTGCTCCAACTGCAGGAGCTGCCCCAGACTCCACCTGTCACTCTCCATCTTATGCAGGCACTAGTGGAAGGACAGGTGGGGCCGGTGGAGGAAAGAGAGGGAGGGGCCCAGTAGTGCACTGATGATGGTGAAGGCGGAAAGAGCAGAAGGGTGGGAGGACTTGAGAAGTCTGGGGTGCAGGGAGGCAGCCAGCCTGGAGGAAGGAGCTCTCTGGAATGAGGACCTTTTAAGGTCATGCTGGGTGGGGTCACCAGGGGGCAGAGGCCAGGATGGAGCTGTCCTGGGTGCCCACTCACCAGGTAGTCACCCCTCAGCCAGGCCAACTCCACCCCTGGCTGGGAGTTTGTAATAAGTACCCTAACACCGGGGAGGTCCATCAACAAGAAGGGCAGTACCCTTCCGAGGACCCCTGCCCAAATGCTTACCATGTGCAGGCCTACCCCGTGGCCTTACAGGGTTGTAGTGGGCCTGTGGGGTTCTAGTGACCTGAGCCTTAGTCACTGTGCTTGCTGCAGTATGCGTGGGGGGGTGCCTGTGAGGGGCTCAGGTGAGAGCCCGGCCCTGACCTGCCCTCTGACCTCATGTCTGCGCTCAGCTCCCGGCCCACCCAAGGTCGGCCGTGCACTTGCTAACAGTCATCACGCCTTATCTGCTTTTCAAGAGTCAAATTAATTCCAAGTTCTTCTCTATTTTTAACCCGCTCAATCATTCTTGTTTTTCCTTCCAGGGACTGGACGTGGTGGGAGAGCTCGGCGTTCTTTGCACAGCGGCGGAGACACTTGCCCCAGGGACGGAGGGCTGCAGCAATAGGGCCCGCACTCAGCGTCCGGCCCCAGAACAGCTCTGGGCAATGATGGGTGTGTCCCGATGGGGTGGACACAAGCCCAGGGCCCCACAACTGCCAGAGAGAGGTTGGGGTAGTCCTGCCCCCAATCACCCCATCCTGGAGCTGCTCTTCTGCCAAGCCCCCAGGAAGAACCAGCCACGGGGCAGGCGGGCCTGGCTGGGAAACCGCTCCTCCGCATCTCGGGTCATTGAGTGGTCAACCGGCCCAGCCAGCACAGTCCTTTCTGCTCCCATGCCCGACCCACACCCCCTTCCCTTTGAAGGTGCTGGCTCAGGACTCGATCCCTGGGGCAGCTCCAACCAGCCCCACCACCAGCACGAGGAGCTGAGGCTATGGATCGTACACTGGGAAGGGACTCACACCCTGCCAGGTTGTGGTGGCCAGAAGATACCAGGGACAGGGCTGATCCCAGCACAGAGGAGCCGGCCTGAATCCATCTGCCAGAGGGAAAGCTGTCGGGGGGAGGCATGCACACCGCACGTCAGAAGAGCCACTTCTGGGGAAGTTTTCCACATGCAGAGGCCTTGCCTCTGGGGAAGGTTTCCACGTGATAGAGGCCTCCCCACTCACCACATGCTTCTGGAGGAAGCTCGGTCTGTGTAGCCACATGCCGCCCTTCCCTGGGCTGGCCACGGAGGCAGGGTCAGGGTCCATGGGGTCTCAGACAGCGATGTCAAATGGTTCCCTCCTTCTGGGGAGGTGGGTCGCTGGGGCCCAAGGGGCTCCAGGAAACACAGGATGCCATCCGGGGGCTGGACCCCGGGCATCCCCAGGGCCCCCAACGCCCCTGAACCTGGGTCCCAACCCCGGCAACAGACAGAGGAGCTCGGTGGGGGGGGGGGGGGACCATGACAGAGCCACGGTACAGAGAAAGGCAAGGCATCAACTGGAAAAGGAGCCGGGGAGACTCGAGATCAGGCAGAGGTGGGGCTGGAAGCTGGAGTTGTCCACAGCCCATCAGCTTGGGACCGTCCCTCCAAGGGCTGCAAGTCATGCCACCCGTGCAGAGTGGGAACGAGGCTGGAAACAGTGAAATCCGGTGATGCAATGGGGAGGGAAAGCCAAAACTAGAACAGCAAGACGGAAAGGAACAGTAACACCCCTGAGCCACGGCACTGGCACCGAGGAAATAATGGGTGAGGAACAGGGAGTAATGAAGATGAGTAACAACAAGGAAAACGCAACGTAACAACCAGGAGCAACATTCTGTGGCTTCTCTGCTCCTCCCCTAGACGCACCTGAGCTGGCGACCGTTGTTGGCCCATTTTGGGGCTGACAAAACAGAGGCTCAGGGAGGCTGAGGTCAAGCATCCAGCCACAGGTGCCCTCCCTCCCTTGGACACAGCCTCCCACTGCCTCTGCAGGTGCAGGGAAGCAGGGCCTCTGACACCACTACCCAGATAGGTGAGGGGCACAACAGGGGAGGCGTGCCAGCTGTTCCCCTCCGCAGGGACGGAACACTGGGTCAGAGCACACGTCACCTGTTTAGGACAGAGGCTCAGAAGCCTGTGCTGAGGACAGCCCTCCCAGATTCTTAACATTCGACCCCAAGCGACAGCTGGGGAGGCCCACCAGCTGCATGAGGGAGATGAAGGGGGACCGCCAGCCAGATTCGCGAATGCAGCTGGAGAACGAATCCTGCAGAGCAGGTCTCCACGGTGGGACAGGGGAGTGACCCTGCCTGAGCATCAGGATGGCCATCAGCGCTGATGGTCACGCTCACTCCAGTGCTCAGAGATGGTCTCGGAAAGCAGGACCCCTAGATCTCCGAAACTGGGTTGAGTTAGCGGTGAAACAAAGCAAGTCACAGGGCAGGAGCCAGAGAGGAGACGATGCCCTGGCCTGGGGGCGAGGAGGGATGGGAGGTGCACAACCAGCCAGAGAAAATAAGCAAAGCAAGAACCACAAGGCTTCTCTGGAATTTTCATAAATATAACTACACAGAAAAAAATGAAAGGCTTCTATAAATCAAAGGACATCAACACATGGAATCGGTGGGCAAGGAGCACGTGGGGTAAATCTGTCCCCAGCAGACACACCAGACAGAAGGAACACTTTCAAGTCAGTAAATAAGTCACGAAAACCCAGTTGGAAAACAGGAGCGGTCACTTCACACACGGATAAGGAAGAAGCGCGGGGGGTACCAACCGTCAGAGGAAAGCCAACTACCACATCCAGGGATTCGTGTTTCATTCTCAAGTCTCGATGGGGGGGAGGGGCACCCACTGGGACAGATTGGTACATTGGCACGTGTCTGGAGGGCAATCTGACCGTATGTGGCGGCAAGGGGCAGGAAGACGCCACAGACTTTCTACGCCTTTGGCGTGGTGACCCTACCAAGAATCTACTCTGAAGACTTAACCCCAGGGGCAGACACAGATCCCTAAGGCAGAGGGGCCACAGGACCAGCTCAACACGGAAAGACACATGGACGTGAGAAAACATAGAATAAACTAGGTATGTCCTTATGTCCTTAGGATATAGTAGAATTCAACGGAAATAGTGTTTTTCAAGCACTTTCCAGAGAAATGATCATAACATCGTGAAAAAACTAATACTGCTCATAGTATTCGGGGTAATTTTTATTTCCTTCTGTTTTTCTTCTTATGTTTTCAAAGTCTCTACAATGAACAGGGCCATGTTTATTATAAGAAAAAAGCGAGCCCGTGGAATTTTTTAAAGAAGCAACAGGATGGAGACGCTCTAGTCAAATGTCCTAGGAAAGAGCAAAAACAGATTTGAGGCAGGCTGAGCTTCCATGCTATAGACAAGTGGCTTATTCAGGCTTCAAGAGCATGGAAGGTTCTGGAACAGTGAGTTAAGTCTAGACAGGGTACAACAAGCTCTTGAAAAATGCTAACTTTCCCTTTAAAAAGATCTTAAGTTTTCCTGAAAAGGTAGGAGAGAAGCCAGTAAAAAGAGCTGAGGGATGCATGGCTCCAGAACGTTCTACCAAGGACTCTGCTGGGGGCCATGACCCAGCACCCTGGAAATGGCACTGATAGAATTGGCCCGTGTTGCAGGGGGTTGAATGTAGAGCTTGGGGGAATGCCCCAGAAGGCGCTTCTCTGGCACAGACCCTCTGGCTAGCCTGGCACAGACCCAGTGCCCCGTCCTTCCCCCAGGCTTCTGCTTCACCAGGGAATTCGCTCCCTGTGTCCTCAGGGAGACGAAGCTCCATGTGCTTCCTGCCTGGGCCAGCTCTGTGTAGCTCGCAGAGGAGTGAGGCTGCCCCTGAGTGACCTCCTGGCCAGACCGCAGGGCTGGGAGCTCGCAAGCCTAGCACCATGCCCGCTGCTCCCTCCTCCAGCCACTCGCCAGTCCCTGGGGCTGCAGCAGCCCCTGCGGGCCAGCAGACAGGCAGGGAGCTACAGGCCAGCTGCCTCTCCAGGACACTGGCCTCCCTGTCTGCAGAACGGGAGGAATGAGTAGATTCTGCCCCTGCACTTGAGCCCTGTGGTCTCCGTTGTGAAGCCTCTAGACATCGTGAGGGCAGCAGCACCCCCCAGACGTCCAGGAATCTCCATGCTGGAATCTGGACAAATTTTACGCCTGCGGGAGATGGTCTTTTGTGTCTGTCCATGTTAAGGGTCTCCCTGCTCTGTCACACCCACACTAGCGTTTAGATCACGCTCCATGAGATCAGCCTGTGACTCGAGGGAGTGATGCTCCTGATGTGTTTGCAGCTGGCAGACCATGGGCACCATGTGCTAACACCTGGCTGACCAGGTTCCTGCTGCCCTTGGCGTGGGGTGGGGGTCCACCGCTGTCCGACGTCCTGGCCCAGATGCATGACTGTCCTGATCACCAGCCACCTGCCACGTTCCTCCCTCCTCAGGCCCTCTGCACCTTCTGGAAGCTCCCCAGGAAGGTGGGGCTGTCTCAAGGCCACAGTGGGGCTTCCCTTTCCTTTCCTCAGCTCAGCTTCAGTGTTTGAGCAAAGCTGGATAGGGCGTGGGAAGCCGTCTTCGTGATGCAAATGAGCAGTGTCCACCATGGGAAATGCTGGGAGAGCAGGAGACAGAGTAGGTGTCCACCGGCTGGACCGGAGAAGGGAGGCAGGTCAAAAACTGAAAAAGCCACATACCTGTCGAAGAATTTCTGATGATTTCCTATTATCCTTGCAGAAGAATGATTCACTTACCAATAATCAACTCTGCGGGGGATCCCGAGGAAGAAAGCCATCCAGCAGCTTGTGACAATAGTTCATTCCTCTGGACATGGCCGAGGAAGCTGGGCTTGCATCTCAAAAACAGCTTTATCAGAAATAGAAGATGTTTGCACCGTCTGGAGCAGCAGAGTCTGGCATAACCCCATAGCCAGCAGCAAGACCTGCCTGAGGGCACGCTGGCTCAGCCCCATGGGGGTCACGGGGCTGGACGGGACAGGGAGCCCACCTCCAAAAACTACAATGGCCCAGCCTCCAGGCTAGGAGGCCAGGAGAGCAGGGCATGTGAGAGTGTCTGCAGGGTGAGGCCCTGGGGGTGGGGAGGGGGGAGAGAATGCACGTGTGTACATCTTTGTTTATACTTTTAAAATTGGAAGCAAAACTGTAAAAAACCTAAAACCTGTTACCTTTAAGAAGAGCAAGGTGAAGAGAGAAACTTCTCTGGATCTACCTTACTTTATAGATTTGATGGGAACCAAACAAATATCTGAGATAATTATACGATTAAATGTCAACGGCCATCTCTCTACATCTCGTGCTCAGTGGGGTCAAATGAGCACTCTGACACCGGTGGCGTGGTCGCAGAGAGAGGGATGGTCTTGAGGCAGCTGAAAGCAGCCCCATGACTGTGCGTTCTGGAAGGACAAAGGGGCTGGCTGACCGGCTCTCGGCCAAAATGAGCAGCAAGGAGGTAGAAAACGGGGGCCCTGTGCACGTCCGGCTCCGAGAAATGGCTGTAGGACCAGCGTATGACCCACCGGGTCTCCCGCCCACACACCTGGAGGAAAGGAAACCTCTGAGCACACAGAGTGTGGACGCAGTTCTGCATGGCGACAGAAAAACGCAGAAACGACACCCGCGCACACTGGTGGCTGAACAGACAGATGGAAGGTGGTCTGTCTGTCCAACAGGACATTATCCAGCCACAGAGAGGAAAGAAGCGCCGAGGACGATTGCTCTGACACTGATGAGCCTTGGAAGCCTCACGCTCATGGAACAGACATGCCTGAGGTTTACATAGCGTGGGGTTCTGTGTATGGGAAGCAGCCAGAAGAAGCAAGTCCGTGGTGACAGAGAGGAAGTTAGTGGTCGCCAGGGGCACAGGAGGTGGGGGGAACAATGGCAGACCCCACGCGGAGCTGCACGGGGCACGTGGGCTCCTGTCACATGCTGCCAGAGGACCGCGGCCACAGGGGCAGTGTGCGGCCTAAACCTCCTCCCCATCCTCCCACCTCCTGCCAGCAGACCCAGCAGGCAAGGCCTGGCTGTGACCATGTAACAGTCGGGGTGACCCCAGTGCCCCCTTTCCCAGTGCGGAGCCTGCAGTAGGCACACGGTGGTCATGAGGGAATGCTCACTGAATCTACTTTACTGGGAAAGGTCCAGGGTGTGGGGAGCAAGGGAAGGGAGAGCAGCCTCAAGGCAAAAGAGGTGGGTGGGTGCCGGGGTCCTGCAGACTGCCCCCTACCCCTGGCCGACCTTTCCTGGTTCCCTGCCTCGGGAGGAGCACACAGGAGCTCCCCTGGGGAGAAAAGGGGAGGGGAGAGGAGGACAGAGTCCTGGGGGCACTGCTGGAGAACATAAGGGGGCAGACCCAGGATCCCAGCACAGCCCTCAGGGTGCCACGCCCACTGCTGGGCACCCGCTGGTCTAACTTGTAACCCCAGGTGAGCTGGGTAGCCACCCAGGGTAGGTGCCGCCCGGGTAGGCGGGCACTCGCCGAGGCCCCCACAGTGAGTGATGTGGAGAGGAACCTCAGAGGTGGCTGCCACCCAGTCCCTGGACAGATAAGGATGGCCTGGGGCCCAGATGGGCCCCAGCAGTCCAAGGGGGTGGCCAGAGGGCTTGGTACTGGGCCCATGTCTCCTGAAAGGCGCCTGTAACATCAGAAGCAGGGTGGCCCGGGGCTCACTGGGGACATTTCTCTGTTGGACTGGGCAAGCAGGCTGCTACTCGCTGCTTGACTCCCACATTGGCCTCCCCCCAACCTGAGAGCCCTGCGGGCAACACCTCGGGAACAAGCCCAGGATGTGAGGAGAGGAGCCTGGGCGTGGCTACAGCCGGCTCTTACCTGGAGTCCGACAGGTGCTGAGGCTCCTCCTCGGCCGCCTCTCCCTGCTGACTTTCCACCCTGGCCTTCGACGGCTGCCCCGAGTCCGGCGGTCCAGCCTGAGGCTCCCTTTTTGGACTTGCACCATTGGCCGCTCCAGGTGACCTGTCCACTGTGTCCAGCTGAGGCCCCGAGGTGTGTGTCAGGCACTTGGAAGTAGAGGATTCCTCTGAGGGCAATGCATCCGGCACAGACCTGGCCTCCTCCCATCTCTCAGCAGAGCCCTTGGCGCTGGCCTTGGCAGAGCCGACGTAAGAGGCGCTAATGACGCTTCTGGGGCCACACTTGTCATGTAGACTCTGGGCAGCGCCGTCCTCCCTGCCGCCGCCGCAGCCCCCACAGCACACGCAGGAGTTAAGGAGGCAGCTGGTGGCCGCAGTGCTGAGTTTATGGGAGCCACTGTGTGTCCCCTGGGCCACAGGCACCGACAGGGAGATGCTGTCTTCAGAGGCTTCCGGGGTGGTGACGGCAGAGCCCCCTGCAGGGGTTGACTTGGGATTGAAGATGACGGTGGCTGAGAGCTTCATGCCCCCGGTCCGGTGGGCGATCATCTCGGCCGTCTGCGCAGCGTCCCCACCCCCCTCCCAGCCATCCAGATGCGGCTGCGCATCCAGGCAGCTGCAGGAGTTGGGACCCAGCACCCACATCTTGTCGTGAGGGACGTCGTTGTTATTGCTCATGTCCCCCTCCTCTGCCTCGGAGGGACCGCTACGCCTGGCCTCTCCGTGCCCCCCGCCTGGCTCTCTCTCCTGGGGGTCAGCGCGGGCACTGCCTGCCCACCCAGATGGGCCTCCTGGGGCCTCGGCAGTCCCCTCCACGTCATCCATGAAGAACACCCTTCCTTCTTCCTCTTCGCTGCCCCGCCGCAGCCGAGTGCTACCTGGGGATGCCTCCCCACGGGGGCTACCCTCCACCCCTGGCCGGTGTGCAGGGGACTGGCAGGCGCTAGGTGGGGAGAGGAGGGACGACATCTCATCCCCTGCCCTGTGGACCATGCGGTCGAGCTGCTCTAGCTCCTGGCTGTCGTACTGCATGGAACAGGCCAGCTCTGCCTCCGGAGTCTTGGCCTTGGCTGAGAGTAGCTCCTCGGTGGGGAGGGGTGAGGGAAAGGCGGGTGTCAGGGCAGGGGGCACCGGGGTGTCTGCCCGGATGGGGAACTCCACGTCCTGGGAAATGCAGAGGTTCCTTTCCAGCGTGTGAAGCTCGTCCTCCGTTAGGGTCTGCAGCAAGTCCCTACAAGGGTCAAGACAAAAACCACAGGTGAGGGTCCCAAAGGCCACAGCAGCTCCCTGGCCGACAGCAGACGGACACAGCGCTCTTGATGTCTACATCAGCAGAGATGCAACAAGGGATCAGACCCTGGCAGTGAGGCGCACAGGGCACATACTTCCCGCACTAGGAAATGAGGCACAGTTCTGCAGGGATCCTCCCCAGCTGCAGGTCAGAAAATGGCTGTGGGGAGGGATGACTGCCTTCCCGAGAGGCTTCTTTCTCAAAAGTGAGGCTCTGAAAACTCTTGTGGAAAACAAGGCTGCCCTGATTCTTAGGGACCTGATCATCACGTTAAGAAAACCTTCTAGGGGGCGCCTAGGTGGCTCAGTAGGTTAAGCCTGTGCCTTCGGCTCAGGTCATGGTCTCAGGATCCTGGAATTGAGCCCCACATTGGGCTCTCTGCTCAGCAGGGAGCCTGCTCCCCGTCCCCCACCTGCCTCTGCCTACTTGTGATCTCTGTCAAATAAATAAATAAAATCTTTAAAAGAAAAAGAAAAAGAAAAAGAAAACCTTCTAGGAGTGAAAACAAAATGCTGGTTCACATTCTAGACTCTCACTGTGCACATGTTCTCAAGCGCCGTCCCTGTGCCAGGCGGGGAGACAGGCAGGCACGGGTCAGGCACGTCGCACCCTTGGAGGCTACGATGGAAGAGTCACTGTTTCTGTGAATGATGACTGCCTCACAACTACAGCAACTACAACAAAGAAAAATGCCTACCAGCAGGAGGCTTAACCCAGGAAGGTTTCCTGGAGGAAGGGGCACCAAACCAACAACCTGAAGAAGTTAATGTGGCAACGCCTGGGATGGATCTCAAGCAGGTCTATGCGGATGTGCCATGCTCTCGGCCAGTGCAGGTCTGAGTCCAGGCTAAAGAGCCCCGTGCAGTCTCGGAAATGCCAGAAAAGTGTACTTCCCAGAAATGCACAGCTTGTGACTCTTCATAAACTGAGCACGCCCATGCGGGCAGCACCTTGATCCAACCGTGGACCCTGAACCAGGCTCGCGGGCCCTCACATGCCCTCCTGCTCACCCCCTGCCATCACCAGCACCCTGACTTTTAAAGACTGAGGCAGTCCCCCTGCATAAATGGGGACGTGCCGTCCACACTCTCTAGAGGCAGGCATGGTTTGGCAACACCATGTCTGTATAGAACCACCAGAGGAAACGCAGGAGGCCCAGTTAAACAGGAGTTTCAAATAAACAACAAGTACTTCTTAAGCATATGAATACTTTTTAGGATATGAATGTCCCAAATGGGGAGTATGTGGGATATTCTTGCACTAAGAAACTGCTGTTTATCTGAAATTCAAATTCAATAGAAGGTTCTACTGGTTTTGTCTTGTTGGATCTGGTAATGTAGGGTTGGTGAGGGTTGGTTAGGTTCGGTGTCCTGGATGGTCTGGTCTCATGGGAAGGAATCAGTTCCACACCTGTTGGGCTCTGGATGCTCCAGTCACCCTCTCTGAGCACCTCCCTGAGAAACCTGTAGGCGCCTGGGAGGGGGTGCGCCCAGGGAACGCACCGGCGCCCTGCTGCGGGGCTCCCACTGTGCTCCCCGGACATCCGCTTGCAGCTCTGGGGTCCGCTCGCTGGCACCGCCAGGCACTCCTGGGGTTTTCCACTTTAAACTGCTCAGCCTGCTGACTGATGAAGGGCACAGCAGCTTACAGACTTGGCAGCCCTCCTCAGTGCCCTCTGTGAGGCCTTTTCAGATCTTCTGCCCATTTTTAGTTGGGTTATTTCTGTTGTTCTTACAGATCGACAGGAGTTCTTTATGTTTCGTATTTGAGTTCTTTGTTGGACACGTTCTCCAACTCTGGGGCTTTCTGCTTCATTCTTGTAATGGTACCTTCGGAACAACTGAAGTTTTAATTTCAATGAAGTTCAATAAATCACATTTTCCTTTATGTTTGGTGCTTTTCTGTCCTGTTTAAGCAATCTGCTACTCCAAGTTCACAAAGATGTTCCTGTTGTTTTCCTCAGCAATCTTCATTGTTTTTACTTCCCATGTGCAATTTATCCGGAGTTGACTCTTGTGGGTGATTGTGGTAAGGATCCAGACCCGTTTTTCCTCATGTGCTGACTCAGCCCATTCATTGGAAAACAGCAACCACCCTCCACTGCCGGGCTGTGTCTCCTTTGTCTTCAATCAGGGAGGCCCGGATGTGTTGGTCTGTTTCTAGGCTCCATTCTGTTGACACTCCAGCCCTGCACGGCTATCTACAGCAGAAATGCACGTGTTCACAAGCGTGGTCAGACCAGTGTCATTTGTGGAAAGAACCAAAGCCCAGCATGTAGAATGTGTAAATAATGCTCTTTCTCTCCAGCGATCTTCTTTCTGGCTAGTTTCGGTCCCTTGCATTTCCACATGAACTTGAGAATTAGTTTGTGAATTTTTACCAAAAGAGACAAAAACCTCCTAAGATTCTGATTGAGACCGCACTAAATTCATAGATGGATTGGAAGATAACGGACATCTTTGCAATGTTAAGTTCCCCACTCCTTGACTAGGAATCGCTCTCTCTTTATGTCTTTAACATTTCATGCCAGTAACCTCTTGTGACTTTCAACAGAGGCCTTAGACAACTGCAGATAGATGCTGAAGCAGCTGATATTTACTGACATTATTGCAGGTGATATTTAAATTTTTTATTGTGCTTAAACAGCTATGATGTGAAATTTATCATCTTAGCCATTTTGAGGGACGACTCAGTGATATTCACATCCTAGCACCAACATCACGAACATCTACCCCTAGAACACATTCATCTTATAAACCTGAACTCTGTCCCCACAAACACTAATGGCACGCTCCCCACCCCCCCGCCCCGACACCCACCACCCGCTACCTGTCTCCATGATTCTGACTAGTTCAGGTCCCTTGAGGAGTTGGAATTTCACGTAGTTTGTCTTTCTGTGGCTGGTCTATTTCGCCAAGCACGTCCTCGGGGTTCATCCGTGTGGTGGCAGGAGTCAGGAGTTCCTTCCTTTTTAGGCTGAATAACATTCCATTGTGTGATGGGCCACATTTGGCTTCTCCACTCATCCACCAGTGGACACCTGGCTCGCTTCCATGCCTTAGCTGTTGTGAAAATGCTTCTTGGAACACGGCTACACTTATGTCTCTTTGAGACACTACTTCAAGCTCTTTGGGGAATATACCCAGGCGTGGAATGGCTGGATCATCTGACAATTCTATTTTTCATTTTTTGAGGGACCTCCACAGTGTTTTTCCATGGCAGTCGCACCATTTTGCACTCCCACCAATGAGGCACAGGATTCTAATTCTCCACATTCTTGCCAACACATGACCTCTGTTGCTGTTGTTGTTGATTGTTAGTTTCGGAAAGAGCCATCCTACTGGGTTGGAGGTACAATTTCATCGTGGGTTTGATCTGACAAGGAGTGATGAACAATTTTTCCAGAGCTTGCTGGCTACTCACACACCTTCTTGGGAGAAATGTCTGTTCAAATCCTTTGCTCTTTTGAACCGGGTTGTTTGGCTTTTCTTGGTGAATTTTAGGGGTTCTCTATAGATTCGGGATGTCGATCCCTCATCAGGTATAAGATGTGAGAATATTTTCTCCAACCTATGGGCTGCCTCTCTACTCTGTTGAGAGTGTCTCACGTTGTACAAAATTTAAAAACTTTCAAGTCTGATTTGTCTATTTTTTCCTCTTGTCGCCTGTGCCTTTGGTGTCCTGTCCAAGAAATAATTTCCAAAATGCAACGTGAGGGGCGCCTTGGTAGCTCAGTGGGTTAAGCCTCTGCCTTTGGCTCAGGTCATGGTCTCAGGGTCCTGGGATCGAGCCCCACATCAGGCTCTCTGCTCAGCGGGGAGCCTGCTTCCCCCCTACCCCTCTGCCTGCCTCTGCCTACTTGTGATCTCTCTCTCTGTCAAATAAATAAATAAAAATCTTTTTTAAAAAATGCAACGTGATAGAGCACTTGTCCAACATGGTCTTGTAGGAGTTGTTTTTTTTTTTTAAGATTTTATTTATTTGACAGACAGAGATCACAAGTAGGCAGAGAGGCAGGCAGAGATAGAGGGGAGGAAGCAGGCTCCCCGCTGAGCAGGGAGCCCGATGCGGGGCTTGATCCCAGGACGCTGGGACCATGATCTGAGCCGAAGGCAGAGGCTTCAACCCACTGAGCCACCCAGGCGCCCCTTGTAGGAGTTTTATTGTCTCAGTTCTCACATTTCTGTCCTGGGTCCACTCTCCGTCATTTTTGTGTATGGTTTCCACTTCATGTGTGTGTGTATGTATCTCTCTCTCTCATCAGATTAAGGAAATCACCACTGATGTTTTCATCATAAAATAGGTATTGAATTTTTCAAATTCTTATGCTGCAATTTTAAAGTGATTCGGTTTTTCTTCTTTTAAAAAATTAATGTAGCAAAATGTTGATTTTATTTCCAAACGCTAACGATGCTATGTGTCATCTGAACTCCACAAGACATGGTGATGATCGTTCTGCACAAAGCACACTTCTTACCCACCCACACGGACTCCTTCAGTCTCTCCTGCATTTCCACATTTGTATCCGGGCATTTGCCTTTGCCTGAGGAACTCCGATTAGCTTTTCTCCGTGGGCAGGCTGCTGCTGAATGCCTTCAGGTCTGCTTTTCAATAACTCACCATTTTCCCTTCATGCTGGATGGATGTTTTCTTCCAGCCCTTGAAATAGCATCACTCCATTGCCTTTGGGCTCCCGTTGTTCGGTTCTCATGAGACAGCTATCAATCTTACATTCTTTTCCCAGAAATATGTCCTTTTTCTCTGGCCGTGTTTAAGATTTGTTTCTCTGTTTTCAGAAGTTTTACTTTGATATACTAAGTCTGCTTCTATTTATCTTCCTTGTAGTTCTTGAGCCTCCTGGGTCTGCGGGCAGAGATCTCTCTTCAGTTTTGGAAAATTCCTTCTTCTTGTTCTTCTTCTTCTTTTTTTTTTTTTTAAAGATTTGATTTTTTAAAGTGATCTCCACACCCAGCATTGGGCTCAAACTCAAGAGTGGCAGGCCCGCCCACCCAGACTGAGCCAGCCAGGCGCCCCTCTTTTCTTCCTTCTGATTCCAGTCACGTAGGTCAGCCCTCAGAGAGTATTGCACCTGTCTCTGATGCTCTGGACCATTTCCCCTGCCCATGTCCCAGCGCCCAGTGTTCCCCATCCCCACGCACTGGCCCTTCCCCCATAGGCTACCCCATGTGTGTGCCCAGTACCCTGCTTTTCCCATCCACCATCTCTCCTCATTCAACATCAGACATCCAGGGAGGGCAACCCTGATTGCCTCTGGGTCCAGGGTCACAGAATGGTCATGACCGGGCCCTGGTGTGAGGGAAGCAGCAGGAGCCATCTTTCGGATGAGCCACTGTCTGGACCAAGCACCTATCACAGGACCCAGGCTGTGCCTCACCCACCCCCACGGCTAGTAACTCTCCAAGGACCTGCTGAGCAGAGAGCCTGATACAGGGCTCGATCCCAGGACCCTGGGATCATGACCTGAGCCAAAGGTAGAGGCTTTAACCCACTGAGCCACCCAGGCACCCCTCTCCCCCCCATCTTGATTCACAGCCTTGAGCAGGGGAGGAGCCCTGGTGTTCAAGACTGCAGGGCACCTCAGCTCTATACTGGTGGGAGCACCCACGAAAGCCCAAGCAAGCACCCGTCCCTGCATGGGCCCCAGCCGCAGCCCTGCCACCACCCTCCCAGGGCCCACCCCTCCCCTGCAGGCTGTGTGGCCCTGGGGGCACCCATGTCACCCCGTTTCCCAGCCTCTGCCTCTCGCACAGAGGGCCCGGGGCCAGAGCCTTCAACATGGCAGCTGTAGTCATGTGACTGGCAGTTTGTGCCCAAGGTCATGCTGTTACCGGCCAAGCACAAAGAGCTGGGTTCTGAGGGGAGACAAGGGTGTATGTGGGTTTACACGGGGGCTCGAAACACTATGAACCAGTAACTACAGACGAAGACCAAGGCGCACCTCTGCCTTGAGCAGAGAGGACCGGGAAGAACCCACCTGTCCTCACAGAAAGGAGGGCTGGGGCCCAACAGGGACTGCAGCACCCCCCTCCTACCCTCCCCCACCCACCCGGAGCAGCCCCTCCCCACCTTATTTTTCGCAGCAGCGTGTGGAAGGGCCGAAATAGCTCAGACATGTCTTCTGCCTTGCGGTCCAAGTTCAGAGGTCCATCCGCATAGACCACGAGGCCACTGTATTCAAGACAAAAGCCAGGATGGCGTGAGGCCCTGCAGCCCCCCAGGATGAGCCCAGACCACAGCCGGGGGCTCTGAGACCACACACACTTCACCTCTTGTGACTGAATCTTAAATACGTTTAGAAAAATGCACTGAAAATTGCCAGACTTGATCATCTTCTGAAGCTGATTAGGGGATGTTCACTTGAGGGATCATAAAATAATCATAAAAATTTATCTGTTCACATCACTGCTGCAATCAAAGAAATCAGCATCAAGATTTGTTACTAAAACTACCTCCTTGGAAATGGAAACTTCGGGTTTGTGTTTAAAGGTAACACACATGCAGAAGCTTTTGAGAATTAGAGGGGTGCCCCCACCACAGACGTGACGGGGAAGTGGGAAGTGAGAGCTGGGGCCCCAGCTACCCACCCACCCATGGCTCTGCACCAAGGCACACGGACACTTGAGCCTTGGGGGTTGGGCCCTGGCGGGGTCCCACAAGGGCTGGAGGAGCATCTCGGGGACCCTTGTCGCAAATAGGGTGGGACTTCTCCCAGATGTGCCTCCAAGCTGCCCTCCCAGCCTCCCACGGGACTCCTGGAATCGGCCCTCACTCACCCTGCTCCACACTGAGTCCTTCCAACTCCCTGACCACAGCCTCTCCTGCCTCCCAGACCACAGCAGCTGTGACAATCCAGTACCCCCACCGCCAGCCCTGCCCACCTGGAACCCTGGGAGGTCCCGCACATTGAGCTGTGTGCTTCGTGGCTCCCCTGACTTTTGTCCAGCCTTTCCCCAAGCCCCCTTTCCCTCATAGAGGTCTGGCTCCTGCTCCCTCACTCTTCAAGCCTGGAGACAGCTTTGTCACCCCCAGGAAGGACAAACCTTCTCTCCCCAGTCCCACGGCTGGTGCCCCATGTGGCTCTGCTCAGGTGCCCTTCCAGGGGGTCCCCATTCCACAGGCAGCACCTCATTTATTCCCTGTGGCAATCTCGCCATGCACTGCCCAGCCCCAAGCATGCCCACCATCCTGTCCAGACCTGCTTCTTCAAGAGCAGGACCGTCCCTGGAGGACCCTTCTGGGGGTACCTCCTCCTGGGGCCCCAAGACCAGACAGTTCACATCAAGGGGACACCCAGGGAATGAATCCCCCACACACTGCCTGCTCCTTGCGTCCTTGTCAGAGCACAGGGGAGGGACTCGCAGATTTGTTTGCATGAATGGAGAACTGCCCCCGTGTCTCTCTCAGCAAATGAACAGAATCTCATCGCTGCACTGGGGTCAGGTCATCACCACCCAACATGGAGTCCTCGTTGGCTCGGGAACGTGTCCAGTTCATGGAGAGAAACTGATAAAACTGAATGGACTGTTTTCCCTTAAAAAGGTTAGATTCCACATGCACAAAGGAAGATTCAAAAGTCACAGGAAAATCATGGGCTGTGCTACCTCCTCGGGCAGCTGGAGGGTTGGGGCTGCCAGGAGCAGCTGTGTCCTGGACATAGGTCTGGACAGAGGGCAGAGGACAACCTGGCCAGCCTTCCATTCCTTCCAGTCTGTTTTATGGTTCTGACACGAGCTGACAGTTCCAGTTAAATTAACAGTGTTCGGGGAACAACTTCCCAAGATAGAACCTTAACTTCATGGTTGAGTCAGTGTTCTCGGCACAAAGGCCGTGAAAAGGGGCCCTGCCCGGGCTTCCTGGCAATCTTGTCCTTCAGAAAGCAGCAAAGGGGGCAGGGAGCGATCCTGACTCTGCTCCTGGGTCCCAGGGAGGACACTGGCTGCCCTATCAGTGCCCTGAGAACCAGGCCCGGGGCTGATTGGCTGGTCTGGAGACTCAGAAACAAAACCAGTACTTAGCAGAGATCCGAGCACAGGACCACCCCAGGCCACAGAGGCCGGTGCTCCTGCCACTGCTGAGGAGGGCAAGGCAGCCCCCGGGGCTGAGCCTGGCAGAGATGGAGGGAGAAAGGGCTGCTGGGCACACTCAGAGTCAGGGGTGGGTAGCTGGCTCGAGAGGGCACCAGGCAGATGCCCAGCCTGAGAGGAAATCTGAGTCCCCACTCCCATTCTTCAAGTCACCTTTTCACTGTCTCATAATGTCCTTTAATCCATAGAAGTTTTTAATTTTGATGAAGTTCAATTTACCTATCTCTTCATTTGTCACTCGTGCTTTTTGTATCAAATCTAAGAATCTACTGCCAAGCCAAGGAATGTGAAGATTTACCTCCTGTACTAGTCAGAGTTCTCCAGAGAAATAGAACAAATATGGTGTGTGTGTGTGTGTGTGTGTGTGTGTGTGTGTGTGTGTAGGGAAGGGGGAGAGCTTGGTTGG
Organism: Martes martes; assembly: GCF_963455335.1. NCBI lineage: Eukaryota > Metazoa > Chordata > Mammalia > Carnivora > Mustelidae > Martes > Martes martes. Next base: position 140,228,386 of record NC_137889.1, read on the forward strand.
TTGGTTGGTTGGTTGGGTTTATTTATTTGTTTATTTTGGAGAGAGAGAAATATTTTGAGGAACTGGTTCCCATGACTGTGGATGGCGGCCACGTCCAAACTCTGCAGAGTAGGAGGGCAGGCTAGAGACCTAGAGACTCGGAAGAGTTGATGCTGCCGCTTAAGTCTGAAGACAGTCTGGAGGTAGAATTCCCTCTCACTTGGGAAACTCTGTTTTCCCTTAAGGTTTTCAACTGATTGGGTGAGGCCCACCCACATTATGAAGGGTAAGCTACTTTACTCAAGATCAAAATTTAAACGTAAATTTCATTTTTAAAATAGCTTAGAGCAATATCCAAACTAGTGTTTGACCAAATATCTGGGTACTATGGCCTAGACAAGTGGACACATAAAATTAATCATTACAGGGCCCAACTCTGCTCTTCTGTATACAGCCATCCAGTTGTTCCAGCATCATTTGTTGAAGAGACTAACTTCCTCATTGAATGGCCGTGGCCCCCTTGTCAAAACCAGTTGGCTATTGATATTTGGCTTATTTCTGTTGTCTTGATTTTTTTCGTTCGTCTATCCTTATGACAGTACCACACTTTGGATTATCATAACTTTGTAGTAAATTCTGAAATCGAGACATACGAGTCCTCCAACTTTGTTTTTCTTTTTCGACATTGTTTGGGCTATTCAAAGCTTCCATATGAATTTGAGGATCTTTTCCATTTCTGCAAAAAAAGAAAGGCCAAGGTAGTTTTTATAGGAAATGTATTGAATCTATATATAACTTAGGGGAGAAGCACCATCTTAACTATAGCAAGTCTTCCAATCCATGAATATGGGCTATCTTTTCATTTAATTAGGTCTTTAGCTGTTTTCAGGAATGTTCTATAATTTTCAGTGTACATGTTTTCCACCTCCTTGGTTAAATTTACTCCTCGGTACTTTTTTCTTTTGGATGTTATTGGAAATTTCTTCTTTAAAGTAATATTTAATTACATATGATGGACTATTCTTCAGTCTTAAAGAATGAAGTTCCTACATGCCATGTGGATGAACCATGAAAACATGATGCTCAGTGAAATAACCCAGATACAAAAGGACAAATATTGTATAATGACTCAATTTAGATGAGGTCCCTAGAGGAGTCAAACTCACAGAAAAAAAGTAGACTGGAGGGTACTGGGGGCCGGGGGAGTGAGTGGAGAGTTAGCATTTAGTGGAAACAGCGTTTCTGTTCGGGACTATGGGAAAGTTCTGGATACGGTGGTTGGGGTGGTTCAACAGTGTGAATGTGCTAACCACTGCTGACGTACACTCAAAAAGGGTGAAAGTGGTAAATTTTGTGTTATGTCTATTTTACCACACTAAAAAAATTAACATTTATTGCTTTGATTCTGTTTACAGAAGTTATAATTATCATGTCAAGAGGTCACGTTAAGTAGAGACACAGTGTTTGGTATAATTTTTCGTAGTTAGCACACTAGGGACATTGCCCATGCTTTTTTGGGTTTTTCACCAATGTTACCTAAACATCTGGAGTATTGTTTTTTTGTTTTGTTTTTTTAGATACTTTATTTATTCATTTGAGAGAGAGAGAGAGAGAAAGAGAGAGCACAAGCAGGGGGAGAGGCAGAGGGAGAGGGAGAAGCAGACTCTCCACTGAGCAGGGAGCCCCATGCAGGACTCGATCCTAGGACCCTGGGACCATGACTTGAGCTGAAGGCAGACGCTTAACTGTCTGAGCCGCCCAGGCATCCTGGAGTATTGTTTTTAAACAATCCCTTAATTCTGGATATCTAGCTCCTCAGATTTTCATGATTAAAAATAAACTTCAGTAAAAATCTTTGTAAATACAGATGGTGCCCTGTCAAGTCAATGCAACCAAATTCTGCAAAAGTTGTGCCGCCACCCGCCAAGTGCTCAGGCCTCTGAGGGAAAACAGGCCGTGAGCACCCCTCAGGGTAGCACTTCCAGGCACATCGGGAGACGAGAAAATAACACAAATCCTATTTATATGAAACATCACAAACAGGCAAACCTACAGACACAGAAACAGATCTGGGGTTTCCTGGTGCTGGGCAGGCAGGATTGTAGGGGGTGGAGGTGATAGCTAAGGAGGGAGAGGTATCCTTTTGGGGGGACAAAAATGTTCTGAAATTAATGGTGATGGCTGCACAAGCCTGTAAATTTACTGAAAACCACTACATTGTACACTTTAAGTGGGTGAGAGGTGTGTGCATTATATCTAATAAAAATAAGCAGTCTCGAGTACACATGCAACCTTGCTAGAGGTGAGCACCTATGGGAGAAGGGCTGCAGGCCAGGCAGGTTGTGTGGAGTTGGAACACTGGGAAGGGGCTGGGCAGGGGGCTGTCTCTGGTGGTGAAGCAGGTGGGCAAGGAAACAACGGGAGGCCAGAGACCCCCATGGGGCAGCAACTTCTGGAAAATTCTGGTAGTAGGACCACAGGATGGATGTGGGTGGCAGGGCGTGGGAAAATGAGAGAGAGGAAGTAGAGTGACCAGCAGGGACATGATGCTAAGTTGGGGTCCTGGCCCAGGGCACAGGTGACGTGCGGGTGGTAGGGCCCAAGGTTCCAGGGCTGGCACCTGAGCGGGCATGGACAAGACCAAACCCCTGTCCAGCCCCGTGGACACCCAGCACCTGGCCCGACCAGCCTCCTCCTGAGCCTCCTCTGAGCCTCCAGGCACTCCCCGACGGCCCTCCCCCCATCCCTGCCAATCTTCCAGAGCTCCTCTTACTGCCTCTGCCTCGGAGGGGGGGCCTCCCCAGGGCCACAAAGCCCAGTGGTCATCAGGCACAAGCAGGGCTGGGTTGGGCCCCATCCGGCCGCTCTGCACCTGTCTCCTCACCTGTGACGGGCCCACAGACACCATGCCACCTCGAGGGGGAGTTTTTCCTGGGAGAGCTCAGAGCAGGGCGGGTGGGAAGGGGCTGGAGCTCCTAGAGGCAGGAGGGGGTGCTGGTGCAGCAGGGAGGCCTCACCCCCAGATCCCCCTCTGCTCTCACTGCTCCCTGAGAGTCACATGGAGTCCCAGGAACCCACAGCATTCGAAGGCTGCTGTTCCCAGAGTGTTGGCTTCCCTGCCGCATGTGACCCATGACCCGCCCCTCCTCCCTCCAGATAGAGGTGCTGCCTCCACCCCTTTGCAACTGCTGCCTGCCCAGCTCCCACCCCAGCTTCCGGGGTTCTGCTCCAGGACTGGGGACACGCCCCTCATGCTCACAGCTCTTGTCCTCTCTAGAGGGGCTCTGCTCCAGGGTCCTATCCTACCCCAGCATCCAGAAAAACCCACAGCAACTGCCTATCTCTCCTACCTGTACACTTGCCCCAGAGGTGTCCTGGCATCCCTGGGGATAAGCACAGGGCCAGGTACACAGTAGGGGCTCAATATAGGCTCACTGGGCAGATACAGGATCCAGCAAGTCCCAGGCCCACCCTGTGCGGCTGTGGTGCTACTGCTGACAATGAGGCGGGACAGAGGGGGCTTCGGGCACCGGGAGAGTGACCCTGAAAGGGGAGGCTCTGGGGACAGCTGCTTACTGCTCTACCCCTCCTTCCGTAGGATGGAGAACTTCAGTTACAGTTTCGTATACCTTAAAGCCCCAGACACAGAGCCTGGCTCTGACGGAGGGCCCGTGAGGGTCTGAGGTGGCCTGGGGCCATCGTGCGGCCTCCCTCCAGGCGCAGCCAAGCCAAGAACCTCTGCTCCCTCAACTCTGGGCTTTGGGTCCCTGCCTCTGCTCCTACTTCCCAGTGGGTCTCCCTGCACCTGCTCTCCCTTCAACCCCAAAACTAGCCTACCTTCACTGTAACTCAGAGCCTTTCCTCCTGTCCTGGGGGATTCCAAGAGGCCCCCACAAACTGTTGCCAGGAGGGGGGCACAGGGACAAAGACCCAGCCCGTGGGGCCCTCACTCACCCTCCCAGGACCAGGGGACAGAGAAGGAGCAGAAGTCCGATGTCCACAGGGCAGCTGCGGTCGGCACACAGGGTGCAGTGACGCTGGTCAGGGAGAAGTGACCTCGGGGGGCTGCTCGTGAGAAGGCCTGAGAGAACGGTCCCATGACCACCAGGTCTGGGCCAGTGCTAATGGCTTGGCTGGTGAAGTCTGACTGCCCTCGCTCAGCAGGCTCGAGTGTGAGAACCTGGAGCCCAGGTGCTCAGGCTATCTGATGCCTCGCCTTTATTGTAAATGGGTTGTATTTTTAAAGTGCCTGGGAGAGTCTGAGCACTTCCATGAAGCTGAGGATAGGTTCCGTCTAAGACAGCACAAGGCCTTCGTGTCCCCGCGATCCCAGATGCTGCCTGGCCCTGTGGAGCTGGGGAGCCTCCAAGGGGCCGCGCAGCTCAACAGGGCAGGCTGGCCAGCGTGCGCCCACACCAGCACCCCTGTGCACAGTCAGGTGGCCAGCCTGGGAACCCCCCCAGCATGGTGGGAACACCCCCCACCCCCCCCGCTGCCCAGCATGACGAAATCCCAGCTGCAGGCTCAGAGCTGGGGGCACTGGATCCTGAGCTTCAAGGTCCTCGCCAAGGCATTTTAGAAAAGAACCACAGGGGGTGCCTGGCTGGCTCAGCAGATTAAACCTCTGCCTTCAGCTTAGGTCATGATCTCAGGGTCCTGGGAATTGCGAGCCTCAGCAGGGGAGCTTGCTTCCTCCTCTCTCTCTGCCTGCCTCTCTGCCTACTTGTGATCTCTCTCTGTCAAATAAATAAATAAAATCTTAAAAAAAAAAAAAAAAAAGAACCACCGCCAGGCCAGGGTCTCCACACTACCAGAAAAGGGGCTGTGAACTGCATGACGCAGAGGGAGGGGACAAAGGCCACTCTCATGGGAGGGGCTCGCCAACCCGGGGCCCAGGCCCACAGAAGCAAGGCCCCAGCTCGAAGCAGCTTTGTCTTGGACATGAGTTTGGCCGCAGAGAGCCACTGCCAAGAAAACAAACAATGTAACAAAATCACGTGGCCCACCAAGGGACCACTTCGGGCAAGACCACCGGAGCTGGCCCCAGGGGACATCTGTCCTCTGCACCGCTCAGCTTCAGGTGAAGGCAGAGTCTCAGACTCTAGTGATTAAAGCAAATGCAAAGCAACTGTAAAGCAACTGTGTGCTCCGGGGCGCTGGGACGCACTCCTGCTTTCCCTGACAGGCGAACTCGGGGAGAAGACTGTCTCAGGGAAGAAGACACAGAAGGAAGGGGTGGAGGCTGGGGGTCCTGGTAGCGAGACCTCCACGGAAGGCAGCTCCAAGGACACAGTTAGGTCAAGGAGAGATGCTCAGGCTTCCCTGAGTCCCGACCCCTCTTCCCAGCTCTCCCTCCCCCGAGCCTCTGCACCTGGCGTCTCCCCTGAGCCTCTGTACCTGGCATCTCTTGGTCATTTGACCTCCAGGGTCCCTGCTGGCCCCACACGCCTTCTACACGCAGCACAACTTGCTTGAGGGAAGCCCTCCTGACCCAGAAGCTGACCTTATCCTGCTGCACCACCCTGCCCCCCACCACTCCCACCATTGCATCCCCATTTCCCAAGAAGGGGGGGCCGGTGCCTGGACCAGTCCTGGCCTCTGCTTCCACCCTACACTCTCCCAGACTGCTTTGCCGATGACGGCATCTGCAATCAGCATCTGTCCCTAGGACTCTGGTCCCCTCTTTGCCCAGCTCCACACCTGCACACCAGCTGCCCACGGGGCCCCTCTGGGGTGGCCAGACCTATAGGCCTCTCCACTGGGCTCCCCCTGTGACCACCTTGCCCCACGCCCCCTCACCTGGCAAGAGGCAAGGGTGGTCCCTGCCTTGGAGTCAGGGTGTGGGCGAGCAGCCCCAGGCCGAGCCCAGAACACTCAGGCTCTGACCTTGACTCCAACCTTGGCCTCAAGAAGCTCTAAGTGCTCCACCACTGACCACATACATCCTGCCTTGGGGAACATGAGGCCTGACCCCATGTGCTGGCCAACACCTCTAAGCCCACAAGACCCCAGAGGCCTGAGCCTGAGTTCCCTCGCTCTCGCTGCTCACGCTCCACACCCAGTAGGGAAGGCTCTGCCTCAGCACACATTCCCCCCTCTCCACTGCCAGAGCAGCTGCACCCCACCTGCTCTTCACCTGCTCAGGCTCATTTCATGCCCCCCACCCGCCTCCAGCCTGTGAATGACTCATGTAAGCCCATCACATCCCCCCACGGGAGCCAGGGGCCTCCTCCCACAGCCCAGGCCAGGCACTCTGCTCCTGCATGCCCCCCACGTGGCTCTATGTGGTGTGGGGGCGCTCCTGCCCTGGGCTGTGAGTTAGGTGACTGTCCATCTCACCTGTGCCGTTGGGTGTTGGGTGTCCGGCCATCTCGTACTATTTAGGGTGGGGGGCTCCCTCCCTCACCCTCAGAACACCTGGCGAGGGCCGACAGCAGGCCTGCTTGGTGCCACGCGGGCGGCTAGCAGCCACCTGTTGGGGGTGTAAGGGCCAGCCATCAACACCCAGAAGGGGCCCAGCACTGTCTCACTCCACAGTCCTGCTAGGCTTCCGCCCAATGGCTGTCCCGGGCGGGAGAACACTCACCACACGATGGCCAACCTGGGGATGGTGAACATGAGGGCCGGTTCGTAGTCATCAATCATGTCTTGGGTCAGGTACCCGAAGTCCAGGGCCCTGGCCGAGGGACAGAGAGCAAGAAGGGTGAGGCCTGCCCTCCCAACACCCACCATGGCCCGCTCCACCCACACCTGCGTCTGTGCTCAGCTGATGGCCAGGAAGGTGACAGGGGCCACACTCTGCTCCAGAAGGCCTGAGCAAAGGTGACTGGTGCTTCCCCCTCCCTGACTTTCCACCTGCCCAATCCCACTTCTGGGACGGAAGGTGCAGGGAGGGGTGTGCTTGCTGAGGGGCCCACGGGGCAGTGATGGTGTCCAGCAAAGAAAACACATGGGCTTGCTTTGCCAGAAAATTGAAGCAGCTCAAGTGACAAGAATAAACATGGAACAAAAACACCGCCCCACACAATTTAACACTTTCCTGAGGAACGAACAGCGCTCTGCTAGATTTAGTCTCATGCCCCAGGCAAATGCAAGCGGCTCTCTCTACACTCTGTGAGCTGGCACTGCTCGAGTCACGTCACAATGGTTCCAAGGACAAGGTCTTTCCTGCCATCTTATTTTTTTAGCAATTTGAAATATATTCCAATACATAAACAGCAAATAACATGACTTTAATTACGAAGTGATATGAGGCAATTTCAAGACTTCTCTAATACCATAGCACTAGTCAGATGAGAAAAACATTCTAGGCTATATCTTAGTCCCAAAGTCCACTCAAAAATCTGACTTCAATTACTGTCCAAGGCATGGCAAGAATACTGATGCTTCACTCTGCAAAACCTTATTCAGGAGACCTCCAACCCAGCAGGGGCTCCATCCTGGCCTGTGGAGGTAAGGAAATGAGAAGGTGGGGAGAGGAGGAGGAGGGTGAGGGGGTGAGGAGGTATAGAGATGAGGATGGTGGGGAGGTAAGGAAGATGAGGAGGTATAAATATGGAGGTGTGGCATGAAGGTGAGGAAGGTGTGGAAGTAAGGAAGGCATGAAGGTGAGGAGGTGTGGAGACATAGAAGTCAGAAAGGTGTGGAGGTGTGGAGGTGAGAGGTTGAGGAGGTGTGGAGGTGAGGAGGTATGGAGGTATAGAGATCAGGAAGGCATGGAGGTGTGAAGGTGAGGAGGTAAGGAAGGTGGAGGTGAGGAATTTGTAGAGGTGAGCAAGTTGTAGAGGTGAGAAGGTGAGGAAGGTGTGGAGGTGAGGAAGGTGTGGAGGTGAGGAGGTGAGGAAGGTGTGGAGGAGGTGTGGAGGTGAAGAGGTCAGGAAGTCATGAAGGTGAGGAGGTGAGGAGGTATGGAGATGAGGTGAGGAGGTGAGGAAGGCATGGAGGTGAGGAGGTGTAGAGGTAAGGAGTTGAGGAGGTGTGGAGGTGAGGAGGTGTGGAGGCAAGGAGATGAGGAGGTGTGGAGGTGAGGAGTTGAGGAGGTGTGGAGGTGAGGAGGTGTGGAGGTGAGAAGATGAGGAGATATGGAGGCAAGGAGATGAGGAGGTGTGGAGGTAAGGAGGTGAGGAAGTTGTGGAGGTGAGGAGGTGAGGAAGGTGTGGAGGAGGTGTGGAGGTGAAGAGGTCAGGAAGGCATGAAGGTGTGGAGGTGAGGAGGTGAGGAGGTATGGAGATGAGGTGAGGAGGCGAGAAAGGCATGGAGGTGAGGAGGTGTAGAGGTGAGGAGTTGAGGAAGGAGGTGTGGAGGTGAGGAGGTGTGGAGGCAAGGAGATGAGGAGGTGTGGAGGCAAGGAGATGAGGAGATATGAAGGCAAGGAGATGAGGAGGTGTGGAGGTGAGGAGGTGTGAAGGTGAGGAGTTGAGGAGTTGAGGAGGTGAGGAGTTGAGGAGGTGTGGAGGTGAGGCAGTGAGGAGGTGTGGAGGTGAGGCTGTGAGGAGGTGGGGAGTTGAGGAGGTGTGGAGGTTAGGAAGGGATGGAGGTGTGGAGGGTACAGAGGTGTAGAGGTGAGGAAGGCAAGGAGGTGAGGCGTCCAGCTCTCTGTGCTGCCTTGTGGGGCTGCTCCAGGGCTCTACCAGGGAAGTCCCTGGCAGGAGAGCCCTCAGGGCCCAGAGGAAGGGATGGCGCAGCTGAGGAAGGAGACTGTAGGTGCGCTTGCCAGGGGAAGGTGGACTTGGAGGGGGAAGGAGGCTGGAGGTGTCCCTGTCCCTGCAGCTACCCCAGGGAGGAGCAGAGCCCTGTGGCGGTCAGGGGTGGCCTCACCTCTCCACAGTCTCGCAGAACAGCACGATGACCTCCTGCTGCACGTAGTACTCCCTGGGGGACTTCACAGGCACCATGGCTGAGACATAGCTGCAGACACAGCCAGGGAGGTGAGCGCTGCCCCACCACCCAAGCGTCCCCCCAAAAAGAACGGCATCTCAGATGAAAGCCAAACATGCCTCAGAGGTGAGCAGCTTCCGGCGTGAGGCCTGACCATTTGTGTCTGAAATCAAGCCTCCTCCAGGGTGGGGCCTAGTCCAGCACCTCCTGCACCCCCCGCCCTGCCCCACCTGGTCCCCCTCAACCCTGGCCTTGTCCCACCTGAAACCATGGCCCTCCCCGTCCTGGGCTCTGCATGCCCTGGGCCTGGCACTGCCTGCTTTGTGATGTCGCTGACTGGGTGCCGGCCTTCGTGAGTGTGCGAGTGGATGGATGCACGTGCAGGTGGGTGAAGACCGCAGGGTGGGGGTGGTCACACTGGGTGGGGCACAGGGGCCTCCTGGGCAAGAGACACCTTGTCCCACCCCTCCCCAGGTAAGGACACTTCTCTTTGCTCCTAACTTCCCAGCCCCAATTTTCTCCTGTTATAAAAGTTTCTCTGGGACCTGGGGAAGCCAGAAAAGGATACAGAAGGAAAACCACAGTCTGTGCTCCTGCCTCCTGGAGGGCACTGTCTTTCACTTGTTGGCTTACGCGATGGACAATTTGTGCTAACTAGGACCTCCATGGACGGGGATTTGGGGTCCCACTTTTTCACACCTAACCGCGAGCGTCTCCGCATCTGTGGGAGCTGGTGGCGTGCCTGCCCCCCAGTCCTGGGTGTGAGGAGGCCCCCAGATCCTGCTTGTGTCCTCCAGGGAAGGAGCAGATGAGTGCAGCCTGGCGGGGGTCGGGGGTGGAGGGAGGCACTGGCTGGAGAGTGGGGAGGGCTCTGCCTTGGCTCCCCAGGCTGGGGACAGCAGCAGGCGGGAGGACATGGGTAGGGCACTGGTGGGGGGGGTGATGGAGGGTGTCGTGCAATCCAAACCTGGGGAGGTGCCCTTGCCCTCACACCAGGGAGCTGAAATCCCCACGTCCAGGAGCCATGGCCACCCCTCCCTTGCTCCACTGTGTCCCGGGTCTGAGCACATGGAGGGGAGAGGAGGTGATGCCTGGGGTGTTTGTGCAGGGGCGGATGTACAGATGGGGTGAAGGGGGCAGCTTGCGACCACCAAGCCCCACACGGTGAGCCCAGGCACGGACAGGAGGCGAGGCAGGAGGCAGAGGTGAGAGCCAGAGGCAGGAGGTCAGAGGCAGGAAGCAGGCGGGAAGCGAAGCGGGAGGTGAGGCAGGAGGCGAGGTGGGAGGGGAGCAGCAGAGCATCGGGCGGCGGCACAGGTGGAGGCTGGCATGTCCACTCCCGGTGACTGCTACAGGCAGGCGCCTCCCGGCTCTTTCATGCTGGGGTGCATCGGGGAGAGGCAGAGGGGGTGGGCTGGACCCCTGGAAAGGTCAACCAGCCTGACCCCCACACCCCTGCTTCGTGGGTCCAGGGCTCACTACACGGACCACTGGCCCTGAACCCACCCCGGTTCCCCACTCCACGCATCCGTTCCATGGGAAACATCGTGACTGGTGCGGTGGGGCTGATGTCCCCCCAGACACAGGAGGCAAAGGCCTCAGAGTCACCTCAGCTCGAACTCGGCAAACAGGACATCAAAGTGTCTCAGCGCCTCCCGCATCTTCTCCGTGTAGGTGTGGAGGTCGCGCAGCGCCTGGTCTCGGAGGGCGCCCCGCACGTCCTCCAGGCTGCGGGTCAGCTCCTTGGCCAGAGGGCGCATGGCCATGCTCTCCAGCTCACGGTTCATGATGATGGAGCCAGCGGCCAGGCACTGTGGGTGACAACGTGGGTCCAGAGAGGCCCGGGGGGACAGGCATCAGCACTGGTTCCAGGGGGGCCCCTGGAGTCCCACTGGCTGGGATCCCCCCTCCAATCTGCAGAGAGCAGGCACTCTAATGGCCAGCCCTGAGGACGGTGGGACAGGGAGGCAGGGCAGCGGGCACAGGCTGGGGTGCACCGTCATCCCCAAGACCCCTCCCTAAGGCTCCTCTCCTGGGAATACCCTCACCTCACACTCTGAGACAAGCACCTCGAGATGCTGCACCTGGTCCCTCCTGGTCTCTACCAAACCCAGACCCCAACAAGACCATGCTGACAAGTACGCCGTCCCCTGTGAGGGGCTGCACACGGATCAAGAGGGAGAGGAAGCCTGAGCAGGACTCTGGGGTGTGGGGTTTCATGCTCGGGGCCCAGTCCTGTGACGTCTGTGTCCTCCCACCCAGCCCATAGCTGGGTGCCCAGGGGCGCCCCAACACCAGGTTCGGGGCAGCACTTCAGGCACGAGGCCCTTGGGGCTAACCATGCTCCCTGAGACCACTGACCTTCCTAGCAAGTAAAGACACCTCACTTCCACAAATGTTCAGACCTTCCGCTGAGCTGAGACTCATCAGTGCGGGACTCCCAGCTGCTGGGCAATACAGAGGGTCCCTCTGTGCCCACAGACCCACCCACGCCTATACCGGGTGGAGGGGCAGACCACAGGCCAAGCGGGCTGTGTGCATCACCCCAGCGTGTTCCACATGTCCAGGGACACGGGTGCTTATCAGACCCAGGTCCCAGCTGAGGGGTGGCCATGCAATCCCCATGTGGGGCTATGGTGATGTGGGGCCCCTTGCCCGCCTCAGGCCTGCACCAGTCAACCGCAAACCCCGTCAGCAGTGACCCAGAGACGAGCCAGGGCAAGAAGCACTTTCCTGGGGGCAGAGCTCAGCATCACTGATTTCCCACCCCACCCCGGAGGTGCGTGTGGAGCTGGCTGGCCCCGGGGCCAGCCCGCATTGGGGAGACGGCACCCTGAGTGTCCCTGGGCATGGGGCCTGGCTCATATCCAGGCCACATAGCTGTCCCTGTCCCTGGGGCCCACTCTACCCACCGAGACCAGGCAGCAGGACAGCCTGCCTGGGACCCGCCACACCAATCAGAGCATGCCTCCCACCCAGCGGGTCAGAGCAGTGGGGCAGGGGGCAGGGGGCCCAAGGCCAGGCAGTGCCAGAGGAAGATGCTGCATCCCAGGGACTCACCGGCATCAGGCTGCAAACCTCAGCATGGCCCAGAGAGGGGTGGCAAGGTAGGGGCACGGGCAATGACTGGGACAAGACGGGTCCTGTCCCACAGGGCAGCCACCCTCCTCTCAGGCTGCAGTCCCCCCAATGGGAGACAAGGACAGAGGTCTGAGGGGTGGGTGAGGGGCGGCTCCAACCAGGCCTTGAGTGCAGCTCCCAGCCCCGTGGGCAAGGATGTCCCCCAACAGTGGGCTAGGGAGGTTCTGCTCCCGACACTAGAACCCCTGTGGGCCCTCACATCTGGGGGCCCAAGAACCTCCCAGAAATTGGTCATGAAGCTTCATGTCTGTGTTCGCATGTGTAGATCTGGGGAGCAGTCTCAGGGCTTTCCCAGACCCTCAAAGTAGTCCTCCTAGGCTCAGAACGCACCATCAGTAATCCCCAGCAGTGGGTTCTGACCCCTTGCAGGGGCGACCCCAGGTCCCTAACCGCTGCAGGTGCACACACAGGGTAGCTGCACAGAGCCCCACACTGCAACCCTAGATCCAGGCGCTGCCCACTACCTCGGCACCGAACCACAGCTGGCCCGCCAGGTTGTCGTGCCGGATTTCCTCAGGGAACTTGACGCAGAAATCCCGCGGGGCCCGGTCCTGGGGAATGCACACGTCCATGATCTGGTTAATGATGTTTAACACATTGTCCTGAAACAGAATCGGAGAGACTGTCCTGAAACAGAATTGGAGAGACTGGGCTGAGACACGCTGCCGCCGGTGGCTGTCGGGCTGCTTGGAAAATACGAGACACAGACAGGGCACAATGCTGTTCTTGAAGCTTACGAGGCTGATACGGTAACACACCCCTGCTCGCTCTGTGACGGCTACACAACGTTCAAATGCTCCAGGAGCATCGAGAATAAACATCCAGGTCCCCCTGCCTGCCTGGTCCCGCTGCTCACACTCACGGAGCCCATGCGCGGCTTCCGACCCATAGCCAGGCTCCCTGCAGCCCGGGCCATGAGGACTGTCCCTGGACAGCTCTCTGAACACCTGCATGTGGCCCTCTTACAACAGAGCACGAGGAGCAGCGTGGCTCGGTGGGCGGGCACACTGCCGGCTGGCTGTCCTGCTTCTGTTGACATCAGGCACCCCGTCATCCTGGGCGTGGTCACAGCACAGACAAGACCCGCTACTGTCAGGGAACAGTACCAGCAGCAAAACTGGCCTTCTCAGACCTGCCACACAGTGCTCCAGACCCGCCCTGTGTGAGGACAAGGGCCTCGCCCAGCACAGCGACCACAGGAGCCTCCGCAGTCAGGCCAGGCAAAGCCGCTACCCTCTCTGGACATCGGTTTACTCCTGCGTAGATGGAGCAGGCCCAGCACAGCCGGCCTGACTCCATCTAGGCTGCAATACCTCGACTCCTCTGGAACCAGCAGATCAGTGAGCCGGCAAGGAAGAGGTGCTCCCTGCCTTCTGGCGGTGGAGACTCCTCCCCTCATAGCTGTGTGACCAGGGACAGGCTGCCTAACTTCTCTGGTCCTCCAGGCAGCCCAGAAAAGGACACCACGATTCCCAGTCCCCAGGCTGTCAGGCGGGCATGAGCTCTGGTCTGTAACACCCAGCGGCAGCCATTTCCCAGTCTGCCGGCCACGGTTGGCATCTCTAAATCTCCACTGCCAGAAGTAGTGCCGGCATCATGGTCACGGCTGCGCTGTGTGATGTTGGCGTGGTCAGTGACTTCCTTAGGATCCATGCGTTTCCAAGAGTCAAGAGTGCGCATACAGTTATGGGCTCAGGTTACAGCCCAGCAAATGACTTTCCAGAAAGATGGCTCTAGCTGACGCTCTCGCCCTTAGAGATTTTATATCTCCTTTCTGCCCTCTGAGGCTCGACTTTCATTTCTGTTAGGAAGCAGATACAAACAGTCCCCACAAGTGGGAAGCATGACATTTCTAATGTAAAACGTCAGCGCCCTGAGCTCTGACAACACAAAAAATCAGAATAAAATTCAACCAGCATCAAGCGGTAGTACCATGAGTTCTTTTTAAAACGCTTTCTGGGCAGAAAGGCCCCTTTCTTGTGATTCAACAAACTAATGAACAGTCAGCACCCTCAAAGCTGGGAGCACCCAGTCAATATCAGCTCCCAGGAAGAGCCAGGGCTCTGACCTCCCATGTGACGCTTCCATCTACTGTGCATTCTGCCTGGTCTGCCAGGACACCAGCGCCCAAGGGCAAGGGCAGGGCTCCTCTTTTCCGTCAGGTCCCCAGTGCCCAGCAAACATCTGCGGGGACCTCTGATTCCAGCCAATGCAGAGCAACAGGAACCAAATCGATGACCACAGTTGTGGGGAAAATAAGACAGTGGTTCTTAAGACACTGGTCATCACACAGACAAGTGGCCCCAAGGGAAGAGAAATAGGCAAGGTGAGAGCTGTGACCAGGTGGCTCATGGCCCAGAGTGACCCTTCAGGTCCCGGTCCGGAGAGAGGGTACCTCAGCGGGACCCAGCAAACGCCCTCACTGAAGAGAAGAGCTGAGCGTCTGGGTGATCGGGATAGTTAGAATCGAGAGGAGAGAGAGCTATCCAGAGGAAACCCTGCAGACCCCAGAGTGGGGACGGACACAGGCCGGCAAGACCAGGAAGGAGGTGCAGGCGCCATACAGGAGCCGTGCGTGGCCAGAGCTTGGAGCACCATTCACAGGGTGCTGGGCAGAACACCCAAAGTGTGTTGCCTCCATGGGGAGGGTGGTTAGCCCCAGACTGAACTCAGCTCTGACCCCACCTAACATCTTAAAAAACAGGATCCAAGAGGACCAGACCATTCATAAATAACCAAACTGTATTACAAAACTAAGGTCAAAGAGACTTATAGGAATACAAAAATATTCAACTCCCAGAAGGACCAGATTCACAACATTAGGCATTCAATTAAAAAAAAAACAACACCAGGCTTGCAAAAAATTAAGAAAATATGACACATGATAAAAAGAAAAATCAAGCCTAGCTGAGGCAGATGGCACAATGGCCATCGGGGGACATGGAGATGGCCCTTACATGTGACTCCCATGTGTTCCAAAAGTTAGGTGAGACCGTGAAGACATAAAAAGGACCCAAGCTGATCTTGAAATGAAAATTACAATATCTGAGCTGAAAAAAAAACACACCGGATAAGATTCAACCCAGATCAGACATTTCAGAAGAAAAGAACAATAAACTTGAACACGAAGTAACTGAAACTCTCCAATGAGCCCGAGAAAGAAATGAGACTTCGGGATGTCAGACATATCATGCAAGACCCAAGAGAAGGAGTGGGATGGGAAAAAGATTTGAAGGAATTATGGCCAGTTTTTGTCCAATTTAATGACAACTATAAACACAAGGTCCAAGAAGATCAATGAACCCAAAGGGCAAGAAACACGAAGAAAATTATACCAAATCGCAGCATGATGAAATGGATAGAAACAAATTTTAAAAGGCCTTACAAGTAGTAAGACAAAAAGACGCTACCCACGCAGAACAAAGATAAGGGTGACCCCAGCTCTCTCACTGGAAGAGTGTGCGTCAGAAGGCAGCAGAGTTCCGTCTTTCCAGCCCTGAGTAGCCATGAATCCAAGGATCCCCACTCCGCCCGACAGCACATGTCTGGGAAAAGCCTGTGACAGCTAGTACCTTGCTGAGTGGGGAAAACTGCATGCTTTCCCCAGTATTGATCTACAGACTCAGTGCACTCCTGCTCAGCGGGCTTTTTTATAGACCTCTACTAGCAGTTTCTAAATTCCATACAGAAAGGCAAAGAACTTAGAACAGTCACGACACCTTTGAAATAGAAACGCTGGAGATCTGACACCACAGGATTCTAAGACACAGGATAGAGCTGCTGTGATCGAGACAGCATGGTACTGGCCTGAAGACAGATCGAGGGGACAGAACAGAGAGCCCAAATATAGACCCCCACTCATGTGGAGACCTGATTTTCCCAAAGGTGCAATAACACTTTTCAGTGGAGAAAGAATATAGTCTTCTCAACACATGATACTAGAACAACAGAAAATTCATTTGTAAAAAAACCCACAAAAACGTGTGTCCAGTCCTCACACTATATACTGACAGTAAGTCACCATGCATCACAGACCTCGATGTAAAGCCTGAAACTACAGAACTTCTAAAGGAAAACACAAGGGACAATCTGATGACCTTGGGTTCTTGATCTGATGACCAAGATTCTTGGACAGGACACCAAAAGCATGACCTACAAAGGGAAAAATGGGTAAACTGGACTTCATCAAAATCTAAAACTTATGTCCTCAAAAAACTAGGCAGAGAATGAAAAGACAAGCCACAGACTGGGAGAAAATAATGTAAATCATAAACAGATGAAGCTTGGTGTCCATAATAAAGAACTCTCAAAAGTCAATATGGAAACAATTCAAAGAATTCAAGAGCTGGGGTGCCGGGGTGGCTCAGTGGGTTAAGGCCTCTGCCTTCGGCTCAGGTCATGATCTCAGAGTCCTGGGATCAAGACCCACATCGGGCTCTGTGCTCAGCAGGGAGCCTGCTTCCCCTCTCTCTCTGACTGCCTCTCTGCCTACTTGTGATCTCTGTCTCTGTCTCTGTCTCTCTCTCTGCCAAATAAATAAAATCTTAAAAAAAAAAATTCAAGAGTTGCGAGGAGCTCTCCCTGCCTTGGCAAGAAGTCACCAGCCCCTGGGCTCCCCTGGCCTCAGTCCCTCCTGGGCACAGCTCTTGGGACCCCAAATGCAGACTTGTAGTCACACCAGCCCCCAGATGTAGCACACACCAGACAGGACGCTGGAATGTGTAGTCAGGGCACACCAGGGACCCTTCTCTCCCCAAGAACCCCCTTTTGCCACGGTGGGTACCGGTCCCTTCCAGCACAGGGAAGTTTGAGGGTGTCCCTTGCCAGGTGCGGCCCCGTTCACATCACAGACCTGCAGCAAGGCACCTCCATGACCACCATGACCCAACTAGCTACACTTGGGCACAAGATCAGCACATTTTGCCATTTAACATTCTTTACTGAAACATCTGCAATTATACTCCCTTGATGGCAAAAGTTACGGTATGGCTTAGGAAAAACAGGTCTATGATGATGCCGGAATCCCACCCAGGGCAAATTCAGCCCAACTGCACCACGATATCCAAATCTCGCTGCACTCGTGCCTGGGGCCACCATAACAGCACCACACTTGGCAGTTCCAAGTGTATTCCTCACAGGTCCGGGAGTCCGAGACCCTGGTGCAGGTCGCTGGGTTCAGTGGCGCAGGTATAGGTGGGTGGTTCCGAGATGAGATGCAGGTGTGGGTGGGCGGGGTTCTGAAACCCAGGTGTAGGTAGGTTGGTTCCAAGCAGCTGGTGGAGGTGGGTGAGTTGAGAGACCCAGGTGCAAGTGGGCGGGTTCCCTCTGAGGTCGCCCTCCTGGGCTTGTAGACGGTCCTCTCCCCCATCCTCACATGATTGTCCCTCTGCATTCTGTGACCTAATCTCCTCTTCTTACAATGACACTGGTCAGACGGGATCAGGACCCATGCTACTGACCTCATTTTACCTTAATTATGTCTTTAAAGATTGGGGTTAGGACCTGAATGTGTGAATTTGGGGAGGACACAATTCAGCCCATCACAACAATCCAGGATTCATTTCATCCTACTGAGCTGCAATTTCTAACCCCTTATGGCTTCTAAAGCCAAAAAGAACACAGACATGCAAATGTCATCAGAAATCCACCTGCACAATCACTATGCCCCAGTTCACAATCTTCACAAATAAAAGGTCATTTAGGTGAAAATGAAGGACTCTGACTCCTTCTAAGATTAGAGCCAGCGAGGTGGGATGGCTGTGCGTGTCCCGGGCCTTCTCCACCTCACCAACTCCCAGCCCCTCACTTCCTCGCCCCCCCCTTGCCTTGCATGTCACCCACAGAGAGCCGGTTCCTGCTGCTCCTTATAAACCCAGCCCACGTGCTTCTCACAGCATCGCTCTTGTGAGAAGAGAAAAGGAGGCTCCTGTTCTTTGAGCATCTATTCTGTACCTGGCACTTGCTTGGAGACTCTACCTAAAAGACCCGTTATGGGGCAGAAAGGTTTGACATACTACACCCCAAGGACTTGGGGTGCATGAAGCCCCCAAGACTCACTGGTGAGAGGAATCAGACTTCCCAGCAGGAATTAAGAGGTGAGGCCATCACCCAGAGGACCATTGTGGAGACCCTCCCCCATGCCCTGAGGAAGACGAAGCTCTCAGGCCAGAAGGACTGGGCTCCCCGAGTGTAGCCCCACCCTCAAGCCAGGAGTGCTGCCTCGGACAGGACAGAATGGGAGCCAGCCAGAGACCTGCACGCGGACCCCTCCAGGGGCCCTGGAAGACTGAGCCTCCAAGCAAGCTCCACACAGACGCCCCAGGCCCAGCCAAGGGCTGTACTTGGGCTGATGGGGCCCCGAGATGCCCCCAGACACTCAGACTAGGAGACTCAGGGATCTGTCACCAAGGCCAGGGTCACAGCCAACAGTGGGACAAGGAGAGGTTCACTGGCAGTGCTGAGCCACCAGCCCCGAAGCTCAGAAAGTCGAGGCCTCCCAGTGCTTGGCAGTGGCGGCCACATGCTGCCTGAGACAGACTCACAGGTGCCCAGCACGTCAGGGGCCTGGGGCCCCTAAATCTGGCCTCAGTAACCTGCTTGGGATGACAGTGCCTCTGACCTGTCAGAGCTCCGCATATTAACTGCAGGTCCCCAGACTCCACGCGACAACGGCACACGGGCCGTGTACGAACAGCACCCTAGATTACAGGGATCCCAGAGGCCTGCCCTCTCCACGCCCACCTCACTTCTGGGGCACTGCCCACCCTCTGCACAGAGGCAGACAGTCTTCAAGTGACTGCTATTGAATGAAGGAATGAATGAATGAACGCGCAATCACAGGAACAACTCAGCATCGCCATGGGAATAGAATGTGGAGCAGGCGTCAGAAGCAGAAATGACAAAATGTGTTGTTTCAAGACAAACGTTAGAAATGGAGACACTTTCCAACTGAGATGCCCAAGCTTTGTAGAAATTCACTAGCCAGGAGCCCTTACATAGCCCATAGCCCGGAAGGGGCCAGTAAAACAAATATATTACTGTGAAGAGTGTTTATAAAGTTGTAGCACATACAGGACGGCATCCCTGCTGACTCCGCTCTCCATGGCCCGGCACGCGCGGCCACGATTTCTGACTGTCCTGTCCTGTGTCCGGGGCTCCACCGCAGGCCCGTGCTCTCCTCCGAGAGGCCCGTGCAGCGCCGGCCCTGAGCAGGGATCTGGGCTCCTGGCCTGTGGGGGCCTTCCAGGCTACCCGTTCCGTCCACACCCACACTGCAGTCGGCCCGACACCCCTTTCTCCTGGAGGTCTGCAGTTGGGGCCGAGCCAGGGAGAGGGGGCTGTGGGACCAGCCTGGGCGAGAGCCCTGCTCCACGTCTCTCATGAGCTTCCCCAGGAGACGGGACCCCACACGTGTTGTCACATGGCGCTGGCGCTGCTGGGAACAAAGCGTGTCCCACCTGACTCCCCAGGAGAGGATGCTGGCAGCTGGCGCCTGTTTCCTCTGCACTTGGTCTCCCAAAGCCCCCCACCCTGTACCTGTTTCCTTCGCTGATTTTGCCTCGTCTGTGTTCATCGGGATAAACCCCCAGCCGTGAGCACAACTACCTGCTACGTCCCCTGTGTCCTCCTAGGGAGTCAGCGGATCTGGGCTGGTCCCGGGACCCTGACACAGGAGTGTTAAGAGAGCAGTGAGAAATTAAAGACGCTTGTGCAAGATCCTTCTAGCTTTTTGGGACTTGTTTCTCGACCCCCTTAGAGTTGCCTTGTCCACGCCTAATTCCAGAGCAGTTTTCCTCTCCGGTTTGTGCCCAGTTGAGGCTCCGCAAAGCATCCAGTTTGCATAACCTGCAATTACATCAGCCTGTGAACTGGCCAGTCCAGTGAACTGGCAGGGGGCACAGAACTGCGGTGGGGGCAGGCGCAGGCGGGGCGCAGGCAGGGGCATGGGGTGGGGGGCTGGGAAGGCAAGGGTACAGGCAGGGGAAGGGAGGGGTGGGGGGCACAGGTAGGGGCAAGCAGGGGCACAGTTGGGGGCACAGGCAGGATTGGGGAGCACAGGCAGGGGCACAGGTAGAGGCATAGGCAGGGGTGGGGAGCACAGGCAGGGGAGCAGGTGGGGATGCTGGAAGGAGGTCTTCCAGCTGCAAGGTCGGTGTGTTGCAAGCACAAGGAATGAGATCCTCTGGTGGGAAAGGGAGAGCATCGATGGCCCGGCAAGTCCAGAGGCCCTTCTGGCCCCTCCACTCCCCCAGAAGAGAGGAGGGCCTCCTGGTCATCCTAGGGCCAGCTAGGACCTGCTCCTCCCACCAAAATCCCTGTCTGACTCCCACAGCTGGCTGTGGGGTGCTGGCTTCTGCGGCCTCCCTCCCCATGGCATCCCGTGCTCCTTGCGATCTGGAAAGCACAACCCCAGTTCCTCTCCCAGGCCAGAGAGAATCCAGCCACAATTGTGGGCAGAATACACCAAGATGTTCCGGAACTTTGTGAAAGGCCTTGACTGTCCCTTGACAAAACCACATCACGCCTTAGGCTCTCACACTGGTCATAGGCTCAACCGGGAAGACATGTCTAGCATCATTTCCAGGGCTGGCGCTGAACCGTGCAACCCCCGAGACCCCAAACCCCATCTCTACATGGGACCCCCACCACCCGGCCCGGTCCTGTGCTAGCAGCACCCCGGCTGAGACCCTGCTGGCTCCCGCTCATCCCGCCTCCCCGATATCTGCCTTCGAGGCGCCCTGTGCCAGCTGCGCTCATCACCTGGCTCTCCACACAGCTCGGGTGCAGCTGGACCCAGGGTTGCCTGGCACCTCCCCCAGGCCACCCTGACGTGTGCTCACTGTGCGCGTGAGCCCGTGACAAAGCCTCGGTCCCCCTGCAACGGGCCCTGTGGCCCCAGGTGCACTCACCTGGCAGGAGCGGAACTGGCTGACAAGCAGCGTGCACCGCTGGGGGTCCTTCCGCCCATCCAGACTGTCCAGCTCGGCGGCCACCTGGTTCAGCTCCTCGTCCGCATAGTAGAACTGGGCGAGCAGCTGCGGGTCCGACCTCTGTGGGGGACAGCGGCCTGGGCATCAATGGGAGCCTCAGCCCTCACAGGGAGCCCCACACCCGGCCTAAACCTCCCCAACTTCTCAGCAGGCCGCCCTGGTGGCGGGGCCCAGGGGACGGCCCCTCTGTAGGGAAGCCCGAAGTCCCGGCCGAAGCTCCCAATGGTAGGAAGACTCAGATGCGGGGCTCAGGGACAGTGGGGTCCAGGCGGGGTCCAGGCGGGGTCCAAGTGACAGGGGCATAATGGGATCAGCTCTGAATAAGCAGTTTGCATCCCTGAAAGGACACTACAGACGCCCCTCGAGGGAAGTGGCCCAGACCAACACAGCACAACTGCCTCTAATGAAGACCCATCATTGGTTGCTTACCCGTTCTACCCTCTAGAATCTTCTAAGACCTCAGCCCGGTTCCCATAACACCAGAAAATGCCAGTGCTCTGTGGCAGGAAGCCCCTTCCTCAGGGGCTCACCTCCCACCCCACTTCGAGCAAAACCCTGGTTCCCTGCTCCCCTGACTGGACTGTGGACTGTCCTGACTCCACTCCCTGGTGTGCTCCCACCCCACCTGCCCACTCCTCTTACACACCAGCCCTCTCTCCTCACATGCACCCTCTCCCTCACACCTGCCTGCTCCCCTCACACACCTGCCTGCTCCCCTCATACACCAGCCCACTCCCTCCTACCTGCCTTCTCCCCTCACACCCACCTACTCCTCACACACTAGCCCACTTCCCTCACACCTGCCCGCTCCCGTCACATACCAGCCCACTCCCTCCTACCTGCCTGTTCCCCTCACACCCACCTATTCCTCAAACACCAGCCCACTCCCCTCACACCTGCCTGCTCCCCTCACACACCAGCCCACTCTCCTACCTGCCTGCTCCCCACACCCGCCTACTCCTCACACACCAGCCCACTTCCCCCACACTCCAGCCCACTCCCTTGACATACCACCTCTTCCCCTCACACACCCACCTGCTCCCCTCACACCAGTCCACTTCCTCACATGCGCCCTCTCCCTCATGCCTGCCCACTCCCCTCACACTCCAGCCCACTCCCCTTACACCCACTTGCTCCCCTCACACACTTGCCTGCTCCCCTCACATACCGCCTGTTCCCCTCACATATCGACCAGCTCCCCTTACACCTGCCCACTCCCCTCACACACCTGCCCATTCCCCTCACACCTGCCCGCTTTCCTCACACAGCCGCCCACTCCCCTCATGCCCACCTGTTCCCCTCACACACTGGCTTGCTCCCCTCACATACCAGCCCACTCCCCTCACACCAGCCTCCTCCCTCACACAGAAGCCTGTTCCCTTACCCATGCATCCCCTCCCTCACACAGCAGCCCCCTCCCTCCACATACCTGCCTGGTCCCCTCACACACCAGCCCACTCACTCCACACACCAGCCTGCTCCCCTCATACACCCGAATGTTCCCCTCACACACCACCTGTTCTCCTCACACACCAGCCTGCTCCCATCCACACACTAGCCCATTCCCCTCACATCAGCCTCCTCCCCTCATACCTGCTCATTCACACCTGCTGTGCCCTTCACACACTAGCCCCCTCCCTTACAACCGCCTGCTCCCCTCACACACCAGCCCGCTCTCCTCACACCTGCCCGCTCCCCCCATACACTTGCTCACTCCCCTAACACACCAGCCCACTCCCTCCTACCTGCCTGCTCCCCCCACACACTAGCCCGCTCTCCTCACATGTGCCCTCTCCCTCACACCTGCCCACTCCCTTCACACCCGTCTGCTCCCCTCACACACCAATCCACTCTCCTCACATGCACCCTCTCCCTCAGACCTGCCACTCCCCTCACACATCTGCCTACCCCCCTCACACACTAGCCCACTCCCCTAACACACCATCCTGCTCCCTTATACCTGCCTGCTCCCCTCACACACCAGCCCACTCTCCTCACATGCACCCTCTCCTTTACACCAGCCCACTCCCTCCACACACCGGCCACTCCCCTCACACCCACCTGCTCCCCCTCACACACCACCTGCTCCCCTTACACACCAGCCCACTCTCCTCACACACGCCCCCCTCACACCCGCCCCTTCCCTCACACAGCAGCCCATTCCCTCCACACACCCACCGGCTCCCCTCACACAGCAGCCCACTCCCCTCACGCCCGCCTGTTTCCCTCACATGCCTGCCTGCTCCCCTTGCACACTGGCCTGCTCTCTCACACACCTGCCTGCTCCCCTCACACACCAGCCCACTCACCTCACACCAGCCTGTTCCCTCACACACCTGCCCCACCCTTCACATACCAGCCCCCACCCTCCACACACCTGTCTGCTCCCCTTACACCCACCTGCTCCCCTCACACACTCACTTGCTCCCCTCACACCCCTGCCTGCTCCCCTCACAGCAGCCTCCTCCTCTCACACACCCGCATGTTCCCCTCACACACCACCTGGTCCCCTCACACACCAGACTACTCCCCTCACACACCAGCCTCCTCCCTCACACACCCACCTGCTCCCCTCACACCTGCCTGCTCCCTTACACACCAGCCTGTTCTCTACATCTGCCTGCTCCCCTCACACACCAGTCCCCTCACACCAGCTGCTCCCTCACAGGTCAGCCTGCTCTTGCTCCCTCTGGCCTCAGGCAGGCATGGCCTCGTCCCTTTGATCTGAGTTTCCAGGATTAGGAGAAACCCACAGTAAAAGTGATAGATCCCATGAAGGTATTTTTAAAAGTGGCGTTCTTCATGACCATACAGAGAAAGACAAAGAAGGAAAGACACCAAATCACACAGGTGCCCAAATTTGCTAGAAAAAAATCACGTGCAGGTACACTGCATAGGTGACCCAGGAGTTAACACACGGTTGTGTTTATAACCTAATCTTGTTAAACGTAGGATAACTTATTTTCCTAATTTTTGGTCGCCCTTTTCTTCCCACTGCTGGTGCTGCCCTTGGCCCTGGCATTCTGTCCCTCCCCTGTGCGTGGCCATCCACAGCGGCTTTTCCCACCTCAGGGGCCTGGGTCCTCCAGGGCCTGACTCAGTCAGCTCTTGAGGCTGGCCCAGGGAGGAGACCCCCATGTGGCAGACAGACCCACGGAGTGGGGTGTCCAGCTGCGCTGACTGGCCCCGGAGGTGGGCAGGTGACCCAGGCAGGGCCATGGAAGACTGGTCTCGGAGGGAAGCTCCTGTTCTTCCAGCCACTCACCCAGCACCTGGCCAGGCATGCTGGGCTCAGGGCACAGCCTGAGATGAGACAGACCCAGATCCCCCCCCAACAAATAGTGTGCCCCCCTCTCATGCCTTTTCTGGTTCTGGGAGCCAATGCAGCCCCTTGATGGGC
The DNA here is from genome assembly GCF_963455335.1 of Martes martes. NCBI lineage: Eukaryota > Metazoa > Chordata > Mammalia > Carnivora > Mustelidae > Martes > Martes martes. The sequence goes on from NC_137889.1 coordinate 140,252,773, forward strand.
TCAGCTGATTGCCTGGGTTCCCGGCACACCTAGGAGAGTAACCAGTGTCCCCTCTATGATCAACCACGGACAGGACTGGGGTCAGGGGCTGGGCAATACTTTTTGCCTCTTTCCTGTTCCACTGACCAGGTGGAGCAGAAAGCAATGCTCAAAGACATCTCCCAGCCCTTCTCCCAAGGGTGGGGAGTCCCAGGGAGGGGCAGTGGTGGTGCTGGTGGGCAGGGGGTGGGGTAGCCTCAGGGCCATTGACTGGAGGCCACCGACCTTCAGATGAGGCCCTGAGGTCTTGCTCTCTGCTTCTCAGAGGCGTCCAGGGTATTAAGCTGAGTCAAATAAGTCAGCCAGGGAAAGACAAAGACCATGTGACTCACTCATATGTGGAATTTGAAGAACAAAACAGGATCACAGGGGAAGGGAGGGAAAAACAGAATAAAAGGAAATCAGAGAGGGAGACAAGCCATAATAGACTCTCAACTATAGGAAACAAACTGAGGGCTGCTGGAGAGGAGGTGGTGGGGGGATGGGGTAACTGGGTGACGGGCAGTAAGGAGGGCACATGATGTGATGAGCATGGGTGTGCAATTGATGAATCACTAAATTCCACCCCAAAACTTGAAGAAGAAGAAGGAGGAGGAGGAGGAGGAGAACAGAGGCCCCAGAATGGTGACCTGGCTCCCCTGAGGGCTGCCAGCTTCCCTCCGGGCCGCACTGGGTACCACGAGCATTGTCCCAGGGAAATAGGGAAATGGCTCAAATAGCACCTTATTACCAGATACACAGGGGCCATCCCTCCTTGGAGAGGGGCTGTGGCAAGGGGCTGAGGCCACCGCTGGCCAGTGACATAGGCCGGACTCTGATGGCAGTAAGCCTGGGCCCCTGACACCCTGCTCGGGACCCGAGTCACCAACAGCCCACTGGCTTCCTTTGGGACCCACATCCAGCAGCTTCCCTCACAGCAGTGGGGGTGGGAGGGTGGGGAGAGCAGCGGCAAAGCAGGGACACCTCCCACAGCGCTGGCCTGGAGCCCTCCCGGGCAACACACACCAGGGCCGGGGATAAAAGCCCTCTCCGCACCTGCTCCTGCGGCGTCCAGTCCACCACTGCTCGCCGATGAGACACTGGCTGGCCCAGCACCCAGGCGGGGACTAACTGAGGGCACTGGATAAGGACATCGCCAGGAAGCAAGTCTCTGCTCTGAGAAAGAGGGCATGATGCAGGGGGCCAGGCCCAAAACTGCCCAGACAATAACTCTGAATCAGCCTTTGCCCTGGCGGCAAAAACTTCACCACGTATAAGCAGACCTCAAGTTCAAATACACACACCAAATAAGCAGACTTCAAGTCCAAATACCCTCTCTGCTCTGGGCTGGCAAGCTTTGGCCAGTGGCAGCAGCAACCGCAGGCCCAGGAAGGCCTGGTGATGGCCAGGGGGCAGCGGGCATGGAAGACAAAGCTCTGCCCTTCACACGGCCTCGACCTGGCCGTCCCCTCCCCCAGGAGGGGGCTGAGCATCAAGAGGGTCTCCCTCATGGCTCCAGCTCATATATGCACACACACACACACACACAAACACACACACACGGAGGCACACGCACACACACCTTGCTCAATGTGCTGGAGCAAGTGACAAGTACCACGTGCATCTATGGGGAACTGTGAGGCGTGTGTCCATGCGTGTGTGCGTACGTGCGTGGAAAGGCACAGGAAAAGTGAACAGCAACACCCAGCCCTGGGCGTACCCCAGAGCTGCACAGGCAAAAGCCTCCTCACGACGACGCTTTCCCCTCTCCCAGCACCCGGCAAGTGTACAGAAGCAGCTGCCTGGGAATTGCATTTCAGTGAATTATAGACCTTAAAACTGGACCTACGGAGGTATTGTCCCTCAGCTAAAAGAGAACTGTGAACACACACACGTGCAACAGAGTAAGAGAATTCAGAAAAATGGTTTACAGTTAGTGCTTGTCTTTATATCACTGAAACTAGAAACATCTATGCTACTTTGAAATTTTAGCCACACCCTGGGTTCCCGCTCCCGCCCCCTCGGGTCTGGTATCGCCCACGGAAGGGTCAGCAGTCTGCCAGGTGCTGCGGGAGACAAACGCTCCAGGCTGGGGGCTGGGTGGGGGGAGGGTCCCAGGAAATGAATGATCACAAGTTACAAAATTCCATTTGGGTTTGGGGACATGACAAGTTGTCTTTCTCTCTGATTTTAAAATTTCAAAATTCATTTTTAAATTCATCTTAAAATTCAATTTTAAATTAAGCTTTTAAATGTCCCTAAGGAAAATGTCCACAACAAAGAGAACCAATCAGTATAAATAAGAAGAACTCACCCTATTTTGGAATAAGAATGGTAAGAGAGTAATTCTAGAACTTGGTGGGAATGTCTTTTTTGGCGCACTGTGTCAATGTTTTCTCAAAATCAATTCAGGGCAGTGAAGGTCTTCGCAGTTGCAGGGAGACAAAACTAAGCTCACGGAGGAAGCATCTGGCTTTGGAGGTCAGGTGACCACTAACAGAAAACACGCAACAACAAAGAAGTACTAAGTCAAAGTGCAAAAAGTAATTCAGAGGGGTGCCTGGGGGGCTCAGGTGGTGAAGTGTCTGCCTTCAGCTCAGGTCACGATCTGGGGTCCTGGTATCCAGCCCCTTATCAGGCTCCCTGCTCCCTCTCTCTCTGCCTGCTGCTCCCTTTGCTTGTGCGCACTATCTGTCAAATAAAGAAATAAAAAATCTTAAAAAAAAATAATTCAGAACTAATTTTATAAAATTGATGAAATGATTTATTCATTCAAAAACCTGCTCTGCAGTGTGGCAGGGGACACAGGCCACAGGAGAGATCCGCCCTGTTTCATGTGCCCTGCTGAGCTGCCCCATGATGCTGGAGCGCATCCCAGCGGGTTCCAGGCTGGCTGGCTGGGCTAGAGCAGAACACATGAGCTGGGAGCTTCCCCTGAGGGGTGGGGGCCCCCAGTCCCCTGCAGAGCACCCACATGGAGACACTGAAGCTCCTGAGGAAAAGGAATGGCCAAGGTCGCCCTGCTGGACAGGATGGAGCCCAAAGTCACTCACACTAAGGACCCTCAGGCAGCCTTATGGGAAAGAGGAGGCAGGGGTAAGTGTGGTGCGGGCTCCCATCCCATTCATGCACTTTGCTTCCCAAGTAAGAGGTGAGCACTGCAGAGGGAGGGCCTTATAGGGATGCCCCCTGTTCACTCCAGAGCAGCAGCCCCCCAGCCTCAGCCACGCTGCACAATGGGGAGGAGAAGAGGAGGAGGCAGATGGCCAGACAGGTGGGCAGGACAGATGGCAGGACAGGCGGCCTGGCCAGACCAGAAGGGACCAGCCCCCCACACCCCCTAGTGTAAGCCCAGTGATGGAGCACAGCCCAGCTATGGTGTGGGGAGTCCCAGGCCCTGCCAACCACCATCCACCCTCCCCGGCAGCTGTCCCAGGACATGAGCTGGTCTCCGAACACTGGTTCCTAAGACAGACCACCCCACGTGCCCCGACCATCCCAACACTCAGCAGAAGAGAGCCTTCCAGACCTCATCGGACCCTGGGTAGGCTCTGACTAGACTGAGCCCAGGTTTCTCAGGGGTGAGGGCCGGGGGCCTCGGGCCAGCGCAGCCCTGGGCCTCTGTTTGGCCAGCTTTCCAGTAAAGCCTTGGACTCCCCATTGGAACCCACAGATCCAAGGATGCTTCAGAGAAACCAGACAAAAGCCCCAGGGGCAGCACGCTAAATCCGACCGCTCCTCTCCAGTGGTCCCCCCCACACACTCGGTCAGCTGACCTGCAGGACTCGGGCACACTGGACTGTTAAGGAAACCCACTGACCACAGTCACCAGGTCCAAAACCCCTCCCTGCCTCCAAACATGGACCCCGGCCCCTTCCAGTCTTCACCCTCTGGCCCCACCAAGGTCTGTCTGGCTGGCAGCCATGACCCATGCCCCCAAAGTTGACCCTGCCTCCATCGTAGTACACCCTGGGGAAGGCCAGGCCCCAGACATTGCCGTCCTTCCGCAGCTCTGGTGCCTCAAACAGGTGGGCGCTCCTGCTGTCAAATGGCAGTGGCCCTGCCCTCTGGCTCCCCCATGGCAGGTGGCCGGTTACTCCTGTGTCCATCCCCACTTGCCTGCTGGCTGTCTCCCGGGGGGCGGTGCAGACAGCCTGCCCAGTTACCAGGAGGGACTGTCGGGGCTTTGACCTGCCCCCACCCCCCCAGCCCCCCACCAAGGGCAACAACTCCTGTTGGTGGCCCCTCCCACTCCACTCCCTCTCAGGACTCAGGACCCTTCCCTCCCTGTGGCCGTCAGGCTCAGGTGCAGAGCTGAGCCCTGGGCACGTCACCACCCCTGTGGCCCCCTGCCACAGGAGCCCCCCAGGGGGCCAGCTGCTTCTGCAGGGACTTGAGGAGGCTGGCAAGGCTCCAGAGGTTTTAGGTCCTGGTGGGCAGAGCTTGGTGCAGAGGAATCACAGAGGAAACCATGGAGAGTTCATGTACATCACCTAATTTCCATAACCCAACAGCCCTAAGAGCAAGTGAGGCTGTTCCCCAATCTGCACAGGGGAGAATTTAGGCTTGAAGAGGTGTACAGGTCCACCCAGGACCACGTATCCAAGAGACAGCCCACCTTTCTCCCCCCTTCCCTGACAAAGAATGGCCTTTTCCCGTAACTCAGTTTCCCTACTGGCTCTTGCTGGGTGTTAAGGGTAAGAGTCGCACAGAGCTGCCATCTGGGCGTCCACCACGTGGCCCTGATAGAAAGTTGGTGGGTCCCACTGGGGTCAAGTCGGTGGCTCAGGGTCCAGGCTCCGTGCCCACAGTGGACCCACTTGCATGGACACCATATGACAACTCTGAATGCCCAGGGAGCTTCCATCCATGCCAAGAGGCTGGCCCCATCCCAGGCTGCAGCCCGAAAATTATTGCCGGATCCCGGGAACCGCCCCACCCATGGCCAGCCCCACACACGCCTGCAGCCTGACCGGAACCACAGATGGACTGTCCCCAGTGGTGTGGGGACCAGCCAGGCCATGAACCGTGAACCGTGCTGTCTCGAGGGCACAGCACTTCACAGCAGAACAAGGCCAAATGCTTGCCCAAGAAGGACTGATGACTCACATCAATAAATAGTTTATGGTATAGTAACAGAGACAGGCCATTCTGATAATGATTTGGAGGAATCAAGGGCCCCTAGTGTCATGGGGAGGAGTGTGTGCCTGAGATGTTGAGATGAACCAGCTGGGCACAGAATTTAGAAGCGATGTGCTGGACTCGGGTCCAGGGTGGGCTGCAGGTTCAAAGGGAGCTCACTCACTCACTGGACGGTGACCATGGGCACCTGTGTCTCAGTTTGTCATTTACAAAATGGGCTTAAAGCACACAGAGTACCTGGCCAGTGCCTGGGGCACAGCAGACACTCAGGGAGGAGTCATCAGGCGACATCACTATCAGGAAAGCAATGGAGTGGAAGCTGTTCAGGGTGATAAAAAAATAAGGCATGCAATGACATCACTCCTGACAGCACCGTCCCCTGAGAGCAGCCTGAGCTTTCCACTGGACAGCGCCTTCCGGAAATAGCTGACTACACACCACCTCCAGCAAACAGAGCCCGGTGGGGAACCTCAACAACCCAGGAGGCAGCAAGAACCCACAGCGAGAGTGGGAGACACCCCACCCCCACACCTGGTTCCCGGATCTCCTGCTGACGGGGCGGCGGGGGGGGGAATCCCAAGTCCCAGACAGGCAAACTTGGGGTTGCTCTGGGGTGGGCCTCCTGCCCGATGCCCCTGCCTCTTTCTCTTTCTGAGCCCTCCCTTGACATGGGAGGGGCGGTGCATGGGGGTTGGAGGGGCGGCATATTGGGGGTTGGGGTATAGGGTACTGGGACAAGGGGCAGGATTGCAGTACACTGGGGCGGGGCACCAGGCACTGGGATGCGAGGCACAGGGACAAGGGGCAGGGCATGGAGGCTGGGGAACAGAGGCACAGAGGGAGTGTGGGATGGGCACTAGGGGCGAGGGGGCAGGGTGCAGGTGTCCAGGTGAGGCCGGGAGGGCAGGCTGTGGGCAGCTTCAGGGAAGGAGGAAGGCGCAGAGCCTGGTGGTGGAAAGCGTCACCTGGGAGCGTGCAGTGAGTGGCCTCAGTCCTCAGAGGCCCTCAGGGAGGTCAGGGAGGGTCCGGTGGCCGAGGGAGCAAGCTGAGCAGCAGGAGGAGTGCAGGAGGGCATGGATACCGGTGGCCTCTCACCAGGTCTCACGGAAAGAACCAGCCGCAGGCACAGGTGCACCCAGCTTTCCTGCTCAGGCAAGCGTCTGGGCAAGGTGGCCACCCACCGGAGAAACTCAACCTGGCCCCTCCAGCCAGTCCTAGGCCCTCCCAGCTCCAGGTCCCTCCCCAACCCCTTCAGAGCCTTCAGAGACCTGGAAGAAGGGGCAGGCCCCACCAGCCCCTTCTCCCCACTCTGGCTCAAAGAAGGTAAAGTGGGGCTAGATAGGCGGGGTTCCTGGTGGGCCCAGGGGAAGACCCGCCCAAGCCACTCCAACTGGGGGCCTGGGCTGGCGGGTGGGTCAGCGAGCTTGGAGAGTCACCCCAATACAAGAGGACCTCTGCTGAGCCAGCTACGGAATGAAGTCTGGATGGACACGGTGGGGGTCCCCCTCTGCAGGAGGGGTGCAGGAGAGGGCGGGCACTCCCTCTGGCAGTAGCTGCCCAGCACCCAGACGCGGTCTCTCACTCAGGAAACGAAGCTGGGTGGATACAACAGCCCAGCTTCACAGTGACCTCCCAGAGGTCTCTAGAACCACACCCCAGCACATCTACCTGAAAGGAGAGTCCCCAGGCTCTACAACAGAGCACTCCACATTCTCTTAAAGGTATTGTGGGGGGCAACTTGTCATGAAATCTAGGGTCTGTTATTCCAGCAAAACACAGTCATGAAATCTTACTCACACCTGAGAGGCTCACACGTCAGCTCTGAGATGGTTCTGAACTCAGTGAATTTGTGCTGAAGATACTTTTACCACCTTATCCAGTGTTGCCCCAAATGACCTTTTAGACCTTCTTACACAAAGCGAACAGTGGGCCTCTCTGAGGCGAACCCAGCACTCTGCCCCTTCCCACATGATTGGCTACATTAGTGCCCCGAAAACTCCAGATTGCAGGAGCAGTTTAGACGCCCAATAAACTAGTTCCCTGCTATCTCCCAGCCGATGGGTCAGCTTGGAGGGGCCACTCCCCCGCAGCAGGCCACTCTGGAGGGCTCGGAGGAACGTCTCAGGACCAAGCTCTCTGACTGCAAGGGGTCCCTGCCCTGGGGGCATGGCCATGGCCCCCACAGAACCCATAGAAGCATGCTCTAGTCCAATCTGGAGACAGACCCACGTGGCAGGGGGAGATGCTCCTGAGACGCAGGTCCTCGCATGGTGGGCTGGGACACTCTCCTTCCAGGGGGGGCAGCCAGGCAAGAGACCCTGCGACACCCAGGAGACCACCTGGGCCTGGGCTGCAGTGTTTGGTCTGTGCGCCAAACCAGACGCAGCGCCTAGAGACAATTGAGCGTACAGTAAATGGTTTTCAGAAGGAAAATGGATTCACAAACCTCGTAATCCAGTAGCATTCACACGAATGACACACCAGGAATGCTGTATTGGGGGGTAGGGTTATGCACCACTTGGGAGAAGCTCTTCTATAACTATGGGGGAAGGGGCACAGGCATCGGCCCAGCCGCAGAGGGAAGGGTGCCCTGCGTCCCCAGACTGACAGGCGACACCTGACAGCTATGACTTTTAACCGCAGGAGACCCGTTCTGAACTTTCTGTCAAATGCATGTTATCTTCAAAATAGACTATTAAACAGTGAACTTGCTGGGACAACAGTCACCTCTGTTCCCACACTGATAGCAGCCTTGGGACATGGTCCCAGGGGCCCCTGGGGACACCAGCTTCCTTCACCCCCACTGTGGGACAGAGTCCTGGGCTCGGCCCGCCTGGCTGACAGTGGCCCGGGAGCCAGATGAAGCAAGGGCTGGGGACTGTGGTCCTCTCAGCTTCCAGGATGGGTGGGAATCTACTCAAGGGAAACGGAAATTTAAATTGCTTGTTTATGACTCGTCCTCTCCTTCAAAAGGACTTTGAGGTGACTTACTAAATCCAAACACACGTGAACTGAGCCTGTTTGTTTAAACTGAGAAGCAATTAAAGGCAATTAAAGGGCCCAAACAGGGGTCCCAAGTTTGAGACCAAGTGGATTACTGCAGGTGGGTTATGACAGCAGCTGGGCTACCCTGTTCTCTGTGTTGTCAGCCCAAGCCCCTGGCCGATGTGTGACCCCCAGTCCTGGGCATACCAGCCTCACAGTGGATCAGGAGAAGCTGACCCACTACAAGGATCCCCACGTAGGTCCTGGGAACATGCTGGTCAGAAGGAACATGGAATTCCAAGGGGTGTCCCACTGGGAGGACCCATGAGACAGGATGTCACCAGAAGCCAGCACCAAGGGAGGCCTCCCTGGCCAAGCAGGTGGGGTTAATGAACCCCTGGGAAGCCCCCCTGGGGCTGCCCCTCCTTGATCCAAGGACTTATAACCCAGGAGTTGCTGCCACCTTGGACCCAGACCCTCTGACCACACATCACGCAAGGCCCCGCGGGAGCTACTCGGGAAGGTCTGTGGACAACCAGCTCCAAAGGGGAACTATAAGCCCAGCCACGCCTTTCCAAAAGAGGGCAAAAAACTGGCTTTTAGACCCAGTTTTTTTTTAAGATTATTTATTTGTCCCTTCCTCTCTCTGCCTGCCTCTCTGTCTACTTGTAATCTCTGTCTGTCGAATAAATAAATAAAATCTTTTTTAAAAAAAGATTATTTATTTATTTGTCAGAGAGAGAGAGAGAGAGAGAGCACAAGCAGGCAGAGGCAGAGAGAGAAGCAGGCTCCCCGCTGAGTAAGGAGCTGGATGCAGGACTCTATCCCAGGACCCTGGGATCACGACCTGAGCCAAAGGCAGTGGCTTAGCCGACTGAGCCATCCAGGCGTTCCTAGACCCAGTTTTACTAAGATAGAACTCACATCTCATGACATCCTTCCAGTTAAAGTATGCAAATCAAGGGTTTCAGTATATTCATGGGCTTGTGGAACCATCACCACAAGCGAATTTTAGAAGGCCTCCATCGCCCCAAAGAGAAGCTCATGCCTATCACCAGTCATCCTTCCACACCAGTCCCTGATCTACCGTGTTTGCGGATTGGCCCATTCTGGATGTTTCGTGCAAATGGATCGTACAAGATATGGCTGTTTGTGCCTGGCTTCTTCCCCTCAGCACGTTCTCCAGGCCCGCCCACGCTGTGGCGTGTGTCAGCCCTCCCTAGGGGCGCCTAGCCAGCCACCTCAGTGGTCCATGGACACTTGGACTGTTCCCACTTGGACTGTTCCCACCTCAGTGGTCCATGGACACTTGGACTGTTCCCACGTGGTGGCGATGGTGAATAGTGCTGCCAGGAACTGGCTTCTGTGAGGATGTGAGCGTCCATTGATCTCAGGCACGAACCCCAGAGGGGAACTCCAGGTCATGTGGTAGCTCTGGGTGATGCCGAGGAAACGCCAGCTTGCTTTCCAAAGCGGTGGCACCACGTGACAATCCCACAGCAGCCGCGTTTGAGGTCCTGGTCTCTCTGCAGGCTCGGCAGCCCCCCAGGGGCTTCTGCGACTTCGATTCCAGCCTCCAGCCATGGCGGGAAGATTTGACCTGCGTCTCCCTGCCAAGTGAGGATGTCCAGCTCCTTTCCTGCGCTTACTTGCCCTTTGTCAGTATTCTTGTCGCTGTCCTTCCTCACAGTGTCCTGTCATTCTGCATGTGAGTCAGAGGAGGGAAGGCAGTCACGCTCCCTGGCCTGACCAGATCTGCTTTCCCAGAGCTGCGTAAGGGCGCAGTCTACACTGGGCCTCTGTCTGCTGGGACCAGGGTCCCTCTGCCACAGCCAAAGCCAAAGGCTGGTGTGAACCAGGCAATGCCACACCTTCGTCACGATTGGGAACATGCTTACTGGCCATAAAGGGAGTCCTTGGGACGAGGCAATGGTGTTCCCCATCACCTGCCCCGGGACCCCAGAAATGGTTCCTATCCACATGATAGGTTCTCAAAGTCCATGGAGAACCTAAGAATGCGAGTTCTTTGGAAAGTGTATTTGCAGATGGCAGAAAAGTAGGATCTTGGGACGAGACCATCCTAGATTATCGGGGTTGGGCCCTCCATCAAAGGACAAGTGTCCCTACAAGAGAAGGGGAGCCACACAAAGAGAAAAAGCCATGGGAAGCAGAGGAAGACATTGGAGCAAGGTGTCTGCGAGCCTGGGAATGCCTGGAGACCCCAAAATCCAGAAAAGACAAGGACCTGATTCTCTGTCAGAGTCTCCGGAGAACCAACCCTGTTTCCAGACTGAGGTCTCCTGAACTGAGAAAGAATAAATTTCCTTTGTTTTAAGCCACTTACTGCGTGGTGTTTGGTTACAGCAGTGGGGAGGAGGGAGACCACCTGCCTCACACCCCACCCCAACTACCCAAATGCACCAGAACACAGCGGGGGGGGGGAACACCTCGTAGTGGCCGCGTAGAACTCAGAAGTCCTTCTTCATTTTCCAGCTTTAGTCCACATATCCTGTGAACTTGCCCTGAGCTCAGCTCAGTCCAGAGCCCAGGTGGAAACAACCACATTCTAGGTCCTGCAGAGCTTCCTGGTTGCCCCAGCCCAACAACAGGGCTGTCCTGTGTTCTCAGCAGCTCACACTTGGAGCCTGAAGGTTCTATAGACCTCCTGGTATCTCCGAGAAGGGGCACTGCCCCACATCTGGGCACCATCTTCGGACCAATCTGTCACTGCAGGAGGGAGACAGCCCTGCACCGAACCCCACTGGCCCAGAGCGGAGAACCCGCCGGAGGCACTCAGGACCCAGGTGCATGACTCACTCAGAAGAGAGGATAGTGTCTCCATCGTGCCTTCTGTTCACTGTGGCCCTGTGTGGGGTGCCTGCCCCGGACACCAGCAGACAGTCCAGCCTGCATCTGGAGGGTCCCAGGATCTCAAGTGCCAGGCTATCCCAGCGGCAGACAGGAAGAGCATCTGGACAAGACTCAGCCCACATCCACCAGAAGCCCACCTTAGGGGTGCAGGGGATTTGGGGACAGAGTAGGGGCGAAAGGGCAAACATAGCCATCCAGACCAGAATGATCAACAAACAGGGAGCGGTTTTCCCTCAGATGTGTGGACTGCTCTTCCTCAAGGGCACAGACTGGTTCCCAAGACTGCTTTGTCAAGTTCGACCACCTGGTTATAGACACCCAACCAACATTGCACACGGGGTTTCAGGTTGGAGAATGAAGTCACAGTCAATGCCCACCCCTGAGGGCGTCTGGGTATATCTGGGGGTGGTTTCGGCCATCACAATGCCACAGAACAGAGTCCAGAAAAAAACCCACACATACACGGGCAATTGATTTTTTGTCAAGGGGCCAAGGAAAACTGGACGGAGGAAGAAGAATCTTTTCAACAAACAGTGCTGGGACAATCACACAGCCACAGGTAAAAAAAAAAAAATGATCCTCAAACCTTACCTATGAACATACACAAAAGTGAACTCAAAATAGGAAAATCTTAGTGATCTTGGCTTGGAAAAGTGTTCATAAATTGTTCACAGAGAATGTGAACTGTATAAAAGAAAAAAATCAACAAACTGGATTTTATCAACATTAAAAAGCTCATTCTTCAAAAGATCCTGTTAAGAAAATGAAAAGTCAAGCCACAGACTTGGAAGAAATATTTGTCAAATGTGTATGTTTTGAAGGACTTACTTCCAGAACAAGGAAAGAACTCTTAAAATGAAACAAGACCAGTACTTGATTATAAAATGGGCAAACATTTGAACACACACTTGACTAAGGAAGACCTACAGAGAGACAGATGAGCATGAAAAGACACCCGACGTCACAGCCATCGAGGAAATGCAAGTTCAGGCCACAGTAAGCTGCCTCCTGCAGCCATCAGAACAGCTAAAGTTTGAACACTGTCGGTACCAAGTGTTGACGAGGGCGCAGAGTGACGAGAACCTCCCACCCCAGTGGTGGGGCGCCCGGTGGTCCAATCTTTGGGAAACAGGTTGGAAGTTTCTTAAAAAGTTCATGAGCCACGCGAAAAGTGCTGCCCCAGCTCTCCCATGGGAGTTAAACACACACATCCACACAAAGCTGTGTGAGTACACACAGCAGATTCAGCCCTAACAGTCAACCCGCAGTCCGCTCATCCTGAGACTGGACAGACGGACAAGCAGTGGGCCACCACACAGTGGAGTTTGCCTTGGCAGCAAGAAGGACAGAGCTACAACATGAATCTCAATTTGGGTGGAACTGAAGGCAGACAAACCAGACCACACACAGTAAGTATGTATAAACCTGTGTAGCCACAGTTCCCCACCACACGCACTACACCTAGAGACAGAAGGCAGAGCCGTGGCTGCCCGGGGGCAGAGGGGACCGGCCAGCCCCACCCTCCCGCTCTCCGGTCAACCACGGGAGCCTCAGGGACAAGATCAGAACTCAGGGAAGCCTAGGGTAAGGGGCTGCCCGGGGCCAGCCAGGGGGCACAGGGCCAACCTGGGAGGTCCAGAGGAACACTCGGCATGGAGGTCAGAGGGCACTTTGAGGTGCCGCCCTCCGCTAGGGACACCGCCAAGTACCAGCCCAGAGGAGGGTGAGCCCCCTGAGTCTGTCACAAGCCGCTGGGTCAGTAGCAGGGCCCCCCATGCCTGGAACAGGCCCTGGGAGTGCATCGGTTGATCCCACTTGTGACTGAAGTGCACGGTGGACCCACCCTGAGGCCTGGGGCCAGACTGAGCTGGGAGGCCAGTGTAGACACCGTCTTTGAGGGCCAAAGCAGAACCGGAAAGGCCTTCACTTGGACTGCTGATGTCACTCACCCAGGAATACCGTGCTGACAGGCAGACCCTGGGTCCCCCAGATGTGAGGAGCCTTGCCAGCTCAGTGACAAGACTAAGGCTGGGGCTGCAGGGTCAGGGTTGGTGCCCCAGCGTGGCCCAGGGCTGGGCAGCCATGTGGGAACCCCGCGGAACCCCAGCTGCCAGCCCCCAGTCCCACTGCATGGGGGCATGGAGGAAGGAGGGCAGGTGGGCAGCTCTGAGGCTGTCCTGTCCTCGAGAGTAACGTGGCCTTTGTGCAGGAGGACAAGGTGGGCATGTGGCCTGGGGACATGTCCTGTCCAACCGTCACATGTTTGTGTGACCAAGAGGAACCCTCCAGGGCTTGAGCTTTCAGGCTGGGAAGAGTGGGCCTGGGAGGCTATCTGGTTGCAGTAGTAGCTGGCAGAGGCAGGTTCTGATGTGTGGTTAGGGGGTGGTGGGTTCCATCTCACACCCACCCCTGCCCCAAGCAAACCCCATGGGTCATACCATCAAAGCATGCTGCCCTTCCCCCCACCGCACCCCCAACCATCTGGGGGCCAGCAGGCAAAGGCTGCCCACAGTGTCCCCCAGACACCCTGGCCCTACCCCTCCCACCAGGCTGCAGCACCCCCACCTCCTCCTGTCCCTCAGACACGCCCCGCGTGGTCATGCCTCTACGCAATCACCCTCACTGCTCCCCCTCTGTTCCCCCAACCCCTCCAGGCTCATTCCTTCAGCCCAAACATCACTCAATGTCGTCAGCAGTCAGAGGCCTCCCGGGTGCCTTGGGTGTGTCACGTGATATGGGAAGGAGAAGACGGGGTGCCACAGGACACATGTGTGGGCAGGCCAGCCTGGCCTGGACTCTGGAAGTTACCCAAGAAGGAAGACCGCATGACCCCAGCGGTCCCTCCCCTCCCCATAAAGGCAGAGAACAAACATCTCGGGGCTGTCCTGATTTGGGCAGGTTAAAGTCTCGGGTCTGATCTCGGGAGGGTTGAGGGTTGGCACCCATCTGGACCAGGGCCGCTCCTCACTCCCAAGAGCCCACCCTCCCTGAGGCTTCTCCCCAGGGCTGACCGCCTAGCAGCCTGGACCAGTGCCTACCCATGTGTGTGGCCCACAGGCCTCTCCTGCCAGTGCCCCATGTCCGTGGGCAGCAAGAGGGAGACAAAACAACACCAGAGCCACAGAAGACCCCTCCGACCCCCGGGTCTTCAAGAGTGTTAACCTGAGGAGCAAACAGCAGTGTTTTTACGCTAAAATTAGGGTAGATGCTCAGTCCCTCTATGTGTCTGTCTTGTTCATGGGCTCAAGCCATCCACTGAAAAAGCCGCAGGGACAACTGAATGCAAGTATACAGAAAACCAGAACTGATGCAAAGATCTCTCCAAAAAAGTACGTCCTCCATTACTGTTCAGAAGCCTCTGAAGACAAGGACAGACACCGGTCAGAATCTGTGCTTTTAAGTGGGTCTTTGTGTGCTTGCAGGAAAGACGCCCAGAAGACCCCTGGGACAAACCTAGAATTTAAAATACATCCACATAAACACTGCCGGCAGACACAGCGGCTGCACTCCCATCTGGGCCAGCCTGGCCTTCTTTCTGTAAAGTTTGTCAGGAGCCCCGTTTTCACCCTCTGCCCCCCACCCCTGCCCCGGCCGCTGGTGCTGAACACGCAGGGCACAGGCCCACTGGCCGGCCTGGCTCCAAGAGTCTGCTGACCCGGGGAGGCTTTCAGATGGGGGAGTGGATGCACTCACAGAGGCTCGAATTCTCCCATGGAAGATTCTGAGCTTTCAGAACAAAATTCTCCTGCTAAGTTCTTTTCTTTCTTTATTGTTTAAGAAACGCAATTCCCAGTGCCTTGACATCTTGTAGACCCATATGAAGGTGCATCCGCCGTGAGGAGGGCACTGCCCTGTGCGCCCAGGGCTCCTGGCCCGTGCCCCTTCCCCGCACCCTGCTGCGGGAAGCTGAGGACCACCCGCCCGGGGCCAGTCGAAGTGGAGATGTGCTGACAGTGTGGCCGACACGCCAACCTCACAGATGTTCGTGGGAATGTCCAAGTCTCCTCGTTGGTATGTTGATTAATGACAAAATAGTAATATTTCAGATCTATTGGGTTAAGTAAAATGTATTGTTGAAATTAATCTTGCCTGTTTCTCTTCACTATGTAGCTACTTAAAAATTTTCAGCCGAGGCCTGTGCCATATCTCCACAGGACAGCTCTGCTCTGGGGCTCGTCCCTTCCCTCCACTGTAGACACACACAACTCTGCAATGATCAGTAACTAATTACACCTGTTAACACTGAAGGCACGTCCATCCTCAGTGCTGTCCCTTTTATGCCCCAGCTTCCCTGCAAGCCCTCTTTCCGTCTTGCCGCCGAGCATCTGTTAGGAACAGGCCTTGGTATGGGCTCACCATTGGCTCTGCCTTGCCTGGCACAAAAGTCCGTCACAGGGTGAGACCCTGCACTGTGGGCCATGCTTCCTCTGTCTGCGGTCGGGCGCTGTTACAGACCTCCACCACGCTTTCCCCATCCTTTACAGATACCCTGTCTTTTCTCCGTTAACTTGTGAGATTTTTTACTTCCGTGATTCCAAGTTTTACAGATGTCACACGGGATTTTGTGTTGTTTCTCCTGCTTTGAACTCCGTCTCCTTTCACCAGAGGATTCTCGTCTTTCTTCCATTTGGGGAAATTCCCAGCTGCTGTTTTCTTTTCTTTTTTTTTCAAATTGGTCTTTTCTGTCAGTGTTTCTCCTCCCTTCTCTTGTCCCGACTCTTAGGAGAGCTTTATCAGACCCCAGGAAATACGCCATAATCCCGCACTCAGGGGGACACTCTGCACATCCCCTCATCCTGCTTTCCTAGACTGACCACAGGCAGACTGTGCAACTGACCGTGGGTGTGTGCCCATGCCCAAGCGCTCCTCGCTTGGCGCCCGACCCAGCACATGGCAGGAGCTGCACCAGCGTCTCCAGAAGGAGCATACCTGAGTTCCCGCTGCTGCCTCTTTGCCCCGCTCAGCTCCAGGCCCACATTCGAGCATGTGTCTAAGGCTGGCGGAAACAACTGCCTTTTTAGAGGTTCACACTCTACCCCCAGAACTCACACAGGCCATAGATCTTGATTCTTTCAAAGGAAACAAGAGAGGCAATGGCAGGGTTTACCCACCCATCCCCACATCACCCGAGACCCCCAAGGTGGGAATCAGGAGCCTGTCACACACCTCTGCAATGATAAATATATAAACAGAATTTTTTTAAAATCTCGTGGGACCATAAGACTGAGTTTTAGACGTTTTCTCTGGACTGAGTTACCATTGCAGCGAGTATCAGTCCACAGCCGGTCCTCAGGGCACAAGCGCATGACGCGTCCCAGCGAACAACCATGCCATGCACAAATTCCCCTAGAAACACATCGGGCTCCTCCCCCCTGCGAATGTCACTTGCTGCCCAGGGAGACAGGCTCCCGCTGCAAGGATGCGCCTCCTTCTTGGTTCTGCATGAGCCCAGAACACCTGTCCTCGCCCTGAGTCTGTAGGACGGACCGTGGACAACTACAGCCCGAGAATCTCAGGTACGCACCCTCGGTTTTACTGACAGAGAATAGGAAACCAGGGTCTGAGGAAGGACTTGCAGCCCCTTCTTCGAGTCGATGCTTTGCTATCATCAAGAAGTAGAACACATGGGTCCCTAGGGAGGAGCGAAAGACAGCCCCTCCTCCCGTATAGGGTAAGGCGGCCCCACGGAATGCCTGCCTCACTGTCCCGCTCAAGCTCTGTATCCAGAGCACCTCCCCAGAGACAGGAACACTCGGCTCCAGTTCCCAGCGGGACCAGCACACAGATGCGATGGCAGGTGGGTCACCGTCTGCAAGCTGCGCTCAGAGCACAAGCGGTTTCTCAAGAGGACCCTTGGGGTGGAGGACACAGCGGGTGGAGAGGGCCACCAAGATCCGGAAACAAGTCAGCCGCACAGAGCCCTTCCCAGGGGTCCTCAGAGACTCTGAGCAGCCTAGGTCGCACTGTTGCCAGAAGGAAATTTCTGGAAGGAATCGCCTTTATCAGGGAAGAGGAAGCTGGCTTTGTAGAAAACTGTCTTGAGAGCTTTCAGCCCCTACAGATGAAGAGTTATCTGGGAAAGGTCAGAGGCAAATAAATGCCCAACTCAGAGGGAGAACAGAGCCAAGCGCTTGCCACCCAGGGACACCCAATTCTGGGGGTGCAGTCTGAGGTCAGGGCGCGTCCAAGCAAGAACGGGAGGAGGGGCGTGCAGCAGGGGGCAGAGGTGGTCCAGGAGCAGAGGTGGTCCAGGAGCAGAGGCAGCCCACCCCTCGAAGCCCAGTGGGATGGCCACCAGGGCAGGGAACAGCCAAACCCGAGAGGGTCGCAGGAGGAGCACCAAGAAACAAAATCAAGACTTGTGAACAAATGAATGACTGAATTAACTTTAGAAAAACAAATTTTAGGGGCACCTGGGTGGCTCAGTTGGTTAAGCAACTGCCTTTGGCTCAGGTCATGATCCTGGAGTCCTGGGATTGAGTCCCACACCAGGCTCCCTGCTCGGCAAGGAGTCTGCTTCTCCCACTGACCTCCCTCCTCTTATGCACTCTCTCTCTCTCTCTCAAATAAATAAATAAAATCTTTTAAAAAAATTTTTTTAAAGAAAAACAAATTTTAATTCAACAGAGGCTAAAGAGACAGAGACCACTCACTCACCTCGAGTTTTTAGAGTGAGACCCCTGCCAATCTGAACCCTTTCTGTGCCGAGAGCCAACAGCAACATGGCTTTCCAGGTGTGGCAGGGACAGCTCGGTCCTCGGACGTGGGCTGCTCAGGTCATCCGTCCTGCACACATCCAAGGGCAGAGCAAACCCCACCCTGACAGACCTCAGAGCCTCGAAGACAGGGTCCAGGCAAGCCTGGTGGCCTCTTCCCCAAAACCAGCCCAGCAGGCATCCCTGACATTGCCCCGCAGGCCAAGTCACACAGCGACCCACAAAGGCACAGGTGAAGAGCTCCCTGGGGACACACCCCTGCTGCCCCCGCCCCCCAAGCCAACAGCTCCAGGATAATGCCCAGCCTGTCACAAGCACACAGATGACCCTGACCTCTGTGGGGCAGCTGGCAGGGAGGACATGGCCTGGCACGAGGAGCAGAGGGGAGCAAGCCCCAGCCCAAGGAGGCTTTGAGCCCCAGAACCTGGGGAGCCCCAGGCAGGGGCTGCTGGACAGTGGACCAGCCTTCCCCTTGGGGGAAACTGGCTTTGCCCTGCTGGCCCAGCAGCCCCTGACGGGTTCTGGGAAGAACAATGGACAAGGAGAAATACCTGAAATCCTTCCATTACTTCTTCTAATTTTCATATATAGAATATATGGTTGGTATAAAATGGTCTTCAAAAAGCACACGAAACTACAGAGAAAATACGAACTATCTGAAATCACCGTCGCCAGGGACACCGTGGAAGCCTTCTGAGGCACATTCCAAGCCACTTCCCAGCACACATGTATGACACACACACACACACACACACGCATGTATTTGTAATAAAAACTGCACCGTATTCCCACCGTTTCTCACCACTCCCCACGCCGCGCGATCCAAGGCCACGTGCTCCAAGGCCACGCAGCGTGGCTTCTGCTCCAACCTCACACAGCTTCCAAAGGGAATTATGAACAATTATGAACAAAACCACCTCAAACAACCTCATTCGTGTCTCTCCACACATTTCCTCAGAGCGCATCCCCAGCAGCAGAATGCTAACAGCAGGTGCACGCATGTCCCTTCTCACAGCTTCCAAATTAGAGGCTCCCAAACATGCTAGAGCAACAGGGCCAAGTGGGGCCTACATTCGAGACCCCGCTCTCCATTCTCTGGGGAACATGCCCAGACGTGGAACAGCTGGGCCGTGGGCTCATCCTGGATTCTCCACACTGTTTTCCATGGCGGCTGCAGCCCACGGTGCACGGGGCTCCCGTTCGTCCACATCCTCACCACGGCTTGTTGGTGTCTGCTCCTCCGAGAGCAGCCATCCTGCGGGCTGTGAGGTGTTGTGACAGCTTTCATGTTACTAAAGCCAACAGTTTGCCACCTGTCCTCCAACGCTGTGGCAGTTTTCCGGGGACACAGCTAGGGGTCTCGTGGGCTGTCTCTTACTCTGCCCCGTGCCTCCCCACCGCTCTCCCATGCTCCCTGAGCCCTCCTACCGTGGGACAGAGATGTGGCTGTGCACACGGCCTTCCAGGTTTTCTGATTTCTTTTCCTATAGGGAAACATTTAACTTATCTAAAACTTACTATGGCGGGGGTAACTTGATTTTGTTTCTCTTGCAGATAGGTAAGTGTTAGATTTGATATATATAGACAACGGGCTAGACTCCCCTTAACCAGATGACAGAGAGGACAGGGAGCTGATGTTGCACGCTCTCCTGCCAACCGAAGCCGGAGCATTTGGGGTATATGGCAGACACACCCAAGAATCCCTAATGTGCTGACCGCCACCAGCACAGAAATGGCAGGGCCCAGGGGACACGGCCAGGCCTCACAGGCGGCAGGCCCACTGGGCTCGGCAGCAACAGGGCACCCAGCAGGGCTGGGATCACCCACGCAGCCTCCCTGGGCTCCTTCAGTGTCCCAGGCCACTGTTGCGAGGGGACAGAGTGGGGCACCCACCACCTGCAGTGGAGCCCTCCAGGTAGGGACACGGCCTCTGACCTCCTGCAGCGATCCTCCCCAGCCCCGCTGTCTGGACTCTCTCGGGACACCATGCTCCCCCTCTTTCCCTCAGGCTTGTGAAAGGGGAGTCCTCCCTGTGCTCCCAGCTCCTGGCTTACCGAGGACCCATCTGGCCCTTGGGGAAGGGAGAGTCGGGATTGGGCTGTCAGAGGGTCTTGAGTTTGCAAAGGGGGAGTTTTGGGGTCTCCCTCCACATAGCCATGATTTAGTGTCCCCATAAACACATGTGGCGGGCGTGCTCATCCAGGCCAGAGCAGTGAATGGCTCTTCACTTGTTGCTGAGCCCATACATCTAACTACACCCATGATTTCTCTCCTCGCTTTCTCTCCTTGCACTCACTGCTGCCACTGAGAGACCGTGTCCATCGAACAATGAGCTCCCAACACAGTACACTGCCCTCCAATGACCCTGGAGGAGCCTGTCTGCCCTCCCGAACAGCCCCCCAGGGTCCATACCCATCCGAGCAGAAACCACAACCAAGGCCTCTGCCTGGACGGGGCTGCCAGCTGGTTCCCTGTGTATCTGGTGGACACGGCCACTGTCCACTAGAAGAAAAGGATGGACGTCTACACTGGACACAGGGACCTGGGACGGCTCTCTGATGAGAGTGCAGCTGGGGCTCTTCTGAGTGACCAGGAAGGACAGCAAATGTCTGGCTGCCCTGCAGGAACAGGCTGGCCTCACCTCCTTGAACCCTCCCCCCCTCACCTGGGTGCCCTCACCTCACACAGGCACCACCCTCCCCCCATTACCCATGGCGCTGCCCCCCACAACCAGGCCTCCCACCTTGGCTCTTCCCACGGTGTCTGCCTCCTCCCTGGTCTGCGCCATGGCCTCTCCCGGACCTGTGCTCAGCTTTCCCCTCCCCAGCCTGGGGTCTGCTCCCACCATTCCTATCTGCTTTCCTTATGTCCCCCTCTGCCTTCCCCCTGGACCTGTCCCAGGGCTATCGGGGAGGAACACTCTGGGATCTGGGTGTTGGCCAGGGCAGGCTGGTCCAAAGAGCCCCCAGACTCAGGGACCACTGGGCCTGGAGGCTGCACGTGTGGGTGGGGTGGTCCCCTCAGCCAGCTGACAGAGCTGCCACAGGGCTAGAACACGCATGCCTCGGTGACCATCCATTAGAGTGGCCATCACCCGGCTCTTGCTCACTCGGCCTCAGAGCTGCCCAGGAAAGGATCCGGGGGTTTTGGCTTCAAAGAAGGTTGTGGGACAGCAGAACCGACAAGTGAGAGATAAGAAGCCCCTCGGACACCCGGGCCTGGACACAGCTCGGCTCCCCGTGTCAGCATTGGCCACAGCAAGGCTCCTGTCCTCAGGGCACGGTTGAGGCAGGATCTGCAAAGGCAGGTGTGGCCTCTGATGGGCAGTGGGCCATCCTCGTGGGAGCCTTCCCAGCCGCCCACCACCCCTGTGCAAGGCCCACTGGGTTACTGCTCAGGGTCCTTCCCCCCAAAATTCTCTTCAAAGGGAGCATAAATTTAAGGCACCAAGACACGCAAAAACTGGCCATTACGACCATATTAAACACAGATCCCATCAGGAGAGGCAAATTAGAAGAAGGTTTTACAACATCTATTTCCCAATTAGGTCCTGAAAGCCAGTCCTAATGCCAACCCTGAGCTCATCTACCTGGTGGGGAAAATTCAGGCAGAGAAAATGCCGGGGACCCAGGGTCCATGAGACTGCTTGGAGATCTCCCGTCTCTCCTGCTCACCCAAGGCTGGGAGAGCAGGAGAGACGTGGCCAAAAGCCCTGAGACCCACCCCAGATGGCCTCCTTCCCGCTCAGCCAACAATCTGAGTTTACTCAAACAGTGCAGTGGACGTGGGTGATGGACAGGATGGCACTAGCTGAAGGTCTACGAGCTCCACTCCAGGGGCAGCCGAGAGCAGCTCGGGCACAAGGATGGGACAGCCCAGACCCCTGCACACACACTCTTCGGAGGAAGCAGAGGAACCTTGAACCTTGAACCTTGAACTTAATAAGTTCCATTCACACAGCACCCGGAGGAGGAATCCAACTGCAGGGCTTAGAGGGAGCCAGGCGCACTCAGTGCCCATAATCTCCACTTGGGGGTGCAGACCCCGGGGGACCGTTCTTGGGGACCCCAGGGCTCTCCTCACATGTCCCTAGTTTTTTAATTACTATTTGTGTATGTATTTACCTTTTGTAAGGTAAATTTTGCAAGGCCTATCGCTGGAGCCGGTGTGGGCCAGGCACCCCACCCCCACCTCGCTGAGGAATCTGTGTCCAGGACAAGGGATGGGGTCAAGGAAACACGATCTTCAGCACTGGACATCTCAGCAGAGAGAAGGCAGAGGCTCCTCTAGGATGGGCAGGAAAGGCCCTGGGTCCCTGAGAGAAATTTCCAGAAGTCCAGGCAGAGCCAGGACAACCCCGAGTTGTGGGCAGGGCCTGGCCATTCAAAAGCATCCCCGATTCCTGGGGAGAGAGACGTGGAGCCCAAGGCAGGGCAGATGTGGCCCTGGGGCCTGCTGAACGGAGGCTCCAATGGCCACAAGAACCCTCAGCCCAGGCCAGCTCAGCCCATAGGGACCGTCCTCCCCCGGGGGGTAGCTGCTCTTAGACTGCCCCTCTGCCCAGCAACCCCCCAGGCCCAGAGGAGGGCCCCGCAGGGTAAATGCCATCTGCTGCCCACAGCCCTCCCTCCAGGCCTAAATGCTTCTGCCTGTGGACTCATTCACGCCCAGGGAAAGACTGCCCAGCACAGGGTACCGACCATGAGGACAGGCTGTGTGTCCACCCTGTTAGGGGGCGCTGACCTCCTGGAGCCTGGAGCCTGGCAATGTGGACAGCCAGTAGCTGCTGTGGCATTTCCATGGCCCCCGTAGTGGACGGGCCCTCCTTACCCCCGGGGGGGCGGGAGCAGACACTGGGGCTGTCCGAGGGCACTCCGGCACGTGCTGTGACCAGCCAGGGCCACCCCAGCTTGCTGAACAGAGCACCCCCCTAAGTAATCAGCACATGGCGGTCTCCCCTGGGGCATGCACTTTGTGCCTGCTTCCTACTGGTCCCAGGGCCTCCGTCCCCTCCCGCCCTCCTCCTGCGCAGAGGAGATTTCTGCCGCTCCATTGCGGCCGCCGTGGTGGTGGACTATCTATTTCCTCCTTACGCTCTAGCCCCTCATCTTGGTGGCTGCTCTGAGGTTTACAGAGTGCTGGGCTTTGAAGCCCACATCCCCATGTGTCTGACACAACCACATGTGGTACGACACCCTCACGCCACGGACGCGGGCCTTCGCTGTAATGTTTGCTTCTAGTATGTCACCAACCCCAAAACACATGGTGCTGTTCTAGACTGAGTATATCGCAGGAGATCGACTATCATTTTGATAGCGGAAAAATATGTACCACATAAAATTTACCATCTTAACCACTCTTCAGTGTATGGCTGACGGTTGTGAACAGCCCCACCCTCCAGCTCCAGAACATTCTCATCTTCCCAAACTACCCCCAAGAAACACCAACCCCCCCACCCCCGCCCCCCATTCTTTCTGTATCTATGAGTCTGTCTCCTAAGGGGGGAACTCATATATGTCCATTCTCTTCTAAAAAGGTTTAAGATAGAGAGAAAAATCTCTCTTCAGTTCAGCGCATCTGCCTGAAAGGACCCAAGGCCCACAGGACAGAGCCTCAGAGCCAGCACCCGAAGGTCTAAAGGGAGCCCCGGGATTCCTGTCATCACAGCCAAGACTCAGCTATAAGAACCTGGGAACTCCTGTGGCCTCCTTCTTACCCACGTTTCTGGTGGCCACCTCCTCCAGGCTCCTGCCTCCCCCGAGGGGGCTGGTCTCCGCACGGAACTCAGGCTGCCTGTTGGCCTACATATGAATTCTCTGTGCCAGGATCTAGGACTAGATCGGGCCCACGTGACACCCTCCTGGCTCGAGGATATACACATCTCGAGGAAGTGAAACCCACCATCTTTACGGGGCCCAGGAATGGGAATCTGGGCCCAGAGGGGCTGTTTTAAGAACCAGGCACCAGCCCTGTGACCTCAGCCCTCTCGTGAGCTATGAACATTGCACTGTTTTGTACGTTACTGGTTTTCACGTCAGGGTGACATGATGTTTCCAGGGGTCACCCCTGTCTTATGGAAGAAGCCATGTCGCCCCGCTGAATTCCCTGGGCATCTTTGGAGGGCCAGGCTCTATCCCGCTGCCCCCACAGCCTCCTCTCGAGGGCAGAAAACTGCAGCACAGAGAGGCCAAGCCTCTGGACAAGGTCACGTGGCAGGAGCGTGGTGCTGCCAGGTCAGGTCCAAGCCCCAGCAAGTGGCCCTACCAGGCTGCTCACCTCCATCGTTCTTCAATACATGGTGAGGGATGAGTCTTTGTAAAACTAAGTGTAATCATTTCAGCTGCTCCTTGCGCAGTTGCCCAAGGCTGGGCTGCTCCATGACACAGGGTCTTCTGCTCAGGAGATGGGAACGTTCTGGAACTGGACAAGTGGTGGTTGCCAACGCTGCAAATGCACTGAGTGCCACGCCACGGACGTGTTCATGTCCAAACGTTTATGTCACCTCAATTTCACCTTCACTTGAAACTAACAATGACAATCCCCTGGGGGGGAATCACCCAGGGTAACATGTCCTGAGAAATCCCGAGCAGCCAGCGTGCCCCACACACACTGATCGGGCTCCCTGGGGCTGGGAACGGGGCTGCGAAGCCTGACCTTCTCCCCTAATGCAGCAGCACCCAGTAATCGCTCTCTGGCCAGACTGGGAATCTAACGCAGGAGTAAATTCCACACGAGAAACAAAATGACCATGAGAAACAGACCCAAAACGTATGAAACAGGCAGGACTCTCAAGAAAATCGTATTAATATCACATCACTTCCTTTATCGGGCTTACCGCATGTCAGGTTGGGGGAAGGAGGCAAAAAAGGTGTCTTTTGGCAAATTAGCACACATTGATCCTTCACAGTGAACCCGACAACAACACCCCACTTGCTGACCCTCGAGTACACGATTATTCTAGTACAACTAAATTTGCAAAGCTCCTCCTGAAAGGATGGAAGGCTATATCCTTCTCACCCCCAAACACATGTTATTAACCACATGGGTGAATCGGTTCTCTTGGGCAGAGCCCCCGAATGCAGGCTCTCCGAGGGCACCCCAAAAGTTACAGCCCGTTGCCCAGGACATGCCTCGCTCCCCCTCCCCCACCTGTACACGTGACCTGCCTTCCCCTTGCTAATTACAGAACAATCCGACTACGCAAAGCTGCCCTGTGTCATGCACTGTGTTACTGGCCACACTCATTTAAAACTCCTGGGGTGCCGGGCTGGCTCTGTGGGTTAAGCATCCTGCTCTTGTTTTGGCTCAGGTCATGATTTCATGGGTCGTGGGATGGAGCCCCGCTTCAAGTTCTGTGCTCTGGGGCGCGGGGAGTCCGCTGGACACTCTCCCCCCTGCTCCTCCACCCCCACCAAGTAAATAAATAAATCTTTCAAAAGAAATAAATAAAAATAAAACTCCTGGGCTGGGAATTCTCTGGAAGGAGGCAGCCCACAAGCCACACAGCCCCAGGAGACGGCCATCTCTCCGCTATGGCTCAGTAGTTATTTTAAATCCTGCGATGAGCACCCATGGGCCCGCCACCCACGAGAAGGTAGAACCCCGCCACCACCCACGTCTACTCCCCATCTCTCCGCTATGGCTCAGTAGTTATTTTAAATCCTGCGATGAGCACCCATGGGCCCGCCACCCACGAGAAGGTAGAACCCCGCCACCACCCACGTCTACTCCCCACAGCCCCCACCCCCTCTCCTCCTCCCCACTAAGCTACCTGCTCCCTAGATCCTGACTCACACAGCCCCACTAATGCAGCTTCATTGCCATATGTGGTCCTGAATATATTTTTGATTGCTTTTAACTCTATAAAAAGGACGTCATGCATATGTGATATTTTGAGACTGGCTTTCGATTTGTCACATCCTGGCGCTCTGCCCTTCACCAAGTTGATACTCTGTAACCACACCTTGCCGTGGAGCCCCATGGACCACCCAGCCACGCCCCAAGAGGGTCTGGCTGAGTGTGGTCATGGACCCATGACCACACTCACACAGCCCCTGCTGTGTGCCCATGTCCCCAGGAGGCAGATGTAACGAATCACCACAACCTTCGTGGCTTCAAACAAAACTACGACTCTGTAGTTCTAGGAGATGGAATTCCAGCCTGGGCCTCACTGGGCTGCCACCAACGGGTCAGCAGGGCTGTTTCATCAGGAGGGTCCAGGGGAGAACCTGTGTCCCTGCCCTTCCCAGCTTCCAGAGGCCACCCCTGTCCTGGGTCCATCTCCGAACCTGGCAATGATGTGTCTCTCAGACCTTCCATGGTCACAGCTCCCTCTGACCCTCTGGGCCCCCTCTTCCACAATTAAGGGTCCTGTGGTTACACGGGGCTCACTGGATAATCCAGAACCGTCTTCCTTCTTTAAGGTCAGCTTGGGGGGCGTCTGGGTGGCTCAGTGGTTAAGCGTCTGCCTTTGGCTCAGTCATGATCCTGGGGTCCTGGGATCGAGTCCCGCATTAGGCTCCGAGCCTGCTTCTCCCTCTGCCCCTCCTCCTGCTTGTGTGTGTTCTCTCTCTCTCTCTCAAAGAATCTTAAAAAAAATAATAAAGTCAGTTTGTTAGCAACCTTAGCCCTACCTACAGCTTTCATCCC
Source organism: Martes martes (assembly GCF_963455335.1). Taxonomy (NCBI): domain Eukaryota; kingdom Metazoa; phylum Chordata; class Mammalia; order Carnivora; family Mustelidae; genus Martes; species Martes martes. The sequence continues at coordinate 140,279,154 of NC_137889.1, forward strand.
CCTTTGCCATGTATCCTAAGCTGTCCCCAAGCTCCAGGGATTGGAATATGCACATCTCTGGGGGTCATTACTCTGTCACATCAGACTCCAGCAGGTCCCAGACCCCCCTCCTCCAGGACATGGGCCAGATGACATCTTTCTATGACCAGCTCAGTGGGAGAAGGTGGAGCCTTGTGTGACTTGAGGGAAAGGGTTTCCCTTCATAAGGTGGCTGACCCCATGAGAAGGTCATGACCACACGCAGTTCTGATGGCTCCCGCTCTGTGCACAGACGCATTCCACATGTCCACACTCTTTCCAACAAAGAGCATTTGTCCAGCTCATAGTCCCAGGACAGAGGGGCCTGGCTGTCTGGGTGGCAGGGTCTGCAGTCCTGGGGACAGCCCCATGCTGGGCACAGTTGGCCACAGATGTGGCACAGTCGCCCTGTTTGGGGTCAGAGGTGTCCTAGTTCTGTGAGTAGGAAGGTGCTGTCCTCTGTTCTCCACCAGACCCAGCGCCCAGAGTGGGGGTGAGCGGGGGGGGGGCACAGACTGGGTGCTGTGCAGACAACAGGTCCATGGAAAATCAAGAAACCTCCTCCTCACCCCAGATAAGGCCAGACTTCGTGACCTTCCCCTTGCAAGTCCTCCCTAACTCAGGGGGAGAGGCTGCTACCTCTTTCCAAGAATGAAATGAAGCCTGTAGCTGCGGTGGACACCAACTGCAAGCGCGTGCCCCGGGGACTGATTCAGCATTCCCTAACCAGCCTGAGCTCTCCGACCTCATGAAGCCCGTCCTGGTAGAGGCGCCGGCCTCTGACCCGCCCAGCGTGCAGCAGACACATTTCCTAGTCGGGAGAGAACTGCAAAGTTCAGTGTTTTCTTCAGTCCAGATTTTTTATTTTATTTTATTTTATTTATTTGACAGAGAGACAGTGAAAGCAGGAACACAAGCAGGGGGAGTGAGAGAGGGAGAAGCAGGCTTCCCGCTGAGCAGGGAGCCCGATGTGGGGCTCCATCCCAGGACCCCGAAATCATGACTCGAGCCAAAGGCAGATGCTTAAGGATGGATCCACCCAGGCACCCCATTGGTCCAGATTTAAAAGATTAATAAGAGAGGAATTCAGACATAATACCTGATATATCATGAAAAGTACTTAACCATGTTGCTTCCTTCCCAAGGGCAGGTGACAATAAAAAAATGCACAGTCACCTTTATTTACTGCTTGATCCCTGGTCCCCTCCTCCATCCCCTCCATTCAGGATTAGCATACTCCAGGGCCAGGGGATCTGGGCAAGCACCCCCACAGGCCTCCTGGGGGTCCGAGCAGCTTCCTCCATGGGCTCAGCCCTTTGACTGGGGGAGGGAGAATGAGGACATGTAAGCCTCTGCCCTGGGGAGCATCCCACCTGGGTCCCGCCGCTCACTCACCCAGGCTCCCAAAGCTCCCATCTCTTGGCCCAGGGCTGGAATCGAGAACACTTCCTTGTCATGAGGGGGCCAGAATCAGAGGGGTTTCCTGAAGTTAAGTCCCACTCCAGCTTGCCTGCAGCAGGGTCACCAAGAATGCCAGGCCAGAAGACATGGCAACCCAAGACCTTAGGGACAGCCTCTGACCTCAGCTAACAACCAATGGGAACAGCAGGATGTAGGGAAAGAGCTGAAGCAGGGGGAGGGTGTCAGAGTGGGGGTTCTCAGCCCTGGCAGTGCTGACATTCGGGGCCATAATTCCTTGTTATGGGGCTGCCCTGTTGCACCGTAGGATAGTGACGGCATCTCTGGCCGCTAGGCACTAGATCCCAGAACACCACTCCACTTCCAAGTTGTCACAACTAACAACATTCTCAGGCATCCCGAAATGCTCCCCAGCGGTCAAAGTCACCCCGAGAACCAATGGATCACAGGGAAAACAGGTGTCTCCCGTAAGGTGGGATTTAAAGCAAAACCTGCCAGGGAGAGCCACCTGGCAGAGGGCCCCAAGGTGTGTTCCAGAAGCAGCAAGACCCCAGTGGGCTGGGGCAGGGGGGGCAGGGGGAGTTGAAGGAGGTCAGAGGAGCCCCAACCCCGGAAGGCCTCAGGCACTCCTCTGAGATGGGGGTCACGGAGAGTTCTGGGCAGAGAGGCAACATGGAGGTGTGTGCTTAAAAGCTGGTTCCAGGGCGCCTGGGGGCTCAGTCAGTTAAGTTCAGGTCATGCATGATCTCAGGGTCCTGGGATCAAGGCCCAAGTTGGGCTCCCTGCTCAGCGGGGAGTCTGCTTGTCCTGCTCTCTGCTCCTGCCCCCGCCTGTGCGCTGTCTCTCAAATAAATAAAATCCTAAAAAAAAAAAAAATCTGGTTCCAGCTGTTGTGTTGAGAACAGCCTGAGTGAGGCAGGGAGCCAGGGCAGAGAGGGAGACAGGTTAGGGCCTCCTATAATAATCCAGGGAAGACAACGGTGGCTAGGAATGCAGGAAGCATCAGAAACACTTTTCTTTACTTTTTCTTTTAAGTCACAGTAACACGCACATAACATAAACTCTACCATCTTGACCATTTTTTTAAAGATTTCATTTGTTTATTTGTCAGGGAGAGAGAGAGAGAGAGCACAAGCAGGGGGAGCAACAGGGGAGAGGAAGAAGCAGACTTCCCACCAAGCAGGGAGCCCGACATGGAACTCGATCCCAGGACCCTGAGATCTTGACCTGAGCCAGAGGCAGACACTTGACCGACTGAACGACCCAGGCGCCCCCCCATCTTGACTGTTTTTAAGTGCACAGCTCAGTGGTATTAAACACGTTCCCACTGCTGAAGGGCTGCCACCACCATCCATCCCAGCACTCGCTCATCTTGTGACTCTGAACCTTGGTGCCCATTCAGTAGTGACTCCCATTCCTGCTACTCCCGGCCCCTGGCAGCCTGTCGGTCTCTGTGATTTTGGCTCCTCTAAGTACCTCATGCAAGTGGAATCCTACAGGACTTGTCCTTCTGTGGCCGGCTGCTCTCACTGGGCACAGAGTCCTCAAGGCTTACCAGGTGGTGGCAGGTGGCAGATTGCCCTTCCTGTTTCAGGCTGAGAAATATTCCATTGTCCGGATGGACCACATTGTCTGCGGGTAGACACTGGGCTGCTCCCGCCTTGGGTGAGGGGGAATAGTGTGCTGTGAGCACAGCCACACTCCTGGGAACAGGCTGAAGAGTACTACATACTATGGGGTCTGCTGATGGTAGGGACGTGTCTTCTGAGACCAGGAGAACTGGGCTGATTTCCGGGTGTGGCCCGAGCACGCGCATAAGGCAAGGAAGCAGCCTTCCCCTAGACGGTGTCCCTCCCAGTGGAGATGCTGAGCGAGAAGCGTGTCAGGAGTCTGGCACCCTAGGCAGAGGTCAGGGCACACAGGGCTCAGGCCTGGGGAACCAGTGGGACGGGAGTGCAAGGAGCCCCAGTGAGACAGGACGGAGACCAGGATATGGTGTCCCAGACACTTAGGGAAGGAAGTGGTCGAAGAGATGAGGACAACGGGCCACAGATGTGGTCAGCACTGTGGTCTCGGTGGGCTATTGGGGAAGCAGGCTGGAGAAGGGGTGGTGGGAGGCAGACCACAGAGAGCACAGGGTTAAGGTCAGGACCTCTATGGAGGGGAGAGCAGGTGGGACCTCAGGTCAAGAGGACTGGTGACCTGACTGCTGCTTTAGAAAGAGGGGAGTTCAGAGTAGGTTTTACCTCCAGGGGAACGATCTAGAAGATGGAGAAACCAGTACAGGAGTCAGGGAACAACACTGTAAAGACAAAGGGGGTGACGTCCAAAGCAGGGGCAGGGGGAGATCCAGTGCACAAGGGAGAGGGAAGATCCAGTGTACAAGGGGGAGGGGAGACCCAGCATACAGTGGGGAGGGGAGATCCAGTGCAAGGTGGGAGGGAAGGTCCAGTGCATGCGGGAGGGGAGACCTAGCTCACAGGGGAGAGGGGAGACCCATTATACATGGGGGAGGGGAGACCCAGCAGGGAGGGGAGATCTAGCGTATGAGGGTGAGGGGAGATTCAGTGCACAGCAAGGAGAGATCCAGTATACAGGGGGGAGGGGAGACCTAGTGCACAGCGGGGAGGGGATACCCGGGGGAGAGATCCAGTGCACGGGGTTAGGGAGACCATTGTCTGGTGGGGGGGAGACCTAGCACACAGGGTGGAGGGGAGATCCAGTGCACAGGGGAGAGGGGAGATCTGGTGCACAGGAGGAAGGGGAGACCCAGTGGACAGGGGAGAGAGATCCAGTGTATGGTTGGGGGGAGACCTAGGGCACAGGGGGAGGGGAGATCCAGCGCACGGGAGTTGGGAGAGATCCAGTGCCCAGGGCTGGGACTGTCCACAGTAATGCAGCGCCCCCCCCAACCCTGTGCTTCATGCCTCTCCTCCTATCAGGAGATGGAGTCTCTCAGGTTCTCTCAGATCTAGGCAGGCCTGAGATTTGCTGAGACCAAGGGAATGTAGCCCACATTCCCTATGACTGCTGGACTGGAGTCTGCCACTCTCTTGGACCACCGTCCCTCTGTCTTGCCCTTGAACCACCACAAAAAAGAGCCTAACACTGTCTGCTGAAAGGCAAGCTCCACATGGAGACGGAAGCCCAGCCGTCCTAGAGCAGGGGACTCGAAACCCAGCCACTGGAGGAAGTCATCGAGAGGACAAGAGCACATGACCTCCAATTGACCTGGGAGCTGGACCCAGGCACTTAGAGGCTCCTCACCCCCTCCCCGGTCCTAGGAAGGTGCACTCTGCTTGCCTTCCCCACTCTGAGGCTACCCCAAGGATGAGGCCTCAAGACGGTAACATGCGGAGGCCATCCGATAGCACGGTGACTGAGCCCACTTGGCCTCTCTATGAACTTTAAGACTTGGGTAGCTGGGCACAGAGATCTCTTTGTCTCGTGGCACCGGAGACCAGCCTGTGAGTGAGTCCCCTCGCTTCTTAACCCTGCCACCTGCCAACCTGGAGTGGCCACCTCTGTCTTTGGCCTCCCTCCGCCCTCCACGAATGGTGGGCAGTCTGCAAACCAACACCAGCCAACGCCAGGACTTGGACTATCTGCCCAAGAGGAACCTGTACCCCTTCCCCGTGGGAGTGAAATCACGCCACAGCGGACACTTCCACACCACCCTCTATCTCTGGTCTGCTCGGGCTGCCAAACCAGGCTTCTATTTCCCACGATTCTGAAGCCATGGGTCAGAAGCCCAAGGTCAAGGTGCCCACATGGTCGGTTCCCGGTAAGATGCACTTCCTGGTTCGTGGACAGCCACTGCTCACCATCCCTGCACGTGGGAGAGTACAGGACTGACAGGTCTTCCTATAAGGACATCAGTCCTATGGTAACAGGACCCCACCTCGTGACCTCATTCGGGGACAGGAGGACCCTTCTCCAAATCTGGCCACACTGGGGTCAGGACTCAGCACAGGACTCAGTGCACAGCGCTGTCCTAAAGCATCACCTTGCTGCTGAAGAACTTTCTAGAAGCTCTTTTTATTGTGCTTGGTGAGTCTGGCCTTCCCCGGGGCAGGATCAGGGGTCCTCACCACTGTCCTTGGCCATATGCCCTTCCTTTTCCCTATAGAAAGTTCACACTGACCTATGGTGTCAGAAAGCAGACCAGCATTCATCTGAGGCTGGGGGGGGGGGGCGGGGAGGCAGGGAGGGAAACAGCGGGAGCACAGAGGGGCCGAGGAAACATGTGCCATGGCAATCACGTCCACTGTCTCAATTGGGTGGCTGTTTCATGGTATGTCCCGATGTCAAGACTCATCCAAGTGTCCACTTTAAACATATGCAGTCGATTATATCTCAGTTATACCTCCAGAGAGCTGTTTAAAAATCGAACTTCTAATTTTGACACAATTGTGGTTCACGTGTGATCATAAGAAAGAGCACAGAGGGGTCTGTGCATGTCTCACCCGCTTCCCTCGGGGGTAACACCGTGCAGACCAGCACTGTGACTGGGGCATTAACAGACCCCACCCACGGCCACAATCACACTGTCAGGGTCGCACGCCCGCACCCGTGGGGTGCCACGACCCACCATTGTCAGGACGCAGAGCTGCTCACCACCCCCTGGGACCCCACACGTTGCCCTTTTGAGAAAAACCTTTTCCATTGCAGTGAAGCACACATGACGTAAAATCTGAACTCTGACGTGTACAGTGCAATGGTGTTGAGGACACTCAGTAGAGCTGTTAAAGCCATGAGCAGGCGCCTGCTCTCGAGGGTCCCAAGCCGCCGCCCTCGGAGCCACCACTGGCCATTTGCCCGCCTGTGCCCAGCTTTACTCCCTGGGGCCTCTAATGTCTCGCTCTCTCTCTGTCAAGTACCGAGCCCAATATTCGGCACACGGTTCACACCCAATTAATGTTTCTCAAATTCACAAATGAGTACCTTAACTCTGTGCCATTTTGAGAAGGTCAGGAGGGGCTCGCCCCTCCCTTCTGTCACACTGGATGCCTACAGGGACCGCCTGCAGAGACCCCTGCCTCTCCCACTCCCATGTGTCTCCACAGCATCAGGTCCCAAGCGCATGTCTACCCAGGAGGCTGACAGGTAGGGTCCCGCCACGGAGCGTCCCCACAGCACCTTCTGCCTGGATGCCTGGTCTGGGGAAGAACCTGCCAGGGTTCCTTCCCCAGGACAGAGCTCCGGGCAAAGCCCAGGCCACTGTCTGAACCCAAACTGGGCTGGGTATGAGCCACATCAGCCGCAAGCTCTAGTCACCTGGTCCCGCGGAGCCAGTTTCTCTGCCTCTCGCATCAGAGCCTCTCCGGCACAGCGCAGAGGGAAGCAGCCCAGGTGGCCCACTGAGGCATGGCCTCATCATGCTCCCCAGGAAAGAGCCTGTGGAGAGTGCTCAGAAGCGTGGGGGTCAGGGGGCACACACGCACCTGGTGCACAGGGATGGGACCGCCCTCTGCTTTCCACTTCCGTGCTAACCACCTCTATGTAGGGTCCTTCCCCCGGGAGGTCTTGGGAGCCTTCGGGGTCTTTTCACCACTGTAGCCCAGCACCGTGGGCCTTGCTGGCTCCTTCATGGAGGCCCACCGCTCTGACCCTCAGTGGCTCATGTCGGTGATGTCACGGACCCTCAAAAGGCCTCGGAGAGCCACAGGTTAGGCCAAGCACCACTGGCCTTACTCACCTACACCGAAGGCCCCATGGCTCAGAGTTTAGTCCTTGTTGGTCCATCAAAGAACATTTGGAAATATCAAACGACTTCCATGAATTGTGTGATAAAGCACACACAAAAATGAGTCTCCTGACCCATTAAAAGTCTGGCTGTTAAAATGCAGGCGTCGAGAAGCAGGAGTCTACCATGACCTAGTGTCCCCAACCACCTCCAGAGTGAGCATCGCAGAGGTCACCAGCCACCCCCACTCTGCCAGAGTGGGCAACACCCGAGCCATAGAGCCAAGCTGTTTATCCTGATGGATCGATGCCCCTGCTCTGTCCACAAAGGAGGGAGGTGGCTGCCAACAGGCATGTCCTGAGGATGTGACCAATGGCAGTGCAGCAAGACACAGAAATGGAGGGGGCCTGGTGGGGATGCAGGCCAGGCACGGCTCCAATTGGGAGTTAGGAGTGTGGTTGCATGAGCTCCAAATCGAACTGGGGACTTCTTGGTGCAACCGAGTGGGGAATCCATCAGGGGACAGACCCCGGGTTACTGAAGACATTCACTGTCTCGGGTGCTGCAACAGTGGGGTGGCCGTGGGGTGCAGGCTGGGTGGCACAGCCATGGAGCCAGCCCAGGGCTCAGCGGATGCCCAGCAGACGGCTCCTGAAGATGCCAATTCAGCCCCAGATAGGACCTTGACTCTGGAGCTCAGCCGGTGTGGGCAGGTGTGGCCACCCTGGCCAAGGGTAGGCCAGCAGGACAGCAGGTGGCAAGGGGCATGTGACGCATGAGACTATGGACCCCTACAGGCTTTCTTCCCCAAGTCTCAGGATTGAGGCACTGGGGTACATTGTGGCCCAAAGACAGAGCCAAAATGCAGGGGCATGGAAGCAGATGGAATGTACCGGAATCCCTGATTCAGTGGCCGGGATCCAACCCATGGGCCCAGAGAGCAGCCAACTGTCTAAGCCCCGATCTGTACAGTCACAGAGCCTGTGTCAGTCCAGTGGGGCCGCTGTCACAGAGGCCACTCTTGCTGACCCTCTCATAGCTCTGGGGGCTCTGGGCCCTTCCCCCAGCTGCTTCTCTGCCAGCATCTCTGCCATTCCTCGGCTTACAGACTCATCACCCATCTCGGCCTTCATCCTCACGTGCATTCTCCCTGCACATATGCTAGTGCCCAGAGCTCCCCTTTCCACATGGTCATGGTGGATCCAGGGCCCACCCGAGTGACTACATTTTAACCAGATCGTCCGCAAAGACCCTGTCTCCAAATAAGGTCACATTCACAGGTGCAAGGGTAAGGACTCAAACCAGATATTTAGGAGAACACAATCCACAAGTAACAGCTGGTTATGCAGATCCGAGAATGTCCAGGTGGTGCTGGTGTTCCCCTGGTGGAGTGGGATCTCATTCCCAGAATCCCTGACCAGCTTCAAGGCCAGGTCCACCAGCCACCCCCACCCTCTGCCTCCATAGGGCAGGGAAAAGGGTCTAGTTCCTCTCTATAGCTCACGTACCTGCCTTGCATGGGCACCTGTGACGATTTAAGGCTCCTTTCTAAGAACGTTACCCCACACAACCCTCACACCCATGCCTGCTGCCAGGAAGGTCTCCCGCCCAAGGACAGCACCCGCCCAGCCAGAAGCCACACGCAGAGTGAGCACTCTGCCCCCAGCTGAGGCCTGAGCCTGTCCGGTGTCCAGGGACGCCCAAGGCAGCCACACCCCACATCCACTGTTCCCGCAGCCTAGCTCGTGTCCAGCATCCCAGTGACACACCTCACAGCAAACAACACAGGCAGACCCCACAGCCTGGGGCCGTGTGCCCAGAACCCTCTGGGCAATACAGATGGTTTCCATGGTATGTGGCCTCACCCAGCACCCCCTGTGTGTTCAAGGCCGAGGAAGAGAGCTCTGTCGGGGGGATTATCAGAGGGTGAACTCCCTTTGATCTGGGCCTCTTCTGGGCCACAGCAGCAGGAAACCCAGACCCAAAGTGAGTGCCTCCTCGCAATCCTCAGAAGATGCCCCTCCACCCCGGCTACCCACCATGTCCTTTCCCGCCCCCTCCTTGCCCCTGCCCCTCCAAGGTCCATCCTGCAAAGCTCTAAGGTCCTGTGGGTCCAGGGTCAAAGTTCAGTCCCAGGTTCCACCAGGCCTCTTCCATGGAGCTCCAAAACCCATGAGTCCTACAATGGATCCTGGCCCAGAATGGGGAATTGGGGGTGGGGGTTGTGCCCTTCCCTTCCTCCCACCTCATGAGATAGACCTTTCAGACAAAGCCTCCTGCAACCCAGCTGTGTGGGGTGACCACCAGCCCATGTGGCCTCCTGTGGCTCTATCTGTTCTCTCAAGAGATGCCCGCCAATGCATGAAGACCATACAAGCCACTGGGTGGGGGGGACAGTAGCAACTTCTGAAGTCCCCCGCTGGACAATGGAGGAAGGCTCAGCTCACATGCGGGACCAGAAACACTAGAATGCCAGAGGACGGGCGGCAAGGATGGGCGGGGAGCGGGCATAGGCCCTCCACGACGTGCTGACAGCAAGCCTCCTCAGTGGAGGACGGAGGGACAACCAGCCATGGGCACCAGGCAGAGCAGGGACCTCCATCCATGTGCACAACACCCAGGGAACAGCCCTGCAGGAAGGGTGAGGTCCCCTTAACGCCTACCGCCTCCCTGCACTCAGCAAGGCTTCTAGGCAGCCGGGGCTTTGGGGCTTGGATTTGGAATGTGAGTCTGGTGCCTACAGGGCCAGGGTCCCCTTCTGCTGGGCCCTGCCCCTGGCAGGACACCCCCTCCACTGGGCCCCAGACCCACCCTGGCCCCTTACTTTCCGGAAGCAGGGAGAGGAAGGGCTGTTTCCAGAGCTCCCTCCTGCAGCCTCTACTCTACAGTCACCAAAATCTCTGGATGGGTCAGCAGCCCTTAACGAAGCTGGGCAGCAAGGGCGACCACCAGCAGCAGGGGTCCCCGCATCCCCGCCCCCGCTCCGAGTCTATGAGTCTATGTTACTGCTAGATCGCACAAAGCCTGTGAGAAATCAGCGGCGGGAAACAAAGCCGCCCAGGAAACCGTGCAAGCAGGTGGGAAGGCATTAGGTTTGCTGTTGAAAACAAATGTCAGCGAGGAGGGTGAGGAGGAGGGCCACACGAAGCAGCATCCCAGAGGAGCAAATTCGCAGTAAATTCCCGCCTCTATTTACCCACACCAGATCCTCTCCCATTCCCATTATGGGAGCTCAGTCTACTTTCCGCCAGCCTCTCAAGCTTGGGCCAGGCCTGCACCCTCCGCAGTGGACGGTGGGCTAACTCCCGGGAGGGCCTTACCTCCCCAGGATGGGCCCTGCTCCCCATTCAGGAGCCCCCGTGCCCCGCAGCAGCCGCGTGTGCCAAGAGCCCATGAACAGCATGCACTCTCAGACTCACAGCACTGGACAAAGGGTCACCTCTCCGAGCCACAACCGTGCACACCCGAGCCCGGCTCCCGACAGGGGCCCGCAGGGATCCCAGGAAGGGAAGGATGTCATGGCTCCCAGCCAAGGGACCTTGCCCTTGGCCCAGGAGTGGGATGTGGAAGTAACAGCATGTGAGAAAGATAGAGTCATGCAGAGGAACACGGACCATGCCACACAGGTCCTCCAAGGATTCGCAAAGTGTGGTTCCCGGCAAGCCTGGGCCAGGGTCCAGAGGACACAGGCTGCCTCACAAGACCTCCCCAGGCCTCCGACCTCAAGGAATTTGCTCTGGTTTACAAGCACAGACCCCCATGGAGACACTCTGCACCCCAGGGCTGAGACAGCCCAAAGGCCAAGGCCTGCAAGCTGGGCAGCCAGAGGTCCCCTATCTGGGCATCCCGTGACTCCCTGGGTCCCACCCACCTCCATGAGCTCCCCCATGTGTCAAGAACCACAATGGGGAAAACAGTTTAGTGGTCCCCAAAAAAGTAAGACCTAAAGTTTCCATGTGACCCAGAAATTCTGCTCCTGTGTATCTACCCAAGGGCATGAAAACATGTGTCCACAGAAAACCATGTCCATGGACATATACAGCAGCCATATTCACAACAGCCCAGAAGAGGACCAAGCCCCCAAGTCCATGGATGGATGAATGGAAAAGGGAAAGGAAGTCTGCCTGAACTGTGGAACATTATTCATCCTCCAAAAGGACCTTCTGACACCCGCGCCAATGTGGAGGCAGAGGCCGAGGTCTGTGCTGAGAGCCCGTCGGGTGAAGGGCCCAGGACAGAAGCACACCTGACACCACAGGTCAGAGGGCTTGGGAGGGTGGAGGTCGGGGAGGAACTGCACCGTAGACATGGGCACTCACAGCGCGCTGGGTATGCCAGTGCCACAGGGCTGCGAACCTTGAAGTGGCTAACTGCAGTCAGGGGAATGTCACCTAATTCTCTAAAAAATGAAAACCATATATAACAACAACAAAGCTACAATGGGCCTTGGGAACAAGCTGGATTTGTGCCCAAAAGCACATCCTTGGCAAAGGTCCAAGGTAAGCTGCCGAGAGCAGGGCGGGGCCCCAGGCCCGGTTCAGCCCACACTGGGTCTGAGCCTGGGGGAGAGGCCATGTGCCCCCACCCTCTGGGCACTCCTTCCATCTAAGTCTGTGTCTGTGACAAGTGAGCTCACCGCCAACCCTTTACTGGCACCTTCTCAGCCTGATGAATGCCTCCCCTGGGGCGCACAAGTTTTCTTCTCCCAGGGGCAGTTCAGCAGACCCTGGTGCCCCCCAGACTTTGCCAGAGCCCCATCCCGGGGCCACATGGCAGAGGTTTGGACACAGGCTCTCTGGGGGGCCCCTGGGGCCAGGGATTCTCAGGGGCACAGTTCTTGTCTAAGAGCATATATTGCTGGAAAACGACGCCCAGGGAGTGCACTGTCCAGCCCCTGCAAGTGGGCTTAGCCAGCAACACAGGGGGCTGTGCAAGAGACCAGCAGCCCCGGTGTCAGACGGGGGCCCTCTGGAGCTCACTCCGTCTATTTCACACAGCAGATCCCGGGGTGCCTGGCTCATAGGAGCCGTGGCAGGCCCGACTTGCACTTTCCACCTGTTGTGGGGGAAAGGCAGTCCTCCGCTGCAGGGGCAGGAGGGCAGCAGAGTCTTCTCTGGGCCTCTCCAGCTAAAGCACACTGGCCTCCAGTCAACAATGATCCCCCAGGGGGCCTCACCTCATAGGTAAGGAGCCCCAGTCCTGGGCCTCTCTGCACCCCATCCTTTGCCCTGCTGGGCTCGGCATAAAGCAGACTTGCCCCAGTAGCACAGAGGCTCCTTGGAAGCTCACAGAGTTCACAGGGAGTCGTGCAAGGGTAAGGCCACGGAGAACACTGTCCCAGGATGTGTGGCTGTGCATCATGCCTTCCTCTCCAAGCTGAAACTGAAGCCTAAAATTATCAGGACCACAGAACGTAACAGAGACCCACCGGGGCAGAATGTCCCAGGTATCCTCCACGTTCAAGGGTCCCAGCCAGGACTGTGTGTGACCCCTCTTCCTCTGATACATGGAGGCTTCCTGTGCATGACCTCCATGGCCCCCCAGACCACCTCCAAGTACACAGCGCTAGAGAGTCAATCTGACAAACACGTAGGAACGGGTTAGACCAGCCCATGTCCCTCCCAGAGCTCCTGGTGTGATGGAGGGTAGACGGGTCAACACCTCTTGCTGGTGAGGGAGGTGAGCGGGTATCTGTGACTCACCTAGAAGCACCTCTAGAACTGAAGGGTCATCCCCCAGAAGCTGGCAGTCCCCACCCCCAGCTGAGGACCGGCCCCTCTGTAGGTAGCCCCGCCCAAGACCCATCCACAGGGGTGGAAACGCCCTGAGCCTCGCCCACGTCGAGGTCACCCTGAAGGGCCATCCCAGCCCCCGAAGCCTCGGGGGCAAGGCTGCATGGAGACCTAGCTTCCCCTCCCTTGTCCTACTCTGTCCCTGGCCAGAAGGCCTCCCAGACCCAGGCCTGCTGCATACCTTCCTCAAAGAGCCTGCTCCCCGGTTTTCTCCCCTGGGCCCCCAGGCTGGGACAGGTTCAGCCCATTTGCCTCCTGCTGAGACACCCCTCCTTACTTCTGCTAGTTGCCTGAATATCTTCCTGGGCCTTTCCTTCCCACCCTTGCACAGAGCTGTTCTGCAGGCATCCCTTTCTACAGCGCACAGCTCTACCTTTGACACAGCCCAGCTCTGCCTTTTTCAGTGGGGTTCACCCCATTTGCATTTACTGAGACCACTGATAGGCGATTATTTCCACAACTTTATTGTTTGCTTTTTATTTACTGTGCTTCCACTTTGTGCCCCACCCCCTTCTCGCTGCGATGGATTGTCTGTGTCTTCTGTGTACTTCCATGTCCCTCTTGGGTCCAGTAACTAGTGTGCTGGTGATCACACACGTGCCTAACTCAGGGTCACCCACACCCCACACCTCCTCCAGGGCCATCGAGCCATCGAGACCTCAGCCCCCGCCAGGTGCTCCTGGCTGGTAATTCTACTCCCCTTGTTTTTGGGGTTACTCCTGCCCATGCCCCTGCTCTTCTCCACAGCACGTGGTGAGGGCTGCAAGGCTGGATGTGCCTCGAGCTCCGTGCCTTCCACGCCCTCCTCTGACTCTGATCTTCCTTCTGGAGCAGGGATTCGGGGGCAGCTACGCTTTTGCCTTCATATGAAACTGTCTTCCATTTCATCCCTTGGCAGATGCAGCCCAGTGAGCCCAGAGCTCTGCCAGGGGCTGGCTCCCTGCATGCCCCCCAAGGCCTCAAGTCTGCCCCTTGCTCCTGCCCCCACCATCCCTTCAGTCAGATGCACCTTGACCCTCATCCTGCCCTCTGTGGCTGGAACCTCTCAAGCCACTTGCAGAGTGAACCCCTCCCCCTCCTATGAGAGACCCCTTCCTTGGGGCTGGGGTAAGTGTTTAAGTTTCAATTCACCGACTATCTCTTTCATTGCTGAGAGTTCCAGGCCCTTGTCTGAAGGGTCCTCATGTCACCCTGTGCTTTCGTTCTCACACCTGTTGGATTTGCTTTAAAACCTAAGTGCGGGGTGCCTGGGTGGCTCAGTTGGTTAAGCGACTGCCTTCAGCTCAAGTCATGGTCCCGGAGTCCTGGGATCGAGTCTGCATCAGGTTCCCTGCTCCATGGGGAGTCTGCTCCCTCTAACCTTCTCCCCTCTCATGCTCTCTCTGTCTCTCTCTCAAATAAATAAATAAATAAAATCTTTAAAAATAAAAAATAAATGAAATAAAACCTAAGTGTGTTCAGCCCCTGATTCTGGCTCGGGGAAATCCACGTTCTCATGTCATGTAACTTTTTTACCATGAATTCCACGCCAGACATATGGCAGGAGCGGTTTCCAGGACAATTTCATTTACTCTGCCAGGCACCCCAGTGACACCGAGCACCAACCCAGGCACAGGGGAGGTCAGAGTTTTCCTAGTTGCTTGTCCCAAAGGCCACAGCTTTGTGTGTGACCCCCTTAAACCCGCCCCGGCCCCATGCTTCCCCTCCTCCCCATCTCTAGGCCCTGGGCCACCATGCATAGTGTTCCCCAGGAGCTGGGATTTCCCTGTCCCTGAACACAGCTGGTGGGGGGGCTAGCCCTTGGAGACCAGGCAAGGGACGCCTGTGACTTCAGAGCAGGGTTCAGGAGGCCCAGCCACTCCTGCTGTGGCCCTGAGACCCCATTCAGCCTCCAGGAGGCCACACAGAGAGGGACCCAGCTGATAGACACACAGCCCCCTGCCAACTGAGGCCACAGGAGAGAGCCAGGAGAGAGCAGCTTAGCCCCACCCACATGTGGCCCACAAAACGGGGTGACTATTCTGGTTCTCACAGCGGCGCTCTCAGCCCTGGCCGCCGGCTCCTTCGCTCCCAGCACCCAAGCCAGCTCGGTACCTGTGACTCAGCATTCCTGGGTACCAGCGGTGGTGGGGTCCAATCTCACCAGGCCGGCCACATGGAGCCCCAGGTCCACCGTCCTTGCCTTCACCATTCACGTGGACATTCCATGGGCACCTTGAATGTCGCCCCCAGGCCCCTCACTCCACTGGTCCTCTCCTGCACTCCCCTCCAGAGAACAGCACCCCCTATCTCCCCGCCAGTCCTCTCTCTCCCAGACTCCTGGCTGCCATCCCTTCACCTGAGCCTTGGCCAGGCCTCTGTCACCAGTCCCGGCTTCCAGGGTCTCCCCACCTAATCTACTCTCCCACCTGACAAGAGGGATACATTATGCCCCCCCACCCTCCCTGGAGAGCCCATGACTGATCACCACCTGCAAGGACTCCCATCCAGTCCCTTGACCCTTTCTGCACCACTTGCACACACACATCCACATTCTGGCGCTTGCCCTGCGTGATGCCCAGCACTCTTCCCACCCGCTCTGCTGACTGACAGCTGCTCCTCCAGGGCCAGGTGCCCCCCCTTTGCACACCTGGACCCCTGAAACCCCCCACAAGCAGGCACATGGTGTGAGCGCCACACACAGCCAGGACTGGCTCTCCCCAGGGCAGCTCTGGGGAACAGGCTCTTGCTTCAGAAAGGTGACAGAAGTAGGCTTTAAGGACAAGCCCTAGCACACAGGACGCCTCACTGCTCTCTTCGAGATGCCCCGAGACAGAGGGGCCTGGCAGGGCTCCTGGTGGGACGACAGGGAGCAGGGACACGGGGGTCCCTCGTCAGTGGCAATGAGATCCCCAGTGAGGTGGCTGGGGGGGTGGCCTGGTAGGGGTCGTTTCAGAGAGCCTCAGGGTGCCAAGCCCCTCAGGAAACCCAGTCCCGAGCATCTCTTTACTTGGCTGCAAATGTCCTTTCCCTTGATTACCTCTAAAAATGTCACAGTTCTCAAAGAACTCTCAAGAACTGCTGAATTTTTTGTATTGAGGTGAAATTCAGATAAAATTGGATTACCCACTGTAAAGTGTGCATTTCAGTGGCAGTACATGGCAAGACTCATCCATGTAACAACCCGAATGGCCTTTTCCTGGCTGAATAACATTCCGTCGTGTGGACAGACCACACTTCATTTACTCATTCACTGTTGGAGGACGGTCGGGCTGCTGGCATCTTCTGGCTGTTAGGTAGAATGTTGTTATAAACATGGGTATGCAATGCTAAATGTATCTGACATGAAAATACTTGATTCTGCTTCTAGACCTCTAGACTGTTTTTACAATTACAATATCCTAAAAATCACAGGAAACATTCTTAAAAACATAAAACCCAAAGGAAAAATGGCTGCCCTAAAGACACTGTGCCCATAGCGGGTGGGGTTGAAAACCCCTTTTCCCCAAGAACCCAGCATACGATGGTTGGCAATCATGGGGGTGGTCACGGGAGATCATCGGCAACCCCCCAGGGCGGAGAGTCATGGAGCAGAGCCCCTGTGCAGAGCTCATAGGACCCCTCAGCCATGAAGGGAGCCCCACTTGCAGTGCCCCCAACATTCCCCTGCCTCCACCCAGCACAAAACAAGGAGAAATGGAAGAACTTTTAAAACACTCACTGTAAGAAGGAAAAAAACCTTCCATTCATCTTAACCAACTACTCTACATAAATTACCATAATATGAAACGTTCTATTCTACTTCTGCTTAATCTATTCAGATCAGTAAAAAAAAAAAAAAATCCATTCATTTTTGTCTTCCTCCTTCAAACAATTGAAATGCCCATCAATATATAAGTTTCTTTGCAATCCAACTGTGAAAAGTACAAAAGCAATTGTTTCATCAAATGGGACTCATGTAAACACCAATGACAGCTTTGGTTCCTTCCTGCAGGAAACACACAGCTCAGGACTGAGCTGCTTGCGAATTCTGGGGCCGAACAGACTGGAGTTCATACCTCGCCTGCCCTTGTCCTGGCTGCGAAAGTTACATCTCATGTCTGAGATCTCGTTTGTACAACAGGGAAGAGCAAATGTTAACAACAACCACCCCCAAAACTTAGCGCCTTAGCCAATAGAGCTCCATCCCCCCCGAGCTGTCATTTACACCCAGCCTTGGCCACCACATAGCTCCAGCATCTTCTACAGGATCTCGAGGCTCTGGCCAAGGAATGGGGCTCACTGGCCACAGGAGGAAGGCTTGATAGGTTTGGGGGCCAGACCTGACACAGTGGAACCCAGTGGTGCCCACAAGGGCTAAAACCCGGCCCCCGCTTCTCCCTGGAGAGGCAATGCCGGGAAGCTGGTGAGCACACAGCTGCATCTCAGCCCCAGGAGGGCACAGAGGCGGGTCACTATTACTCATCCTTGTCATTATTTGTGACCAGGCCCAATGGGATGCCTGAGGTGTCCTGAGTCAGGGCCTGTTCCCAGCAACCCAGTACCCAACGTGCCACAGAAAGTGAGGGTGGGGAGGCAGGATGCATCTTTTAGGATAGTTTTACGCTCAGATTGACCTGGAAGTCACCAGAAACCTTAGTGATGGTGGACTCCATAAGATACATGCATGGTCCTGCCTTCAGTCCACACCTGCAAGTGCCGCTGACGTGGACAGCGGTCACTTCCTGAGCCACTCCTATGAGCGCCTGACAGAGATGATCTCCTCAAGTTCCCCACCTCAAATGGGGAAACTGAGGCATAGCACTGGGCAGGAGGGGGTGAGGATTCCCTCCCAGGCCCCAGTGTGGGAGCCTCTGCTGCCCTGTCTGCGGCCTCCACACTGTTTGGATACACATGCCACAGTGGTCAGTCACGACAGGCCAATGAGGCCCAGGAGGTGGCTGCTGCCCACGCACGCCGGGTACCCACTTACCTGAGCTGGGGTCGCTCCCCATCACCCACCTTTGCATGGGCGCATGCAGACCCCTCGGGAGCCGTGGCGGCCCAGTGCCATCAATACCAACGATGGCAGAGGACTACTGAGTCATTCACAGGCTCTTAGATGTGCATCCTCACACATTTAAAAGAAGCCTCTCTGGGGTTCTGGGAATTCCTGGCAGCTTTAGGAGAGGGACTAGTGCATCCTGAAATTACACATGTCTTCTTAAGGTCGAATGTAATTACCCAGCAGGCTTCCCATTCAGAGCGAGGGGCAGCACGCCCACTGCTGGACTCTGAGGCCAGATACCAATTAGGCGACCCTGAAGATCCCCGCCTGTGACCCGCCCACTTAGCAGAAAGCCTATTGGACACTTCCCGTTAGTACACTGCTCTGACCGTAGACTGCAGCCCTAACTGGTGACATCAGAGCTGGCAG
The DNA here is from genome assembly GCF_963455335.1 of Martes martes. Taxonomy (NCBI): domain Eukaryota; kingdom Metazoa; phylum Chordata; class Mammalia; order Carnivora; family Mustelidae; genus Martes; species Martes martes. The sequence continues at coordinate 140,297,464 of NC_137889.1, forward strand.
AGACATGACACTCACCCCCTGCCAGCCACTCAGCCTCTCCCCGGCCTGCAGACGCCGACGGCACAGCGCTGGTGCAGGAGGCCACACACAGGAACACAGCAGAGCCTGGGAAATGGGACCGAGCCTCTTCGCCAGAGTCACGCCTGCACCACTGGCGGGGTGGACTCCGCAAGCCCCCTGCAGGGCCAGGGGACCTCTGGAGCCCTCCCACGTGCCAGCGGCCTCTCAGTGCTGCTACAGCCTAGGACAGGCTCTCTGGGAGGGGCCCGTGCCTTCCGAATTCAGGGCTGACAGAGATGGGTGTGTGGGCCAGCCAAGCCCGCTGTGACTCAGCACTGCCAAGCCTCTTTCCCAGGACTCCCTGAGCCCCCCTCTGCCCGGCACCTGCTGGCAAAGGGAGCTCGGGCCTGGCACAACCGGCGTGGCCAGGCTTCCCAGAACACTGGCTTCCCAGCAGCTCACCTCAGGGAGAAACAGAGGGAAGCGAGCTACCCCGAGGACAACCTCAGCCGTAGCTGGGTACTCAGACCACATCAGCTGAAAACCAATCTGTCCACAGCCTGATGCACGTTCGCATTAAAACCCCAAGCCCCTGAAATGGTGTCTGCAGCCGGCACCAGGCTCCAACAGGGAAATCGAGGCACACGCCGATGCTGCCCTCCCAGACCCAGAGGTTGCAGGACCCCAGTGGAGGGAAGACCACACGTCTTTCCGGCCTCCACCGCAACATGCCCCCATGCTGCCCTGTGCCTTGGGGTCGGCTGATGCCCCGGTTGTGTTTCTCCAGGCCTCTACAGAGGAGCCCTGAAAGGATGACCGGTCTAGGCAACATCTGTGCACCCTGGGGCCATGCAGACACAAACCCAGGCCTTTCCTGTGGCTCCGTGACCTGCTGGTTTACTACCCGGAGGGCTCCTACCTGCCACTGTTGTCCCACGGTCCAGCCCCCTCTGCCAGGTAGTCAAGGAACAGAGGGCCAGCTCCACGGCCGGGACTAGGTGGCCAGGGACTCTGGAAACCAGGAGGGACCCTGGACAGAGCTCTGGAGCCCCTAGCCCACTGAAGCTGGGGTAAGCCAACAGCCACCAGCAGGAAGTTCCACAAACACCCCATCTGGGCGTACACCCAGGCAGACTTCACAGAGCTCATAGAGTCCTTCCAGAAAGCACACATAACCATCCCATTACTCAGGCTTCTCTTTAAGAATCCTGAATCCTGAATACTGAAAGGTTCCAGATAAACCTTGCCCACTAAAGCACTGTATTTCCAAGGAAAGTTAATGAACCACACCCAGAAGTGGTTTGGGGGTGAGATGAGAGAGCTCACCATGGGGCGCATGGCTGAGCGGGCCAACCCCCATCCAGCTGGACAGCATCGCCTACCCACCCATCAGTTCTTCCTCAAAGATGGAAAGCACAAATTTAACCTGTGCCATCGTAAGGATGCTCTTTGACGGTGGCCAAGACGTCCTGGCTGGGCCTAGTGTGGGACCCCTTCAGCCATGTCACCATCTCACCCCTTAGCACAGTAACTGGGCATCAACAAGAAACTTATAACCCAGCAAGAAACACAAGCATAATAGTTTTCCTTCAAATGAAGACACCAACTATTCCAAAAGGTTTCACCTTTTTGAAGTTAATTACTGGGGTTTCTGGGTGGCTCAGTCGATTAACTATCTGCCTTTGGCTCAGGTCATGATCCCAGGGTCCTGAGATTGAGTCCAGTAACAGGCTCTGGGGCTTCTGCTTCTCCCTCTCCCTCTGCCTGACACTCCCCCTGCTTGTGCTCATGCTCTCGAGCTCTCTCTCAACTAAATAAATAAAATCTTCAAAAAAAAATTTTTTTTAAATTAAGTTAACTCTTTCTTGGAAGGACTTTCCCTAAACAAAAGCCAAAAAAAGCACATCACCAACATCATGAAGGACAGGCTGATAAGCACGCAGCTTTCACCATCCAGGTAATATGGACAAATCTGCCTTAAAGAAACTGCCTTAAAGAAAATAAATGGAAAAATGAGAGATGGGTAATGTCTTTTTAATGTTAAACAAGTGTATTGTACATCAGGTTTTTTTTTTTAGTCAACTGAGGTACTTATTAATGATTCAGATATCAAAAATTTTAAGTGTCAGAATGTTTTAAAGCATTTCTAAGTGCTTTTTTCAACTCCAAGAACAATGAGTATTTTTGGCTTCAGAATATTTTCCACTGCATTGTAATGAACAAGCAGCTCAGTGTTCGGTTTTAAACCAAAGCAAGGATTACATCAAGAATGCAGTTTGAATTGTGCATCTATCTAAATACAAAAGTGGGGGGAAAATCCTAACTGCAGGCCACAGTCTCCCCCAGACACATCCCCCCACAACTAACGCTCACACTTCTGTTCCTCCAGCCCAGAATCTTCCCAGGACTGAGTCTGTGCCCACTTGTGCCCAATGGGTTAAATTAGAATGGTAGGGGAAACAAAATTCAATTCAGAAACCAAGACAAAAGTCTGAGCTTTGCTTGAAAAATGAAAGGCTACTGCGGTGAGACCTAACATATTCTACCCCTTCAAACAATCAAGACATTTAACTCCAAAGACAGATCTCAAATAAGAGACAGCCCAAACTCAAGCTGACGGCAGGGCAGCATGCCATGGCCAGACGCAAAGACCTCAAGTGCAGATGTGTCTTTGAGTCCAAGGGTCAGGGACAAATACCAGACAACACAACCCGAGACGACACAGAGGACCCGATGAACCATGACCCCTCCCTTCCCCTGTAGCTGGATTCTCCATCATGACTCTCTCCCTTGCCCAGGCCAGTCCCGGGACTTTGCCTTGGAAGGGCAGCTGCTTGCCGAAAAGAGAAAACTAAGGGACACCATTCTCAATTCCCGGGCACAACCTCAAGGGCAGTATCATTTTCCACTTTTAAAGACTTTTCCCTAAACTGATACAGGCAGGGCCACTGAAAGTATGCAGTTGTTAATGAAACAGATGGCCCACAATTACTTTTCCTCCCCTTCCAAAAATACGATACAGTTACATGATCCTGGAAGCAAGGCCACTGCAGACCCATACCTGGGAAAGTCATCCCAGAGCCCCTGGACTCCTGACAGAGTGTTTCTGGAAACACCAGAAGGTTACTTGACCTATGGTACATTTCCCCCACCAGCTCTTGCTGGCATACACACTGAAAAAAGAACACTGCGGACCACCCTAGAAATGACCTTTCGGCAGGCAGACTCGATTTTTCCTTAATTGGGGACAAAGGTCACACAAGCAAAATGCCATTCCTTGTCCAGATAACCCGTGCAGAGCCTGCCACCTCCCCAGGCAACCTACAGCAGGATGGCAGGGGGACGGAGACTGGCCTGGGGGGAACTGCAGCCAGGAGCGGTTGGGTGGGAAATGGCAGAGGTCAGGGCGGCCCCATACCACACGCAGACCCGGGGAGCACCAGGGTCGCAGGGACAAGGAGCTGCTACATGACAAGGAGGTTGGGAGCCGGAGGGCGGCTCTTCTCCGGGTGAGGCCAAGGAGGAGCACGGCGCACCGCTGGCATCCTAAACCAACCCAACGCTCCGGAGAACTCTCTAACCCCAAACACGGAACGCACAAACCCCGCAGATCCCTGGGCTCATCCTAGGACCCGGGGCGCCGGTCTCCCGAACAGACCTGCTGCCTCCCCCGACTGGGCGCTCCGAAAGGGCACGGATTTAAAGAAACCCCCACCCTGAGAGACCACCGACGCCGGGGAGGGCGGGGAAGCCGGATCCAGAAAAGCGGTCAGCGCGGGGGCAGCAGCAGGTTCCTCGGATCGGTCAGTGCCACTGCGGCCTCCATGTCCCTAGGTCGTTGGGTGACCCCACCCGAGCGGAATCGCCCCCAGCCAGGACCCCAGCGCTCCCGCCCGCCCCGCTGTGCCGGCCCCCAGCTTGCGGCCGGGACCCTGCGCCCCGCACCGCCGCCCCCAGCCCCGCGCCGGCCACAGCGGACACGAGCCCGGTCCGGCGCGGGGACGCAGCGCCCGCAGTGCGACTGGCGCAGCCAACGAGGCGCGGGGCGCGCCGCCCGGACCCCGACCCCGCGGCCGAGGAAGGCACCCGTCCTGGATTCGAGAGTACGCGGGTGGGCACCGGCCAAGGACAGGGCCGAGGGGCTGATCAGCGCTAGTTCGGGAAGGCAGGTCCGGGGCAGCGGGACCCGGGAAGAGGAAAAATGGGAGTCCCCTCCGAACCTGGGGGAGTGGGGTGAGGGTCTCCTCCGGAGTGCGGCGGGAGGCTGGGAGGCATATTCTGGGCCCAGGATAACGGGGGCGGGCAGAAGAATGAGGGAGCCCTCCGGTGCAGGGAAGAGGGATGGAAAGGTCCCTCCGGGACCCAGGAGAAGTAGCAGGGGTCTGCTTTGAGCTGCGGGCCGGGGACCACAGGATGCGAGCCGGGCGCCACGCAGGACAGGGATGAGCAGGGAGCTGGGCGCGTCCCTGCCGCGGCAGAGGGAAAAGAGCGCCTAGGTCCGCGCGCGAGAGCAGGAGAGTCCAGGACCCCGCCGGGGAAGGGGTGGGACAGGCAGGACCCCGCCGGGGAAGGGGTGGGAGAGGCGGGACCCGCCGCAGGGGTCCCGCGGCCGCGCGTGCGGGTAGCGGAGTGGAGGTCGGGGGTGTCGCGGCAGGCGAGAGAGGGCCAGTCACGCGAGGAGGGGCGGGCGCTCACCTTGGGTTTGTACAGCCACTTTCGGAACCTGTTCATCATCGCCGCGCCGCGCGGACCCGGCCCCGCGGCCCTCGCCTCCGCAGCGCTGCGCCCCGCCCGGCTGCGGCGCGGGGCGGACGCGGGGGCAGGGCCGGGCCGGGGCCCGCGCGGTGCCTGGGCGGCTGGCGCAAGCGGAGCCCGGCGCGGGGCCTGGCGGAGGGTGGCGGACAGGTGCGCGGGGCAGGTGCGCGGCGGGAGATGCTCCGCTAGCGGCGCGCAGGGCGTACCCGCAGCCCCGCAGCAGGCGAACTGGCGGGCGGACAGACCCGAGCACCGGGGCGCCGGCTCCTCGCGGCTCACTGACACCCCGCGCCTCGCCGGCCACCGCGCCGCGCGCCGCACATGCGCCGACGCGCCGCGAGCCCCCTGCCCGCCGGGGGCATCCGAGGCTGCCCAATCCGGCGGCGCCGTGCCGCGCCCAGCCCGAGGCGCGCTCCCCGAGGGCGACACAGCGCTCCTGGGAACGTCGAAAAACTACAAGTCCCGATGGGCATTGCGGGGAGGCGGGTCCCTGGGCGCACCGCCCTTGGCCGCGGAAAGGGCGCTGTGCATTCTGGGGCTTGTAGTCTTTCCGCAGGGAGCGCCGGAGCGTGCAAGCCGGTTGCTAGGTGACGACGTCCAAACTGCGCCCTTGAGCACACTCCCTGTCCCGGCTAGTGGCGGAGGTCCGGGCTGAGCAGGCGTGAAGTGGAGGACCCGCCTGGATTTGTGATACCTGCCGCACCCGCTGGCCCTGCCATCTGCTGTGGCTGCGGGTGGAAGTGGGACGGGAGGTTGGGCGGCCGGAGCGCCCGCCAAGCCGGCCCGCAGGTAGGAGGTGGGAAGGAAGCAGATAGGGAGCCGGTAGGGAGGAGGGCGAGGCGCGTCCCCTCACCACCAGCGCCTCTCTCCAGCAGCTTCCCATGGTCTGCAGGCGGTGCTCATCCTCCTTGCTTCTCCTCTTGCTTTCGCTGACCACCTTTCTGGGCTTCTTCCCAGCTTCTTGATTAAAGTTAACTGTGCTTTTGTTTTCTTTTTAATCGCCACAATAAACGGTGCTTTTTATAAAGATTTTCTACCATATTCACTACTTCCCCCAACCGTGCCCTAATTTGGATCCATAAAGACAATCACCAAAATCTAAGAACCTATTATGTATCAAGCAGAGAGCTAAAAACAAATGTGTTGAATACAAAAAACTTAAATTCCCATTGACAGCTGGAGAAACTGAGGGAGAAGATGCTGCTAGGCTCTTGGCTGTAGGAGAGGGTCCAGATCAAGGACAGCAGTCCCCCAGCAGCTCTGCACTTTCCCCTGACCCCACCCAGCACCTCTCTCTGGGTGTTCTGAAATGTGCAGATTTGGGGTGCAGGAAATGGAAGGAATGTCTCCCTTGGTAGAGAACTTACTCTCTGAGACTCCTGTTATTTATCAGTGGTCCCAGGGCTACGTGCTCAGATGGCTCTGGGTCCCTGAACTCTTTAGTCTGTGAGAGTCAATGAGTCTGGGCACAGGCAGCCTCGGAGATTTCCTTGTGTGCTGGTGGTGGGCCATGTTCATTTTTGAGTGCCTGGTTGATCTTCCCTACTCCCTCCAGCTACTACCGAATCGCTGCTCGCCTAAGGAGCAAACACGCTACCCACCCACCCTGGGTTGCCTCTTACCTTCAGTTCTTCTGCATCTTCTTTCTGGAGCCCACTCTTGTGGGTTCCAGGTCTGATTTTTCACTCTGATCAGATTTTTACCCAACTCCTCCTCCAAAGTTCTTCATCAAAGTCATCGTTGACCCCGATATTGCTAGGTCCAGTGATCAGATCCCCATCTCTTCCTGGAACTGTCAGCAGCAGACAGCCCGGCCGAGTGCTCGCCTCCTGAACATGCCACCTTGCTTGACTGGAACAGATCACACTCCCTGCCTCTCCTCCTGCGGTTGCTCCTTCTCGGTCTTCTTGGCTGGGGTCCCCTCTGTTTCCCAGCCTCCTAACACAAGAGCTCCAGGACTCAGTCCTTGGAAGCTCTTCTCTTCACTCCTTCCCTGGGTGATTTTCCGCAGTCACACAGTCTGATAAAAAACCATTTTCTCAGGGCACCTGGGTGGCTCAGTGGGTTAAAGCCTCTGCCTTCGGCTCGGGTCATGATCTCAGGGTTCTGGGATCGAGCCCCGCATCGGGCTCTCTGCTCAGCGGGGAGCCTGCTTCCTCCTCTCTCTCTGCCTGCCTCTCTGCCTACTTGTGATCTCTGTCTGTCAAATTAATAAATAAATAAATCTTTAAAAAAAAAAAAAAACATTTTCTCCTGACCTTTCCAAAACTTCTATCTCTAGCCTGAACATCACCCTGGGACTGCAGACCCCGTTACCTATTCTTTGCGGGTGGAAGTCTAACAAGTCCCCTTAAACTCAACATGCCCAAATGGACTCTCCATCTTTCCCCTGTAAGACCCGCTCCTCCCCAGCCAGTGCTTCTAGCATGAGAACTTGGGATAGAAACTTGGGTGCCTGTTCTCTATGGTTCTGTCCTTGGCCAACTCGAAGGCTGGGGCTGTTGATGCTGTGCAGAGGCTTCCCCCCTATGCTTCCCAGTTTGAAACTGTGCTTTGGAGGAAGGCTGGCTTCAGGGAAGTGAGTATATCAGTTAAGATTAGGTTCTTAATCTTAAGATTAAGCTAGGGGTGCCTGGGCGGCTCAGTTGGTTAAGCATCGACTCTTGGCTTTGGCTTAGGTCATGATCTTATGGGTTATGGAATAGAGCCCTGCGTCGGGCTCCCGCTCAGTAGGGAGTCTGCTTCTTTCTCCCTCTGCCCCTCCCCTTGCTCATGTTCGCTCTCACTCTCTCTCTCCCTAAAATAAAAAAAATCTTTTAAAACTTTTTAGGGGTACCTGGGCAGCTCAGTAGGTTAAGTGACTGCCTTTGGCTTGGATCATGATCCCAGAGTCCTGGAATCGAGCCCCACATCAGGCTCCCTGCTCTTGGGGAAACTGCTCCCCCCTCTGCCCCTCCCCTGTTCATGTTCTCTGTCTCTCTCTCTCTTAAATAAATAACATCTTTTTAAAATTTTTTAAAGATTAGGGGCGCCTGGGTGGCTCAGTGGGTTAAAGCCTCTGCCTTCGGCTCAGGTCATGATCCCAGGGTCCTGGGATCGAGCCCCGCATCGGGCTCTCTGCTCCGCAGGGAGCCTGCTTCCTCCTCTCTCTCTCTCTCTGCCTGCCTCTCTGCCTACTTGTGATCTCTGTCTGTCAAATAAATAAATTTTAAAAAAATCTTTAAAAATTTTTAAAGATTAGATTCAGCTACATGTAACAAAACCCCCCAAGATCATAGTGGCCCAAATAAGATAATTCATGTTTCCATAAAGGAGGTTAGTGGGGAGGCAATCCTGGAAGATATAGCAGCTACAGAAAGCCACCAGGGACTTGATTCTTCTCTCTTCCTCCTCTGCCGTCTTGAACATGTTTCCTCACAGTCCAGAATGGCTGCCCAAGTTCCTGCCATCACTTCTGAGTCCAGGCAGCAGGATGGGAAAGAGAAAAAGCATGGATGCCTCTGCCTTTTTAGAAAGAATTTCCCGAAATCTCACACCTTCATGGCATACCCAGCTGCCACAGAGGTGGGAGAAAGTCATCTTCCAGCTGGGCAGCAATAAACCCAACTAAAACTTGGTGCTTTGTTACTCAGAAGGAAAGGGGGACTGGAGATTAAAAAGCAACCAGCAGAACCTGCCGTGGGGGTCTGTACTTGGAGCACAAGTCTTCAGAGCATGACTTGGCAAAAATCCTTCAGAGAATTTTACTCAAAATTCTCTGGCTCAAAAGCCAGGGAAAGAATATATATGAATTAATGCACATTTGTTATCTATGGAAATGAAGGCTCTCTAGTGGCTGAGATTGTTGAACCGGTTTGTGTCTGATGGAATTTAAACCTCCTGTAGTCTCATTTCTTTCTATAAAGGATTTGCTAAGAAAAGAGAAGCTTTGGTCCAGCCCACCTTTAAAGTTTCCTTAAATATGAGACAGTCAAGTCTTGATTAGGGGAGTTAAATCTTGAGAATTAAATGCCACTTCCCACACCTCTGGTTTTGCCCCCATTAAAACAAAGCCAAGGAGCTAAAAGCATGTATCAGAATCAGATGACTTTACTACCTGTCTCCCACCCAGACATGTGATCATATTGCCTAAGCTCATAGGCCAACTTCAGTGAGAACGCAAAACTCCAAGGTCTCTTTTCCTGATGTCCACCTTCTTGGTGCAGCGGCTCCTTGCTGGGGTGAGGGTGCAGATCCCCTGGCCCAGGAGCCCTGGGCCTGACAGTGAGCCAGGGACCCCTCTCTCCTCCCCACAACCCCCCACAGACTCCCTTCTGCAGCCACCACCTGGCTCATGCCATCATAGCTTCCAGTTTGTTCTATCCAGGCCTGCTCTGGATTTGGGGGACATCTTAGGTGGTTCCCTTGCTCTTCGTGGACTTGTGTCCTCACCAAAGGGCCCATCGGAGCATGCTTTCTCTGGAATGTTCCAGCTCCAGGACAGGAGGGAGGGCAGGGAAGTCATCCGCCCTGGAGCAGCTCCCCTGCATGCAGACCGCCCACATCAGCTGCCGGAGGGAGGGAGCCCTTTTCTGACTGTTCTTGGTTCCTCCAGGCTGAACTGTGTTCAGAGCAGAGGCAGGATGGTAGGGTCAAGGGCCAGACCCCGTCCAGGGGCAGCGCCCCCAAGTGACAGCCGGGAGAAGGGATAAAAGAAACTGCATCCTTGTTTCTATAAAGACTGACTTTTTACTTGTTGCACTCATTTTCTTGTGAGTTCTGGAATATGTGCATGTTATTTGCCTTTATTACGTTGGCCTGGTGCCTCTTTCACCCAGGAATGGCTCCCCCTGAGATGTTCTCATGAGTCAGGCAGAGAGGCTCAATCCCCAACTCCACAAGGGGTTTGTTCTCATCCACATCTGCTTGCTTAGTAAATCTTGTCATGTCTGTTATCCTCCATTTAAATGAAACAATAAAACTGAACTCTGTTGAACTATAGGATCTGTGGGAGCACAGGTTTAAAAGACACTTATATGATCTTTGGGGAGATCTATCTCTGGGTATCAAAGCCATCTTTCAGATTAAAACTACGAGTACCGGTTAGGGTACTGGACCTTCTGGCACCTTTTTGTGCCCCGTCGTTCACCCCACAGACACGGCTACGGCACTGGCTGGGGACCAGCTCCGGTAAGGGCCAGGACTCAGAGGCGGGAAAGCAGGGTCCTGCTCCAGCTGCTGACAGGGGCGTCACACAAGTTCGGATGAGTTCAGAGAAGGCACAGAGAAGGGACAAGCTGGGGGAGGAGGAAGATGCCACAGCCTCCACAGGGACTGTGTTTGCACCCGGTGTTGTTGGGATGCCTGGGAGCTCACCAGGGAGAGAACAAAGAGTGTTCAAGTTTCGGGAGATACATGTCAGGGGTGTGGGAGCCAGTGAGAAGCCTGGGTGGACAGAGCTGGGGTAAAGCAGGGGAAGCAGGAAGAGGGCTCAGGGTCTGGGATCCTAGGCTAGGAAGGGTCCCCCAGGAACTGAGAACTTGGAGGGATTTGTTCATGATGGCTGTTAGTGGCAGGAGACTCCCCTGACTTAAGACCACTCCTCCCCAAACCTCCCCCCGTTCAGAGGGTAGCACTGCCCCTGTCTGATCTACCAGGGGCCTTGGGTCCTCCTGCCTTTCCCCCACACTGGGCACAGAACCTACTTAATAAAATAAGGTGTTCCTGTGTCCATCAGCTGCATTAGGCGGAGAAAAACCCAATCTTGCTAGGGCAAAGATTGCAAATGGTGGAAATAAATCTCTTTCAGGCCTTCACCAGAGTCAGTGTTTCCTTCATGGCCCCTAAAGCCTGTCACTGCAAGCCAGACCCCAGGAAGTGGTCCCTCAGAGCCAGGACCTGGGCAGACCCCCTCCCTAGAGTCCAGGCCCCACACCAAAAAAAGGAACTGGCTACATGCCCCTCAGTGCCACCTTTGGCTCAGAGATTCCTTCAGGTCGTGCCCAGAACTCGCTCCTTTGGTACTGATCACTCATGTGCACTTTGGGGCAAGACCAGTTGTAGAAATAGGGCTGTGTCACACCAGAGTCCCCCACAGGTCTTGGCCGTTACCTTCAGCAGTTTGCCCTGGTTTCTGTAGGACCATTGGCTGGTCTCAGTGCATTTCCCTGTTTCAAGAGGACTTTCCTAGTCACATACAAGAGAGGGTCCTGCTGGCTTCAGTCCCTGCAAAGCTAGGGCTGGGCCCAGGAGCAGCCCCTGAGGGGACAGCCCCAGGTCAGGCCTGCAGGGCTGGGTGGTGCAGGGGGCCAGGGATGCAGCCAGCAGATGGGAGAGGATGCAGACTGGTCCTGACCTTGACCAGGGCAGTGTCGAAGCCTCTTTCCCTGAGCACTCAGTAAAACCCACTCAGAACCGTGCCAGGTGCAGGGCTCCTACTGGAGCCCCATGTGCTGGGTTCTGATGTCCTTGGCCTGCCACCTGCTGTCACCTTCCTAGAAATTCTCTTGCTTTCTGGTCCCTTGTCTGCCCCTACAGGGAAGGGTGTGGGGCCTTGCCTGTCTGCACATGCCATCCTTCTGTCCAGGTCAGAGATGGATTCCCTGCTGGGGAATCTGAGGCCACTCCAAACTCCTGTCCCTTCCGAGGCCACCTGTTCTCTCCCTCGGTGACAAAAGGCACTTGAGAGCCCCGTCTACCAGGAACCAACCCATCCTTCCTTTCTGGAACATCTTCTCTCTTGATTCCCCTCTTCTCTTTCTGGAGTGCCTGTTAATTGGCACTTGGACTTTTTAGAGAGGTTCTCTGGTTTTCTGTGTGCTTTTCTCCTACTTTCTGTATCTTCATCTTTTTTTTTTTTAAGATTTTGTTTATTCAGGGGCACCTGGGTGGCTCAGTGGGTTAAGCCTCTGCCTTCGGCTCAGGTCATGATCTTAGGGTCCTGGGATCGAGCCCCACATTGGGCTCTCTGCTCAGCAGGGGGCCTGCCTCCCCCTCCCCCTCTGCCTGCCTCTCTGCCTACTTGTGATCTCTGTCTGTCGAATAAATAAATAAAATCTTTTTAAAAAAATATTTTGTTTATTCATTAGAGAGATCGAGAGAATGCACAAGTGTGGGGGAAAGGCAGAGGGAAAAGCAGACTCCCTGCAGAGCAGGGAGCCCAACATGGGGCTCAATCCCAGGACCCCAGGATCACGACCAGAACCAAAGGCAGAGGCTTAACCAACTGAGCCCTCCAGGGCCCCTGGACTTCATTTTTTTTTTTGCTCTCTGGGAGATTTTCTCAACTTTACCTTCCGCCCCTTGTATTTACATCTTTAGTTCTGCTGCCATATTTTCATTTGCAAGAACTCCATTTTCCGCCGTGGCTCCTCGTTCCTCAGATCCCATATGGCTTGTCTTTGGGAGGGGGTGTGCTTGAACCTGGGCTTGAACTCTGTTTCTCCTCTTGCTGGCTTGCTTCAGTGTTTCGTGTCAGAGGTTCTCTGAGGCGTCCAGTGGTATTTGGTCCTCACTCTCCTTAAAGCGCTGGGGGACTCAGCCAGTAGCCACATCGGCTGAGATAGGCCGTCTCCCTGGGGACCCTAGTGACAGTTTCTTTTCTGCCCTGTCTCCCCTGGGGGGCCTCGGCTGGGGGCTGCTATCTAGAGCCATCCCAAGTTGTTGGGGGTGAAACAGAGGTGCCTCCATGGTCCCCAGGGCACTAGCAGCCTGGCTTTGCCAACAGCAGGTGCCTGGGGAGGCGGCGGGTGGGGAGGGAGCCCCTGCTGGGCCTGTCCACCCCCATCCAAGGACAATTTGGGGGTTGCCTGTTAGAACTGGTTCCTGGGGTCCCAGGCCCACCCCAAACAGCTTCTCCAAGTCTCCCAGAGAGGGTCTCTGGGCAAACCGGTCTCCTGGAGGTAGTATGTTTCTGGAATGTTCAGTGCCCATACCAGGTCTGGCTACTTACCAACTGTGCATTCTCTCTAGGCACTGGGTCCTTTGTCTTTAAAGTGGGGGTGTTGACTCTGGTGACCCGAGGACTCTTTTTGCTCCAGCCTTTTGGGATTAGGTTACCCACCCCTCTGGGCAAGGCCTGCTGCCTAGACAGTCACTGGACCCCATCTGGGCTGAGAGATGCTCAGAGCTCCCCCTACTCCCAGGGGTCGTCCCTACCTTTGCACAGTTGTGGGCCATGGGGCCACATGGGGTGCCTGGGAGTCTCCAGGGGCTGTGGGTGAGGGCTCCCCAAAGCTAGCCTGGGCCCTGCGAGTAGCAGAGGCCTGCAGGGACGCAGTCCTGGAAGTGGGCCGAGATCACCCAGCTGAGGTCCCTCTCTCCCTATAACACACCTCACTGTGAGAGGCACCAGGCTCCCCAGGGATGGCCGTCTGTGGATAAGGGGTCTGTGGCTGCCTTTGCCACCTGCTGAGGCTGTGGAGCATGTGACCTGGAGTGGTTTGCTTTTAGGGTCCTGCCCTGGGAAGATGGCCTACTATGGAAAATGCATTGAAACTGTCATTGAGCAATTGAACAAATTTCAGCCTGAGAAGGACAGTCCTGAACAGTTCCTGGAGGCGACGTCCACAGCCCTACAGGTAGGGCCAGAAGGCAGCTCGGGGCTTGCTGGGAGGCGTGCCCATGACACCTGTCACGAAGCTAGTTACTTTCTAGCAAAACAACATCAAATTCCTTCCTCACAGCTGCTTCCCTTCCGACCTGGGGAGAGGCCTTGGGCACAGCTCCTGGGTGTGCTCAGTGTCACTGTAGGCCATAATGGTGACCCTTCAGGGGCGGGTCACCATGTGTGACCTCAAGAGGCACTCTTGGCGATCAGAATGTCACCCCAGTCTTGTGAAAAGAAATAAGGCCACCGCGACCCAGGACATGCCTGCGCGGTACCATCCCAAACCAAAAATAGGGAAGAGTCAGCTTGAATGGACCACCACTCTGAGAGAGGCGTCCTTCCTGGGGCAGCTCTGCACAGACAGCGAGTGGGCTGACTGGCCTCCCGCAGAGCAGCGAGGCCCAAAGGAGCCCCCCCACCCCGCTCCTTCCTCTTGTGACCCACACCTAGAAGAAACAAGGGACCTTCCCCTTGGCAACTCAGCTCTGTCCCCATGCCCCAGGATGGTCCCTGTCCTTTTCTGCCCCAACTGCAGCCCACCCCTATTTCCATCATGTACAGAGACCACTCAGCGGGATCCCAGGATGGGAGCGGTGTGGCTCTAGCCCCTCCTGCCCCCTCAGCAGCCCTTGGAGTCCTCGCTGGGATCAAGGTCTCTGGCCTTGTGTCTGCCGGCCATCTGTCGAGGGCAGAGCCCAGGGAGCAGGAGTGTGCATTGCGGGGGGACCTGCCTTCAGGACTTTGGGAACATGGGTCCCATTGGAAAATCTGTGGGATAGCCCACCACCCACCACCCGCCATCACCATCCAGCATCGAGAACAACTGCACCTGCAGCGGCTTGAAGGTGGGCTGGGCTATGGTGTGAACGCCACAAACTTCTGCGAGTTTGCCTCTGATTGCTTTACCAGGGCCCTTGGGAGCTATTCAGTGCCCACCCCCTGGGGGACAGCTGTGACAAGGCCCCGCCTCCACCACCCCCCACCTGCTCAGTTGCAGCCTTTGCCGGGCCCCAGGCCACAGGCGGACTCCCTTTCCCTTGGGGTGTGTTGGGGGATTCTCCTCCTTCATGGGCTGCCTGTGGTATGGCAGCCTGAAAACGCAGAGGCAGGATGGGGTGGGTGGGCACTGACAGCTGAAGGGTCTGGAGCCCTGGGCGGTATGCACACAAAAAGGCTGGAGGGGTTCCGGCAACCAGAGCCTCTCCCACAGGAAAAAGCTTGGGACTCGGCTGACCCAGGGCCTGTTCCCAGTGTCACTCAGGAGAGGACCAGGCAGGACTTGGGGAACACTCCTCCCCCCAGGCCCCTGCACCCCTCTTTTGAGGTCTTGCCCTCAGAGCCTAGGTGTGGTGGGGAGGTGGCCAGGCCACAATGCTCCGGCCCCAGGAGTAACTGGCCTCCCCAGCGCCTGCTTGCAGCCTGGCCCCTTAGGCTGCTCCAGGGCACGGCTGAGCCTCTGACTGCCACGGGTCTTTCCCAGCAGCCATGACTGCTGTTAGTCTTCTTGTCCTAAAAGGAAGACCTCCCTTGAGGGTCTCACCTTCCACTTCTGAGAAGGCTCCTTGGTGTCCCTGCTGTGTCTGAAGCTCCCCTGCCTGCACCCCTCCAAAACTTTCCCCCACTGCTCAGCACAAACAGTGGAGTTACTGTCTTTATTTCTAAATAACAACCGTTACAGAAAGTTGGGTTTGTTACAACAAATAGTGTGGGGCGTTTTTCCCCACAACCAACAGATTATTATGGGCAAGCTCCGCGTGATGCCCCCCACCCTGCTCTGTGTGCATTTCTGTGGGGAAGGGAGATCAGCACAGCGTCCGCGCCCCGGAGAGCCGCCCGGGATCTCTGCGATGGGCACCGATGCTCACACTAGGCAGAGAGGCAACTGGGCCCCCAGATCCTTTCAAATGTCCACCTCGAGTCCAGGCAGCTGGGACAACACACTCTTGTCTCCAGCTGTCAGAAAATTGGTGCGATCTGCTGCTTTTGTTGGACCAAAGCTCAAGACTGCCACCTGACAGAGAATGACCTGGCATGTAAACGGGCCAGCAGTCCGGGGAAAGGGCAGGTTTCTTGGTTCAAAAAAGATAAGTTGCAGTCCTAACCACTGGTTACCTGTGAATGTGACCTCACTGAGAAACACCATCTTTACAGATATCATTAAGAATCTCAAGATAAGATCATCCTTGATTCAGGGTGAGCCCCAAATCCAGCGACTAGCATCCTTGTAAGAAGAGGGAAATCTAGGGGCGCCTGTGTGGCTCAGTGGGTTAAAGCCTCTGCCTTTGGCTCAGGTCATGATCCCAGGGTCCTGGGATCAAGCCCCGCATCCGCATCCGGCTCTCCCCTCAGCAGGGAGGCTGCTTCCTCCTCTCTCTCCTGCCTCTCTGCCAACTTGTGATCTCTGTCTGTCAAATAAATAAATAAAAATCTAAAAAAAAAAAAAAAAGAAGAAGAGGGAAATCTGGGCACAGACGCAGAGACACAAGGAAGAAGTCCATGTAACCTCAGAGGCAGAGTTTAGTGATACATCTATGAGCTATGGATACTGGGACGGTTGAAACCACCCACAGCAGGGGAGAAACACGGCATGGACTCTCCCTCTGGTCCCCAAGAAGGGACCGACCTCCCAACATCTCACTTTTGGAATTCTGTCATTCCTATTGTTTTCAGCTGCAAAGTGGGTGGCAATTTGTTAAGCAGCCCCAGGACATTTGCACAGACAGGGAGCCTGCTGAGGGATGCCAAGGACATAGGGGCCAGGTTGGCACACTCAGGGTGGCTGCCGGAATGCTGGGCTCTGGGGACCAGGTGGAGAGGAGCGCACCTGAGGTGGTCAGATGGAGCCTGGCTGGAAGGGTAGGGAAAGGTCCAGGGACTTGTGGGCTGGGGGAAGGGTGCACTGACTTCCTCTCTGCAGATCGATCTATAGATCACACAGGGATCCGTCACCGCTTCACACATGTGGTGCTGAGACATGGGGCTGAGCCTGTCCAGGCACCAGTCTCCAGAGTGGCCTGAGAGCGATATGGAGGAACCAGCTGGAGCTGGAGAAGGGAAGCAGGGACTGGTGGGGACAAGGGTGATGGTGCCAGCAACCAGGCATGCTGCCAGCAGGTGTCCTGCGCTGGCCAGAAAGCCTGGTTCTCCTGTGCTCCCTGGACAGGCCCTCAGGGTGGGACGGGAATGAGGAAGAGCTCCTCCCTCCACCCTCTGCCCGCCCTGTGCTCCCAGCTCTGACCCCCCCAATGTTAATGTCACTTGGGAACGGGCATCATTAGAGCACCACGATGGTGGGTGGACTTGAAAGTTTCCTGTAGGGGGATGGATGCTGGGGGGCGGTACTCTCTAGGTCTTGCCTTGAGCTATTCCATCCCCTCCTGCACACTCCCAGAACCCCACATGGCCAGCTGGCATGACGGCTGGGCCACCAGCCTGGACAGGTGGGCATAGGAAACTCCAGAGAGTCAACCTGGGCCTTCGGGACACAGGTGGGGGCATGCTGGGCAGAGCAGACAGCATGGGGCCTCCACAGAGCCCATGAGGTCTCAGCAGCCTCCAACAAGGGTCTGGCTTTGAGAGTGAGCACCTGAGGGGTGGGAGGTTGCAGAGAATGGGGATCCGCTGGGCAGAGGGGTCTGCATGAGCCAGGGACAGCGGAATCCTGACCTGTGGCAGGTGCTATGTGGGTGCGGTGGCCCAGTGGGGCCTGAGTGCATAGAAGCTTGGACCCCGGGGCCATCGTGGCAGCCGGTGGGCAAGGACAGACAGGCAGGTGAGTCCTGAGCAGGAGAAGGGAAAGGTCAACACAGGGCTGGCAATAGAGGCACTGGACAGCTGTTCAGTCTGACAGTGCAGGGGTGAGGTGGGGCAGGGAGAGGCCCAGCTGAGCACCCAGCCCAGCACCCCCAGCCAGGGAGAGAGGTGCTGGGGAGGGTAGCAAGGGGAAGGGGAGGAAGCTCATGCAGGAAGGTAGGGGGGAAGGCAGGGGCCAGGGGCCTGAAATCACCAGCCGTGTCCTTGCCGGGGAGGCAGCAGGTGCCAGAGGCCACGTCCCAGAACGCAGTTCTCATTCTTCTGGTCGGTAGCTTCACAGGAGGCCTGGGCTCAGGAAATCATTTTTGTTTGAGTTTCAGTGCCTCCTTTATTGACATCAAATATCCAAAACCCAAAAGGTCCAAAATTGTATCCATTGGTGAGGGAAGGTTCTCCCTCCCCAACTGGCCCTCCTGGGAGACAAGCAGAGACCAGTATCCTGCAGTTCCTTCCAGAGACCGTGAAGGCCTCTCTCGCAGAGACACTACATGTGTCAAAAATTACATCTACATGGTATCTTTTACATATAAAAAACAGTATCACTTTTGTATAAAATTTTCGGACAGTTTTAGCCGTTGGTAGCCCCTGGTCCCACAGTCCTGCACTTGGCCGTTGGCCCTGAAGCTTCCCCGGGAGCTTGTTCCGTGTGTGTGGATGCAAGAACATCCTCCTGCCGGTTGTGACCATCACGCAGCCATCTCCGGCCGATGGGCTTGGAGGTCCTTTCTGGTATTTCAGGGTGAGAAGCACCACGGGGCTGACGGGTGTGCCTGGGCCTCTGCAGCTGGGGTCATGTCCCAGAAGAGGCAGCTTCTCCATGAGAGAGAGTGGGCCCTGGTGAGCTCTCTAGACACAGCCAGCTGACCGTGTCCTCTGCAGGCAGGGAATGTCTGTTCCCCTCCAGCCCGGTTTACACACTGCGCTGGCAGCTGGTTTCATTGTTGCCAAATAGGTGGGAAAGGGGCTCAGGGTAGTTCTAATCAACATCTCTCTTATTTCAGTTTTGAAACAGTATGTGTTTCTGTGTCTGAACTATCTGCTTGAACATGTATCTTTTGGGAAACAGTGTTGGACTATGAGACAATCCTGGAAAGCAATGGCTTGAAGAAATTAGAGGTATCTTTGCTCACGTAGGAAGCAGTCTGCAGACAGGCAGTCTAGGGTGGGCTCAGCGGCTCCCTGGTGCCATTAGGAATGCGTTCTCCTTCCTCTCTGCTTGGCGCTCCTTAGAATGTACCTCTATCTTGCAGTCACAAAACACCTGCCCTGCCTCCAGCATTGCATCCATATCCCAGGTAAGAAGAGGAGAGAGGCAAACAGCACAAGGCAGGTGCCAGGTGAATCTGCCTAAGTTTCTAAGAGCCTTCTTGGAGGCTACACCGGGCAATCTGCCATTAAATCTCATTGATTAAAGCCCTTTATTACATGGCTCCATCAGCAGGGGGCTGGAAAAAATTTGGGCTGAGCACACCATCCGCAATGAGATAGCATTCTTCTACTGGACAGCAGAAAGGGAGAAGGGGTTGTGCCGACATCGGGCAGCCCCAACGTTCTCGCTCTGCTCTTCTCCCTGGCTTCGGTCTTGGCATCACTGATGACCAGGGCTCCTATGTATTCTGCCACATGCTGAAATCTGTACCCAGGCCCTTTTCCTGCCCTGGACCCTGGTCTCGACCTGCCCTAACTTTGTGGTGCCGGCAGGCAAGCCGGTCTGGGAACTCCTGCAGGAGGCAGCTGGTGATGGTGGAACATGGGCAGGCTTGCAGGCCTCTGGGTCCTCTGCCCCCCAGGCCTGGTCCCCTCCCAGGACTGTCCATGAAACTCTTATCCAAGGGCTTGCTGACCTCCCTGGGGGCCAACTGGGGGCCGTGGACTTGGAAGTCCTGAACTGGACCGAGGCCTAAAATGGTATCACAACACTGTGTCTCCTGGATGGCTACCACCCTCTAGATTCTGTGACCAAGGCTAGCTTGGGGTTAAGGGTAAGCTCTGGTACTGGGGCCCTCTCTGCAACTCAGCCTGGCCCTACCTCCTTTCAGGAAAAGCCCGGTCGGCTCAGCCAACCCAGTCCCAGCAACCCTCCGCCGGCCCAGCCAGAAGGACCTGGTCTGGAGCTCAGCGGCCTCTTACCCATGTCACCCCACCAGGCCTCAGTCTCCCCTCTGTGACCAGCTGGGTTCCCTGGGGGCAAGGACCTGGCCCTGGGCCCAGCCTAGCCCATGGGCCAGGGTGTCATTTACTGCTTGGCTCTGCATCTTCCAGGACCCCTGGGCCCTGTGCAGCCCTGCCTGACCTCCTTGCCTGGGGCCTAATGGCATGAGGACTTCCAGGCGCAGGCTCAAGGCTCTGACCTTATTAAAAATACAGACTCCCGCTTCCCAAACACAGATGTAATGAATGAGAAGCAGAGTCACTGTTGTCTGAGCCTCAGAGGCAGGCGTCCTGCAGAGTCATCAGCCTCGCTCCAGCCCAGCTGACTCACTGCTCTCTTGCCTGCCAGCGGGGCCGCCCCCGGCTTCCTCGGGCTTTCTCCGACAATGAATGCCCAGTGTGGGCACAGCCCAGGGGTCAGGGGACCGTGCAGGGAAACTGACGCAGAAGCCTGGCTGGCTGGAGACCCCGCTCTGCACCCAGCCTCTGCTCAGCGAGGTCTCTGGGTCCCTACCATGGCCCACAGAGACAGGACATTGTGTTCCTGCTCTCATGAGCACCGGGTGACATTTTCGCAGGGACAGGCGATCAACTGCCAGTATGCGCAGGGGCAAGGGGGCTGGCCGACATCTGACTGTGGTGGGGTCTGGGACACCTCCCAGGTCAGGTAGTACCTGAGCACTCCTGCTGGGAGTGAAGGAGCAAGTGCTCAAGGAGGAGCATTGCAGGCAGAGGGAACAGCCAGTGCGGAGGCCCCGAGGGGACATCCTACATGCCAGAGAAGCAGAGGGAGGCCTGGCTGGAGTGGGGCCAGGGTTGGGTACGGACTCAGAGGAAGCCTCACTGGCTACGATAAGGACTCCTTCTGGAAGGTTCTAAAGAGGGACAGACATGATGTCACTTCCATTTTAAAAGAATTGCTTGGTGGCCATGTTGGAAATAGAGGACAAGCAAGAGGAGAAGCCAGAAAGCAGCTTGGCTCCCTTAGCCGCCCCTGAGGCATTGGGTGGGAGCAGAGGGAGCCATCGGGGGTTTCTTCTTAACAGCTGAGAGTGTTTGGTTGGGAAGGCTGGGAAGGGGCAGGTTTGGGCAAAGCCCAGGAGACCAGCCTATTGCATGGCCACAGACAGACAAGTGAGGGGAGGACCAGGAGCAGACAGAGCTTTCTGGAGTCCAGGGAGGGTTGGCTGGGTGAGGGGCCCCAAGGGCTGCATGCAGACAGTGAAGAAACTGGGTGGGAGGGATGGGCCCTGAGACAAGGAGCCTGCAACGGAGCCCGTGAGCCAGGCTGCTGGCAGGAAATATGAGTGTGAGAACATTGCTTCCAGGGACCTGTCCAGGCACTGAGAGGGGCCATGGATTTAGTACGGTGGTTCTCAAGCTCAGAGCTCCAGTCTGGAGCGGCCTGGGGCTGCGTCACCTCCAATGGGGCAGGAAGAGACACGTCGTCTCCCTTGCTGTGCTGTCCCTCCTGTAAGGGCAGGACCAAACTTGGGTGCAGAGCCCCCTGAAGAACAGGTCCCTGGGCTTCCAGCCCCCGTGGTACCAGTGGGAATGACACTGTTGCCAAAACAACAACCAGATGTCCCGCGCACACCTGTGGGGACACAGACTCTCCAAGGTCCTGTGGCTTGTCCAGGAGCCCTCAGGCCGTCTCATTTCTGTTTTCTTAGCATGAAAACAGGAAGAACCCATGAAGGAAAAGACAGATTTGACCCTCCCCCCCCAAAAAATGAGAGAAACCTCTGTGTGCCAAAAAATATTTTATATAAAGTTAAAGGACAAATTACAAACTCAGAAAAATAACTATCATAATAGCGCGCACATTTTTTGCCTCACTATATAAGGAGCTCATGGGGCACCTGGGTGGCTCAGTTGTTAAGTGTCTGCCTTCGGCTCAGGTCATGATCCCAGGGTCCTGGGATCAAGCCCCGCATTGGGCTGCCTGTTCAACAGGAAGCCTGTTTCTCCCTCTCCCACTCCCCTTGCTAGTGTTCCCTCTCTCGCTGAGTCTCTCTCTGTCAAATAAAATCTTTAAAAAAAGAAAAGAAAAGAAAAGAAAGAGCTTATAAAAATGATTAAGAAAAATATTGTCCCAATAAAAAGTTAGCCAAGAATGTAAATTGGTAATTCACAGAAGTACAAATAAATGTCCGATAAACAGGAAAATTTCACTGACAAGAAAAAAATTCAAACTAAAACAACGAGATACCAAAATGTATCTAATAGATTGGCCCCCCAAAAAAACTTTCTTTTTTTTAATTTTATTTATTTATCAGATAGAGATCACAAGTAGGCAGAGAAGCAGGCAGAGAGAGGGAAGCAGGCTCCCTGCTGAGCAGAGAGCCCAATACAGGGCTTGATCCCAGGACCCTGGGATCATGACGAGCTGAAGGTAGAGGCTTTAAACTACTGAGCCACCCAGGTACCCTGCAGGTGAGTTTGTTTTGATGTGCTTTGCACCTGTAGGGGGCTGGTCTGAACTTGGACTTCATCCTGCAGGACCGGTCTTGGGGCCGCATTCTCAGTTCTGCAGGGCATCATGGCATGGCAGCCTTGCCATCCCCACCCCACAGGAGACAGCGACTCCCGCCACTGACATGTAGGCTCCTACCCTTTCCCCTTGCCCTGCACTTCTTTCCTATACGGCCAGATACCTTTAGGCATCCCAAGCAGCGTAGTGCTCACAAAATCTTCACATTACAATTGACATCACATTACAATTGACATGGCAGGTTTTTCCGTTTTTTGTTTTTAAAGATTTTATTTATTCATTTGACAGACAGAGATCACAAGTAGGTAGAGGCAGGCAGAGAGAGAGGGAGGAGCAGGCTCCCTGGTGAGCAGAGAGCCTGATGTGGGGCTTGATCCCGGGACCCTGGGACCATGACCTGAGCCAAAGGCAGAGGCTTTAACCCACTGAGCCACCCAGGCGCCCTACATGGCAGGTTTAATACAACATGTATGAACTAGTCTAAACTTCACAGCACAGGACGATACTGGATTTTTTTTTTCCTCTAAAGTGGAAAAGCTTGGACGTACGTTCAAGGATGATACAGGATTATTTTTCTTTCTTACAAAGTGGAAAAGCTGAACATACGTTCCAGCACCGACGGAAAACATTTTGTCTTTCCATGTAAACCGTGCGAGGCCGACTTCCCAGCAGGCTCAGTTAGGGCACGGGAGAGCCGGGTGACAGAGGCCAGCCGGACACAGGCAGAAAGCACCAACGTTCCAAATTGAGAACAAAGCAGATGATGGGGGGACAACGCTTGAAAAAGTTTTCTTCTCAAATGCCCTGAACTTTTCTTGTGTGTGGGCATCTCCTGCATTTTGGATAGTTACCTTCCATTGCCAGAAATGTGATTGCTGGGCTGAAGGGCATGGTGGTGGGGTAGTGGGTATAAGGTGCCTGAAACGTGTTCCCAGACTTCTTGCAGGAAAGGCTCTTCAGCACCTGCTCCCCTCCCCCATGCCAGGCCTTCGTGCGGCCATGCGGGCAGTCCTGGACGTCCTTTTTCATTCTTCTTATTTTCAAAAGCTCAATTCCTTTTTTGAATAAGCGCATGCAAACACAGGTTACCAACTGGGAGATGTTGTAGTCTCCCCAGCCTGACCCCCCACCAGGTACAGTCTGTCCCCTCTGCCCCCGTTACTGGTAATTCCCATCTGGTCTGCATACCCAACAAGTTCCCCAGAGGCTGCCTTACCATTTTCTTATTTCTCTGGGGGTTACTTTTTTAACCTTTACAAGAGCTTCTTCGTCTTTCTTATTGTGGTGAGACACACGTGAAGCAGACTTCACCATCTTAACCATGTTAAACACAAGGGTCAGCGGCACTAAAGTATCTTCACCTTTTGCAGCCGTCCCCACCCATCCCCAGCGGAAACCATCCTCATGAAGCCCCAGCTGCCCATCCCCACCCCCAGCCCCCAGCATCCTGCTTTTCTGTCTTGGGAGTCTGACTTCTCCAGGGACCTCCCATTCGTGAAATCACACATTTGTCCTTTGGGGGCATTCGTTTTAATGCATCATTTCCATGTTTATTTCTTTGCCCCCATCCTGAGGTGGGCGGACCCTCTGGGTGGGAGGCTCTGCCCACAGCTATGGGGGCGGTACCCTGGCTGAGCTCTTCCCCTGTACAGAGGGGCTCCTGACCCTGGCCTGTGGCCCCCTCCAGCTATTTCTCTCCTAGACTCTGAGCCCCCAGAAGCAGGCATTCATTTTGGAGCTGCTGTCTGGGTGCCTCGAGTACCGGAAGCTGCTGGCTGTGGTGGTGGACGCCTTCTACGTGCGGGCCGGATGGTTGTGCCCACAGGCTGACTACAGCCTCTTCCAGGGTAGGTGTCCCTGCGGGCCAGGCCTGCAGCCCTTGTGACAAGGGCCCCAGACTCGAAGCAGCAGTGATGACCTGGGGAAGTTGGAGTGCACGGACCCTCCTCAGGTTCCTGCTGTTTCCACGGCACTCCTGCTTTCTGGGGTCTCCCATGGGCCCTCAACTCACGGGGTCCTCGGGGATGCCCGTGAGTGCACAGGCCAGGGTCCACCTGACAGAAACGGACACAGACGCCAGGTTTATTGAAGAGCACAGGGCTCCTGTCCCGGGGGACAGGGCATGGGGACTGAGGGGTGCTGGGGGGCTGAGCTTGGTGGCCGGAGGTCAGGTCCAGAGCTGGCTCCTGGGCCCCACCCATACCCCCGACACTCCGCTAGAATCCACTGCGCATTGCTGGCCCACCTAGCCGTTGGTGTAACCAACAGTCCCGAGGATGGCCCTCACCTGGCCCAGGGAGTTCAAGTTCCAGTTGGTTCGAGGCTACTTGGTCTCTCAGAATTAACAAACAAAAATCCAGAATGATTTTACTTCTACCCGGGGGCCTTCAGGCATTTCTGAGAACTCATCAGAGGAGTTAATGTGTGTGGAAGTGGGGCGGACGCTGTGGCACGCTCACCAGTGTGACACGACCTCATTTTTGCAATCCTGTCATCCCGTCATTTTCCCGGGCTGCCAGGTGGAGCGGCCGCTCTGACAGTGGTGGGGCCTGGGGCCTTTGGTGCACCTGTCAGGCCCTGGCCTCTGGCTGACTCCCCCAAGATCCAGTGCTAGGGGGCATGGGGGGAGGACCCCCCAGGGTCGGCCCCATGTTCACCAGCCCTGTCTCCTTAGTGATCTGCTACCTGGCCATGTTCCAGCTGCAGGAGCTTGGCTTTCAGCTCTTCTGTGACATCGTGAGGGCCCAGCCTGTGGACAAAATGCACAAGGTGCGGCCCCTGCACCCACTTTATGTCTCCGCCTTGTTCTTTTAAGATTTTGTTTATTTGACTGAGAGAGAGAGAGCGTGTGCACACAAGCAGGGGGAGAAGCAGGCAGAGGGAGAAGCAGACTCCCCGCTGAGCAGGGAGCCTGATGCGGGTCTCGATCCTGGGACCCTGAGATCATAACCTGAGCCAAAGGCCAATGCTGACACACAACTCTTGTGCTGCCTGGCCCGCCCCCAGTAAATGACCTGTCCCCAAGGCCCACCGCTCACAGTGCAGTGAGCAGTGACCAGACAGAGACGTCCTGTTTCCTTGTCCATGAAGCTCTCCCTGGGGACTGCAGCATGTGGCCTCCCCTTCCAGCTGGTTTTGCGGAGCCTGGCTTGAGTGGTCTGGAGTGGTCCCCTGACTAGACAAGGCCCTCCAAGCTGGAGTGCAGCTTCAGCTTGGAGGACCCCCTGACAGAGAAGCCCCCCAGCAGGGCATGGCAATCCCTTCACCAAGGGCTAGGGCCTGAGCTTCATCTCAGCAGGGCAGATGGCTCCTCCTGGGGCCACGGCCTCCCCAAGCAACAGCCAGCCGGCTCTGCAAAAGCCTCCAGCTCCCCAAGATAGCCAACCTCCCCTGAGAAGCTAAACTGTGCTGTGTCTTCTAGAACCAGAACTGTTACACTTCAGGGCCATGACTGGAATGCAGCCGTTAGGAGCCCCCAGCCGCTGGAAATTCCTGCTGCGGTGGGGTCCGAGCCATCCCAGGGCACACATCCTCAATCCCTTGAGGGCCGGGGTGGGCAGCTCACTCCTGGGGCTCACCACCATCACTGCCCTGGGCGAGCAGAGGCAGACTGCAGAAAACAGGGCAACTCCGTTCTTGAATTCTGGAGCCCATGGAGTGGGGGTGAGGGAGGCAGACCACTGTTCATCTGTCCCCACCAAGAACTCTCCAGAAGTGGGGGGTGCGGGGCGCCTGGGTGGCTCAGTGGGTTAAAGCCTCTGCCTTCAGCTAAGGTCATGATCCCAGGGTCCTGGGATCAAGCCCCACGTGGAGCTCTCTGCTCATCGGGGATCCTGCTTCCCCTCCTCTCTGCCTGCCTCTCTGCCTACTTGTGATCTCTCTCTCTCTGTCAAATAAATAAAATCTTAAAAAAAACAAAAAAAAAGTGGAGGGTGGGCCGTGCAGGTCCTGGGCAGCTGGCTCAAGCACAGGGTCCCCACCAGCGGGGGTGGGCCCTGCTTGGCTGGGGCCAAGGACTGGGGTGGGCTGCACCAAATGCCCAGATACCGTGTGCAGAAGCCCATACGGTGAGGGGCAGCTCCCCAGAGCGGAGGAGGGCAGGGGTCAGACATCTGTCTCTGTTATGGGGAGAGAGCGTCTGTCCTGAGGGGCTTCCTGCCTAGGTCTCCTCTCATGGTATGTTAGCCACACCCACCCTCTGGATGCTGGCTTTCTGTGGGAGGGGACATGGGGGGTTGGGGCCCAGGTTGGGGGGGTTGGGGACCCAGGACCACCCCAGTGGTTCCTGTTTCTCCCTCAGTTCCTCGGGTTCTTCTTCAACCCCTTAAACCTGTGCTCATGGATCAAGGATGAGTGGAGCCTCATCTATGAGACCGCCCATGTGAGAGAGAACTGGATTGACCCCCTGATGAGGTGGGCCACGCTGGGGGCCTCCCTGCAGCCCACCCCACAAAGCCACCCTCACTGCCTGTCCCCATGTACCCTGACAGGCTTGGGCAGATGCTGGTTTCATAGGTGCAGGCCAGGACCCTCAGAAGCACCAGCATGGGGAGCAGAGTAAAGCTGCCCCTCATGGCTTCCCTTCTGATAGGGCCTGGGGGGGGGGGTCCACCTTGTCTTCCTGGGGCCGGAGAGACTGTTTGGGACAAGCAGACCACCTTAGGTATAAGCCAGGGGAGGCAGAAGTCCTGTGGGAAGGAAACTGGCCCTGGGGCCTGGATCTACCCTGTCCCGGAAGAAAGACCTCAGAGTCCTCAGTCCCAGCCAGGCTGGATTCACCGTCCGTCCACAGGGCTGCCAGCAGGCGCCTGGACTGCAGGGCCTGAGAGCTACCTCTGGGTCAGCCTGCTTCCAGGGTACCCCGCCCCCTGCCCCCAGCCCCATGCAGCCCTACCGTTCCTAGACCCGGGGAGACCCCACTCCCTGTTGGTCCTCGGACAGGCCCTTCCTTCCTCTGGGGGCCGCAGTCCTCAAGCGGGGGCAGGAGCTATCCAAGGCATGATGCCTGCCCTCAAGGGAGCTCCACAGGCCAGGCTGGTGGTGTAGGCAATGCCCTGCCCAAACCTTGCTCCGGGACATCCCCGCCCCGACCTTCTCTAGCTGTCACCAACAGCACAGCTCCAAGAACTTTCCAGCACTCTCCA
This sequence comes from Martes martes, assembly GCF_963455335.1. Lineage (NCBI taxonomy): Eukaryota > Metazoa > Chordata > Mammalia > Carnivora > Mustelidae > Martes > Martes martes. The sequence continues at coordinate 140,324,408 of NC_137889.1, forward strand.
GGTTGCCCTGGCCTCTGTCCCCTGGGCCATGTGGTGGCCCAGATTAGCTCCATATCCCTACTGCTGCTCCTCTTCAGATCGCTGGACCCCCGCAGTGAGGTTCACTCTGGCCCCATCCCTCCAGCTCCCCATTCACTCGCTCACCAGCGTGGCTTGGGAACACAGGGCTGCGGACCCTGCTTCTCCACCTGCTGTGTGACTCTGGGAGGGGCTGGTACAGTGCCAGCGTTGGAGCCATTATCACCCCACCCCAAGGTAGACCCCGGGCGCTTGGGGGCATCCTTTGGATCCCAAGGACCACGCCCTCGTTGACCTGCTTTGCAAGTGACCGTAAGCGGCTGCTCCCACCTTTGCCTTTAAGATGGCAGCCGGAGGTCCAGGAGCTGATCCACCAGCTGGAGGAAGTGATGGCCAATCATCTCCCTCTTTCAAAGACCAAGGCCAAGGTCACAGAGCCCAAGGAGTTCAACCTGACTGTCCCCCGGCCCCGCGCCATTCCGGTCCCCGAGCCAGTCCCTGTCGTGGCCAAGTCAAAACCAGTAAGTGCAGGCGTTTGCCGTGGGCACAGGCTGTGAGCCAGGGGCCGGCTGACTCTCCCCAGGGCTGAGGATACTCTGGTCCAGACTAAGAGTGATTGATGACCCCTCCTGCCAACCCAGAGCCTGCCCAGTAGATTCCTGGGCTCCACATACTGAGGTCTGGTCAGGGACATGAAATGAGGCTGGGGGACCATGGGGCTCAGGCTCTTCTGGACTGGGGACTTGCAGCCTGTTGCAGGATACCTCTCCCTCCCCGTTACATCTCACACAGTGCAGCATGAATCCCCAGATTCTCTTCTGTGCTCTCCAGGCCGCAGGCCAGCAATAACATCTATCTGTGTGACCCCAGTCAGATGGGCCTGTCCCCGCCCCAGCGCCTTTGCACATCTGTCCCCTCTGCCTAGCCCCTCATCCCCTCCCTCCTCTTCTCCCTCTCCCTATCTTGCTGACCTGTCCTGCCAGTCGGGATGCTTTGTATTGCAAATAACAGGAAAAAGCTCTATCTGGGTTAGACTGCAGAGAATTGGCTGCCTCTGGTTGGATCAGCGTTCTAGCTTTGCTTCTGCGGGTCCCCTTTATCTTTGGGCAAACGTCCATCATTGTAGTGAACCATCCAGGCCATGAGAGGACATGTAGGGCCAAGAACTCCACGACCCGCTCAGGTGGCATGCCTCCCCTTGAGCCGATCCCCTGATCAGGGTGCGGTGATCCCTGCCCCAAGCACCTGTGGTGACTCGGCTTCCTGGAACCAATCTGGTTTCCTCACAGAGTTGAGGACTGTGTGGAGGGTAAGGGGGTGGTGCTGGGGGGCCCCAGGGTCCCAGCCCACTTCCACCACCCTTAGGTCACTGCAGCTTGTCTGTGCAGAGAAACTTTCTGTAAACCCCTCACCTGGGTCAAGTCCCTCGAGTAGTTGGATGCTCCTTAGACACACAGGGCAGAGGGCCAAGAGTGATGGTCTGGAGCTCAGGGCTTTCTGGGCTGTCCCTGCCCCACCCCCCATGGACACTGCCCCCTGCAGGCTGGTGAGGTTCCCTGTGACCAGACCCAACGGAGACTTCTCAGGTCCCTTCCCCTCCCCTTCCCTGGGCTCCAGGACACTCATTTTTCTGGGCTCTGTGACACTCTCCTGGCCTCAACTGCCCCTCCCGGCCTCCTCCCTTGTCCCCTGGCCACCCAGTCACCTGCCTGCTCCTCCATTGTCTCCTGGGCCTGGGCGCTACGCTCGGCCACCTTCCTTCTTGCTGTGGGCCTGACGTCCTTCCCTTCTCTCCCTCCCCTCATCAGCACCCAGGGAATCCCAGTCAGAGCTCAGCAGCTTCCCTTCTAGCCCTGCCCCTCCCGCACCCGTAGCCAGCTGGCCATGGCCGGGCACCTCTACGCTCCCCTCCAGACTGCAGCCGCTGACAGCAGGCTCCTCTCCCACCATCCCACCAGGTCCCCAGGAGCACCTACCAGCCGCCCAAGGAGCAGCAGCTGTTGGAGATGGCCAAGAGGTTTAATCGCTGGAAGGCCGAGGTGAGGAGCCTGCCCTGAGACCTGCCTTCCTAGAACCCTCTGGGGGGGTGGTCTGTGCAGAGTGTTGGGGAAGGGAAGGCGGAGGGAGAGTGCCCTCGTCCCTTCTGACTGGTGGCCACTGGGGCCAGAGCCACATGGGGCTGTTTGCAGGAGCTGCTGCTGCAGGCGAACGTTGAGGAGATGCGGTGTGCAGTGCCCCGGTCCCGGGGGGAGCCTCCGATGCAGGTAACCCCCAGCCCTGCACACCCTAGGTCAGTCTTCACGGTGGCACAAGAACATTGCTCCCCATGCCCTGTCAGCGGCCACACCGTGAACCCCTCCTTTAGCTCCTCCAGCAGCTCACAGAGGGGCAGGCTCCCCACACGGCTGGGAAAGTGCTCCCCAGGGCTGGGACTGGGACAGTGCTCCCGGGGGCTCTGCCCCGCTCCTGGCTGGGACGCTGGGACGGTGCTGCTCCCACCCCTCCCCGATCCCAGAGCCAAGTTGAGTGCAGCCTGAGGGTACAGGTGCAGACACCCCTCCAGACCTCGGTGGGAGCATGTCCTCGGCGCTCTCTGGGTGTCCCCAGATTTCCATACTGAGTACTTACTACCTCTGTAGGAATAACAAAACTCCTGGTATGTTTGTCAATAAGGGAAAAGTAAAGGGAGCAGGACAAGGAAGGCCTGTTCTCGGTGGCTGCCAGGAGCTGGGACCGCCCTGCCCTTCTCACCGTGCCCCCCGACCCTCGCGGCAACTGAGCCACACGGAGGTGCTCTTGTCCCCATAAGCACCTGGGGCAGGCAGGGGAGTGGGGGTGATAGCTGGGTTCCCAGGGGGTGCCCGTTGACCCATGGCTCTGCACACTGGGGCTGTGGGGCCCATCCTAGGTGGCCACAGAGCAGCTACAGCAGGTGGAGAGCAAACTTGGGGGGCTGCCAGGAAAGGTTGTGGAAGCCAGCCCGGGGGAGCAGCTGGGGGAATGGGTCCCGAGCCCTGGGGGGCCAAGCTCCCCTGACTGGGAACCACTGCCCCCAGGCCTGGCAGGCCCACTCCTTCCCTGTCCCCATCTGGGAGGTCCAACACCCTAGAGAGGCTGGAGAGGGCACTGGAGGACAGAGGTGCTGCCCTGGGGGACACACATGTCTGGGTGGGCTGGGAACACATGGTGGGCAGCTGGGCTTGGGACAGAGAGGAGAGTGCTGGCCCTCCCGGGGTGTAGGGCCCATCACCTGCCCAGGGTGCATTTAAGGGCCCATGGCAGGCACAGATACCAGGCGCTGACTTCTCCAGGCCTCTAAGAAGAAACTGCAGCTCCGGCTCATGCCCCAAATCGTGAAGACCTCAAAGCTGACCTTCTACAAGGTGAGGGGTGCTCCTGATTGGTCCAGGTGGGCACGGGCACTGGTCCCCAGTCCCTGGACACCCACCTCCTGGCCTGTTTTGTGCCCAGGGGCTCGGAGGCAAGGGCAAGTATGGAGGGCAAGGGGACACTTGCTGCCCCGAGTCTCTCCTCACCATCCTCTCTCCTGCAGCCCAGTGAGGTCCCGGTCAAGCTGAACACGGCTGCCATCCTCCGAGAAGGGTCTCTGTACCAGCGGCAGGTGGAGAAAGAGCTGCAGAGGTGGGGGCGGCCGCTCCTCACCCCCCTGCGGAGGAGGGGGCAGGGCAGGGCTCTTCTGGGAGAAGACGGGGCCCAGTAGCTGTGGTGCTTTGGTGGGGTCCGCAAGCCGGCCGGTGTTGGGGTCACAGCTGTATCCAAGGAAGAGAATCCGGCTCAGTGAGGGAGATGGATGGGACAGAAGGGGACTTAGCAGAAAGCTATCCCAGCCCAAACCTCTCTCATGAGTCACCTCCTTCTCAGACCCCGTCCTGATGCTCCTCTCCCCCACAGACCACCAGCACAGCAGACCCCCTATACTTACCCCATGGGCTGGGCTGTGGGTGGGAGTTTGGGTGGTCACCCAGACGGATGAGAGGATAGACAAGTGGACAGAGGGATGGCTGACAGACAGATGGGTGGACTGGAGGTGGCCAACAGACAGACAGGTGGACGAGGGGAAGGTCAGCAGTCCGGTGAGTAGACAAACAAGTGGCTGAAGACTGGATGCACAGGACAGGGACAGGTGGACAGCGGGCGGGTCATGATGAGGTTGGTGCTGGGGAAGGTCAGCAGTCCGGTGAGTAGACAAACAAGTGGCTGAAGACTGGATGCACAGGACAGGGACAGGTGGACAGCGGGCGGGTCATGATGAGGTTGGTGCTGGGTGAAGAGCGCTCCACACCTGTGAGGGCCACTGTCCCCAGGGGTGCCTGTGGTGTCCTGGCGGTAGCCAGCATACGCCCTGACCTGGGGGGGGACCCAAGCCCCACCTCTTGCCCCCTTTCCCAAGGGTGGATCAGCTTGTGGATGGGGCCGGGGACTTCTCTGAGTTCCTCGAGTGGCAGAAGAAGATGCAGGCAAAGGACCGGGAGGAGGAGCTGACTGCGGGCGAGTGCCGGCGGCTGCTGGGCAAGCTGAGCCGAGAGGAGGCCATCCTGGCCCGGCAGCACGTCACGCAGGAGAACAAGCAGAAGGCCGACCAGAAGAAGGAGGAGGTGACTTAGCCTTGCAGGGGAGCTGGGGCCGGCCGGCGGGCCTGTCTGACTCCTGGGAGCTGGTGGGCTGTCGAGAGCCGGGGTCCTGGCTTCTCCTGGGGTTGCGCCTACAGGCCCACCCCGGGTCATTTTCTCCCAAGCCCCATCATGTGTGTGGTTTGTCCCTCCCACCAAGACACCACCAGGCTCTCTGAGCGCACTGTCGGGCCAGCTCTTCTGGCCCAGACATCTCCACCCCGACCAGCGGGGTCACTTGGCCCTCACATCCACACTGAAGGAAGACCTGAAGTGCTGGCGGAAACTTCTGGAAAACCAACACGTGGCACTTTGGCATCTGGTGTCTTCTCCCGTAGGAGGGTCTGTGGGCATCCACGTTACCATGTCAGAAGCTGTAGACATATCGATCTGGGGTCATCCTCCTGCTTGGACAGGCCACCTCGGTGGGGGCCCCCACCTGTGTTTCCCTGAAAGCCTGTTCCTTACAGACGGCCTCCGAGTGGCGTGGGCTCCTCAGACATGTGTCCCTGAGGACCTGCCGTCACCTGAACGCCTTTCTGATGAACTTGTCTGTGTCTGTTTCTGTTAGATGTCAGGGTTTATTTCTCCTTCCTTTTTAGTTTCCTTTCTTGCAAATACGAAGTCAAAACGGTATGAACAATAGACTCAGAGAAACGTCCCTTCTTCGGCACCCATTTCCACCTACTTCCTCAGCTCTTATTTCCCTTAATTTCTGGACAATCTCTTGTGATTCCTTCGAAGCGAATGTGTTCACTTGCCCACACACACTTCTTCCCTCCTTCTTCCCTTCCACACTACATCAGTGTGGCCTCCGAGCAAGCTTCTGGGGTCAGAGGAGGGAGACTCTCAAGGTGAACTCGAGGGGATGTCGCTAAGTCAGGAAGTAACGGAACACAGGGCTTTTGCTTTGTGGCCGTGTCCACGTTGTCCGGGCCACGCGGTCTCATCAGAGAGGCCGCATCGCCTGCTGCAGGTGGTGTGCGAGGGTCTGGGCCCCAGGACCAGTACACCGTCAGTACACTGTACTGACGTCAGAGATTTGTCCCAAGCCCGTGGCTGCGACATGACATCTCAATGCAGGGCTGACGTGACTGTCATCTGTGAGGTATGGGGCTGAGCATGTTTTCGTGTATTAACACCCACTCCTGTGACTTCTGTGAACCAACTCTTTGTAGGTTTTGTCCATTTTCTCACAGCTTTACTGAGACGTGATTGACGAGTGAGACTCGTGTGTTTAAGGTGTGTGATGGGACAGGGGTGCCAGGGGGGCTCAGTCAGTGAAGCGTCCGACTCCTGATTTCAGCTCAGGTCACTAACAGCATGGTGAGATCGAGCGCCACGTCGGGCTCTGTGGCTCAGCGTGGCGTCTGCTTCAGATTTTTTCTCCCTCCCTCTCTCAAATAAATAGAATCTTTTTTTTTTAACTGATAATTCTATTTTTAATTTTTTGAGGAAAAATTAAAATACTGTTTTCTGTAATGGCTGCACCAATTTGCACTCCCACCGAAGGGCCCAAGGGTCCCCTTTCCTCTGCATTCTCCCTGATGCTTGCTGTCTTTTGACTGTGTTACGACAGCCATCCTGACCGGTGAGCATGTTCACGTTCTCTGCCCATTTTTTAGTTGGGGTATTTGGCTTTTTTTTGTTGTTGTTATTGAGTTATATGAGTACCTTGTGTACTTTTGGATGTTAACCCTTTATGGGATATATGGTTTGCAAATGCTTTCTCCCACTGCATATGTGGCCTTTTCATTTGGTTGGTTGTGCTGTGCTGAAATCTTTTAGTCTGATGTAGTCCCAACAGTTCATTCTTGTTCTTACTGCCATGTGTTCTCTAGTATTTGCATTTCATTTTTACGTCTGGATCTTGAATCCACTTGAAGATTATTCTGGTACACGGTCTGAGATCTGGACCCACTTTCATGGCCAACCATTTCAGTCTTCCAATCCATGAACACACTACATCTCTCCATTTACTTAAATCTTTTCTTTTGTCTAGTTTTTAAAGAATATTTATTTATTTATTTATTTATTTGAAAGAGAGAGAGATCACAAGCAGGCAGAGAGGCAGGCGGGGGTGGGAAGCAGACTCCCTGCTGAGCAGAGAGCCCGATGCGGGGCTCGATCCCAGGACCCTGAGATCATGACCTGAGCCAAAGGCAGAGGCTTTAACCCATTGAGCCACCCAGGCACCCCTTGTCTAGTTTTTAGTATCCAAGTCCTGTACATAATTCTGTTAGATTTGTGCTTAAGTATTTCTTTTACTTTTTTGAGAAATTTTAAGTGATATTGTACTTTTAATTCTGGTGTCCATGTATTAAAATGTAATTGACTTTCGTGAATTGATCTTGTATCTTGTGACCTTGCTGACCTCCCTTATTACGTTTTTAGATCAAACAATGAATTTTGTTGTAGATTCCTTGGGATTTTCTATGTAGACCATCATGTCATCTGTAAAGAACTGTTCATGTCTTTATTTCTGACCTGCATTTCTATTGTTTGCTCTTCTGGCTTATTGCACTGGCTAGAACTTCCAGGACTGTACCAGCTAAGAATGAGAGCATACATTTGTGTCTAGTTCATGATATCAGGGGAAATCAGTCTTTCACTGTGAATTACTGATGTTGGATGTAAGTTTTTGTGGACGTACTCTCCATCAAGTTGATGAAGTTCCACAAGTTTTTATTATGAAAATGTGCTGATTTGAATCAAATGCTCTTCTGCATCAATGGATATGACCATGTACTTTTCTTCTTTGGGCTGTGAAAGTAGTAGATTCATAACAAAGTGATGACTTCTTCGTCACATGATGGAGTTTTAAATATTGAACCAGCTTCTCATCTCTACCATAAACCCCACTTGGTTATGGGATATAATTCTTTGTCCACATGCTGATTCTCTTTGCCACTATTTTTATTTTGTTCCACTGTTTCTGCATATAGTTTCACGTAGGATGTTAGTCTGTGGTTTTCTTCCTTGTACTGACTTTGTCTGGTCTCAGTATCAGGGTCATACCAGTTTCATAAGATGAATTGGGAGGTATTCGTTCCTCTTTTATTTTCTGGGGGAGATTGTATAGAATTGGTGTCAATTCTTTCACATTTTGCAAAATTCTCTGCTGAAATCATCTAAGCCTGGAGATTTGTTTTTTGAAAGCTTTCAAATTACAAATTTAATTTCCACGAAAGTTACAGAGCTCTGCAAATGATCTGCTTCATAACGGGTAAGTAAGTTGTGGTCATTTGTGTTTTTTTAAGGAATTTGCCCATTTCATTAAGTTGTCAAATTTATGCATATAGAGTTGTTTATAATATCTTATTATCATCCTTTTTTTAGTGTCTATAGGATCTATAGGAATATAACTTCTTTCATTCTTGATATTGGTAGGTTTGTGCCTTTTTACTTTTCTTCTGCAAGTCTTGCTAGAGATTTGTCAATTTCATCAATCTTTTCAAAGCCAGCTTTTTGTTTTATTGATTTTTCTTTATTGTTTTACTATTTTCAATATCATTGGGAGTACCTTATATCTGCTTTCCATTTGGCCTCCACTGGCAAGCATGTCAGGAGTGTCTCCATTCCACCAGGCCTCCAAAGACACCACTCTTGCTACCGCTGGGTGGGGTGGAAGGCAGGTTGCCGTGTGGTCTCCTCTGACACTTCCAACCCATTTGGCTTCCCTCCCCATCCTGGAATGCCCGGTTACATGTATTTACATGACCAATATGTTTTAAATAAATAAATTAGGCAGATTAGTCAGCACTAAATATTCGAAGAGAAAGGGATTTTAATTCCTCTTGTATGGTTCATGTTGGATCATGACTCTTACAGCATTAACTGTAACTTTTGCCTCAGCTGGTCAGAGGTTCCACTGCTATGGCCTGGCCCACGGGAGTCTTTCCCACCACCTGCCCTGGAGGGGCTGAGGAGGTGGGTACCCCTGTCTTCACTCACCAGCAAAGACTGGCAGGGCCTAAGGTAGCAAAGCTGGTTCAGGTAGAGACGACACTTAGTCTTGTGTGTCTTTTTTTTAAATTAAGATTTTATTGATTTATCTGAGACAGAGAGAGAGCACAAGAAGGGAGATGGGCAGGGGGAGAGGGAGAAGCAGACTCCCCACTTAGCAAAGATCCCAATGAGGGGCTCGATCCCAGGACCCCGGGATCATGACCTGAGCTGAAGGCAGACACTTAACTGACTGAGTCACCCAGGTGCTCCAAATCCTGTGTGTCTTCCTCCCAAGCTTCGGTCTTGTGCTTGGTCCTATGCTGCCCACCCCCTTGTTGCAGGGAAAGCCAGGAGACACTGCTTCTTGTCCTCCCTCCCAGCTGTGTCTGTGCTATCCCTGAGATGCGGCTCTGCTGGGGGCCTGGGGACCCTGCTGGGCAGGCCTCCTCACCCACAGTTCTCTCAACCTTTGTCCATAGTTTACTCACATGATGTAAGACCCCTCGCAGATTTCAGTAGCCTGCCTCTTTTCATCTCCTATTTCCACACGAGCATTTTCCCACTTATTACCAAGTTTTTGAAAGCACTTTTAAAAATACGCTTTTTATTTTGGAACAGTTTTAAGAGTTACAGAAAAGTTGCCAATATAGTGCAGGGTGTTCCCATGTCCTACCACCCAGCTGTCCTGATGGTGACATCTTCCAACACCACACCAGGTCTCCAGGGCTGCCACAACAAAGCCCCACAGTGTGGAGGGCTCAGATCACAGTTCCAGAGGCCCCAGGTCCAAGGTCAAGCAAAGTGGCAGTGGGGCCACGCTCTCTGCTAAGCTCCTCGGGGAGGGTCCTTCCTTGCATCCTCACCTACTTGGACATAAGATCACATTCTGAGGTTCCAGGCAGATGTGAAGGGGGGGGGGGAGACACTGGCCCAATGCACCATGGGATATTTGTCACAGCTAAGTAGCCAACACTGGTACATGACTCTTCACTAAACTCCACACTTCCTTAAGATTTCAGCTCATTTTCCCCCTCACAAATACCCTTTTCTTATCCCAGGACCCCACATTACATTTAAAGGTCATGTCTCAGACTCTTCTTGGCTGTGACAGTTTCTAATACTTACCTTGTTTTTTATGACCTTGGCAGTTTGGAGGAGGGCTGGTCAGGTATTCTGTGGACTGCCCCTTGGCAGGAATGTGTCTGATGTTCTTCTCATGGTGAGACTGGGGCGGTGGGTCAAGGTCGTGCCTGTCAGTTCTCTCCGCTGCCATCATCTCCCCCACCATTCGGTACTCCACAGAACGGGGTCTGTAAGCAAAGCCCACACTCAGAAAGGGGTGCCTACAGAGAATTCCTCTGCGCGGAGGACTCCTCTCCTCTCCCTCACTTACTTATTTATTCGATTACTTCTTTCAGTGGGGACTCATGCATAGTTGTTTTACACTTTGTGTTATCACCCAACGGGACAGTATTTGCTGCAAGCTTTGGCTTTTGGGAGCTCTTCCAGGTGGGCTCCTGTATCCCTCTGCCTGCCCTCTGTCCTTCTGCCTTGTGAGCACTTCTAACTCTATGGTCTAAATCGAAAAGGTTGGTCAAGAGCCATCTTTGATGCATGCCAGCAAACTGTTTTACGGAAAGATTGCTTCATGCCCCATCTCTAAGCCTGAAGTCCAAGCTGCCTGCAGGGTGACTCCATCTTACTGTGCAGCTAAAGATGAGCTCCCCATTGCACAGGCAGCCAGAGCTGGGAGTTGGCTCACTCCATGGCTTCCCTGGGCCAGTGACAGGAGGTGTAAACCCCACGCTGTGCCTTGCAGTGTCTTGAGGACTAAAAACAGTGTTCTGAATTATTCACCATAGCACCAAGCCAGAAGCAATCTGAATGTCCATCCACAGTAGAATGGATGAAAGCTTTGTGATATAGTCCCCAAAACATACAGCTGCAAAAATAAGCCAGCTACAGTCCAGGAGACCACAGTGCAAGGCAAATGAATGCAGCATGGAGCCAAAGAGGCGAGAAGTCCCTGAACACACAGGAGGGTGCCAGTCACGTGCGTCCAAGTGGCAAAACCACCCCCTGTCCCGTTGTTTAAGACTCTGCCCTAATGAGGCACTGTGAGAAAGAAGAGAGCGGGATGACCAACAGGACATACCTGGGGGCTCATAGGACAGGAGCCTGAGGCTGCCCGGAGGGCTGGCAAGTCCTGTGCTCCCCAGGGCTTCCAACCAATGAGAACCCACCTCTCTCACCTGGCATCCAGGGGTGGGTGGGCTTTGGGGCAAACCCAGTGGCTCTGACTTGTTTTCCCCAGGGCCACAGTGGAGGAAGGGAGGAGATGAGGTGGAAACTCCCCTGACCTCCAGGGGACTCCCAGGAGCTGAGGAGCTTAGATCCGGGTTCCAAGGTGACTGGGGGTCAGGGGCTGGTTCTGCTCCCCGGACCTCATGCCGTTCCTGGGGCAGGGACAGAGCAGGAGACACAGGCCTGCTCTGGGGGGCACCTCTGGCTCTGACCGTGCCAGGTCGGTTGTCCGAGCAGACGGCGGAGCTGCTGCAGCAGTGCGCTGAGAGGCGCCTCCAGGAGGAAAAGTCCATGAAGGAGCTGGTGGAGCAGGTGACAGAGGCGCAGAAGAACATCAAGCTGGTACAGATGAAGCTCCTGAAGGACCGGAGGCAGACAGGTACGGTGGGGGGCGAGGTACCACAAGGCTGCGCCCAGCTCTGCACGCCCCCAGCCGGCTTCCAGCCCCAAGGGAGCCGCCGTGGTTGGCGAGAATCTCACTGCCCTCCAGGGAAGGCTGGGGTGGGGCAACCCCCCTCCAACCCCCTTGGCACCCTGCTTGGCCCCAAAGTTCAGGAGGTGATGGAGGAGAGCAGGGAGCTGCTGCAGCGCAGCGCAGAGACAGCCAAGGAGGAGCAGAAGCGGCGCTGTGAGCTCATCTCCCAACTTCGAGCCCTGGAGACCCAGCCTGTGCGCAAGGGCAAGCTCGTGGACCTGACCCAGGTGAGGAGAGGGCGGGTCCTAGCCGAGCCTCCACATGTCCTGCTGCACCTGGCATGGCCATGGGAGGGCGTGTCCACAAGTCCCACCGAGACCAATGGGGGTCTGGCCCTGAGCTGAAGTGCACCCGGCACTGAATGCTATGGTTGCCCTGCCTAGGGCGGGCCCAAGGGTTCATGGTCCTGTAGGCGAGACCTCTGCAACCTCTGGTGACCAGAGGCCAGGGGCCCTGGGAGTGGGCAAGTTAGGCTTCACAAGATGGGCTTCCTGTTGAAGGAGGCCCCAGGACTCCCTGGCCCGGGTGGAAAGCGCAGCGTAGGGGGAGTGCAGGTGCACAACGGCTGGAGGCGGGGAGGCTGAGAAGAGAGCACTGGGGCTCAGAAGCCTGTGTGAGAGGCACCAGGAGAGGCCAGGCTGGCATCTGGTGAGGTGGGAGCAGGCCCGGAAGGGCCATGGCTGCTGGTCTGTGAACCTGGCCTGATCCCGGGGCACACGGGAAGTCCAGAGGGCACTCTGCTCAGGCCCCCAGGATCTGGCTTGGGGAGACAGCAGTGAGCTTGGGGAGATGCAGTGAGCTCCGTTTGGGCCCTCCCACAACAGTGGGGCCTACAGGGCACCCAGCTGAGCTGTGCAGTCACAAGAGGGGGGCCCAGGCTGGAGAGGCTGAGTGGCAGACATGTTACACAGCTGCTACTGAGCAGAGGGAAGAGGTCTCCTGGGCATAGGGGCCAGACTGATGGAACATGGGGGAGGGGCACCAGTGCCGGGGCAGGGGACCGGTCAGGGCACAGGAGACGGCTGTACAGTCTGAGCACGGGCCTGGAACCCCATTTCGGTTCTCCCCTTCACCCCGCAGATCCCTGGGTATGGCCTGGAAGGGGAGATGTCTGTGGTGGAGCTTCGAGAGCGGCTGGCCCTGCTCAAGGAGAGCCAGCGGCGAGAAGAGGAAGAGAAGCGAGACCAGATCATCCAGGGCAAGCGCTTGAGAAGCCAAGAACTGCAGAATAAGGTGGAGCAGATCTTGCTGTGCCGCGCGGCCATGGGCAGGTCTGCGGCCCTGAGGTACGTACTGCTGGTCCTCGGGGCGGGCAACTCTGGCAGGAACAAGGCGTGCCTGCCTCTGCCTCCCCCACCACCCCTCTCCCCCGCAGGCTCTCCCTGCACAACAGAGCACCCTCCTGCAGTTTCCTTCCAGTAGCTTCTCCCACTCCTACTGTTTTATTAGATCATTTGCAGACGTACAAAAATGGTGACAAAATCGTGCAGTGAGGGCTTGGATGCAAAATGATCGCATGCAGGCCACAAGTAGGGCCTTTGCGTGTGTTCCATCTAGCTAGCTACTTACCTGTTCCTGAAGAACCATCTGGAAGTAGTTGCAGGCATCAGACACTCTTCACTCCTGAACACTTCAGAGGCCATCTTCTGAAGGAAAGACATGGTCCTATATTACACAGCACAATGATATAACTAGAAAATTCAACGAAAATTCCCATCATCTAAATATCCACTCCATGTTCATGTTTCTCTAGGTCTCAAGACTGTTGGCTATAGTTTTTAAAAGATTGTGTGCTATAATTGTTTTTTTCCTTTTAAAACCAAAACCTGGGTGAGATTCACACACAGCATTTGATTGTCAAGCATCTCGACTTGACTTCTGTCTTTTATTTTTTAAAAGATTTTTTTTAAAGATTTTACCTACTTACTTGACAGAGAGAGAGAGAGATCACAAGTAGGCAGAGAGGCAGGCAGAGAGAGAGGGGGAAGCAGGCTCCCCACAGAACAGAGAGCCCAATTTGATGCTCGATCCCAGGACTGTGTGGTCATGACCTGAATTGAAGGCAGAGGCTTAACCCACTGAGCCACCCAGGTACCCCATACTTCTCTCTTTTAATGGAGAGCACGTGCACACGCATCCCTTTTGTTTTGGGAACACCATGGTGGCTTTTCCAGGCCCACGAGTCTGTCCCGTGGCAGGGTGGTCAGGCACGGGTTGGTGTCACCCCCCCCAAGAGTCAGGTGGCACTTAGCCCTGTCACAGCATAGCCTGGTTCAGGCCCTGGCACCCAGGGCTCCAGAGACAGTGTGTAACTGGGGCGGGGTGGGCAGAAGGGAGGACAGTCACAAAATCCATCACTATTGATCCTGAGCGACTGCTGCTCTGGTTACAATTTGAGGAGGCCCCATGACAACTGTGGGGCAGGGCTGGCTGGCCACTCAGCAGGTCCCCAAGGTGTCAGGCACCTGGGAGACCTCACCACTTCCAGACTCAGCCTGATGGAACCCACGTGCAGCCTGGCTGGTGTCAGGGAGACTGCAAGGATCCAAACCTGCTAAGGAAGCTCCTGGAGCCTTCTGCGAGCAGCCAGACCTCAGGGCATTGATTCACCGGGACCATTTTCGTGGGCAGTCTTACTGGCGGGGCCGGGATGTGCACTTAACCCAAAGCCATGGGGGAGCAGTCTGTAGAATGAGACTTCATTTTGGAAGGAAAAATATCCTAGTATGGTAGAGATTTGCAAAGCTGTTAGCAGGGATTGCCTCTAGGCGAGAGAGTGGCAAGGAAAGCGCAAGATGAAAGAGGGTTTTCACTTCTTTGCTCCAAATACTTCCGTAGCTAATAGACAAAGTTACATTCTTAAAACGTTAAGTGCAAATAGCAAAAAGGTAATGGTGCTGGGCACCATTAGCGGTCCTTGGACGGCACCCCAGCGGTCCTTGGAGACACTCTCCCCCCTGCACCTGAAACACTCCCGTTAACCTCCGTTTGGGGCCCCTGCTCAGCCCGCCCTGTCGCCCGCTCAGGTGGGAGGAGAAGAAAGCCCGCTCTGCGGCCCCGGGGGTGCCCTCCCAGGACGAGCGCGTGCTGGAGCTGCAGCGCAAGGTCGAGGAGAAGGTGGCGGAGCGCCGCCGCAAGCAGGCAACCCTGAAGCCGGTGCCGGCGCCGCCGGCGGCGCCGCGCCCCGCGCGCACTAAGGCATGGGTGAGCTCTGGGAGCGCGCGGGGCGCCTGGGCGCACAGTGATGGCGGGAGGTCGTGGACCCGGCGCAGGGGCAGTGGGGGCGACCCCGGCCCGCGCCGACCTCTCCCGGGGCGCGTCCGCAGGCGCACCTGGAGGAGCAGCACTGGCGGGATCTGCAGCAAAGCCGCGAGCGCCGGCTGCGAGCGCTGCAGTTGAGCACCTCGGCCGCCAGGCACGGGCGCCGCCTGGAGGCCGCCTGAGCCGGGCGGGCGACCCCAGACCCCGCGCAGCCCGCGCAGCCCGCCCAGCTGAACGTGCGAAACGCGCAGTGCGCCTCCTCCTCCCCGCCCGCGCGCCCAGCTGCAAGCCCCCCGCCGCCCCGTGTCCCCCCTACCCCCACCGCCCAGAACAGGGCTGCCGGACAAGATGCAAGGCGCCCAGTTACTGCGTGGTACAAACACACTAAATAAAAGTATCCGCTTTTATCTGCAATTCGAATTTATGGTGTCCTGTACTTTATATGCTAAATCTGACCACCCTGACCTAGATCCTCGCCCTTCCCTGGGGCACGGCGCAAAGCATTAGCCACGTCCCTCTTCAGAGCTCCCAGAGCCACCTCTGCACGTGAAAACTTGTAGTCCCCACTCTCTGCCCGGAGTCTGGTGGCTTACCACATGTGATTGTGCACGTGAGTTTGAAGTGGCCGGGTGCTTGAGCCACTGGGAAAGGCCTATCTCAGGACTTACCTCCAGCAAACCTCACTGCAGCCATGGCGGGGAGGGGGCCAAGGGGATGCAGGAACTGACCCCTACCCCCATTCTGCTGACGAGGCCAGTAGTCCTCAAAGAGGTAAAGTAACCATCCCCAAAAGCCTTGACCCAAAGCTAAGTCTGCTTGACTTTCAAGCCCCACCCAGCCTTCTTCAGCAACACCAAAGGAGCGTGACTGGAGCCAGTGGGCATGAGCCTAGACCCGGACACATTTATAATTTTGGTTCCTCCGGATCTAGTGCCAGGCTGGAGAGGGCATGACCTTGAGGATAGGCTGGCTGAGCAAAAGCCTTCTGTGGAAATGCAGAATCATGAATAAAACACAAGGTGCTGCAGCTCCAGGAAGGACAGAGTCCCAGAGTCCAGGCCCCAGGGGGAAGGGCTGGAAACAGCCGGGTAGTTAGATGTCCAGGAGAGATATGCCCCCAAACTTGACATCCTCCTTGGCTCTGTTGGGGAGATGACACCTCAAAGGGGGAGGCTGGACCCCAGGCACATTCTGACCAAGAAGATGGGCATCTTAGAATAAAACAACAGACTGAACACCAGCGTTCTTCCCCAATATTTTGAGCAGTGTCACAAACACAGGACTTTCCCAGGTTGATAGAGAAATTTCCCACCTCCCTGTCGAAAGAGCTGGGGGCTTAAATTTTATTTTTTTCATTTAATTGATTTCATTATTCATTTAAGGAAACAAATGTGACATTTCTTACAAGTGTTATGTGAGATGGAAATCCATTCCACTTGATTTCAAGGAAATACATGGATGATGGCCTGTCCAGAGTCCCTCAGGAGCTCTTGGAGTTTCAAAGGATGCATATTAACTCCCGTAGCTGGCAGTCCAAAGGTGGGGTGGGCTTCATGACACGCCTGACGCAGGAGCTCAGTCTCCAAGCCAGTAGCAGTTCCAGCCTCACGACATCGAGGAAGAGTCATCTCTCCCTGGTGGCTCTCTTAGGAGGGCCCTCTGTCCTCAAGGCATTGTGTGAACATCTGCTCCAGTCTCACTGGCCTGAAATGAACAAGCCCTGTGGAGCCAGTTCCTGCAGTGGGAGAGGTCTGTATGGGTGCCCAATGCAAGCACTGTGGCAGGAGGAGGGGAGACGAACCCTTCACCTCTCAGGCCAGCTTCTGGAGCAGAGCGGGGAGGTGCTAGCCCCACCGATTTGTGGCGCTGTAGGCAATGATGCTGGTTGGCAGTGCACACCGATGTCCACAACTGCCCTCGTGGACTGGGCAGCTGCTCAGAGCTTGTACCATACCAGCCTGAGGGGGAACAGGCCTTGTGTTCTAGACTGACAGCAAAATGTCTCCAGTATCCAGGTCCCCTGCCCTGTGACCTCTCATTAAGAGGCAGTCTGTTGGGGCGCCTGGGTGGCTCAGTGGGTTAAAGCCGCTGCCTTCAGCTCAGGTCATGATCCCAGGGTCCTGGGATCGAGCCCCGCATCGGGCTCTCTGCTCGGCAGGGAGCCTGCTTCCTCCTCTCTCTCTGCCTGCCTCTCTACCTACTTGTGATCTGTCTGTCAAATAAATAAATAAAAAATCTTTCAAAAAAAAAAAAAAAAGAGGCAGTCTGTTTCCCTCAGTCCTTGAATCTGGACTGGCTTGCGTGGGCCAGCAGGGTGCAGAAGTGGCTGTGTGCCAGTTTTGAGGCTGGGCCTCATGTGGCCTTGGAGCTCCCTCTTGTTCTGTTGGAACAAGCCCCAGGGTGAGCATGTCCAGGGTGGCCTGCTGGGAGGAGACACTACATGAGGTCAGCTAGTTGTCCCAGCAGAAGCCATCCTCCCCCATACTACAAACCAGCAGAACTCAACACGTGAGGCCAGCCAGAAACAGAACCTCCCCGTGCCCCACTAACTTGTAGATTCATTAACAATAAATGCCTCTTTGTTCAAAGCACTGAGCTTTGAGGTTTGTTCAGAAGTGGCTAACTGGCCTTCATTTACTTTTGTAAAAAGGTTTTATTTATTTTGGGGGAGGGGAGGCGTGCCTGGAGCCAGACCTGGGGCTTGATCCCATGACACTGAGATCATTACCTGAGCTAAAACCAAGAGTCAGGCACTTAACCGACTGAGCCACCCAGGTGCCCCCTTCACGAACCTTTTGAGAGATTCCAACTGCCCCTGGAAAGAGGGCCAGCCAAGAAAAGCCAGGTCCAGCTGAGGCAGAGAAAGCTCTCTCTAGACCACCCAGGAAACTGACATTCTGCTTCAGTGCATTTTCTGTGTAAATGCAGCCAGAAAACCCTCACTGACAGTACCTGAAACTCACTTGGATAAAGGTTCTCTGCAAATAGTTAAAAAGCAGACTCTCTGACCTCATCCACAGATTCAGGTTCTGGTGTGATGCCCAGGAATCTGCACCAGCTGTGTGGCACTTGGAAGCAAAAAGGTTCCAGTCTTTTCTCTGAGCTGGAAACATTCAGGGCCAAAGGCATCATCTGTGAGGGAGCCAGGAATGGCTCAATGAACTCAAGTTCAGTGTCAAATGAAGTTCAGAAAGAACTTGAAGGTCACAACCCTGAGATCATGACCTGAGCTGAAATCAAGGGTTGGACACTCAACTGACTGAGCCACCCAGACGCCCCTCAACATCACATGTTTAATGTGATTAAAGTTACAAATAGAGGGGCACCTGGGTGGCTCGGTCTGTTAAGTGGGTGCTTTCAGCTCATGTCACAATCCCAGGGTCCTGTGATGGAGTCCTGCATCAAGCTTCCTGCTCAGTGTGGAGCCTGCTTCTCCCTCTGCCCATGCCCCTGCTAATGCTTGTGCGCAAGCTCTCGCTCTCTCTGAAATAAATAGAACTTAAAAAAAAAAATAAAGTTACAGATAGAAAACCCTAGCTTTTCTTTAGGTTGTGAAATTCAAGTTGTTAATCTTCTTTTTTAAATCTTTAACTATCATTTTGATTAGTTGTGTATGGTTCCATTTACAAGCTGAAATCCCCTTTAACATTTTTTTTTTGAGATTTATTTTAGAGAGAGAGGGAGGGAGGGAGGGAGGAAGTGTGCAAGCATGGTGGGGGGGGCCATGGGGCACATAGGGAGAGAATCTCAAGCAGACTCCCTGCTGGGTACAGAGCCAGACACAAGGCTCCATCCCAATACCAGTCAGATCATGACCTGAGCTGAAACCAAGAGTTGGACGATTAACCCACTGTGCCACCCAAGCGCCTCCCCTTTATCATTTTAAACTGCATTTATGCATGTAGAGTCTAAACCTATTTTTTAGCCTTTCTGAGGATGTCTGGGGAGCAGCCATGACGGTGGTGGCCCGGATCTGGGTTCCTTCAGAACAGGAGGGACAGGCTAGGCTTTCTATTGCCAAATCCATATCCAAGTGCAGTTCCGGCCGCTCAACTCCAGGCACCCACCGCCCGCTTTTCTGCTGAGGTTCTGCCCGGCATGCACCTGTGATGTTCTGTGTGGGGTCCTCCCTCTCCCCACCGACCCCTCTGAAGCAGGCACTGGACTGTTACTCTCCCCATATGCCTGGTGAGGGGACTGGGGAGACCTGCTCAGACGGAAGAGCTGGGATTCACACTCAGGCAGGCGGGGTCCAGAGCCCGCAGTTAGGCCCGAGGCCCCAGAGCGCTCCGGCGTCTGCCCGCATCGTGGCCTTTCCCAGGACTAGTCCCGGCCGGAGTGCTCCCCCAGGGACTCACACAGGGGTCCACCCTGTGCTCCCCCCGGGGTTCCCTTCTTCACCTCCACTGCCCTCGGGATAACCCAGACTCAACCCGAGATTAGGTCCCTCCACAGGGCTCTCGCGTCCCCCCACAGCCGCCGCTCCCCGGCTCTGCTCCTCGCACCGCGGGCGGCCTGCCAGCTCCCGGACAGGCCGGCCTATCTCTGCGCACCCCAGCTCCCTCTCCTGAGACCGCCCTCTTCCCTTCCGGCCCTTTCGGGTCGCAGCCCCGAGGTCGCTTCCTCCAGGGAGCCCTCCCAGAGGCTCCGCATAAGTGCCTCCTCCGGGCCCTCGGAGACCGGCGAGGCTGTGCGTCCCTCTGGTCTTCGCCGCCAGCCTGAGAGGCGGTCGGGGATCGCGTGCACCAGAAGCCGGGCCCGGAGCCTGGCACGCCGAGTCGCGGGCGCCCCGGAGTTGGTGCAGATTCGGGCCCGGGTTCTGGCCGACAGCAGAGACTCCGGAGCCACTGCTCACCAAGGCCACGCTAACAGGAGGGGAACTTCGGCCGCCGGCCCGAGATAACATCCAGCTCCGCGCCGTCGCCTCAGAACGCCGGGAGCCCACGGCCGCAGTCGCCCAGTAAACTACAACTCCCGAGAGGCCTTGCGCGCCGAGGGGGTGTGCAGGCCGCGATTCTCGCGGGAAGGCGGGAGCTCGAGCTTGCGGGCGTGGGCGGGGCCGGAAAGAAGCGCATTTCAAAGCGGTAATAGATGGTTTTTTTAGCCAATAGGATTGAAAACATACCTCCTGGACCGGTAGACCGCGGGAGTCGAGGAGACGACGGCCAATGGGAGTGCGTGGGGGGTGGAGCCCAGGCCTCAGGAGCGGAAGTGGGTCGCTGTGGAGGCGGCGGCGTCTTGCTTGAGGGTTTCTGCTCGGTGGCTTCCGGAGGTGCTTCCTCGCCAGAGTGCGTCGGCGGCAGCTCCTGCCGCACCAAACTCGCTCCCGGTAAGTCAGGCTTCGCGGAGAGCAAGCGGCCAGCCAGGGCCGGGCGGATGCGGGGTTCGGACGGCTTCGCGGCCTGTGGAGGCCCGCGGCGCGGCGGCGCTCCGTAGCGTGGCCAGGCCAGCTCGGGCCGGACGCCCGGCCGGCCTCCCTCGGGACCGCGGCCCCGCTCGCCTGCCCGCCACGCCACGCCCCGCCCCGCCGTCCGCGTGGCCGTCCGGGCCCGGCTCAGCGAGGGGGAAGGACGTGCCAGCGCCTTGCCCAGAGCCTCGGCTGCCCTAGCAGGCAGCGGCCGCGGCTCTCGGGTGTAGCGAAGCCAGCGAAGCCGGGGCTGGGGAGGGGGACGGACGCGCCCAAGGTCACGCCGGGAGTCGCCCCGGGGCTCCGGCCTGTGCGGGGCGTTCAGGGCAGGCCCCGACCGGGTTTTTGTTCCCCGCTGACGCCGCCTCCTTTGTGTGCTCGCGCCGCCGCCCCGCCATCGCGGGCCTGCGAGTGCGCCCGGGCCGCGTGGCCGAGCTTCCTGGGCTGACGGCGCTGGGGGCGGCGGGGGCTGGCCCGGGCGGCGCCCACCCGGGTCTGAGCCTGGTAGGTCCTTCGCTTCCGGTCGTTGGGGCGGTGGGAAGGGCGCTGCAGCGCTGAGGCCTGCGGCCGGCCCCGCCCCTCGGGCGCCTGCACCGGCTCGGGCGCCTGCACCCGGAGCCTGAAGAGCGAGCGGGGGCTCGGGGGAGGCCTGAGATCCGGAGCACAAGGTTTGGCGAGCACCGCTGTCCGCCCTTTGAGCCGTCCAGGGAGAAGGGTAAAGTTCGGAGTCGGACTTCCCCGCGGGAGCCGTTTTTGTGGGGCTTTGGCTTTTATCTTCTTGTCCGTGCCCATCGACGTTTACAGTCACACCTTCGTCCTGCTTCTGCGTTAGGGTCTTGGAGGCAGACCTAGGGTCTGAGCCCTGCGGTCCTGCACCCAGCCAAGGCTGCGGGGTGGTTGGGGAGACTGAGGAGGTGTGCCCTAGGTGGTGCAGCCGGCTACTTAGGTGACGACAGAGCCGGCCTGGAACCTCGCTTTCCTGTGGGTGCAGGACTAGGCCTTTAAGTTCAGTGACCGGGAGTTTGGGGACCACTAGTGATGAAGGACAGAGACGTTCAAGGGAATCGCTTTAACTGGTGGTGTGTGGGGAGACATGTTGGGTTCAGTTTTATCTGAGCTGCAGGTGAAATGGGAA
Source organism: Martes martes (assembly GCF_963455335.1). Taxonomy (NCBI): domain Eukaryota; kingdom Metazoa; phylum Chordata; class Mammalia; order Carnivora; family Mustelidae; genus Martes; species Martes martes. The sequence goes on from NC_137889.1 coordinate 140,345,587, forward strand.
CATTCAAGTAGAAAGAGGTGGTGTTGCTGGTTTTGTATTGCCTGAACGTGAGCTTCCAACTCAGATTTTAAAATCTTACGTTAATACAGTGTTTATTAACCTTTTTTCTCCCCAGTGACCTCCCCTGACGTTTTTTAGTTTTCTTAATTGCCCTCTCCATGAAATGTTAATGCTTCTTAAATACTGTAGGTCTTCCTTAGAAAAACAAAAAAAATTTTAAATACTGTAGGTTTTTTTATGTACTGTATAGGTAGCTATGGTTTGATCATAAAAAGAATAAGTTTTTTTTTTCACCCCCTTTGAGAGTGGATACTTTAAAAATTCTAAGTCAGCATAGTTTTGAGGTCTTCTGTGTGCCAAGCTTTCTGCTTAGCCACGGACAGAACAGGCATGGTACAACCCTAGGTGGAACTGAGGAGGGTGGGTGGAGGGAGTGAGAGAAATTCCCTGAGTTTGAAATACAAATTGTGGGAGAGACTAGACTGGAGAGGTAAGCAGGAACCTGGTCACAAAAGGTGTTTGCTGTGCCCCAAGTTAATTCAGAATTTATGTTAAGACCACGTGGGGGAAAAAAATCACTAAATGAAGTTCTAAACAGGGAAGTAACATGGTTAGATTTGCATTTTTTTTTTTTTTAATCACCATACTGTGAGGATGGCTTAGAAAGATGGGTGAGACTAGTGGCCTCTGGACCAGTTAGGCAGAGAGAAGTATGGCTTGGACCATGGTGAGGAGTGGGGACAAAACTCCGGCCAGTGATTGCCAGTTGTGGGAGTTATTCACTGGATTTTTACTTTAAAAGCTGTTGCAAAGTTCATGTCCAGTAGTTTATACCCCTGCCAGTTTCTGGAAAAGATTTGAGGTGCTACTGAATGCAAATATGTGCAGAAGGTAATTGGTTTTATGCTGCATGAACATGGCTTTGTATGTTCTTTGTGTATGTGTATGTTAGTGTCTTATTTTGAAATGATTTATGTACATCTTTCACTGTCCTCGAGTTAGCTGGCTCCTGTAGATGTGACAGGGCTGACTCTGTTTCTTGAGGGATAATTCACATAGATGCTCTTGTAACTTATCTCTCCTAACTAGCTTGTTTCTCAGCAGAGCTTTGGGGATTGTAGAGCAAGGCATTTTAAGATTTCCTCTCTGAGGAGGAAGGCCCACAGCACAGATGCATCTCAAAGTCAGAGTTCAAGTGTGAGGAAACTGGTGAGGTTGGGCTGTAGAGTGCTGCTACAGAATTTCCTTTGGAAGGCCTTTTTTCCCCAGGTATAAATAAAGGTTGTCAAGTTTATTATTCCTACCTGCACCGTGCAAGGTAGGAAAGGCCTGAAAATGTCTCAAAATAGTAGCTTCCTTGTGTAAAATGAAATTATGACCCTAAGGCTTTCCTGGAGGGATGTCTGCACCCGATACGGGGCTCAAACTCACAACACCAAGATCCGTTCTAGCCATTATATCTGTGGAGATGAGATATTCTTTCCTAATCTCCCATGGTGATGATCTGTTTGTAAGTCTTCCTTTGTTTCCTGATAGCAGCTATATTTTTACTTGCAGTGTAAGGCTACATATCCCCTTTTCATCCTTTATTTCACCTCAATATAGTCTGTGCCATCTCTGTCAAGCATCTAAGAGCTTGATAGTTTAATTTTTTTAAAGATTTTATTAGTTTTTAGAGATTTTTATTTATTAGAGAGCATGGTGGGGTGGGGGGGTGACAGAGGGAGACCTGAGACAAAGGCAGACACTTCACCGACTGAGGCACCCAGGCACATCTTGATCATTTAATTTCAGTGGAAGAAAGTTATGATTTATGTAGTCAGCGTGTTTGTGCTAAGAGAAGGGAACACTGCAGTAAATACTGGCTTTGAAGACAGGTTGACCACGTTGAGTACAGAAGAAATGGTTATATTAGGACCAGGAGGAGCAGGAGAAATGTAAGGAACCTGTGAGGTAGGTCTTGAAGGATGAGCAGGGTCCCTTGCAGACAAGGGGACAATGTGGATCAGATTATGGCCCTGGTATTAGGAGGAGACTGACAGCCAGGGTACCAGAGTAAAGTACAGTCAGTTCTGCTTTAAACACTTGTTTGGAAGCATGATTTGTTCCAACAGGATTTATATACTAGGAACAGTTTGAACATTATGGGGATTTTGAGTTTGCTGTGCATTATAATTTCACCTATGGGAACTACTAGACGAACACAAAAAATTGAACTGAGCCGAGTCAAGTCACGTAGATTGTAGACAGTACACACCTCAAGCATCCCCCAGCTCTCTCAATGACTGTGTGTGGTATGAGCCATACCCTTACACGTTTTGTTTAAAAAAATTCTCCCTACTTCCCAGTAACTCAAAAACTGCAAACCTTGTAAAGTATTTGTGAATCTCCTGACCATTTAACATGTGCAGAAGTGTGCTTCCCTTCTGTTAGGTTCTTAACTTGTGTGTGTGTGACATTGACAAAGGTTTTTAGTGTCGTACCCCTAATTTCTTTGTTTTCCCATAATTCCTGTGGGTTTTTTTGTTTTGTGTGGTGTATTTTAGGAATACACATGTCTGTAACTTCAGGTGAGGCCAGAAGGGTTAGCACTGGGTTAGGGAAGGGAGGTTACTCTGAAGGTGATGGATGTATGTAATCTTTTGGGAGCATTTGCAATCTTTTTGGGCCTTTTGGAGCCTGGTCATTTTTTTAAGCTCCCATGTGAAGCCTTTTAACTTCCCTGGCCCTTTTCCATCTCTGTTAGAGCATTACCTTCATAGGCTTCATAGCCTGCTGTACTTCATGAAGCATCCCAGCTGCCACATTTGTCCTGGAGACCAAGGACGATTGACATCTATTTTACTTCCTAGGTAGAGTGTCAGAGGAGAGTTGAGGTTCTGGATTAGGGCTTCTGCCGCTCACAAGTCCAGATACGGGATTCCACTGCCAAGATTGGTGTCTCTAGAGAATTGGGTTTGGCGAGCCCTTTGGTGACAGGGTCCATGCATTCTTTAGCCAGCCCACCTGTGCATCTGCCTTGAGGGGAAGGGAAGGACTTGTGCTGAGGATCCCTGGGTGAGGGCTGTTTAAGACCAGCCAGTATGCAAATGAGGGAGGTGCCACAGTGTGGCACTGCTCTGCGTCTCCCTGCTGTCCTATAGACCATGGAATCACATTTGTAAGCTTCTAACCACCTGCCCCCCACCACCTTCAGGGCCTGCGCCTTGGCTATTCTTAGTTCCACACACACCCCCTACCAGGTTCATGATTCAGTACAAGCATCTGAGCCTCCTAAGTGGCTTTTTTCTGGTAGGCTCTATGTTCAGGCACCATCCGCACAGACCCAACATGCCTGCCCCCTGTGAGTTGCATGGCCAGTTACTTTTGTCCCAGGGAAGAGTGGGAAGGGCGGGAAGTTGTTGATAGCCTTGGCACCAGAGGTTGATACGATTCATTGGTCTTTGATATCTTTTCAGCCTCTGAAAGGATAGATCCTTAGGTTTCCTTTGTGACACACCCCTGCTCCTGGCCTCCAGGAATTGCCTTATTTGTATCACCAGGCCACCAAGGCTGAAAAAAAATTAGGTTAGGGGCGCCTGGGTGGCTCAGTGGATTAATCCTCTGCCTTCAGCTCGGGTCATGATCTTAAGGTCCTGGGATCGAGCCCCGAGTCTTGCACTCTGCTCAGCAGGGAGCCTGCTTCTCTATCTCTGCCTGCTTATGATCGCTGTCTGTCAAATAAATAAATAAAATCTTAAAAAAAAAATTAGGGGGGTGCCTGGGTGGCTCAGTGGGTTAAAGCCTCTGCCTTCGGCTCAGGTCATGATCTCAGGGTCCTGGGATCGAAGCCCCGCATTGGGCTCTCTGCTCGGCGGGGAGCCTGCTTCCTCCTCTCTCTCTGCCTGCCTCTCTGCCTACTTGTGATCTCTCTCTCTCTCTGTCAAATAAATAAATAAAATCTTAAAAAAAAAAAATTAGGTTAGGAGTCAAGAGAGGTGGAGAGAGCCACTCAGTTTCACTTTGAGGGTGTCCCAGAGCAATAGCCCTTATACAAAGGAGTTGGTTGGATTTGGTATCTTTTGACACCTTCCTGGTTGTTTTTTTTTTCCCCTTGTATCCATGTTTTTTTTTTTTTATTCAAGTTCAGTTCATTAACATATAATGTATTAATTGGCTTCAGAGGTAGAGGTCATTGATTCATTAGTCTTACATAACACTCAGTGCTCATTGCATTGTGTGTGCCCTCTTTAATGTCTATTACCTTGTTACCCCATCCCTCCCTCCCTTCCCCTGCAGCAACCTTCAGTTTGTTTACTATGATTAAGAGTCTCATGGTTTGTCTCCCTCCCTGGTTTTGTCTTGTTTTATTTTTTCATTTCTTCTCCTATGATCCTCTGTTTTGTTTCTTAAATTCCACAGATTTGTGAGATCATATGGTAATTGTCTTGCTCTGATTGACTTGTTTCACTTAGCATAATACCCTCTTAGTTCCATCCATGTTGTTGCAAATGGCAAGATTTCGTTTTTTGATGGCTGCATAATATTCCTGGGTGTGTGTGTGTGTGTGTGTGTGTGTGTGTGTGTGTACACACATATCACATCTTCTTTATCCATTCATCTGTCAGTGGACATCTGGGTTCTTTCCATAGTTTGGCTATTGTGGACATTGCTGCTATAAAGGTACACGTGCTCCTTCGGATCACTACATTTGTATCTTTAGGGTAAATACCCAGTAGTGCAGTCACTGGTTCGTAGGGTAGCTCTGTTTTCAACATTTCGAGGAACCTCCATACTGTTTTCCAGACTGGCTGTACCAGCTTGCATTCCCACCAACAGTGTAGGAGGGTTCCCTTTCTCCACATCCTCTCCAACATCTGTCGTTTCCTGACTTGTTAATTTGGGCCATTCTGTCTGGTGTGAGGTGGCATCTCATTGTGGTTTTGATTTGTATTTCCCTGATGCTGAGTGATGTTGAGCATTTTTTCATGTGTCTGTTTGCCATTTGTATGTCTTCTTTGCAGAAATGTCTGTTGCTGCCGTCCTCTGCCCATTTCCTGATAGGATTGTTTGTTCTTTGGGTGTTGAGTCTGTTTTTTATGGATTTTGGATACTAGCTCTCTGATAGGTCATTTGCAAATATCTTCTCCCATTCTGTTGGCTGTCTTTTTATTTTGTTGAATGTTTTGTTTGCCCTGCAAAGCTTTTTGTCTTGAAGATAAGATCCTCCAAATCAGTTAGTGATAAAACCTTATCAGACACCGTTGTTAGAGAATTAAGGTGTCCCCTCCCAGGGGTTTCCACCGACACATCAATCTAGTGTTTGGAGGGAGTTCCTCATAATCCTGCATGTGAAACTATGGAGAAATTCATAAGAACAGTGTCTTTGTGAAGAGGAGGAGCCCAGGTCTGCTTTGGCTGTGTTGGAAACATAGGTGTGTCTGGGGGATCCCAGGGCATGGATGGGAGAGACTGAGATCCTGCTATAGGCAAATTCCTTACAGATGTTTCTAGGCCTGTGTCCACTGCAGAGCATTTCTGAGTAATTGACTAAACCTTGGCTATTTAAAGTGTCTAGAAAAAGAATATTAGGTGAAGTTTATTTTTAACTTTTGGTTGTGGTAAAACATATAACAGATCATTTGAACCACTTTCAGGGGTTCATTAAGGCATTAAGTAAATTCACAGTTTTGTGCAACCATCACCACATCCATCTGCAGAATTTTTTTTTTTTACCTTCCCAGATAGAAACTTATGTATTCATTAAATAGTAACTCCCTTTTCTCCCTTCTTACTTGCCCCTAGCAGTCACCATTCCACTTTCTGTCTCTGAATTTGATGGCTCTCAGTACCTCTGATAAGAGGAGTTATACAATATTTGTCCTATTGTGTCTTCTTTCACCGAGCATAATGTTTTCAGTGTTCATCCATGTTGGAGTCTGTGTCAGAATTTTATTTTTAAGGCTCAATAATAATCTTTTTATTGATTTTTTTTCATAGATTTTTGAAAAACTGAAGTTCCCTGTTAATTCTTGACCCTTGCATCTCAAGGCCTGAATCACAGAAGTAGACCCATCTCAGTATCCGGACAGCTGTTCTTTTTCTCTAGTAGAAACAAAAGGCTGTCCTTGATGGGCCCTGTGTTAGGAGAAAACGAAAGAATTTCCCTTGATAAACTGCCAAGCAGGTGTGATGGCCCCTTAGTTCTGATGCTCCTTTCAGGTCTCTGGGACTTTGCTGATTGCTGGGCATGGTTTCATCAGGGTCATAAGATAAATTTGGGAAAGACCCAAGTACTGTCTCAAGCCTAGTCTGCTGCTTTCTTTTTTGCCAATTTCTTTCATCTAGTTCCTGCAAAAATCTCAGGGGAGACCAGTAGTCAAGGCTGCTAAGCCTCCTCTGGGAATAAATAACTGGGAGGAGACTGCCCTGTTACCCCTGTGCTGGCTTTTCAGCCCCCTTTAAGGCTAAGCAGAGTGATTAGCTACATCCTACCAAGCAAGTCTTTTCTGGAAATGACTTAAGACTTACTGAGAGCTGGAAACGCTTGTTTCAGTTCTTGAGATTAAGGTTTCTTTACTCTCATCCAGTAGCATTTACCATTTGCTTGTTTTTTAAGTTTAATTAATTTAGAGCAAGCGAGTGAGAGGAGGGGCAGAGGGAGACTCTTCAGGCAGACTCCCCATGGAGCATGCGGCCTGAGGCAGTGCTTAGACAAGGCTTGATCTTACCACTCAGGAGATCGTGACCTGAGCTGAAATGAAGTCGAGTCAGAGGCTTAACCAGCTGAGCCACCCAGGCGCCCTAGCACTTACCACTTGTAGGAAGAGCTGCAGTTTCTGGCTCTTCTGACATATTTATTACATAACTTACTGATTGCCTTTCCACTTAGAATATGTACTCCATGAGTGTCTCTCTTTGTTCACTGCTGCATTTCTGGTCCCTGGAGAGGTGCCGGAACTAGAGAAGGCACCTGTAAATCGTGAATTAAATGGCTAACAGGGTTGTCTCCAGGGTGCTAGGAACAACAGTACTGGGCACTTTCATTCAGCATCATTGTTTTGCAAAAGAGCTGCAAAGATAAGGGATATTTTTCCCACATTAAAGATGTTTGACACTGAGGCAGGGAGATAAGTATTTGTGCTAGGCTCTAGGGCTTGTACAGCCAGCCACACGTTTGCTGGCTCTTTACCATGCATCCTCAATTGTAAGACAAGCAAGAGGTATATGTTTTTCTAAAGTACTAAGGCCTGATTGTTGATGTGAGAGTGACATCGAGGTTGCATTTATTTTTTTTTTAATTTATTTATTTGTTAGAGAGAGCAAGTGAGCACAGGCAGACAGAGTGGTAGGCAGAGGCAGAGGGAGACGCAGGCTCCCCGCCGAGCAAGGAGCCCGATGTGGGACTCGATCCCAGGATTCCAGGATCATGACCTGAGCCACTCAGGCATCCCTCAAGGTTGCATTTAAAAGGCTTCGGCCAGAGGCGCCTGGATTGCTCAGTCTTTAAGCCTCTGTTCGGCTCAGGTCATGATTCCAGGGTCCTGGGATCAAGCCCCACGTCGGGCTGTCTGCTCGGTGGGAAGTGTGCTTCTCCCTCTCTCTCTCTCCCTCCCTCTGCTTGTGTTCCTTCTCTTGCTGTCTCTCTCTCTGTCAAATAAATAAAATCTTTTTTAAAATTAATAATAAATAGATTATTAGATAAGTTGATAGCTTCGGCAGAGGAGGGCCCTGGGTGGCTCAGTCGGTTAAGTGTCTGACTCTTTTTTTTTTTTTTAAGATTTTATTTATTTATTTGACAGAGAGAGAGAGATCACAAGTAGACAAAGAGGCAGGCAGAGAGAGAAGCAGGCTCCCTGTTGAACAGAGAGCCCGATGCGAGGCTTAATCCCAGGACCCTGAGATCATGACCTGAGCCGAAGGCAGAGGCTTAACCCACTGCGCCACCCAGGTGCCCCAAGTGTCTGACTCTTGATTTCTGCTCAAGTCATGACTTCGGGGTGGTGAGATTGAGCCTGGTGTTGGGCTCCGTGCCCAGTGGGGAAACTGCTTAAGGTTCTCGCCTTCTCCCTTTGCACCACCCCCATCATGTATACTCTCTCTTGCTCTCGCTCTAAAATAATCTTTTTTTTTTTAAGATTTTATTTATTTATTTGACAGGCAGAGATCACAAGTAGGCAGAGAGGCAGGCAGAGAGAGAGAGAGGGAAGCAGGCTCCCCGCTGAGCAGAGACCCCCCCCCCGATGTGGGACTCGATCCCAGGACCCCGAGATCATGACCTGAGCCGAAGGCAGCAGCTTAACCCACTGAGCCACCCAGGCGCCCCTCTCTCTAAAATAATCTTAAAAATAAAAAGCTTGGGAGGGGCGCTTGGCTGGCTTAGTTGGTAGAAAACGTGACTCTTGATCTTGGGGTCATGAGTTTAAGCCCCACATTGGGAGTAGAGCTTACTTTAAAAAAAAAAAAAAAAAAAGCTTTGACTGGGGCGCCTGGGTGGCTTAGTGGGTTAAAGCCTCTGCCTTTGGCTAAAGTCACGATCCCAGGGTCCTGGGATCGAGCCCCTCAGGCTCTCTGCTCAGCAGGGAGCCTGCTCCCCCACCCCCGCCCCGCCTCTCTGCCTACTTGTGATCTCTGTCAAATTAAATGAATAAAATCTTTTAAAAAAAAGCTTTGATGTGAAAGTTTATTGGCAACTTTTAATGCTCATGCTCACTTCCACAGGAGGGCAGGCTGTACTGGGCGATGGATGGTACATTGCCAACAGCCTTGGGTTGGGTTTTTGTTTTTGTTTTTGTTTTGTTTTTTAAGATTTATTTGAGAGAGTGTGTGTGTGCACCATGCACATGAGGGGGGGAAGGGGGAAAAGGTGAAACAGACTTCCCATGGAGCAGAGAGCCTGGTGTGGGGCTCCATCCTGGGACTCCAGGACTGTGAGCTGAGCTGAAGGTAGATGCTTAACCGCCTGAACCACTCAGGCACCCCAGCTTTGGGTATTTTTGACATTTTTTACAAAAGTAGTTGGGTGGGGGGGATCCTGGTTGGCTCAGTCGGTTAAGTGTCTGCTTTCGGCTCTGGTCAGGATCTCAGGGTCCTGGGATCAAGCCCTGCCTCCTGGGCAGGCTCCCTGCTCAGCAGGGAGTTGGCTTCTGCCTTTCCCTCTGCCCCTCCCCAAGTCTTTCAAATAAAGTCTCTCTCTCAAATGAAGTCTTCTTTAAAAAAAAAAAGTAGCTGGGCAATACACAACAGTCTTTAATATAGTCTTTTTTTTTTTGATGATTTTATTTATTTATTTGACAGAGAAAGAGAGATCACAAGTAGGCGGGGAAGCAGGCTCCCTGCTGAGCAGAAAGCCCGATGTGGATCCCAGAACCCTGAGATCCAGACCTGAGCTGAAGGCAGAGGCTCAAACCACTGAGCCACCCAGGTGCCCCTATAGTCTTCCTTTTTAACACGTTTTTTAATTCTACTTTTGAAATTCCATTTAGGGAAGTACTTAAAATAACATGGTAATGATTATGTGTTTATGGTTTTAGAAGGGGAGATGTGGGATAGGCAATCATACTAGCCAGTACCTGATAAATTGGCATTTCCTGATGAAGTTTTATAGATTTTTGCTTCTATCTGCTTTAACCATGCTGGAATAGAGAGCTTGCCCTGGCTAGCTCATTCAGACTCACAGGAGACTGCCCATGTGTCTCAGAGTGGCCATTTACGAGTTTATAGTGAGAACTGCCTTGTCATTGTCTGCACATCATCTGTCTCCATAGAAAGACACACGGAGGGGCACCTGGGTGGCTCAGTGGGTTAAGCCTCTGCCTTCGGCCCAGGTCATGATCTCAGGGTCCTGGGATCGAGCCCCACATCGGGCTCTCTGCCAGGTGAGGAGCCTGCTTCCCCCTCTCGCTCTGCCTTGCCTCTCTGCCTACTTGTGATCTTTCTCTCTCTCTCTCTAAATAAATAAATAAATAAAATTTGAAAAAAAAAAAAAAAAGAGGGGCGCCTGGGTGGCTCAGTGGGTTAAAGCCTCTGCCTTCGGCTCAGGTCATGATCCCAGAGTCCTGGGATCGAGCCCCGCATTGGGCTCTCTGCTCAGCAGGGAACCTGCTTCCTCCTCTCTCTCTGCCTGCCTCTCTGCCTACTTGTGATCTCCGTCTGTCAAATAAATAAATAAAATCTTAAAAAAAAAAAAAAAGAAAGAAAGAAAGATGCACAGAGAGGGGCACCTGGGTGACTCAGTTGGTTGGGCGGCTGCTTTCCACTCAGGTTATGATCTCAGGCTCACTGCTTAGCGGGGAGTCTGCTTCTCCCTCTTCCCTTCCCCCTGCTCGTGCTTGCATACTCACTCTCTCCCCCAAGTAAATAAAATCTTGAAGGAAGGAAGGATGGATGGATGGACAAAGAGCCACCTAAGAATCAAGATTGCTTGGCAACGGGCATCTCGGTGGCTCAGTGGGTTAAGCCTCTGCCTTCAGCTCAGGTCATGATCTCAGGGTCCTGGGATCGAGCCCCACATTGGGCTCTCTGCTCAGCAGGGAGCCTGCTTCCCCCTTTCTTTCTGCCTGCCTTTCTGCCTACTTGTGATCTCTTTCTGTCAAATAAATAAATAAAATCTTTAAAAAAAAAAAAAAGATTGCTTGGCGATTGTGGAACGCATGTGGAGAGTTAGGTCTCAGGTGTCTGTGGTTAATTGTGTCAGCCTTGGCTGCCCTGCATGTCATGAGGGTGGGCTCCTTGTGCTTGGCTGGACAGAGCTGCTCATCCGAGATCTCCTTTGGGCACCCTGCAGACTAGTCCCTTTCCTCGGTTGCTGGAGAACCAGCTCCAGTCCCACACTTCCTGCTTCCTGCCTGCCCAACTGTTTCTAGCTGTTTTGTCTGTAGACATGCGCCACATACTTGATGACGTGTGTCACTCTTGGTAGAGTTGGGGGGTCTTTCTCTGTAGTGTCTGTGATGACTTCATGGGAAAAACCTCATCTCTAACAGGGATAGAATGATTGAGTGGACCGTTCAGTCTGCACTGGCCTCATTAGCTCCCACCCGAAGGGCAGTCTGGGCTCTCACGCTCTGCCCCCGCCTGCTCGGAGCCACACAGCTTTCTTCTTGCCTGGGGTTCTCTTGGTCTCCGTACTTCCTCTTGATCTGCTTTCCGACTTGTTCAGCCTCCCATCGGCCATCAGAGCACACAGGTGACAGGATCTCCAAACACAGGTCTCTGAAACCTCTGGTTGTCCTGCCCTTGAGGTGTGGGTTAGGAGGCAAGTTATGATCCAACCATTCATCTTTACTGTATTCTCTTCTCTCACGCAACCCACACAGTATTCATCTAGGACATTCTTCCCTTCTGTGCACCCCGCTACCACCTGGGTTGGTTGGTTGGTTTCTTTTCTTATTTGTCAGAGAGAGAGAGAACACACACCAGCAGGGGGAGCACCAGGCAGAAGGAGAAGCAGGCTCCCCGCTTAGCAGGGAGCCCGATGTAGGACTTGATCCCAGAACCCTGGGACCATGACCTGGCAGGAGATAGAAACCCAACTGAGCCACCCAGGCGCTCCCCACCCTGTTTGTTTCTTGAGTAACTCCTATCACTTTGGGCCTGCACTTGCTGGGTCACCAGTGGCTGGCTTCCTGTGGTCGCCTCACTGGACTCACTGTGTAGCTCTTCTACCTGTTGATTGCTGCTACCTCCTTGATATGCTGGGTTTGTCTGACCAGTGCCTTCAAGGTTCTCTCAAAGCTTTCTCTGACTTTTTATTCTTTTCATAGGCTCGTCTTGCTCTACCTGACTCCCCAGTTTTACACACAGATTCTGAGATCTCTTCCTCTACTCCAATTATCTCTCCTCTGAGTGTTGTGGCTGCCTTCACATCTTTCTACCTGGATATCCCACAGGCAGCATTTCTCAGACTAAAACCGTCTATCTTCAAAACCTGTTTGTTTTCTCCCTTCCCTGGTTCAGTTATTGCGTCACTCCTGCTCTTTCTCTCTCTCTCTCTCTTTTTTTAAAGGTTTTATTTATTTGAGGGAGAGGGAGAAGCAGACTCCCTGCTGAGCAGGAAGCCTGACATGGGACTTGATCCCAGGACCCCAGGATCACAACCTGAGCCAAAGGCAGACGCTTAACAGACTTTAGCCACCCAGGTTCCCCACTCCTGCTTTTTAACCAGCTAGATAACTTGGCGTGAATTGTCCTTACCCTCCTATCAGAGGTTTAGGAATTCCTAGCATCTGGTCTTCCTGGCCATTCCCAGTCCCATGCGCTACCCTGGGTCTTTTCTTAGTGGCAGGGGCACCATTCACCACCCCCACTCTCATCTCTGAGTCATTGATTGCTTCAGTAAACATGAGTGTCTGCACACAGGATTAGCTAGGTACAAAGTAGACTGTGCCCTGCCCTCACACTTAGGACATGCTGAATAACTACAAGGTTTGCCTTGGGAACCAAAGGATCATGGGCCATCTGCTGAGATGGAGTGATGGTATTATTGTTGGAAGAACTTTCTCCCTGCATGAAGTAAATTTGAAAACCTGGAAAACATCCATTTTCCAAATTGTTTCTACAATAATACATTTGATTCTGGCATGGTATTTATTTAATAGTGTGGGTTCTGCTGTCACACTGTCCTGGTTTAAATCCAAGCCACTGTAGTCCTGAACTTTGGGCAGGTTAAATGGTAACCTTAGGGTGCCTGGGTCGCTCAGTGGGTTAAGTGTCTGACTCTTGTTTCGGCTTAGGTCATGATCTCGGCTGTGAGGTTGATTTCCACATTGGGCTTGCGCTCAGCACGGAGTCTGCTTGGGATTCTCTGTCTTCCCTCTGCCCCCATGCTTGTGTGTGTGTGCGGGCATGTTCTCTCTCTCTCAGATCTTTAAAAAAGTAAAATGGTATCTTTAATAATACCTTTCCCCTTATTGGGTGATGGAACTATTACATGAACTGTGTTGGAAAGCAGTATTTTGCACGTAGTACAAGGAATGTCTGGGCTTCAGCTGTGGTTAGTCTTATTGTTATTCTGGTGGCCTCTATCCCCTGCAGTATCCAGAACACTTTGTAGTCTGTGAAGGCTACCTTTCCTGCAACCCTGGTTTCAGACATGGCATTTCCACATCCGCACACCAATCTGGGAATGCCCTCTTCTTCCCACCTCCGTTTTCTGGTGAAATCCAGCCCCTTGGTAGATTTCCCTAAGGCCAGCCTTCCAACTTCCTGTGCTCTCTGACCACTAACTCTTACCACAACCAAAAGAAGCAAATGGATTTGGAACGGATTGCTGGACTGGCCTGGGCGTGGAGCGTGAGAACATGCCAGGGGAGCTCCGAGGAAGTCTTGCTGGGGCTGCAGGAGGGGGTTTTGGAGAGTAGAGAGGGTGTGCAGGGCAAGGAGTTGGGGTGCCTCTGGGACAGTCACAGGCTAGGTCTTAACATCCATGTTTGAAAGCCTAAAAATTAACCAAGTGGGAGGCGAGAGGCTTATGGCAAAGCCAGGGTTGTGCATTAAATTATTTCCCATTGTTCAACAGATGGATCTCCTTCTCTGCCAGTGACATTTTTATCAAAGATTCTCAATTCTAAGACACACCATGAGGTAGATAAGGAGGATAACTTTTGCCAAAATAGCTACATCATGCATGTATACCCAAATGTAAGATACTTCTTGGAATCAGAAACATCCGCAGATATTAGAATCCAGAAAGTTTGGTGGTCTGTGAGTCCTAAGAGGCTGTTGGTGCACCTCCCCCTCCATTCAGGAGGGCGGTCTTGGTCCCTTCCAGCCCGACCCTCTACCCGGAATGCCAGTCTCTGCGGAAGGCTTGCCGGTTGAGGTGTTGCTTTGGGAACATGTGTGCAGTTTGAGTGGAAGCACCTGCTGCCCTGTGGTGTGGGCATCAGGAGATGTCATGCTGCCTGCCAGCCACACGTGCCCCCATAGAGTGACATCGTGAAGAGGTCATCCCTGTGAAGCGGCCAGGGTCACAGTGGAAAACAAGGTGGCAGGGGAGCAGATATGGACACGTACAGACCACCAGGTAATAGAGAAGGAGGCTCAGCTGGCTGGGTAGTCCCTCTAGAGGGGTTTCTCTGGGGAAGAAAAGGCCGGCCTGGGGCTGGGGAGGATCAGGAAGGATTCTTTTTTTTTTTTTTTTTTTAAGATTTTATTTATTTATTTGACAGAGAGAGAGAGATCACAAGTAGGAAGAGAGGCAGGCAGAGAGAGAGGAGGAAGCAGGCTCCCCGCTGAGCAGAGAGCCTGTTGCGGGGCTCAATCCCACGACCCTGGGACCATGACCTGAGCCGAAGGCAGAGGCTTTAACCCACTGAGCCACCCAGGCGCCCCAGGAAGGCTTCTTAAAAACCTTCTGGCCTCTGCCTGTGTGTTTCCTTACCCCTAGCTCCTGTACCCCAGTTACAATACTGAGATGTCTGCCAGCCCTCCCTCCCTCCACCAGGCCGGGAGCTGAGTACTGGGTGTGTTGTGTTAGTAGCTGGAGCAGTCCTGAGGGCCAGCAGGAGAGGGGTGGGGTAGAGAGGTGGAGCTGTGCCCCAGGCGGTGCTGGAGGAGTGAGTCAGTGACATCAGCCCATAGCCATCGAGCCTTTAGACTGTGCAGCACCTGCTACAATAGGTGCTCCTGTTTTGTTGTCTTAGAAATGGGGCGCAGAGTTTGGTGCTTAGCTCAAGGGCACAAATAGGGGTTTGGAGGTGCCTGACCAGTCCCAGCTGTCATGCTCTGTGGTCAGCTGTGTGTGTTAGAAAGCTGTGCTGGTGGTAGGGGTAGGGCACTGGGAGGTGGGAGATCTGATAGGAGGAGGTAGCAGCTGCAGGGATAACAGGGTGGATGGATTCAAGAGGGGTCCTGTCCTGTCTTTCCTGCCGTCTTTGCGCCTCTCAAGTAGGCCTACTTCTGTCCAGGGCCCTTGTCTTAGTCCACTGGTTCCTGTGGTGGGGCCTTGGGAGCAACACCACCGGCACTGCCTCAGAACTTGTGAGAAAGGCAAAATTTTGAGTCCCATCCCAGACCTGCTGAGGCTGGTGCAGAAGTTTGAGAACCCTGTCCTTGTCCAGAGCACTTCTGCCCAGGGTGGGTGACTGCAGAGCCTCCTCCTTGTTCTGATTCTCCCTGAGTCTCTCAGCCTTGCCCAGTGCTCAGGGCTTCCCCCACCAGAAGCCAGCTTTGCCCCTTCTACCCTGATGACACCCTGACTCCTGGCTTCTGACTCCCAAGTGTTTGCTTCTCATGTGCTCCCTTTTCCACTGCATCTCTGACACTGAACTTAACGTAGGTAGCTGTGGCTTCCCAGTGGAAGGCCCTTGGAATTCAAGGGCCTTTCAGTTCTCTAGCAGCCTCTTCACTTGCTGCTTTGTCTGCCCTTCCTGGAACCTCCCACTTAGTCTCCCAGTCCACAGTTTCTTGGTTCTACCTGACTCGCCTGTTGCCAGTGACAGAATTCTCAGCTAGGCATGCAGGGTGAATCAGGGCAGGTGACTCTCGTCTCCTCCTTTAAATTATCAGTTCCTCCAGAGGGCAGCGGTGAAGTTGTGGAAAGAGCCAAAGGACCTGGGCTCTGCTCTGGCCTCAGAAACTCCATGCCCTCCTGGTTGCGAGGAGTCCACGAGGTTATGTGTGGCAGTTCAGATTCTCTTGCCTTTTCCCAGCAGCTGGCACAGGACTCTGGAAGGGTGTGAACAGCCAGAAAGAAGAGCAGGTGGTGGCATAACAGGTCTGAGCTCAGACTTGGGGACCCGGTGGCCCAGTGCTCTATAAGAGGGCTTGCTTCCCAAGAAAACCACAAGCAAGCACATGAGTTGCATGGAGTATTCAGCAAAGTACTCGTGAAGGGTCAGACTGAGCTTTGTTGTTGATGATGCAGATGGGAGCATTTATTACCTAAATTTCCTTGTTTTTCAGGATTTCAAGATACTGGAAATCTACTTGGCTGCAAATGGCTATGCTCACCAGAGGATGAGTAATCGACGGGTGTGAGAAGTTGAGAGCAGGCAACTTTCAGCTTCCTTGCTAACCTCTGTATAGGTTCCTTCCTTCTCTGTAGGGTGGAGTCACAGAACACAATGAGTACTGTGAGTTTTATCAGCTTGTGAATTTTCTTCTTAAAGATTTTATTGTTTTACTTATTTGTGAGAATGTGCCTAGGAGTGGCGGTAGGGAAGCAGAGGGGCAAACTCCATGCTGCGTGGGGAGTCCAACATGGGGCTTGATCCCGGGACCCTGAGATCACAACCTGAGCTGAAGTCACACGTTTAACCGACTGCACCACCGAGGTGCCCCCTTGTGAATTTTATTTTCGAGGCTAAGCAGCTACTTTATTCCTTATGGCACGTTAATGAGAGTATCATAAAGGTGCTCTAAGTAACCCTTGTTCTCGAAGGAAAGTGTGCACAACTGAGGACAGCTACAGACGTAGTTATCTGGAGGAGTCTGCTGTTGTGGGTAGTGTCCTAAAGACACAGTAATAGCTGCGGATTCAGAAATTCTCTATTCCCAGAGCAGCTGTCAGTGTCATGGATATGCCAGGGCCCTGGTTTATTGAATCCTTTACAACCTAGTGTACATTTTCCCTTCTCTTTCCTTTCCCCTGTGTAGTTTTTGGCCCGGTATGAGCATAGTGGTAATTAATGATCCTTCGTGAGAGTTTTCTTATACCTAGTGACCAAAGTCGGTACATATGTTGTGAGCTTTCATCAGACTGCAGAGGCCGTGCCTTGTAACAGGTGTTCCCTGGAGCCCCTTGAGCTCCAGGAAGATTGCCTGAAGATCTCCCTCTGTAGCTTATTCCCTGCTGACCGAGTTGCTCAGATGATCTAAACTCAAAACATTTGTTTTCTGAGATACTGATTCATATCAGGTGGCCCAGCTATGAAACGGCAGCCTTGTATTCTCTCCCTAGGCTCCAGAGGTGCCGTCCGTGTGCAGGCAGGGTTAGACTGAACTGCCATAGAAACCCTGTAGCTTCCACTCACTGCCCCCGGGTGCTCCTCATCCTGACTAGTCCCAGTCCCTCGTGTGCTAGGAGCCTGCTGTTGATACTTCTATAGAAAAGGGCCTTTGCTTCCCTTGACCTGCCCTTTTAAAAGGCAGGTGACTTCCTACCTTGGCTCTTTGTCTGCAGATTGCCCCTGCAACTCACTTGTAAGGAAACAAATGTCCTGAGTCTGGGCACCTTCTCTCTGAATCCCATGCCTTGCCCAGGTAGGATCTGGTTAGAGCAATGTAACCTCTTATTTGACTGCGAAGAAATGGTTAAACTTCCTCAGAGTGGCATAAGTCACTTACATGGTCAGTTTGAACTGAAAGCTGTGACCCTCTCCTGCTAGTGCAGAGGGGGACGGCCACACTGAGAGGAACAGGGCAGCGGGGAAAAATGTCTGCCAGTGTTCTAGGGTTTCTGGAGGCTGGCCCTGAGCTAGCAGTCCCCTGCACCCTTGCCCTCTGGGGAATGTGGATGGAGGGAGGTGGGGTTGTGGGGGGTGGGAGGCTGGGGGGAGGGTACTGAATCCTGAGATGGTCGTCCTGGGAGGGTGAGGGATAGCCTTATAATGGAGGTCAAATTTGCATAGGTTTTTGAAAGCTGTGTAAGAATTGGCCAAGTGAGGAGGGAGGACTAGGTAGTCCAGTCATGGAAGGGACGAGAGAGCTGCTGGGGAAGAGGATTGCTGTGGGGTGTAGGGTAGGGGTCGTGGCCTTGAGAGCACACGTTGCTGTAGTGCCCGTAGCGGGGTATTCGGAGTCCAGCACCTAGACTTTGGTCGGGGTGCATGGCTGCTGCTTGCCTCCCTTGGTGGGGACCAGAAACCATGCAGGTGGCTGTGGCAGGGCATGAAGGGTCCTGTTTAGCAGTATCTCCTAAGAAATATGTGGTCCTTTGCAGAGGAAGGAAAATAGAAGGACAACTTCAGAGAGAAAGGGGGGAAACTTAAGTAGCCTTGGTCTTCTGGTGGCAGCTCAGGCCTCCAGTAGACACTGGGCCGTAGACTCCGCTGAAGCTGGAGTGGCAGCTCTCTGGACAGACAGAGCAGCTCCTGGCGGGAGAACTTAGAACTACTGTGGCCGCTTGCCCATGGACCCTCATGGGGATGGTTCCCTGCTCCTTAGATCCATGGAAAGTTGCTAAGCCCAAATCTTAATTTCCAGCACTCTCCAAGCTTCCATTTGCTGCTGAGGCAGGGCTGGAATACAGCAAGAGTCAGGCGTCTCTCTCTTGCCTGGGCAGCACATGTTCTGCTGAGTGGTGGGTGCCCTTAGGTCTTGTGCACATCTCGCTGTGCACATTTCCGGGGACGTAGTGCTTAGTACAGCACGCAAGGAGGTCGGGTCGTGCTGGCCTCCTGTGTCTGTGCTCAGTACATGGCACTTCTGAGTGCCAAGAAGTCACCACCCCAGCTCACCCAGTTCGGAGCATCGGTGCGCCCAGTGGCAGTGAGAACCAGAAACACGGGGAGCTAGCTGGGGTCATGCAGGGTGGGGATTGGCTGGGGCCATGCAGGGTGGGAACAAGGTGACAGGGTCAGGTGGGCAGTTGGTTCTCCTTTGAGGAAGGCCGTACGGGGCGTGTTCTCCCCCTGCGTTTCAGGGCCAGCCTGGTCAGAAGTGCTGGAGCATGCCGGGAAGCCAGGGCCCAAGGGTGTGGGGGGCAGCTGGCATGGAGAGTTTGGACTGCACATCCGCTCGCTGAGGGCTTGAGCCTTCCAGAAGGCAGGGCTCCTGGGTGGCCACTGGGAACTTTGGTTCTTTGAGCTCAGGGCCATGGTTGTGAGGGTGTGAACTGCACTGATGAGTACCCTAAATGTTGATGGATTCCCAAAGACAAGACCTACTTCTACAGTGGATGGAAACGTGGGAAACTGAGGGTCTTGGGGTTGAAACAACGAAAAGGCCTCAGTGAGACCAAATACACATCCAAGGAGGACAGGTCTGCGACTTTTGGTGAAAAGAAGGGGTTTTTGGCCAAGTCCTGACCTGGGTCAGAGGCTTCTGTGGAGTTGTGTAGTATAGTGTGTGTGTGTCAGATATTTTTGACAGACCAGTAGTTTGGTACAACAGAAGTTTTACTTTTTAGGGTTTATAGTCACGGTAGGTTTAGGATTATTTCTCTTTAAATATTCAGCGTTCTAGAATGTCAAGTTTTGTTTTTGTTGTTACTGTTTTTAAAGAGGGGAGGGGGCAGAGGGAGAGGTTCCTTACTCAGGCAGGTTCCTTACTCAGCACAGAGCCCAATGCAGGGCTCGATCTCACAACCCTGAAATCATGACCTGAGCCACAATCAGGAATCAGACACTTAACCGATTATATCAACCAGGTGCTCCTAGAATGTCAAGTTTTGAAAGGACCCATTACCTCAGGTTGCCTCACTGGTCTCCTACTCTTTCTACTTTTTTTTTTTTTTTAAGGTTTTTTTAAATTTATTTAAGAGAAGCTTGGGGAAGGGGCATACATAGGGAGAGGGAGAAGCAGGCTCCCCACTTAGCAGGGAGCCCAACACAGGGCTCAATCCCAGGACCCCAGGATCATGACCTGAGCCGAAGGCAGATGCTTAACTGACAGCCACCCAGGTGCCCCATGGTCCTTACTCTTGTTGATGAATTGAGCCATTCCCATGTTGACCTTTTATTCTTCTTCTTGAAGTTGTATCAGTCGGGAGCTCATGTGACTGTTTCTTTCCCCGGATACCCTCAGAGAAAGCGTCGTGGTGGCACAGTAAATTCTAGACAAGCCCAGAAGCGAACTCGGGAAGCAGCCTCCACCCCTGAGATGGCCTTGGAAGCAGAACCCATAGAACTTGTGGAAAGTGGTAAGATCGCCGGGAATGCCGTGACCATGGGATGCTGGAGTGGTGCAGCGTGCATGGGTGGGCCCAGCCATGGGGTCTTGTGCAAGCTGTACCATCTGAGCCTCCCATTACCCTCCCAAATGGAATTGTCCTAATCCCCCTGCATAGAGTTGTCATTAAGGTCAATCCTTAGCTCAGTGCCTGTTAACACTAACTGCACACCGGTTAGCATCTGTCCTTGTCTTTATAAGACCTACACAGTCTGAGACTCACGTGCCACTCAGAACTGAAAGCTGATTTTGAGCAAGACCTGCCCTCCTTGGTGGTGTAAGACCTCCATGGTTTTGACAGCTGCTTAGGAGGGCTAGCCATTTAACCTTCCTGGAATGTGCGGCTGGGGAGATGAGACTGCCCTGGGCTCACCTTTTCGATTTGAAACTGTACATCTAATTCACTTGGCCTCCTAAAGTCATCATCTTTCCTTTTCCCTTTTTCTTTGAGACACAGAATCTCCCCCAGAAGGCATCTCTGGAGAGAGCCACCTGTGCTGGAGGGAGTTGCCATAGGCAGAAGTCAGGTTGTGCACGCGCGGCCTGTGGGATTGTGGCTTCTGCTTGTGAGAGCCAGAAATTAAGTCCACCAGAAGGAGAGTGGCTCTGTGACTTAGATTATATCAGTATATGGTCTATTTTTTTTAAAAGGACCAGGTCAATTTGTATAAAATACACTCAACATCTCTGATACATTGTGGGTTTTGCTCCTGTGAATCTTTTTTAATAAAAAATAATAAAGCAAATTTGAACTGCTAAATGTATTACGAGTTACTGTTCCCAAACAAGTACTACTTCTAAAAATCCTACTCTCGTATGTCTTTAGTGCTATAATAGAAGCAAAAATGATCGTAAATCTTTTTTTAATTCATATAAGTGGAAGTAGTCCTTTGCGGTTCATTCTTACCTGCCACAGAGAAGTGCTTCTACCCAGTTTGTCCTGTGCTCACGAGGACACCAAAGTAGATCCTAGGGCTCAGAGGCACGCAAAGGAACAGGCTGAGCCCAGTCTGGTGTGCTGGGAGTCCAAGGGATCAGTAAATACCACCCTGTCGTCCTGCTTGAGAGCCACACGGAGATGACTATCTCACTGATGAGGGTGCAGAGCTCGGTCTGATGAGGTCTGAGGGCGAGCGGCAGCCTCGAGGAGGAGGTTTAAGGCAGGTCCATGCCAAAGAGAAAGGCCCTGAGGTGAGCATGCCTGGTCCTTTCCCCAGATGTTCCCCAGTACTCTCAGGTAGGTCCCTGCTTCTCCCCTTTGCAGGGGCAGGTGGGGGCACTGAGGCCTAGTTGTGTGACAGTGTGAGGCCACAGGGATGAGGTCTGCGTGTGCAGAGACATGACCCCCTCTCCTTGGTGTAGTTGTAAACCGCAGGCCTCCACTCGGAATTCTGAAACGGCGTTCGTTGGCTGTCACCCCTGAAAGGGGATTGGACCTGATGCTCTGCATTCTATACTTTGAGGGGGCTTTAGTTTGATATAAGCCCGTGCTCCATTTTTAATCATTTAATGAAGCTTTGAGCGTTACGCCGTTACTTTCCTGCTAATGCTTGTTAAAATGCTTTATTTTAAAGCTGGAGACGAAATAGTGGATCTCACCTGTGAATCGTTAGAGCCTGTGGTTGTTGACCTGACTCACAATGACTCTGTTGTGGTAAGTGTCAGAGTGGGACGGGTGATCCCTCCTGGCTGTGGGCCCTTAGCCAGCACCAGCTTCTGAAGGCGCTGGTCACAGGTTACGGTTTGTGCCGAAGAAACTCAGACATTCAGTGACTAGGTAGAGCCCAAGATAGAAAGTGTTTCTGGAAAATCCTTTGTTAGGACTTTATTTCCTGTGGAGACAGTACATCTTTTTGACCCTGGCCAGCTGGCACTGAAGCTGTTTGGGGAGAGACCCCAGAGTTGTCTGTTCTGCACTTTATACCAGCTGTGTGACTTCTGGCAAGTTCTTAGGCTCATTCGCTCTGAATGGGGGGATATGCCCTGCGTGCCAGTAGGCTATTGGGAGGGTCAGGAGTCACCTTGTATCTGAGTGCCGGGCACCCAGTGGTGCCCAGTAGGTGTGAGTTGCACCCTCCCAGCTGGTTGGGACGAGAATGCATGCTTAGCACTGCCAGCACTGCTGCCAGGGGTCTCTGGAGGCACACAAGCAGCTTTCCTTGGAGGGTGCAGGCACCCTGCATCCCTACTTGATTCCAGGGACGACGGGGCTTGGGAAGCTGCTTGTGACCCCTTCCTGTGGCACCAGCTGTGGTCCCTTACAGAGAGCACACTTGCCCATGTTGGCCCTCGGGGAAGGAGACCTGCCTCACAGCGTAGGGGCCCGCGCCTGTGTGTGGGTCCTGGCGGCCGCTCAGCCCACAGACCTGCACCTTAAGGCTGCGTCTGCCTCTCCAGGATGCCTCTTGAGTGCTGTTTGATCTGACGTGCAGTTGTAGAGTGGAGCAGATGGGAGGCAGGTGCTGCTGGGGATGGGGGTTGGTAGTAGCTGAGTCTCCCCCTGGCCTTGGGGCCCACTGGTCCTGGGCTTGTTCTGAACGTGGTTACAATTGCCGAATAGGGTTGTGCTGAGAAGCTTCAAGACTTCTTTAAAAGAAAAGAAGGGCAATGATGGGGATCTGTCTTGACGGATTTAGAGGTTTAAACTCTGGTCTTGGTTGAAAACCACCAGTCCTGTTGTATGTCTGCGCACCTCTCCCCTCAACCCCCAAAGGAAAGGCAGTTGAAACCTGTATTTTCTCTGACACTCAGTCCCTGATCTGCAGCCCCAGGGGGATAGCCAAGATTCTGCTTGTAAGACCTTCTAGCCCTTAAGGAGACTGTGTCTGGCTTCTGTTGTGTGATGTACCAGCATCATGAAATCCCTTTCATGCCTTGGATTATTTGCCGCTTCCGGTCGGCGAACGGGAGAAGAATTAGGCACAAACAAGTCAGCTGCAAGAGACTGGGAGCAGGGGACAACAGTCGAAAAGACTGCTGCCCCGAGCAACTCCAGAGTCCCACTTTTATTAGATAGAAACAATAGCCAACAGAAGAACCAGTGAAGGTCAAACATTAGTCACATGTCTCATGGACACGCAAGGAGGAGGATAAAGTTTATAGTTAATCAAGCACATTCAAAGGACTCATCTAACAACGGTCGCTTCTGGGAAGGGAAAGGAGCGATAACGGAAAAGGGAAGCAGGCGGTATTTCGTTCCACCCGGAGCTGACCGGGCGTTCCCGGGTGCTCAGCTTCCCTGAAGCAGGCGGCGTTCTGCCCTGAGTGAGCCAGGCATCCCCAGCTGCCCAGCTTCACGGTCGTATATCGTCCTTCTCCCCAAAGACCTGTTGCCAGTATATGTTTTTCTTAAGGCCATATCCAAATGTGCTTGGTAACTAGTAAAATTTTCCAGGGGCTATAGTTTAAGTAACGCATTGTTCCGGGGGGCAGTAGCAATTATTCATTTATTTATTTTTTAATAACTACCCTTTCTAATGTTCTCCTTCCTGACCTTTCCTACCTTCTTTATGTTTCCCCGGGCATGGACAGTCATCAGGAGATGTAGAACAGGAGTGCTAGGGTCTGGGGAGCTGCCCTGGGAATGGATGGCTGGCCAAAGCCGGAGATGAGGGAAGAGGGTGCTGGCCTGGGAGGTAGGAGTCCTGGTTTTCCGGTCTTAGATACACTGGTCATTTTGGTCATGGTCTAATGTTCCCAGGTATAAAAATATAATAAGGTTTGGGCTTTAAAGCACTCCTGATTCTAATCATTCTGTACTTTCTGTTCATAAATTCAAATGCCAGTTTTTAAGTTTACAGTAAAAAATACATGTGAGGCTGAAGTTCTCACTCTAAGCATATCTACTTGGAAAACCTAATAGTATTAAGTCAGGACAAGGAGTGTCCATCAGGTAAATTTTGAGTCAGGCAGGCCTCACCTGCAGCAGAGTGTAAATGGTGAATGTATCATGTATCAGTTCCCAAATTGGGGTGACCTTACCGGTTCAACTAGAATCTGTGGGAACAGGCCACATGTACCTCTTTGGCCCTGCTGGGAGTAGCTAGCTCTGTATCTTAAAGACCATAATCTGTGCATCCCCTGATCTGGGCCTGACTTCAAAACTTGAGGGAGCCCTCTGATGAGAAACTTCTGAGACTCTTTTTCCAACTCTCTAAAGACTCTAGAGCCCCCAGTGAACTAAGAGAACTAAACAGTGCTTTGAGATGCAATAAGGCTTTGTACATCTCTGCTTAGGTATTTTCTCTCCAAATTAACTTCTATTTTGGGCATTGCATAGCCAAAAAAGGCCATCACTGCTGGATCCCAGGACATGGCTATCTTTGAATTTTGCTAGATTACTGCTAAACTTTTCTAAAGGGGTTGTGCTTGTTCACATTCTTACCAGTGTTTGCGGTGCTCACCACTTTACTTCTGGCCAGTCTGATGGTTTTGAACACCTCTCATGTTCATTGGTAGTTCTTTTCATCTTTTGTGACGTCCTGTTAAAATCTTTTTTTTTTTTTTAAGATTTTATTTATTTGATGGAGAGAGAGATAGCCAGAGTGGGAATGCAAGCAGGGGAGTGGGAGAGGGAGAAGCAGGCTTCCTGCTTAGCAGGGAGCCCAGTACAGGGCTCGATCCCAGAATCCTGGGATCATGAGCTAGCTGAGCTGAAGGCAGACACCCAATGACTGAGCCACCTAGGCGCCCCTAAAATCTTTTTTTTTTTTAACTGTTCTTTTTACACACATGTTGTATATACAACTTTTACAATAGCCGAAGAAATTGATCTAGAATGGAACAACCCCTTGAGTTCTCATCTGTTTGGTTGTATGTGTGTATGTGTTTGTGTATTTCCCAGACATCTTTTAAATGGGCTCTACACCCAACATGAATTGCATGCTTCACTGACTGAGCTAGCCAGGCACCCCTTTCTGCCTTGTTTTTGCTTTTTTTTTTTTTAGGAATTCTTTCTAAATGATTAAGTATGACTGTGCCACTAGTTTAGTTAGGTTTTGTATCTTTTTCTGAGGGGTCTGCCTTTTTCGTTTCAATTTATGGAGGTTCTTAATTTTAATACAGTTGAATTTATCAATTTGTTGAAAATAATCCATATAAAAATTCGTTCTGTATTCTGAGTTTTACTGTTTTGCTTTCCACAAGTGAGTCTGTAACCCACTTGAATTGCCTTTCGTGTGTGGTTTGAGGCAGGGTCTTTCGCTCTTCTTAGTAAAGTCTTAACAGTATTCCTTGCAGTGGTTTTGCAAATCTTTTGTTAAAAGATATATTCCGGGGTGCCTGGGTGGCTCAGTGGGTTAAGCCTCTGCCTTTGGCTCAGGTCATGGTCTCAGGGTCCTGGGATCAAGTCCTGCATCGGGCTCCCTGGAGTCTGCTTCCCCCTCTCTGTGTCTGCCTCTCTGCCTACTTGTGATCACTCTCTCTCTGTCAAATAAATAAAAACTTTACTAAAAAAAAAAAAAGATGTATTCCTAAATACATAGTATTTTAGAAAGCTATTAAAAATGGTATTATAGGGGCACCTGGGTGGCTCAGTGAGTAAAACCTCTGCCTTTGGCCTAGGTCATGATCTTGGTCCTGGGATCAAGCCCCACATCGGGCTTTCTGCTTAGCAAGGAGCCTGCTTCCCCCTCTCTCTCTGACTGCCTCTCTGCCTACTTGTGATCTCTCTCTCTCTGTCAAATAAATAAATAAAATCTTTTTTAAAAAATGGTATTATAGGGGTGCCTGGCTGGCCTAGTGGGTTAAAGCCTCTGCCTTCGGCTCAGGGTCCTGGGATTGAGCCCCACATCGGGTTCTCTGCTTAGCAGGGAGCCTGCTTCCCCCTCCCGCCCCCCACCTGCCTCTCTGCCTACTTGTGATCTCTTGTCTGTCAAATAAATAAATAAAATCTTTTTTAAAAAAAAGGTATTAGAAAGTTTCTGTTTCTTTTTTGTTTTTATTTGCTAATATAAAGAAATGCAATTGATTTTATCTATTGATTCTTTTTTCAATGTAGCAATTCTTAATCTAAATCTTTTGGTTTTCTGTGTACACAGAATAAATTTTGGTTCTTTATATCTTTTTTAAATATTTTTACATTTTATATTATAAATATTATATATTTATATATTTTATATATTTTTATTTTTTTTAATTTTTATTATTTTTTTTTCTTAACACACTGGCTAAAGAAAATTCATCACTGGCTGAATAAATGGGGACAGTCCTGGACATTCTTGTCTCATCCCAAATCTGAAGGAATCCTTTCAGATTTGGAGCGTTAAATAAGTTCTCTGTGGTAGGTTTTATTGCTGTCATTGTTTATGCCCTTTATTCAGACTGGAGAAATTCTGCTCTGTTTTCTGTTGGACTGCAAATTGAACAATCAATGTTAATTTGGGGTACCTGGGTGGCTCATTTGGTTAAGTGTCCATCTTTTGATTTTGTCTCAGGTCATGATCTCAGGGAAGTCTGCTTAAGATTTTCTCCTCCCTCTATGTCCACCCCATGCTTGTGCACGCAAGTGTGCGCTCTGTCTCAAATAAATAAAATAAAAAATAAAAACATGATTCCTCTTAAAGAATCAGTGTTGAATTTTAACACTCCCAACAGAGTTAAACTAATTAAATGTTGTGGTCTTTTTATATATTGCCAGATTCGGTTTGCTACTATTTTATACATGACTTCTGCCTCTATTTTTGTGAGTAAGATTGATTTGTCTGTAATTTTCGTCTTATACACATTTCTTAGGTTTCTGATATCAGAGTACTGGTATCTTTATTATTAAGTGAGTTGGACACCCTTTTTTCTATCGTCCAGATTTGTAATCTTGGAGTTACTTCTTGCAAGTTTGGTAGAACTCCACTGTGAAGGTACCTAGCCTCAAATTTTTCGGAATTTGTGAGTCTCATTTAAAATGTTTACTTTTGTTGGTATACATTTGTTTGTGATATCTTAATGTTCTGTGGAATCTGTAGTGATGGCTCCTTTTTCATTTCCTTTGATTTGGTTGGTTGTGTTTTCTGTCTCTTCAGATTAGTATCACCAGAGGTTTATTAGATCTTTCAGAGAACCAACTTTTAGCTTGGTGGAGCCTTTCTCTTTTAAGTTCGTTTTCTTTCAGGATTGCTGCTTTTTTTCCTTGAGTTTATTTTGCTGGTTTTTTAACTTACTAATTTTCATCATTTCTTTTCTGATACCTTTAAGGTTATCTTTTTAAAGCTGTATTGTACAGATTTTGTTATTGTACAGATTTTTATGTTCAGTTCCTTGTATTTATCAAATTAGTATTTTTAAACTTCCAAACATATGGAGGTTTTATTTCCTTTTGTCGCAGTTATGGATTTCTTTTTCTTCTTCTTCTTTTTTCTTAAGATTTATTTATTTGTCAGAGAGAGAGAATGTGCTCAAGCAGGGGGAGTGGCAGGCAGAGGGAGAAGCAGGCTCCTCCCTGAGCAAAGGAGCCCAGTGGGTCTTGGGATCATGACCTGAGCCAAAGGCAGATGCTTGCTTAATCAACTGAGCCACCCAGACATCCCATGTTTTTACTAATTCTTTGAATTATTGCATTATTGGTCAGAAAATACATTGTATGTATCAACTTCTTTGATAATTCCTTAGACTTTCTTTGAGCCTGGCTTGCTCAAGGTAGCTGGCCTTCACAGAATGACCTGCCCCTACAGGTCCTGCCTGGGCTTTGGTTTCTTGGTGAAGGTTTCACAAGTAAGCTTCAGTTTTTCAAGAATCTTCTGTCCTTTTTTTTTCCTCTCAATTATTGTAGTCCCTTCAGTTTGACCGATTATGTTTTTGGATACCTCTTTATTTAAAAATGTGTATGTTTTGTCTTGTTTTGGTGGTTTTCAGTGGGGAAATTGATGGAAATACTAGCGTGCTATTTATTGGAAACCTCTGCTTGTATTTCCCATCCTCTTTTCACCTGGCTTAATAGGTGAAGATTTTCAGACCACTTTTTTTTTTTTTTTTTAGGATTTTATTTGTTTATTAGAGAGTACAGAGCCAGAGGAGGGACAGAGGAAGAGGGAAAAGCTCCCACCCTAGTAGGGAGCTGGACATGGTGCTCAATCCCAGGACCCCAAGATCATGATCTGAGCCAAAGGCAGGTGCTTAGCCAACTGAGCCCCCCAGGCGCCCGTCCTTTCATGAGCATTTGCAGCACATCAGCCTCTGGCCTAGCTCCCAGGGGTGATGCATTGGTAGAAAAGATTTACTCCTCTCTTTAAGAAACTGCTTGTTTTAGGGGGAAGATACTGAAACTATTTGTTTGCTTACACTGTTTTCCTTCGCTGAATTTCAAAAAAGTATTACTGTTGTTGTTTCAAAGAGTGTTTCTTTTAAAGTCAGGTTGGTTTCCCTGGAATGTCTTTTTGGTTTGTCTCCATGGTGGACCAGTGAGTCACGCTGTTTGTGTTACGCTCCGTACCTTCCTAGTTCTTCATTCAGGAGCCTGTTGAAAGGGTCTGCTTTAATGGAAGCTCCCTTGCAGCCAAGAGCAGAGTCCTGTCCATCTCTGTGGGAATAGTCGAGGGCCTGAGGGGTACCCAGTGACTGCTAGAATGAGTGAACCAGCATAATTCTATATGAAGAAAGAAGGGCTCTGTCCCCATGCCCAGGAATCGGGGAAACAGTTGTACATGGAATCAGGCAGGGAGCACTAACTTTGACTGGAATGTGACTGTCAGAACCAGTTTTCCTGGTACTCCTGGCGCG
This sequence comes from Martes martes, assembly GCF_963455335.1. Classification (NCBI taxonomy): domain Eukaryota; kingdom Metazoa; phylum Chordata; class Mammalia; order Carnivora; family Mustelidae; genus Martes; species Martes martes. Next base: position 140,374,108 of record NC_137889.1, read on the forward strand.
GCTGCAGGAATAAGAATCTGTAATTGCATGCTGCATGCCACTGTTGGAGCTCAAGACTATCCACTCACGCTCAAAGTGGTTGGAGGTGGCTGTTTTTTCCAGTGCAGCAACGTGCACAGCCACGTGGGGAGGTCATCTAAAGCAAGTGGCTTGCAGGGCTCCTGGCTGGGGGAGTGTTCTTAGAAGTGCAAGGGGTCCACTTGCCACACAGGACCCCAGACTCCTGCTTGGTTTTGTCCCGCTTTTTCCCCCCAGCATATTGGCTGCAGCCCCAGGAGGGACCTAGAATGTGAAGTCCACTGGTAGAAGAGGGGTTGTCCTCCCCCACTGACCAGGGGCCTTTGACATGGGTATCAGCACTTACTCAGGTGTTCTGAGGCTCAGCTGTGCTTCAGAAACTCAGAGGGCCTTCGTGACTGACCTGGAGGCCATGCACCCCAGTGTGAAAGCAGGCGACAGGTGGGTGCCTGCTGTGGATTGTCCATTCTCCATATGTGTCATTTGTCTCTCTGACCTGCGGTTTATCCCGTAGTCAAGAAGCCAGACCGAAAGGTGAAGTGGGATGTTCGGGTCTGATCTCAGGCCACTTGCCACAGTACTAACTCAGCTGTCAGGGGTTTTGTTTCTTTTAAAGGCCTCTCGGCCAGATCAGAGGCCCCAGAGCTCCCCCCAACCCTTGCCACACCCCCTACCTCGCACACCTCTGTTTCTTGTGCCTGGGAAGTGCTGTGCTACCTTCAGGGTCCCAGCCACGAGGAAGGGCCATTCCAAAGTGCCTGTGGACACCTCCAGGGGTTCTGGAATTTAATGTAGTTCAGCTGCTGGCTGGAGGGAACACCAGTCACAGTGTTGTGTGCCCCTCCACCAGGCTGTGGCACTGTTGTTTTCTGCCCTTTGGGCAAGAAACTTCCTTTCTGAGCTTTTGTGTTGAAGATGGGGACAGAGTCATCACCAGTGAGGGGAGCTCTCTGGTCAGTACGTATTCATTTACCCAGTAGCTATGTAATGAGCACCTGTCTTGAGTCTGGGGACAAGGCAGCGAAGGTACCACCCTGAGGGGCCAGGTCTGGCCCGAGCTCAGCACTGCCTGGGAGTGAGCTGGGTCTGACTCACAAGAGCCTTTGGAGACCCAGTTCTCACACACTGCTTATTGGGGAGCCAGCAGCATCCTGTTCCTTCCAGGTGTCTCCACGACCAGTCAGATGGCCCCTTGTGGTAAAGGGAGGTGAGGCTGTGTTGGAGTGCTGGAAAGCTGGGATCATCTCTGCCTACAGCAGATTTTCCTTCTGTTCCTGGCTAAATTCAGAGCTCCTCTTGTATAGGCGTCATAGGGACTGAACCTCCTGTCAGCCCAAGCTCTTTTTCCAATACATAATCCCAATGATGAGATTGCCAGTCCCCCAATTTCATAGTCCCACACTCTAGCATCCTCTGTAAGGAAGAGGGAGAGCCTTTGGTAGCTCCCTCTGTGGGTTGTGTTCTCATCTGCAAAAGGAAGGTCTTCGTGCTTAGACCATCCTTCTTCCCAGGATGGCTCTTCGTATCTGTCAGTGTTCAGGTTGGAAGACCCAATCCACCCAATTGTTTTAAAGTATAAATGGATTTTAATACATGAGAAGAGCTGCTGCTTGGTACTGAAAAAGCTAAAGGAGCAAGTCTTCAGGAATACCTCTAGACATCTCAGCCTTGACCCACCATAAGAGCTGTTACCTCTGTCCCAAGCAGAAGGGCAGGAGGTGGAAGCCACCATCTGCACTGATCTCTGGGTTCAAGGAAACACTAGCACAGCCCCTCACCAGGGAAGAGGGGCCTCTGCCATGACACCAGCCTTGTCTGCCACTATTGACACTAACAGCCGCTGAAACTGGCCTCTGAGTGTCTCACTGAGGGGAACTTCTTAGTTCGTGTTCAGAATCCCTGCCACGAGGGAGTTGGGCTGGAGGGAGCTTCTGGATTCTGCAGGGCAGGCTGGTATGCCCTCCCCCGTGGGCATCTGCCAAGGAGGGGTGGGCAGCCCGCCTTGGAGCGGCAGTCAGGAGCATTTACCTGAAGTGGATGGCCTGTGATGAGCAGGAGGGAAAGGGGGTGCTCCCAGTGCTGGCATAGGCAGGTTTATGAGCACAGAGGGGGTTGACGAAGTGGGGCGGGAAACTACTGTAGCAAAAGTAGTCCTGGTGTAAGTTCTGAGTCATTAGATATGGCCTGGTCAAGTTCTCAGTAACTTTTTCATAGGCCCAGAGAACATGTAATCAGATCGATCTTGGTCCTTGGTGTGCCATTCACCAGTGCCTGCACATCCTAATTTGTTTAATTGTTCCCAGTAACAAGCACTGCAAACCCTCTTGACAGTAAGGCTCCACCCTTGGCATAGCCTGCATGACATAGAGGATTCTTGTCATTGGCCCCCCCGGACCAGGAGAATGTATGGAGCCAGTCCTGGGCTCCATGTCCCCAGGGCCCTGTGACAGTTTTTGGCTTGCTTAGTCCTTGCAGCAGTATGGTGAGCTGTGGGCACTGGTGCCTCTCTTCTCCAGAAGAGGAAGTTGGCAGCTCCCAGAGGGTAAGTAACCTCCCTAGGTCACGAGGCCAGCCACTCCTAGACTCACTCAACGCCAGGTGGACACTGCATGTGTCAGCTGCTGGGAGGCAGAGGTGCCTGGGATGGGCCTCACTGGAGAGGAGAGGTGTACAGATGTCTCGTTGGTGCTGCCCGGGCAGGCCCTCTCCCTGCACCTGTCCTGCCCTGCGGGAGGGTTTTACTGGGACCCTGAGGAGTTTGCATTTGAAACAAGAAATGTTTCGATTTTATCATTTAAGATAAGTTTTTTTAAAATACAGGGTATATTATGTCATACTAATTGTGTCTTTCTCTTTTTTCTCCTTTTTAAAAGATTGTTGACGGTGAGTGGTTTCCTCTCTCTTTCATTGGGTTTGCATACAGAATGGCAGTGGGTGGGGGGCACAGAGCTGAAGTCCTTGCCAGGCCTGTGACAGTGCCAGGCGGGAAGACGCCTGCAGTCAGTGCTCTGTGGTTGCTGAGGAGACCGCACACTCACTGCGGAGCTGTGGTCCCACTGGGTTTTGGAGAAAGCTCGCCACCTTAGATTTTAGATGGCCTCCCACTCAGACACCTGCTCATGGCAGGGATGGGGCTTCTTCTGGGAAGACAGGAGGGTGGCCTCTACGGAGCTGGGCAGGACCTACCTGGCATGGCTGGGTGTGGTGGCTGTGCCTCTTGGGCCTGGGATTGGCCTTTCCCAGGTGGGAAGGGGTGGTGAGGAGACAGGGCTGGGGATCCTGCCCTGAACATGGACTCACACCTTAGAACGGAGGCGGCCAAGGAGGAATGCGAGGAGGCCACGCCAGGAGCACGCTGACAGCTGTGTGGTGAGCAGTGATGACGAGGAGCTGTCCAGGGACAGAGACGTGTACGTGACCACCCATACTCCCCGAAATACCAGAGAGGAGGCAGCCACGGGACTCAGGTACCAGCATTCCTACTGCCCTGCTGCCTCACCACATGCCTTTGGCCACGTGGGACCCCTTGCATCCCTTGTCCCCAGGAATGGGGATCCTCTACTCCCCACCCCACCCCCCCACTTCCATTTCTCAGGGGTAGGGTAATAGGAATACCGGACCTTGCACAAGTTCTGGGAGCCCATGGCTCGAGAAGGTCTTGTCTAAGCAGCTGTGCCACAGCTGAGTGCAGGTGGGCCTGGATTCAGAGCCAGATCAGCCAGTCCCAGTGGGACAAGACCGTGTGTGGCACTGGCAGGGTGGTGTGACTAGCCGTGGGCTGGTGGCACACTCCACCACCTGCTGTTCAGAGCCGACCCAGTGGCTCTCTGTGATCTGCAGCAGGAATGCTCAGAGGTGCTAGGCAGAGCTCCTGCCCCACACAAGGGAGGCAGATAGCACAGGCTAGGGGCTTGGGAGGACAGGGCCCATCCGGGTGTCTGCTCCTTAGTTCCCCTTTCACCTCCCCGCTGCACTCCCTTGGGACAGCTGGCCTTTCTGTAAGTCTCCGGGTGCCTGTGCTAAGGGATACGGGCTGCTTCTGTGAAGCCACTTAGGGTAACTGAATGTTTGAGTTTGCCAAGGAACTGACACAAAGCACTGTGATTTTAGGCCCTCTGGTACTGTCAGTTGTCCGATCTGCATGGATGGGTACTCTGAGGTAAGCAAACTTAGCTGTGTCTTCCTTGCTTCTGGTGTCCACGTGGCTTTAGTGAAAGGGTCTTCAGAGAGAGGGTCTTCTCTTTTGGTGGGATTTGACCCCTCTCTTCCACAGTCAGGCCTGGCTGGCCTGTGCCTGTCACACATCTTTGTGCTAGCTTCTTCTTGGCCCTGCAGCCTTCACCCCTGGCCCCTGTGTTCCTTGAGCTTCCACTTGAAGGGTGTCCATCCCGTGTATTGCCATCCCAGCCTCAGCAAAAGCAACTAGTGCTTCCTGTGGCCCCCCCGAGCCATCAAGCACTGCCCCCCGTGTGCTCCCATGGCAGCCCCAGACTCCATTGGCCTGTGGTTCAGGCGTCTGGGGTCCCTCCAACACTCTTGGGCTGTTGATACGAGAGTGGCTCCTGCCTCTGTTCTCGGCTTCAGAGACTCCACTTGTACTTGCCTGACACTACAGAGCAGGTAAGGATCTTCAGTTTTCCAGACCTGCCTGGTCCTTCCTCCCCTTATCTTAGCAGAAGTGAGGTTCTCTGGGGACTGCTGCTGCACTGGGACCAGGGCAGATATGAAGGCTGTTCCTTCTTCTGTTTTCTAGATTGTGCAGAATGGACGTCTCATTGTTTCTACAGAATGTGGCCACGTCTTTTGTAGCCAGTGCCTCCGTGACTCCCTCAAGAATGCTAACACTTGCCCAACTTGCAGGAAAAAGATCAACCACAAACGATACCACCCCATTTATATATGAATTGTGGAGAGCTGTTCAGGAGAGGTGGACGAACAGACAGACAGCCTGGCTGGGTTCTCCACACAGCCATTCATGGGTTCTCTGCCTCAATTTCCTGAGCTTGAAAAGACTATTTCAAAATCAACATCTGATATGTAAACTGCTCTTTCGTTTCCAGCCCCCACTTAGGCCCTTTTGTTATCTCCTTAGGGCCTTCCTCTCTGCTCCTCTGGGTGGTCTGGTTCCAGGGCAGGAGAGAGGGAGTTAGACACATTGGAACTGAGAATTGTGGCTCTAGCCTCTTTCTGGAACCTGCATGTTTGCCAAGAAATTCTTCCCCATTTGGAAAGTTGGCCCCAGCTTCCTCTGGCAGTGTCATCAAGGGGCTGGCCCTGGTCAGAGAGCACGCGGGCCTGCACAGCTCTCCCGGGCAAGTGACATCAACTCAGGCGTCTGTCTGCCACAGTGAGCAAGCCACACGAGGTCCATCTGGCCCAAGGATCCCGGGTATGAGCACAGCCCTGGAAAGACCCACCACCGGACGTTTCTCTTCCCTCAAGAGTCAGAGGTCACCTGTGATCCCACCTGCACGTTAGCATTGATGTGCAGGGACTTCTACAGATCAAGAGAATCTCTACAGGGCAATTCCCAGGTTCCTAAGAACGAAATGTGCAATAAAGCCTGTTCTTGGCCTACTTTTCAGCAGCCCAGGAGATGTAGCACTCCTAGTGTCCCCTCAGAGGCCTCACGTTGCCTGTGGAGCAGTGCCTGTCCCACCCCGTCCTATTCGCCACCTGTTCTCAGGAACTTAACCCATGTCCCAGAGTTTTCACCTGGCACAGGCCCTGCGAGCAGGGCAGACATGTGGTCGGGTATCCTCTCTCTTTTCTGATAAGATGTGACCTGTTTGCCACATGCCCTCGGGTCCTCAGTTCCCACTGCCTAGTGTCTACTCAAGCATCAATGCTGGGAGGTGATGGCAGTCCTTGGGGCGTTACCAGCCACCCATGTCCATGCTGGTGTCCAAGTCATGGCTGCCCGGAATTGCAGCGAGTGCAGCCTACCTGCCATCAGCTGGGCTCTTTGGCTTTCACCCACACCCCCACACAGTTGACATTCACTTTAGAAGCTGCTCCTCTGGCCTTTCAGTCTCTGATCCTTTGGGCTTTTGACTGCTCCATAGATTGGGTTGGCAAAGTATGGTGGCCTTTCCTCCCCAAGGCAGCCAGATAAGATACTCTGCTTAAGTCTCTGGGTTTGAGCCTCTTGGTTCTTGAGGAGGCTGTGGGATGGCTTGAGCTGCCCCTCACAGCCCAGGGTCTGGGGCAACTCATGGGGGAGAGACCTTGCCGTGTCAGCCTGCCTCTGTCTCCGCATCCCACTTTCTCAGAGGGCTTTAGGCCAAACCAACAGCCTCTTCATGTGCAACATCTTCAAGACAGGAACGGGGGCCTCCTCTGGCTTTGCTAGCAATAACTGACCTTCAGTTCCCCCTTCTGAAGGAGCAGGGACTTGGCACAGAATTCACTTTAAATGGGGCTGAAGGAGTGTCCCTCCTCTATGTGAAAAGAAATTTGTTTTAGTCTTCATTCTGACTTTTTCACTGTTTGGCTCACTTCCAGTTAATTTGGATGAAAGTAATAATTTTCTCCGTGGAGTCAAGGAGGGCAGGATGTCACTTCTCGTTGACACGATGCTGGATATGTCTGCCCTCTGTTTGGACATCATTGCCATTAAGTTCCTTCTGGGCTTCGTGGAAACTCTTTTGTTGTGTTCCAGCAGTACCCAGACCTCAGAAACCAAGACAGCCGTGCAGCCAGAATCTTTAAGTTTTGTGCTTAAGGACAGATGGTCGATCATAAAGGTTGTATTCCTTCCTACTAAATTAAATTGGGGAAAAAAAGGTTTAGTTTCTACTATTTAGAAACTGCAAAATAGGAAAAGATGGGTAAGGAAAAAAATCATTTTCTTTTCTTCATTGTACATAGTTCAAATCTTTCTTTGTTACATTTAAACTGTATCCGTGTACATCAGTCTGTTTGGGACTCCTGCTAGTGTTACAGGTGGAAATAAAACCATTAATTTGAACCAGATTTCTTTTGTACGTTCATTTGCTCTCTGGGATGGATCTTCTCCCCCTTTGCCCTAGGTGTGTGCTTCCTGTCTGCCTCCAGTTTAGCACATTTCATCAGTGTGTGCAGGAAAGTTAGCTTGTCTGGCTGCTGATCCAGAAACCAGGCAAGAGGTCATTCTTGGAGTGGAACCACAAGTCCAGCCCTTGGAATCCTTCAGCAGAATCTTCACCTCAGCCCTAAGAAGCAAGGCTGGCCGTGGGGCTGTCTGACCAGCACCGGCTCAGGAGAGGAGCCCTGAGCAGCGTGGACTCAGATGGACCTGGGATTCTGACCGCACAATGCACCTGTCTCAGCTACCCAGACCACGGTCACCGTCCACTCGGGTGGGGGCCAGGGGGTCGTGGTATGTTGGTCAGTGACCTAGGTGATCAGTGCCAGGAAAGCTGGAAAGAGGGAGTGGGCTTGGGATTCCCAGGCAGTTGGTGCTGGCAGAGCTCGCCTCCACCTTTCTCCGAGCCTATCAAGTGGCCCCAGAGATAGAAAAGGTGAATGAGCTGGCCACCCAGAGCTCCCAGAGGCCCTACTTTCAGTTGAAGACAAGGCAGATCAGAGGGAAATGCAGTTAACTCAAACACTCCCTGCACGTAGGCCATGCCCCGGTATTGCACTTGCCTCTGGTGGGTATTGAGAAACCCATTTATATTGCTGCCCTCCTGGGGTGTACATTCCTTGGGGGAGACTGTCCCCCCTGCCCCCAAGCCACTGAAAAGTCAGAATGCAAACAGGTCAGTTACTTGAGTCCTGGGAGAGCAAGAGGATGGTGAGCTGCAGCCTTTAAGGTCTGAAAGTACTCTAGGAAAAGGTGAGGTGATTTACATTATGTTCCTTGACTTTTTTTCCCCCAGTGTACAACCGTCTTGCATTTCTTGCATAGATCACCTTGTTCATGTTTTCCTTTTATATACTATTTCCTTTGTTTTGCCAGTATTGGGGGTTTGTTTGAAATCCTGTTTATGCATAGCTACAAAGGCCTGTTATTTTCTTACACTCTTTGCCAGGGTTTGGTTTCATTTAGGCTAGTTCCTTACAAAGAGACTAGAGTATTCTCTATATCCCGATTTTGGATTATTCCCTGACTGAAATGGAACTCACAAATAAGATCTCTGAACTGTTGCTTTTGTTGAGGAAAGATTTTAAAATACTGATTTGATTTTTTTCAAAGTTTGAGAATTAGTCACATTTTTGTCAGTTTTGTTAAGTTGCCAATTTCTGGGAATTCATAGATTTCATCTCTAAGTTTTTGGCATAAAGTTGTTCATAATCTCTTAGAAGCTATTTAATCTCTGTAGCATCTTTTTATCAGTATTTATGCCTTCCCTTTTAAATTGGAGATTTGTCAGCTTTATGTCCTATATATGTTAATTCCAGTATCCAGATCCTTTGTGGGTCTAATTCTGAAGTCTTATTCTTGCCAGGTCTCTCTAATGACTTCTTCCTGTGTGAGTTTTGTGAGCAGCTTTCTCCCTTAATTTGAGCCCATGTAACTTGGTACATGATCTGATAATTCTTTGAGAACTGGACTGAAGGTGGTTCATCCAGGAAATATTTGCCTTTGCTTTTAGGAGGCATTTGAGGTTGTTAACCGACATAAGGCCATTATATTTATCATTTATGCCATGAAACATAGCACACTTCACTGAATTACCCAAAAGAATAGCTCAGTGCTCCTGGGTGGGTCAGTTGGTTAAGCATTTGGCTTCAGCTCAGGTCATGATCCCAGGGTCCTAGGATTGAGCCCCACATCAGGCTCCCTGCTCAGCGGGGAGCCTACATCTCCCTCTGCCTGCTGCTCCCCCGGCTTGTGCATGCTCTCAAGCTCACTCTGACAAAATACTTAAAAAAAAAAAAGTATAGCTCAGTGAATTACCATAAGTCAAACACCCTGAAACAACCAACCATAAAAAGAAACAGGATATTGTTAATACTTTAGAAGCCCTTACTTGACCTTCCTCCCAGGCAGCACACTGCCTTCTCTCCCAAGGCAATCGCTATACTGATTTTTACGGAGATCACTCCTTTGGCTGTAATTATAATTTATTTAACCAAAACATCCAACCGTAATCACATAATTCTGTTTTTACCTGTTCACTGAACCTGAGATAGTTGAAAGTTCTCACTGTATACTGGGATTGGGATTGTCTATTGCTCAGTGTTACATTTGAGAGTCATTCATGTTGTGTAGTTTATTTTGTTTGCTATGCAGAATTTCATGAGATGAATGTGCTTCAGTTTATCCATTCTTTCAGCTGTTTAAGTGTTTTGGCTACTAATAGCCCCGAGTGAACATTCTGTAAGTCTTTTTTGGAGCAGTTTTGCTCCCATACCTGTTGGGCATATATTAAAGTGTGAATTACTGTGTTACAGGTTATGAACATTCAGGAAAACTCACAAGTGGAAATTAACCGGTGGGTCAAAGAAGAGATCACAAAGGAACTTAGAAAATACCTTGAGAAGAATGAAAAGGAAAACACAACAAAAACTTGAGGAAGCAGTGAAAGCAGTGCTCGGGGACTATTTATAGCTGTAAATATATACATTAAAGCAGAAACAAATCAATAGCCTAATTGTATGTCTTAAGGAACCAGGAAAAGAAGAGCAAACTAAACCCAAAGCTAGCAGAAGGAAGGTAATAGTAAAGATTAAGCCAGAGATAAATGAAATGGACGATAGAAAACAAAACCAGGGACACCAGAAATTGTTTTTTTTAAGAAGATCAAAAAAGTTGGGACGCCTGGGTGGCTCAGTTGGTTAAGCGGCTGCCTTCAGCTCGGGTCATGATCCCAGCGTCCTGGGATCGAGTCCCGCGTCGGGCTCCTTGCTCAGCAGGGAGCCTGCTTCTCCCTCTGCCTCTGCCTACCACTCTGTCTGCCTGTGCTTGCTCTCTCTAACAAATAAATAAATTAAAAAAAAAAAAAATCAGGGACACCTGAGTGGCTCAGTTGGTTAAGCGGCTGCCTTCGGCTCAGGTCATGATCCCAGCATCCTTGGATCGAGTCCCACATCCGGCTCCTTGCTCGGCAGGGAGCCTGCTTCTGCCTCTGCCTACCACTCTGCCTGTGCTCACTCTCTCTCTCTAACAAATAAATAAATTTTTTAAAAAATCAAAAAAGTTGACAAGTATTTAGCTAGACTAAGAACAAAAGACTTAATAAAGTCAACAATGTAAGAGGATATTACTGAACTTTATAGAAGTAGAGAGGATTATAAAAGATTACTAAGAACATCTGTATGCCTACAAATTGGATAACTTAGATAAAATGGATTAATTCCTAGACATACAAACTACCAAAACTGACCAAATAGGAAATAAGAGGAAACCTCTGAAAAGTGAAATTGAAGTATTCAAAACCCCGACAAAGAAAAGCCCAAGACCAGATGATTTCACTGGTACATTCTAGCAAACACAAAAAATAATGCTGCTTTCTGGATTCTTAAAAAAAAATTTCAAGAGAAAAGAGCAGTTCCTAACTCATTCTATGAGGTCAGTATCAGCCTGATACCAAAGCTACACAAAGACACTACAGGAAAATAAAATTGCAGAGTAATCTTCTCTTGTAAATATAGATGCAAAAAATCTTCCAACAGATGGCTAACACACTGAATTTAGTAGCATACTAAAAACATTACACACCAAGTGGATCTTTCCCCAGGAATGCAAGAGTGGCTCAGCCTATGAAAATCAATGCAATTACTACCTTATAGACTGTAGGGGAAAAAAAATAACACATGATCACCTCAACCGATGGCAGAAAAAGCCATCGGTTGAGGCTTTATATAATATATATATTATATATTATATTTTATATAATATATATTTATATATATTTATATATAAATATAAATATATTTTTATATAATATATATTTATATAATATATATAATATATATATATAAAAAAAAACACATGATCACCTCAACCGATGGCAGAAAAAGCACCCTTTCATGATAACACTCAACAAACCAAGAGCAGGAAAAAAAAAAAAAAACACCTTAACATAACAAAGGCCATATGTGAAAAGCTCACAGTGAAGATGCTCAGTGATAAGACAAAGCTTTTCCTCTAAGATAGGAAAAAGATGGGGTGCCTGGATGGCTCAGTGGGTTAAAGCCTCTGCCTTCAGCTCAGGTCATGATCCCAGGGTCCTGGGATCAAGCCCTGAGTCTTAGCTCTGCTCAGCCCCTTCCTCTCTCTCTGCCTGCCTCTCTGCCTAATTGTGATCTCTGTCTGTCAAATAAATAAAATCTTAAAAAAAATATATATATGTTAAAAAAAAGATAGTAAAAAACAAGGATGCCTTATTTCATCACTTCTATCCAACATAGTACTGGAAGTTCTAGTTAAAGAAGTTAGGCAGAATGAAAGAAAAAGGAATACACATTGGAAATGAATAAGGAAAGTATCTGCAGATGCCACAACAGTAGAAAACTAAAGAACCCACAATACACATAAACAACAGTTAGAGCTTATAAATGAATTCAGCAAAGTTGTAGGATACGAATTCACAGATGAGTGAATACACTGGTCAATTAACAATCTGAAAGAGAAAACAATTTTATTTTTATAGCATCAAAAGGAATGAATCCTTACGAATAAATGTAACCAGTAGGTATAAAATTTGTACACTGAAACATGGAAGAAACCACTACAAAAACTTGCTGAAAGAAATAAACCTAAATAGAAAGACACTGTATGCTTATGGGTTGGAAGGCTTAATGTTAAGACGGCAATACTATCTAATACAGTATAGCGAATCAGTACAATCCCTCTCAAACCCCAATGGCAATTTTTATAGAAATGGAAAAATTCATCCTAAAATTTGTACAGAACTTCAAGGGACCCAGGATAGCTACAATAATCTTGGAAGAGGAAAGTTGGAAGACTTCCCGATTTGAAAACATAAAAAGGTCAGGAATTAAACAGTACGCTGCTGGCAAAAGGATAAATATATAGTCAAATGGAGTAAGATTGACAGCCCAGAAATGAATCCTCCCCTCTATGGTCAACAAAGGTTTCAAGACCATTCAACAGAGAAAGATCTCTCCAACAACTGGTGCTTGGAAAATTGGGTATTCACGTGTATGAACATGATATTGAGTCTTTAAATCATACACAAAATTTAACATAAAATGGATCAAAGTGTAAATTTAAGAACTAAAATTACAAAATTCTTAGAAGGGGGTGCCTGGTTGGCCCAGTTGGTGGAGCATGCAACTCTTAATCTCAGGGTCCTGTGTTTAAGTCCCATGTTGGGCTTATGGCTTACTTTAAAAAATAAAATCTTAGAAGAAAATATAGAGGCAAGTTGAAAACAACTTGTACAACATGTGCACTTGAAAAGAATTCAAGTGGCAAATTTTGCATTATATTTTTCTTGGATTTGGCGATGGTTTCTTAAATATGACACCAAAACTACAGGCAACAAAAGGAAAAATAAATACATCTGACTTCATTAAAATTAAAAACTTTTGTGCTTCAAAGGACACTAACAGAATGAAAAAACAATCCATAGAATGGGAGAAAATACTTGCCCATCATCTGTTTGCAATATCTGCTAAGACATTAATAATCAGAATATTTACAGTGTTCTTAAAACTCAACAACAAAAAATAAAACAATCCAATTTAGAAAATGGCAAAGTACTGCAATAGATACTTTCCCAAAGAAGATATACAAATGGCAAATAAGAACATGAAAGGAACTCATCATTAGCCACCAGTGAAATGTAAATCAAAACCACAGAGAGATATCACTTCACACCCATTAGAATGGCTATTACCAAAAAACACATTAAGTATTGACCAGGATATGTAGAAGTTGGAACCCTTGTGTATTACTGGTAGATACATAAAATGGCCAAGCTTCTCTGAAAAAGTTTGGTGGTTCCTCAGAAAGTTAAATACAGAATTACCATAAGATCCGGCACCTTTAAGATAATAAATAATATTAATAAGTTAATAATACTATTAATAAAATTAACAAGTGAATATTATTCAGTCTTTAAAAAATTCTGATACGTACAACAGGGATGAACCTTGATAACACTATGCTGAGCAAGATAGTCACAGGGGGCACCTGGGTGGCTCAGTGGGTTAAGGCCTCTGCCTTCGGCTTGGGTCATGATCCCAGCCAGGGTCCTGGGATCGAGCCCCGAGTCAGGCTCTCTGCTCAGCAGGGAGCCTGCTTCCTCCTCTCTCCGCCTGCCTCTCTGCCTACTTGTGATCTCTCTCTGTGTCAAATGAAAATAAAATCTTAAAAAAAAAAAAAAGTCACAGAAGTACAATTACTGTATGACTCCACTTAGATGAGGTTTCTAGAGCAGGCAAATTCATAGAGATAAGTTAGAATAGAGGTTACCAGGGGCTGGAGGTAGAGTGGAAGGGGAGATATTGTTTAATGGGTAGAGTTTCTGGGACAATGAAACTTTATGAAAGTGGACAGTGGTGATGATTGTACAACATTATAAATGTAGCTAATGCCATTAAATTGTACACTTGAAAAGGGTTAAAATGGTAATTTTTGTATTATATATTATCACAATTTTTAAATGAAAAAAAGCTAGTATAAAATAAGTTTATATCTCCATATAGATAGAAAATTCCATATATCTGGGGTGCCTGGGTGGCTCAGTGGGTTAAAGCTTCTGCCTTCGGCTCAGGTCATGATCCCAGGGTCCTGGGATCGAGCCCCGCATCGGGCTCTCTGCCTAGCAGGGAGCCTGCTTCCCTCCCTCTCTCTCTGCCTGCCTCTGCCTACTTTGATCTCTGTCTGTCAAATAAATAAATAAATTCTTTAAAAAAAATAAAAAAAAAGAAAATTCCATATATCTAATTTCATGTGTGTGTGTATAATAATAATTTTCTTCCTGCCCAATGAACTTTCTTCAGTATTTTTCTTTTTTTTTTTTTAAGATTTTATTTATTTATTTGACAGACGGAGATCACAAGTAGGCAGAGAAGCAGGCAGAGAGAGAGGAGGAAGCAGGCTCCCCACTGAGCAGAGAGCCCGATGTGGGGCTCGATCCCAGGACCCTGGGATCACGACCTGAGCCAAAGGCAGAGGCTTTAACCCACTGAGCCACCCAGGTGCCCAGTATTTCTTTTAGTGAATTCCTGTGGCAATAAATTCTATCTTTGTTAATCTGAAAATGCTATTATTTTACTTTCATTCCTGCATTATACATTTTTTCCTGAGTAAAAACTTCTAAGTTGCTGTCTAATGTGGTCACTGTGAGCCACTTGTGGCTGTTGAGCATTTGGAGTGTGGTGAATCCAAAGGGGGAGTGACAGGAAGTTAATATGCACGTTGGATTCTTAAGACTTAGTATGAAAGAGAGTATAAAATATTTTGTTAATTTTTATATTGGTTATATGTTAGCTCATGATATTTTGAATATATTGCATTAGATAAAACAAGATTTTTTTAAATTGTAAATTGGCAGGGGGTTTTTGGTGCGTGTGTGTGTGTGTGTGTGTGTAACAACTCGGTCATTCCATTGTCTTCCAGCTTCATTTCTGATGTGGCTAGCTGCCACGTGTCTTGAAGAGAAGTGAATATTTTCTCTGGCTCACATTTTGCTTTGTGTTTGTTTCCAGCAGTTTGATAATGATATGCTTAGGTGTGGTTTTGCTGGTATTCATCCTGCTTGGGACTCACAGGGACTCTCGAAACTGGGCGGCTGTCTGGCATCAGCTTTGGAGAGCTCTGCTTCTGTGGCATTTGCTTTCTTGCTTTTTGAGACTCCAATTACACAGTGTTAGACCTTCAACTCTGTCTCATCTATTTCTTGTCCTTTTTTTTTTCCTGTTTTAGCAATTGTTTTTTTCTGTGTGTACTGGTTAAGATGTTTTATATTGAATTATCTTCCAATTCATTAATCCTCTCATCTGTGTCTAACCTGTTGTTCATCTACTAAATTCCTAATTTCAGCTATTTTATCTTTTAGTTTTAGCTAGTAATTCATACAGATTTCAATTCCCAGGTGAAATTCTCCATTATTTCATCTGCTTTTACACCTTTCTCTTTATTAAGCATGTGAATTGCAATTACTCTACAGTCTGCCTACTAATTCCAGTATGTGGCTTACCCACAGATTTCTTTTTAGAGTCGTTTGTCTTTTTATTTTCAGTCAGAAGGCTCTGTGCCTTGACAAACCAAGGAATTTTTTTTTAAGATTTTATTTATTTATTTGACAGACAGAGATCACAAGTAGGCAGAGAGGCAGGCAGAGAGAGAGAGAGGGGGAAGCAGGCTCCCTGCTGAGCAGAGAGCCCGATTCGGGGCTTGATCCCAGGACCCTAGGATCATGACCTGAGCTGAAGACAGAGGCTTTAACCCACTGAGCCACCCAGGCACCTCACACCAAGGAATTTTTTTTTTTTTTTAAAGATTTTATTTATTTATTTGACAGACAGAGATCACAAGTAGGCAGAGAGGCAGGCAGAGAGAGAAGGGAGGAAGCAGGCTCCCTGCCGAGCAGAGAGCCCGATGCGGGGCTCGATCCCAGGACCCTGGGATCATGACCTGAGCCGAAGGCAGCGGCTTTAACCCACTGAGCCACCCAGGAGCCCACACCAAGGAATTTTTAACTGAAAGCTGAACCTGTACACAAGGAATGGTAGTGGCTACAGATGTCTTCCTGTGCTGGGTAAATAGAACAGGTGCCAGTCACTTAGCCCGATGCTATGTTGAGCTGTATTAAGGCCATGCTACAGTTCGTCAAACTCTGTCTACTGATGGCTCGCTTCCCACTGTCAGGATGCCATCGAGAGCTTCCCAGTGGGGTATCAGGGTGCCGTTCTCTACTTAGTCCTGACCTATAATCCTTGTCTTCTCAGCCTGGTGGAATTGCCAAAACTTCTCCTCTGCTTCCTGGGGTCTTTGTTCTGAAGCTTTGTCTTGTAGCTTCCTGCCTGCAGAGTGTGAGAATCAGTGTCTTAAGAGGAAAACTCAGGTTCAGTGATTTACTCACCCCATCTTGCTGGAATCGTAGCCCCAAGTCAGTTTGGTCTCTTCACCCAGAAAACTCCCTGATAGTATCCTCTTATCAGACAAAGCCTTACTTCTTAACCCAGTGTCCTCAGAACTGGAAAACAGGGAAAACTGGACCCCTGGATCTTTGTGTTTAGTAGCACTCCAATTTCTTTCTTTCTTTTTTTTTTTTTTAGTAATTTATTTGACAGACAGAGGTCACAAGTAGGCAGAGAGGCAGGCAGAGAGAGAGAGAGGAGGAAGCAGGCTCTCGGCTGAGCCAAGATCCCAATGCGAGGCTCGATCCCAGGACCCTGAGATGATGACCTGAGCCGAAGGCAGAGGCTTTAACCCACTGAGCCACCCAGGTGCCCCAGCACTCCAATTTCTTAAACATGTGTTTTTCTTATATTTTGTTTATGTGCATATATATACACATATGTTTTAGTTAAGACAATAATCAGGCATGCATCATGATGACTCCACATTTTCCTGTATCAGATAGTGCCCAGTGTATGTTCTGTCATACCTGCCATGTATCCAATTTTCTATCTCAAATTCAGACATCAAATCACTTCAAATGTCAGGTGCTATTTTTCCTCACAGGCTTCCATTGTCCTGTTCTAATTTGGGATGGTTCTTTTTTTTTCTTCTCACCCCTACTAGGAATTCATCCCACCTCCTCCAGTGAACTTGTAATTCTTTTTTCCTCGCCTATTTTCCATCTGTCTTTTTCTACTTTCTGGATAATCTTAACTCTATCTTGCAACCCCATTATTGGCTTTCTTTTAAAATTTGATTGTATTTTTTTTAAAGATTTTATATATTTATTGGACAGAGAGAGAGATCACAAGTAGGCAGAGGAACAGGCAGAGAGAGGAAGAAGCAGGCTCCCCGCTGAGCACAGAGCCCGATGCGGGCCTCGATTCCAGGACCCTGAGATCATGACCTGGGCCAAAGGCAGAGGCTTAACTCACTGAGCCACCCAGGCACCCCTTGGTTGTATTTTTAATCTCCAATGTATTCTACATCACTGTCAAGATTGGGTGACCTTTGAGGTCACATGTCAGTTGTAGATGGAAGAGAGACACTTAACAGTCTCATGTGTATGTGAGAAATAGACTGATGGCATACCTTATTTCAGTGTGCTTTGTTTTATTGAGCTTCACATATGTTGCACTGTTTACAAATTAATGGTCTGCAGCAACCCTGTGCCAAATAAGTCTATTGGCACCAATTTTTCGACATTTGCTCAGTTTGTGTCTCTCACATTTTGGTAATTCAATATTTCAAACTTTTTCATTATTGGATTTGTTACGGTGATTTGTAATCAATGATTACAACTCACTGAAAGCTCAGATGGTTAACTTTTTTTTTTTTTTTTTAGCAATAAAGGGTTTAGTTAAGGTGTGTGCATTTTGTTGTGTATGAAACACTAGTGCACACCTAACAGACGACGGGGTCATGCAAACAAAACTCTTATATGTGCTGGGAAACCAGAAATTTATGTGACTCACATTATTAGGGTATTCTGCAATGGTCTGGAACCAAAACCCCCAGTATGCCTGTACTTTAGGGTTTGTTTTTCCTATATTACAATCTGTTTACCTGAAAAAAATACAGTTTGAATGTCCAAAATTGTTATCTGGCTATGCAATTCTACATTGTATGTATGTAGAATGTATCTACATACAATGTATATTGTATGTATGTAGAATATCTACAATGTATGAAATCTCAGAATTTCTTTCAGAATTTCCCATGCTCCACTATCTAAATAGAATTGAATGTTGTTACTGCTAAGACACGTAGTGAGATACATTTCCCTGCCTTTTTTTTAAATTTTTTAAAAAAATTTTTAATTTTTTTTTTAAGATTTTATTTATTTGCCAGAGAGAGAGAAAGAGAGAGAGAGTACACACAAGCAGGCAGAGGCAGTGAGAGAAGCAGGCTCCCTGCCGAGCAAGGAGCCCGATGTGGGACTCGATCCTAGGACCCTGGGATCATGACCTGAGCCAAAGGCAGCGGCTTAACCAACTGAGCCACCCAGGCGTCCCTCCCTGCCTTTTTTTTTAATGTGACTTCCTTTTTTTTCTTTATGTTTTAGACTGTTTTGTTTATATCTGGTTTTCCACAATTAGTCACCATCTTTGGTGGACTCTTTCAACCTGGGTACTCAAGTTCTTATTTCTGATAAATTGTATTATTTCTTTTGAAAGTCTTTTTTTTTTTTTTAAGATTTTTATTTATTTGTCAGAGAGAGAGAGCGAGAGAGAGCACAAGCAGGGGGAGTATCAGGCAGAGGGTGAAGCAGGCTCCCCGCTGAGCAAGGAGCCCCATGCCAAGCTTGATCCCAGGACCCTGGGATCATGACCTGAGCTGAAGGCAGACGTTCAACCGACTGAGCCACCCAGGTGCCCCCAGAAGTTATTTCTCTCCACTGTTTTCCCTAGAACTCTTAAAAGTTATAGAACCTCCTGATTTGAACTTCTAAGTCTCATTTCTCTCTGATTTTGTCTTTTTCTGTTCTACTTTCTGGGTAATTTCCTGAACTTTATCTTGCAACTCTTCTGCTGAATTTCTGACAATTTTGGCTATATTTTTAGTTTTTGGGACTCCTTTCTTAAATATCTTTCAGGCTATCAGCAGCTTTTTGAAACTTTTTGATTACTTCCATTAATGCTTTTCTGTGCCTGCCTCTGCCCCCCTCCCCCCCCACATTTCTTGTATCTGACCTTGAGCCATTTCTTAAATGACTGGTGATCCTTGACTGTTTCTCATGTTTACAAATGACATGTAAAAGCTGATTAGGAGCTCCACATGGGTAGAGCTTATTGACCTACAGACTTGAATTTTGGGTGAGCATCAGGAACTCCTTAGTTCTTTGGGCTCCCCAAACAATAGTATGTTCATATCCATTCTCACATTGTAAGTTTCTGCAGAGAATTCCCTGTGCCTTGCTTGGGGGCAAAAGCTTGCTGCGGTGCTTCCACCTAGGACAAGGAGTGGCCTGAGCGCCCAGTGTCCAGCCGTTCTTTCTGCAGACTTAATAGAGCCAGGAATCAGGCTTTCTAGATAATGAGTCATTATTATGTAGTTTTACCAGTAATGAATTGTGAGATAATTAACTTACCTAATTTTTTGTTGAAAGTTGTCCTGTGTTTTTAGTACATATTCATGGCTTGGTCAACAATATTTATTGCATTATGGAAGTAATAAAACTTCACTTTTACAATAAATATCCAACATATGCTGCCTTTCCCTGCAAATCAGTTCTAAGAGACTTCCAGGGGCATGAGTGCTCTGAGTAGCCCTCTCCAGCCTAAATCCTCTCCAAGGTTACTGCCCACACCTCCCTGTGACCACTCATTTTCCTGCTTGACTGAGCTGCTCTTACTTCCAAGAGTAAACAAGACCCTTTCTGGCCTTTCCATCCTACATTCTTGCTTGTGATGGTTAATTTCATGTGTCAACCTGACTGGGCTATAGAGTGTGAGACATTTGGCCAAACATGATTCTGGATGAGATTAACATTTACATCAGTAAACTGAGCAAAGCGATTGCCCTCTCCAATGTCAATGGAACCCATCCAATCAGTTGAAGTCCTGAATAGAACAGAAGGGCCTGAAGAGAAGGAAAGGATGGAATTCCTGCTGCCTGAGGAACTCTGAGCTGGATCATTGTTTTTTTCCTCCTTGGGACTCAAACTGAAACATCAGCTTTTCCTGGGTCTCCAGCCTCCTGGCTTTTGCATTAGAATGACACCACTTGCCCTCTTGATTCTCAGGCCTTTGGACTTAACGGGTCTCCAGCTTGCTGCCTGCAGATTTCAGGACTCGCCATCCTTCATCATTGTTTGATCCAATTCCTTATTACAAATCAATCTTGGGGCGCCTGGGTGACTCAGTCATTGGGTGTTTGCCTTCATAGTCCCAGGGTCCTGGGATTGAGCCCTGTGTCAGGGTCCCTGCTCGGCAGGAAGCCTGCTTCTCCCTCCCACTCCCCCTGCTTGTGTTTCCTCTCTTGCTGTGTCTGTCTTTGTCAAATAAATAGATAAAATCTTAAAAAAAAAATCAGTCTCAGTCTCTCTTTCTCACATACATGTAGAAATTGGTTCTCTTTCTCTGGAGGATGTGAGTACATACCTCAAGGGGGTGAAAATGGATTCTTAGGGGGAGAAACAAATATTACAATAATTTATGGCCCTCCAAAGCTCAGCCTTACTAGACAAAATCTTATACCTATTTAATTTTTGTCCCTTAATTTCTTATGGGGCGAGCTAATGAAACTTCATCACTCGTTGCCAGAAGCACCCTCTCCATTCCCTACAAGGTTGTCACAAGTGTCCTGGATTCCAATCTTGCTCCCCTGACATCTATTCTCCACACAACAGCCATAGTTCTCTCAAAAATATACATCCTAGGCACACCTGGGTGGCTCAGTGGGTTAAGCCTCTGCCTTCAGCTCAGGCTATGATCTCTAGGTCCTGGGACTGAGTCCCGCATTGGGCTCTCTGCTCAGCAGGGAGCCTGCTTCCTCCCTCTCTCTGCCTACCTCTTTGCCTATTTGTGATCTCTCTCTGTTTCTCTGTCAAATAAATACATATAATCTTTAAAATCTTTAAAACAGATATACATCCTGCCCTGACACTGTTCAGAACCTTCCATGGCTCCCAGCTGCATTTCGAATAAAACCCTCAGCTTCTGCCATTTTCATTTGCTCTAGCCACAGTGGCTTTTGTAGTTTCCTGGAATATGTGGGGCTTTTCTCTGCTCCAGAATCCTGCATTGCTGAAAGTCCTTTGTTCTGTTAGTGACTGGCTCTGCCTCAGTTCATTTCCTCACAGAGGTTTCCCCTGCTCCTGGTCCTCAGAAGAACTCCCAGTTGTATCCCCCTGTGCCCAGGCAGAACCCAAAAGTCAAACCAGAGCCACACCTGAGCAGGAACTGGCCACACCTTTGACTGTCAGGATGACTGTGGGCAAATTCCTTAATATCGATGAACTTCAGTTTCTCATCCATAATATAGGGCTAATGGTGCCTATCTCAACAGTGGTTACGTGGATTAGATGAGATGTACAGCAGCAGGCAGAATGGCTGGTACATAATTGCTTGACAAATGGTGATGATTATGTCATCCATTCATCCAGCAAAATACTGGATTGGTGTGCGCCCAGTCCTTGCTTATCAAGGTCTGGGACTCAGAGGTGCATGAGGCAGGCACTCCCATGCCCTCCAGTCCCCTAAGACCTCTCTGGAGATACTGGTGAATACCAGGAATCCCAATTCAGTGTCAGTGTGCTAGAACAAGGGAAAGCATAGGTACTGTGGAAGAAGTGGGTGTCTGACCCAGCCCCTGTGGGGTGGGGAGCAGTCCAAGTCTTTGCCTACGGGGGGGGAGGGGTGCCAGGCAGGAGCCCCCACCCACTCTCTCAACCACCACCTGCAGGGCAGAGTCATCCAAAACCCTCTGGGAGGGGTGAGGGGTCTTTATTCCGCTGCTAAGTAGAGTTCCTGCAGGCCTTTAAGCGAGGGTTGATTTGATCATAGCTCATTCTGGTATTGTCATGAAGGATGGGTCAGAGAATGAGAAGCCCCTGGCCGCAGCTGGGGCAAAGGTGAGGCTCCGCAATGAGATATGGCGAGGCCCACAGCTAACGGTATCTCGGCCCTGTAACCACCCATAGAACCAGAGGGGAAAAGATGTCTTTGCTGTCTCAGAGACTGATAAGAGGAACGGTCGGGAACGCAAGGGGCCTCGACAAGGGGCCCCTTTTGTTCTAAGGGCAGAACTGTACCTGGGGCTGGCTGGTGAGGGGCAAGGCGGCCCAGGGAGGAGAGGGTCCTGGCAGAGAGCTCAGATTTCTGACCCGGGCATCTGATGCCCCGCGGCGCAGAGAGCACGCGAAGGCCCGGGAGGGTCTGACCGGGTGCACAGCCCGTGAGGTCGTGAAACATGTCGGGACCATTCGCAACCCTGTACCTGAGCAGCGGCTAAACGCGGGTGCAGGGAGAGGGCGGGCTCGGTAAGGGAGCCCGCAGGCCCAGGGCATCTAGGTTAACCGACAGGTGTGCCGGGCCCCAGCGCAGCCACGACTGCTCCGCGCAGGCTGTTCCATCTCCCAGGTTGGATCCCGGCCCGGCGGCGGCCGCTCTCTCGGGCACCGCCAGGCCCGGCGCCCCCGGAACCCCACCCAAGCCCACGCGGCAGGTTGTTCTTATGCCCAGCGAGTCACCAGGACTCGAGCTAGGGTACCGCCCCAAGGTCACAGCCTGCACGTGGAGGAGGCGCACTTGAACCCAGGGCCCCACCAAGGTCACCGGGCCACTCCCGGCGGGCCAGAGCCCGGCTGCCGGCCTGGTGAATCCCCGGGGCCCGGCCGGCTTGCAGCACTCTGGGGGGTGGGGGCGGGGCGCGGGGCGCCCGGGCGTGTGCGTGCCTGTCAAAGAGGCGGAACTCCTAGCCTCCTGTCCTGTAGTTCCTCCACTGCGGGCGACAGAGCCTCGCGCCAGCCCGGCCCTTCCGCCCAACTACAATTCCCCGAAGGCTGAGCGGCGCGGGCGTGGCCAGGGGGTGCGGAGAACGCGGGTGTCGTCACCGGCTCAGCCAGCTCCCCCCACTCCGGCCTAGCCCCTCGCGGCGTCCGGGCGAGCGGCTGCGCGCGGCCTGACGGGAATCGTGGTCATCCCGCCGTGTACCCCCTGCGTTGACGGGGGCGCGTGGACTCCAACTCCCGGCGTGCCCTGCGCGCCGGCGCTCGTTAACGGCGGGAGGGGGCGGGCGAGGCGGAGGGGGAGCGGCGTTCGGGAGGGCGGAGTAAGGCGGGAGGGGGGGGAGGGCGCCCACACCCCTCCCCCTCCCCGCCGCTCCTTCCCCCTCCCCCGACGTAAACTGGGATCCCTTTCCCCTTGTGTCCGCCATATTGGACTCTAACTCTGGTCAGCGGCGGCGCCGGGCCCGGTGGACTCGCCGTTCTCCCGCCCAGCGGCCTCCCCGCAGCTCCCGCCCGCCCAGCCCTCCCCGCCCGGAGGCGACCCCGCGCAGCGCCCCCCGCCCTCGGCCGGCCGGAGCGCCCCGCCGCCGCCTCAGCCTCCCCGCCTTCCCCGCCCTCCGCCGCCGCCCGCGGCCCCGCGCCCGCTCCGCGCCCTCTCTCCGCCCGCCCGCCCGCCATGAGCCCGGCCGACGCCAAGCGCGGGGCCAAGCGCCGGAAGAACAAGCGGGGCGGCGGCGGCGGCTCGGGCGGGGGCAACGGCGGCGCGGGCGGCGGCAAGGCCGGCCCGGCGGCGGCGCTGCGCGGCTCCCAGGCCGCGGGCCTGGCGGCCCCGGGCGGCGCGGCGGCGGCCAACGGGCCCCTCGGCGCGGGCGCGGGCGTGGGCGGTGCCGCCCCCGGAGGCTACTTCGAGGTAAGCGGCGGCGCGGCGGGGGCGGGGTGGGCGGGCGGACGCGGGCGGGCCTCCCGCCGGGGCCGGGCTCCGCGCGGGTAACGGGGGCAGGCGAGCCGGGGAGCCGGGGCGCGGGCGGCTTGCGCCGTGACAGCCCTCCCGCGGGGACGGTGAGCGCGGGGCGGCGGGCTGCCCGCGCCGGGTGCCGGCATCTCCTGGGTGCGGCGCGCCGCGCTGCCTGTGCAGCTGCCCACCTGCGCGTCGCTGTCACGGACCCGGGGGCGGTGCCATCTCGCCCCGCGCGGAGCTCGTCCTTGAGATTGCTCGCGTGCAATTCCAGAGTAATTAGGAGTCAGGTGGCGAGCGGGGCTTCCCTGCGTGGTCGGGAGTTCTCTCCGCCGTTGTCTCGCCGTGCTGCCCGGAATTCTCCATCCCGTGCGAGAGGCGACCCGGCAGCGCCCGCCGGGAACTTTTCTTTCTGTGCTCGGATGTGATCATCGGGGAGCCGCCTGACAGCCTTCCGGAGGCCTGGCTCTGCTCTGCGCCTCCAGCTTCTCAAAAACTTCCAGGGGCAGTTGGTGGTCTGGTTACCCAGGAGTGTATGTAGTGTTGGAACTCAGGGCATCGGAAAAGTACTTTCTCCTGTATTGTCCATGGGAGCAGCTAGCACACTTTGTGGGTTGCTGCACCTTTGTTCCGCGGTGGGTCACAGCACTTGAGAAGACACAGGGTGGTACGAGGGTGTGCAGGTGACAGCCATTTCCAGTGGTTCCAGTGGCGACTCTAAGATAATGGACTTCTCCAAAGTTGAGTGGTTAGAACTGTTAAGTTGTTTTAAAGACATCTGCAGTGGGGAAAAAAAGCCTCATCAGTATTGGTGTGCCACATTGTGACACAAATTGCTTTATGCAAGATTCTAAATATCAAGTTGGAATGGCATGGAGTGAGAGCAGAAAAGAGAAATGATTGCGTATGGCGTGGCTTTGTCATGCTTTTGCATTAAGTGAACATACAGTAACGTATGTGTACTTTATTTTCCATTTAAAGGAGATTTCCAGCCTTTTCTGCTGTGGAGTAAGTGCAGTTGTTGCATCTTTCTCTAGATGATATTGTTACCTTTGTTTGGGATCCTGGAACATAGCCCTGGACTTCAGCCTCCAGAGGCTGCCCCTTTTCAATACCTTGGAGAGAGAAACAGGTACAGGGGTTGGGAGCAAGGATGAGGTTTGGGCATTTGGATCTTTGGGCTATAAATTAAGGGCCATGTTTGCTGCTCCTGGGGAGGTGAGGGTAGGAGGTCTGCCCATGCAAATCCTTTACGAAAATGTTGATAATATTTGCTGTAGCTTGGTGTATAATATACCATTTCTATCAATTCAGTAAAAACAAGTTTGTGATACTGTTGTTTTAGGTTTCAATAAATCCCATTTACTTTGAAGTATTTAGCTAAAGTAGTTTTCCTTTAGTTTATTATTCTGATCACATTAGTCAAACTCATGTAACCATCTATCAAGTATTATTATTATCAATTTATTTTTTAGAGAGAGAAAGGGGGAGAGTGCTTGCAAGTGGGAGTGGGGGAGAGAGACACCTGAGCAGGCTCCATGCCCAGTGGGAGCCTGTTGCCCATGAGATCATGACCTGAACTGAAACCAAGAGTCAGTCTCTTAACTGAGTCACCCAGGTGCCCCTATCTAGTATGGTTTTTGACAGGACTATCTTATTTTGTTAAACTTACGAATCAAGATTTTTGACATGACCCTGTAAGAAATAAGATATATTAAGACCTGTAGTGCGTGCTTCCACTTATACAACAAAAGTTTTACAAAATGATATTCTGATGGCTTTTTTGTCTTTTTTATTTTATTCCATTTCATTAATAAAGTAGTAGTAAAGTAGTACATAGAATTACTTTACTTTGTACCATTGATTTGTGACCTGCATCTTGAGAAACATTCTATTTTACTGTATTTTAAAGTTTTAAACTTTTATCTTGAGCTCTGAAATTTCTTTTCTTTTTTCTTTTTTTTAGATTTTATTTATTTTTTTTGACAGAGAGACAACAGCGAGAGAGGGAACATAAGCAGGGGGAGCCGGAGCGGGAGAGGGAGAAGCAGGCTTCCCACGGAGCAGGAGCCCGATGTAGGGCTCAAGCCCAGAACCCTGGGATCATGACCTGAGCCGAAGGCAGATGCTTAACGACTGAGCCACCCAGGCGCCAATTAACTTTAAAATTTCTTTGCAAGTTTTTTTTTCCAAGAAAAAAATTTTTTTAAGATTTATTTATTTGACAGAGAGAAAATGTGAGGAAGGGAAGAGGCAGAGGGAGAGGAGAGGGAGAAGCAGACTCCCCACTGAATAGGGTGCATGGCGTGGGGCTCGATCCCAGAATCCTGGAATCACAACCTGGGCTGAAGGCAAATGGTCAACCAGCTGAGCCACCCAGACCCTCCTCAGACATATTTTTAACGACTTTATTTATTTGACAGAGAGCACACAAGCAGGGGGAGCAGCAGGCAAAGGGAGAAGCAGGCTCCCCACAGAGCAGGGAGCCCTATGTGGGACTCGATTCCAGAACCCTGGGATCATGACCTACGCTGAAGGCAGATGTTTAACTGACTGAGCCACCCAGGTGCCCCTCTTTGCAAGTTTTTTTGTTTTTTTGTTTTTTTTTTTTTTTAAAGATCTTATTTATTTGACGGAGATTGCAAGTAGGCAGAGAGGCAGGCAGAGAGAGAGGGGGAAGAGGCTCCTTGCTGAGCAGAGAGCCCGATGTGGGGCTCGATCCCAGGACTCTGGGATCATGACCAGAGCTGAAGGCAGTCTTAACCCACTGAGCCACCCAGGCGCCCTGGTGCAAATGTTTTTAATGGTGTGCGAAAGATACCCATGGTGGCAGGGATGAAAGTGTTTTTGACACTGATCACAAGAATTCTTACTATAATTCTGAAGCCTCTGAATTATTTCCCCATAGATGATGACCTCTTTGTGGGAACCTTGTCTGGTGCAGAAGAGGTACCCAAAACAGTGTTTGTCAATAAGTAATGGAGAGTGGGTGCCAGCCCTCCATTTCCGGGAGAAGCTTATGATTGCTTCTAGGGGAGCATATTCCCATTGTGTGTAGGGTCACCAGAGCAGAAGTTGCTTGAGAGAAAAGAAAGAGTGGAAGGACTGTCTTGATTCTCAGGTGGGGTCCTGTGTGTTGGGCACAGCCCTGAGTGTTAGTCCTAGGACCACCTTCATCAAGGCAAAGAGGGCTTCTCCACATGTGAGTAGTTTCTACATAGAAACAATGGCTCAGCGGTAAGTAGGAAAACATAATGTAGCTTATGGAGACTTTTGCCCACCCAGACTAGGGTATACAAATTTGATAGGCTCTGTGCCCTCAGGCAAGGTGTCAGACCTCAAACTGCCTTGGTGTCCTAAGTGATAATGGCATCTAGCTCTTAGAATTATTGTAAGAATTAAACAAGTCAACAGTGACTGGTGACACACAGTGCTATGTGTGCACATGGTCATTATTTACCAGGAGGCTGGGTTGGACTTTATTAGGGGCTTTGCCACAGGGTGCTTACTATTGATGAAGCTTTTTCCACTTGTGGAATGGGAAAACCGTATACAGTTAAGAACAGTGGACACAGCTGCGTCTTGGACAAAGCCTTATTCTGATAGCCTTGTTTGGTGGTCTGCTCTGATGTGACAATAAAGCGTTTGCCCTGAAATGGAAAGTTGGTATGTGAAGGGTGTCGTGACTATATCTTATTATTTTGCATTTCTCTGTTTTTAAAAAGATTTTATTTTTTTGAGAGAGAGAGAGAGAGCATGCAAGCGAGCAAGAGCATGAGCAGGGAGGGGGCAGAGGGAGAGGGAAAAGACTCCGCACTGAGTAAGGAGCCTGATGTGGGGCTCAGTCCCAGGATCCTGGGATCATGACCTGAGCCTAAGGCAAGCGCTTAATTGATTGAGCCACACAGGCACCCCTGCATTTCTATTTTATTTTATTTTTTAAAAGATTTTATTTATTTATTTGAGAGATCAAGAGACAGCACAAGCCAGCAGGGGTGGGGAGAGAGGCAGAGGGAAAAGCAGGCTCCCTGATGAGCAGGGAGCCTAACGTGGGGCTTGATCCCGGGACCTTGGTATCATGACCTGAGCCAAAGGCAGATGCTTAATTGACTGAGCCACTCAGGTGCCCCTGCATGCATGCATGCATGCATGCATTCATTCATTCATTTATTTCTCTCTCTTTCTTTCTTAAGATTTTATTTGTTCATTTGTCAGAGGGAGAGCACACGCGTGCACACGCACGCACGCAGAAACAGGGAGTAGCAGAGGGGGAAGCAGGCTCCCTGCTGAGAAAGGAGCCTGATGTGGGACTTGATCCCCAAGACCTTGAGATCATGACCTGAGCAGAAGGCAGACACTTAACCGACTGAGCCACCCAGGCATCCCCGCCTCTGCGTTTCTATTTTAAATGTAATTTAAGGTTCATGATATGTTAAGTGAAGAGGGAAGCTTACAAAATAGAAAATGTTTGTAGTACATACCCACTTTTGTAAAGTATCTGTGTGCATACATATTTGCATAGGAAAGTTTTTTTTTTAACTTATTTTAAAAATATTTTTATTTATTTATTTATTTGACAGAGAGAGATCACAAGTAGGCAGAGAGGCAGGCAGAGAGAGAGGGGGAAGCAGGCTCCCCGCTGAGCAGAGTGTCCGATGCGGGGCTCGATCCCGGGACCCTTAGATCATGACCTGAGCCAAAGACAGAGGCTTAACCCCCTGAGCCACCCAGGCGCCCCTGCATAGGAAAGTCTGATAGGATATGCATCAAAGTATTTTGTGGTGGAAATTCTGATGGCTTTCTTTTTTCCTTTTTGTGCATCCCTCAAGCTTTAAGACTGCAATGAGCATTACTTATGGACCAAAAAGGTGAATGTTATTTTTACAACCTGATATTACTAACATTTTTTCTTTTTTTTTTTTTAAATTTTATTTATTTATTTGTGAGATAGAGAGAATGGGGGGGGGCAGGGAGAGGACAAAGCAGACTGCGCGTGAACCAAGGAGCTAGGCTTCAGCACATGAAGGTCACGACCTGAGCTAAAGGCAGATGCTGAACCCACTGAGCCATCCAGATGCCCACATTTTTTGTTTTTTTCCAAACAAAGCTGATTTTGGCTTTTTCTACCTTCTTACACTTAAACATTTAGGTATTATACAAAATAAAAATATTTACACTATCAGAATTCTGTTTTCTGAATAGGTGTGCAAAATTCAGTCATACACGTATTATTTACAAAAACCAGAATTCCTCTGTTATGGAAATAGGCCCTTGTCACGAGCTGTTGGGATATCAAATTACATATAGTTTACACTCATGGCTCAAAAGGGAATTTAGAGCTATTTTTGCAATGCTATTGGAGATTTATAAAAGGAAGTCTTTTGGGGGTAGGGATCAAAGTACATTTTCAACAGTGATATTAAAGTTGTAAAGTCAGAGAAACCTATTGTAATGTAGGAGGCATTTGTAATAACATAAATACTTTTCATTGATGAAAAGGTGGTAAGAAGGAGATAACGTTAGTAATGTTTAAAGGTTATCCTACAGTATATCCATAGTTAGATGATATAGTTATGGATTTGGGGGTGCCTTGGGCGTGTTGCAGAAATTGCTGTGGTGATGAAATGAGGTTCATTCGTAACTTTCTCTCAAGTTCACATTTGCTTTAGTGACCTGAGGAAGTATGTCAAATAAAGATCTAGAATCTTACCTGATTTAATTAAGTTTAACAATGTGGTGAAGCTACAAAGAGCACCTCCCTCT
Organism: Martes martes; assembly: GCF_963455335.1. Taxonomy (NCBI): domain Eukaryota; kingdom Metazoa; phylum Chordata; class Mammalia; order Carnivora; family Mustelidae; genus Martes; species Martes martes. The sequence continues at coordinate 140,403,322 of NC_137889.1, forward strand.
GTGATTCAGTCTATTATGTATGTGTACATCCATGTAACCAATGTATCAAGATACATACAGAATATTCCCAGTACCCTAGGATGCTCACTTGTTCCCCTTTGCAGTCATCCCTACCACTGTTGTTGTGCATTTTGGCTACATTTGAATTTCGCGTGAAAATGCTCTGCCAGTGCTCTCTGGCTCCACACTGAGACGCAGCCGTGTTGTTGAGGGAGCAGTTCACCCTTCTCTTCGATGGCACGCGGTTTTTCCATTGTGTGAGTATGCCACAGTGATTCATTCTGATATTGATGGACATACATATGTATAGGGTATTTTATTTTATGGCTGATATGCACTTTCCTGTACATGTCTTTTGGTGGACATGAGTACTCCTTTCAGTCTTGTATCTATCTGTGTGTGTGTGTGTGTGTGTGTGTGTGTGTGTGTGTGTGTCTGGAGTGCTGTGCAGTGTGACTTTGGTAGGTAACTGCCAGCCAGTTTCTCTAAGTGGTTTTATTGAATGCTGATTAAAAAATTAACATGTAGTGGGATGGATATTTTAAGATGTACAGGTCTTTGGATGTGACGCATACACAGATTAATGTATCCACTACCACTGTCAGGGTACAGAATGGTTTCATGCCCACAAAAGCTCCCTCATGCAATCCCTGTGTGATCACACTCTCTCCCACCGCTAAACTCTTGGCAGCCAATACTTTGTTACTATGATTTCGTCTTTTGGAGAAGTTACTTAAATGGAATCATGTAGTATGTAACTTTTTCACGCTGGTTTATTTTCACTCAGTATGCATAATAACTTTGAGACTCCTCTGAGTTGTTCCTGTTTACTGCTGAGTAGTAGTTCTTTGTATGGACGTACCACAGTTTATCCCTTTTCCCAGTGGTGGACGTTGAGGTTCTTTCCAGGTTTTGGTGAAAATGAATACAGCTGCTATAAAAATTTGTGTATGGTTTTTGTATGGAAGTAAATTTTCATTTTTCTAAGGAGTGGGCACTGGGCCGTGTGGCAATATTATAAGAAACTGCCACACTGTTTTTCAGAGTGGCCTTACCTTTTCAACTTCCCACCAGCAAGGTATGAGAGTTCCAGTTACTTTGCATCCTTGCTAGCACTTGGTGTTGTCAGTATTTTTTATTTTAAGGCTTTTAATAGGTGTGGTGTGGTTTTAATTTGCATTTCCCTCAAGACTGCTGATATTGAACACTTTTTATGTGTTTGCTTCCCATTCTTGTGTCCTCTTGGGTGAAGTATTTATTCAGACTTTGCCTATTTTTAATTGGGTTTATTTTCTTTTGAGTTTTGAGAGTTGTTAATAATTATGGATAGGAATCCTATGACAGATATGTAATTTGCAAACATTTTCTTACAGTCTGTAATTTGTGTGTGTGTGTGTGTGTGTGTGTGCGTGTTTTAAGACTTTGTTTATTTATTTGACAGAGATCACAAGTAGGCAAAGAGGCAGGGAGAGGGGGAAGCAGGCTCCTCGCAAGAAGAGATCCTGATGTGGGGCTCGATCCTAGCACCCTGAGATTGTGACCTGAGCTGAAGACAGAGGCTTAACCCACTGAGCCACCCAGGCACCCCTGTAATTTGTGTTTTTATTAACTTTTTTTTTCCAAAGAAAAAAATTTAATTTTGATGAAGTTCAGCTTACCAGTTTTTTCTTTTATGAATCACAATATTTGGTGTCATCTAAGAGCTCTTTGTTTTATAAAACTTCAGATTATATTTTTCCCCTATGTTTTCTTCTAGAAGTTTCACAGTTTTACATTTAGATCTGTGATTCATTTTGAGTTAATTTTATATAAGGTATCAGATTCAGGTGGGGATTTTTTTATTTTTCCATATGGATATTAGGTTGTTCCAAACCCATTTGTTGAAAGGATAATCTTTCTCCATTGAATTGACTTTTCACCTTTGTCAGAAGTTAGTTGACCTTATTTGAGTGGGTTATTTTTGTACTCTCTATTCTGTTCCATTGACTTAGAGGTCTATTTCATTGCCTATACCATGTCTTAATTACTGCAAGTCTTAAAAAGAGCAAGGTGATTTCTTTAAAGAAATTCTCCAACTTTAAAGAAAAAAAAAGTTTTGGCTATTTAGTTGTTTTTCTTTTCCATACATTTTAGAGTCAGCTTACCTATATTTACAAATAATTCTGGGATTTGAATGGAATAGCCCTAAATCTATAGATCAGTTTGGTGGAGAATTGACATGTTTACTATGTTGAGTCTTCTAATTTGTGAACATATTATGCATCTCTATTTAGTGATCTTTGATTTTTTTTTTTATTGAGGTATAATTGACATTTAATTTGTGTTTGGCTTTTTTTTTTTTTTAAGATTTTATTTATTTATTTGATAGAGAAAGTGAGAGAGGGAACACAAGCAGGGTCAATGGGAGTGGGAGAAGCAGGCTTTCTGCCAAGCAGGGAGCCTGATGCGGGGCTTGATCCCAGAACCCTGGGATCATGACCTGAGCCAAAGGCAGAGCCTAAGGACTGAGCCAACCAGGCGCTCCTGGGTAGAGCGCCTTTGACTTCTTTCATTGGTGTTTTGTAGTTTTCAGCAGATGGATTCTGTATATATTTTGTTAGATTCATATATAAGTATTCATTTTTGTCAACTTTTATAAATGTGTTTTTGAAAAATTTCAGTTTCATTTATTTATTGATGGTCCATAGAAATGTAATTAATTTTTCTGTTTTACCTTCTGTCCTCTGATCTTGCTAAAATCATATTCTGGGAGTTTGGGGGTGGATTCATTGGGACTTTCTGTGTAGACAGTCATGGTGTCTGAGTAGTGATTTTGTTTGTTTGTTTGTTTTCCATTCTGTATGCTTTTTCTTTCTTTTTCTTCCTTCATTGCACTAGCTAGGACTTCTAGTACAATTTCCTTGTTCCCGATTTTAGGGTGGAAGGATTCAGTATTTCACCATAAAGTGTGTCTGCTGTAGATTTTTTTTTTTTTAAGATTTTATTTATTTATTTGTCAGAGAGAGTGAGCACAGGCAGACAGAGAGGCAGGCAGAGGCAGAGGGAGAAGCAGGCTCCCAGCTAAGCAAGGAGCCCGATGTGGGACTCGATCCCAGGACGCTAGGATCATGACCTGAGCCGAAGGCAGCCGCTTAACCAACTGAGCCACCCAGGCGTCCCTGCTGTAGATTTTTTATTTTTATTTATTTATTTAAAAAAAAAAAAAAGATTATTTATTTATTTATTTAGACAGAGAGAGACCACAAGTAGGCAGAGAGGCAGGCGGGGGTGGGGGAGAGAAAGCAGGCTCCCCACCGAGCAGAGAGCCCGATGCAGGGCTCGATCCCAGGACCCCGGGACCACGACCTGAGCCAAAGGCAGAGGCTTTATAACCCACTGAGCCACTCAGGCGCCCCTGCTGTAGATTTTTTAGATGCCCAGTTTTAGGCTGAGGAAATTCCTTTCTCCTTCTAGTTTGCTAAGAGTTTTATTAATGGATGTTGGATTTTATCAAGTGCTTTTTTTTTTTTAAGATTTTAGTTATTTATTTGACAGACAGAGATCACAAGTAGGCAGAGAGGCAGGCAGAGAGAGAGGAGGAAGCAGGCTCCCCGCCGAGCAGAGAGCCCAATGTGGGGCTCGATCCCAGGACCCTGGGATCATGACCTGAGCTGAAGGCAGAGGCCTTAACCCACTGAGCCACCCAGGTGCCCCTATCAAGTACTTTTTTGAATCAAATTGAGAAGGTCATGTTTTTCCTCATTAGACTGTTAATGTGGTAGATCCCATCATTGATTTTTGAATATTGAACCAGCTTTGCATTCCTGGAATAAACCCTGCTTCGTCACGGTATATTACTCTTTTTTTTTTTTAATATCAAATGTAAGATTTATTTGTGTATGTTCTAGAGTGTAGAAATGAGAAGAACAATCTAGCAAAGAAGTAGGATACAAAAATGAATAGGACTAGCCCCCTTCACAAAAATATATAACCTAATATTGTCCCTTATTTCTGCCCCGTCAGGGAAAGACAGTGATACAGATGAGGCTTTTCTGTTTTTCCATAGTTCTTGTTTGTACTCAGAGTGGACAGCAGGGTAGAAGATCTGTCAGACCTCACAGTTCCAGCTTTTTGTATGTGGTCTCCTGGTTTTTTTTTGTTTGTTTGTTTGTTTGTTTTTAAACATATATTATTTGTTTCAGGGGTACAGGTGTGTGATTCATCAGTCTTACCAATTCACAGTGCTCACCATAGCACATACCCTCCCCAGTGTCTATCCCCCAGCCACCCCTTCCCTCCCACCCCTCTCCCCTCCAGCATTCCTCAGTTTGTTTCCTGAGATTAAGAGTCTCTTATGGTTTGTCTCCCTCTCTCCTTTCATCTTGTTTCATTTTTCCCTCCCTTCCCCTGTGATTCTCTGTCTTGTTTCTCAAATTTCTCATAGTGAGATCATATGATAATTGATGATAATTGTCTTGCTCTGATTGATTTATTCCCTTAGCATAATACCCTCTAGTTCATTCATGTTGTTTCAAATGGCAAGATTTCATTTTTTGATGGCTGCATAATATTCCATTGTATATAGGTATATTACTCTTTTTTTAGTTGCTGGATTCAGTTTAGTAATATTTTGTTGGGCTTTATTGCATCCGTTTTCATGAAATAAATGTTACTAGTTTTTTTATTCTTTTGTCTTTGCCTGGTTTTGATATCAGTATAATGTTGGCCTCATTAAGTAATTTAGGAATTGTTCCTTTCTCTCTGTTGTAGTGTGTACTTTTCAAAGAATTGGCCCATTTCACCTAAGTTTTTGAATTTAAATGTGTAGAGTTGTCTGTAGTGTTGTGATGTAATATGTCTTATGTCTGTGAGGATCTACAGTGAAGTCCCCTCTTTCATTCTTTTATTTTATTTTATTTTATTTTATTTATTTATTTGACAGAGATCACAAGTAGGTGGGGGTGGGGGAAGCCCAATGTGGGGCTCAATCCCAGGACCCTGAGATCATGACCCGAGCTGAAGGCAAGGCTTAACTCACTGAGCCACCCAGGCACCCCTTCCCTCTTTCATCCTTTTTTTTTTTTTTTTTTAAAGATTTTATTTATTTGACAGAGAGAGATCACAAGTAGGCAGAGAGGCAGGCAGAGAGAGAGAGAGAGAGAGAGAGGAGGAAGCAGGCTCCCTGCCTAGCAGAGAGCCTGATGTGGGACTCGATCCCAGGACCCTAAGATCATGAACTGAGCAGAAGGCAGAGGCTTAACCCACTGAGCCACCCCCCCCTTTCATTCTTGATACTGATTGATAATTCTCTCTTTTTTTTCCAGCCAGTCTTGGCTAGCGTTATTTAAGTTAAATTAATTAACATATAGTAGATTATTAGTTTTAGAGGTAGAGGTCACTGATTCATCAGTTACATATAACACCCAATGCTTACTATGTCACATGCCCTCCTTGATGCCCATCACCCATTTACCCCATCCCCCACTCACCTTCCCTCCAGCAGCCTTCAGTTTGTTTCCTAGAGTCCAGAGGACTCCCTCTCTGATTTAATCTTACTTTATTTTGCGTTCCCTTCCCCTTTGATCTTCTGTTTTGTTTCTTAAATTCCACATATGAGTGAATTCATATGATAATTATCTTCTGATTGACTTATTTCACTTAGCATAATACCCTCTAGTTCCATCCATGTCATTGCTAATGGTAAGATTTCTACCTCTTTTTTTGGTTGCAGTGTAGTATTCCATTGTATATATACCCCACATCATCTTTATCCATTCATCTGTCGATGGACATCTGGTCTCTTTCCATATTTGGGCTATTATGGACATTACTATTATAAACATTGGGGTGCAGGTGCCCCTTCAGATCACTGGTTTTGTATCCTTTGGGTAAATAACTAGTAGTATAATGGCTGGGTCTAGTGTAGCTCTATTTTTTAACTTTTTGAGGACCTTCCATATGTTTTCCACGGTAGCTGTACAGTTCCTCAAGTTTTTAATGTTTTTGAAGAAACAGCTTTTTGTTTTATTGATTTTTTTCCCCCCTGTTTTTCTGGTTTTGATTTTGATCATTTTTTTCCCCCTCTGCTTTGTTCCTTTGGGCTTATTTCAGTTTTTCTTTCTCTAATTTTTTTTTTTTTTTAAGATTTTATTTATTTGTTTGACAGAGAGATATCACAGGTAGAGAGGCAGGCAGGGGGTGTATGTGTGTGTGTGTGTGGGGGGGTGAGGCTCAGCAGGGGGCCCTCAGCAGGGGGCCCTCAGCAGGGGGAAGCAGGCTCCCTGCTGAGTAGAGAGCCCAATGTGGGGCTCCATCCCAGGACCCTGAGATCATGACCTGAGCCGAAGGCAGCGGCTTAACCCACTGAGCCACCCAGGTGCCCAATTTTTAAGGTTTTATGGTACAGAAAACATATATTCTATTATTGAGTGGAATATTCTCTGAATGCCATTTGGATACAGTCAGTGATGATGTTTTGAGTTTTTTTTTTAATATTCTTGCTGATTTTTTGTTTACTGATACTTAGTTGCCAAGAGTCATGTTGAAGCCTGCAAAAATTGATTTCTCCTTAGAGTTTGTTTCATTTTTGCTTCATGTATTTTGAAACTGCGTTATTTGGTGCATATACATTTAGGATCGTTATGTCTTCTTGGTGCAATGGCCCTTTTGTCCTTTAAATTATGTTCCTCTTACCCAGATGGTTTTTTTGGCTCTTAAGTCTACTTTATCTGATACTAACACAGTCCCTCTTTCTTTTCATTAATGTTTGCATGGTAGCTATATCTTTTCTATTTCTTTAATTTTAACCTACCCATGTAATTATATTTGAAGTGTGTTTTTTACAGATAGTTGCTTGACTAATTTTCATTAATTATTTATATTCTTATTTTTACTTTTAATTATAAGGTATATGTGAAATATAGTTATTAACTTGAGGCCTTTCTTTCCTGGTCTAATTACTGGTTGAATATATGTATTTGGTGTACTGTGAGCTGCTGCTGTGCACTGTGTAGCTTGCTTTATGTGACTCTTTTGCTCCAGTTGACTTTTGGAACTCACTTGCTGGAACACACTAGCATGGAGACGCAAGCTGTCTTTAGAGAGACTTTAACCGGTATGAGTTGGGATCAAATAATTTGTATCTCATGGGACTACAAAACATTTATTTATTTATATTTTTCCTGTAGAAATCAACTTTAGTTTCTAAACTGTCTTTTTTTTTTTTTTTTTTTAAGATTTTATTTATTTATTTGACAGAGAGAGAGAGCACAGTCAGGGGAGAGGGAGAAGCAGGCTCCTCACTCCATCCCAGGAACCTGAGACCGTAACCTAAGCTGAAGGCAGACTCCTAACGACCTGAGCCACCCAGGTGGCCCATTTCCAAACTATCTAATAACGTATGTGGCATTCAGTTAATCACATTTTCTGTGGAAATTGACTTTTTCCCCCACATATATTAATAGAATGCAAAGGACATTCTCTCTCTCTCTTTTTTTTTTAATTTTATTTTTAGGTAATCTCTACACCCAACTTGGGGCTTGAACCCTGAGATCAAGAGTTGCTTGCTCTACCGCCTGAGCTAGCAGGAGCCCTTGCATTTTCCTCTTAAATATTCTGAGTACAATATTAGTTACATCGTGAAACTGAGTGAGAAGTTGGAGAATTTAACTGCTTATTGCCCAGGAGTTTTTTGTTTTTTTGTTTTTTTAAGTTTTGTTTACTTGAGAGAGAGCGCGAGTATGTAGGGGCAGAGGGAGAGAGTTGTAAGTAGACTTTATGCAAGTGCAAGCCCAGCACAGGGCTCAGTCCCAAGACCCTGACGTGAAGCCAAGAATTGGATGCTTAACCAACTCTGCCACCCAGGCGTCCCAGCCCTGGATTTAAAGAAAATATATTTTATATATTTATTTGACACAGAGAGAGACACAGCAAGAGAGGGAAGACAAGCAGGGGGAGTGGGAGAGGGACTCGATCCCAGGACCCTGGGATCATGACCTGAACTGAAGGCAGACGCTTAACGACTGAGCCACCCAGGTGCCCCAGCCCTGGATTTTTTTTTTTTTTTTTTTTTTTAAATTTATTTGACAGAGAGAGATCACAAGCAGGCAGAAAGGCAGGCGGAGGTGGTGGGGGAAGCAGGCTCCCTGCTAAGCAGAGAGCCTGATGCGGGGCTCCATCCCAGGACCCTGAGATCATGATCTGAGTCAAAAGCAGAGGCTTTAACCCACTGAGCCACCCAGGTGCCCCAGCCCTGGATTTTAAAAATTAAACTTTTTATTTTTCTTCTTTAAGATTATTTATGGGGGCGCCTGGGTGGCTCAGTGGGTTAAGCCTCTGCCTTCGGCTCAGGTCGTGATCTCAGCATCCTGGGATCCAGCCCCGCATCCGGCTCTCTGCTCAGCAGGGAGCTTGCTTCCCACCCTCTCTCTGTCTGCCTCTCTGCCTACTTGTGATATCTCTCTCTCTGTCAAATAAATAAATACAATCTTTAAAAGAAAAGATTATTTATCTATGTAGAGAAAGAGAGAGCGTGCATGAGCAATGGGAATACGGATGGGGAGAGGGAGAAGCAGACTCCCCACTGAGCAGGGAGGCTGATGCGGGGCTCCATCCCAGGACGCTGAGATCAGGACCTGAGCCAAAGGCAGATGCTTCACTGAGACACCCAGGCACCCCTAAACTTTTTATTTTAGAATAATTTTAGGCTTTCAGAAAAGTTGCCAAGTTAGTATAGAGTTCCCATATTCCCTTCAGCTGACTTTCTTTAATGTTGATGTTTTATATAACCTTGGTATAGTTGTTAAAACTAAGACATTAAAATTGGTACAATATTAACTACAGACTTTATTTTGATTTCACCAACTTTTCCACTAATATTCTGTTTCTATTCCAAAAACCTAATTTGGGACACCACATTGCATTTAGTGGCCCTGAGTTTTAACTTTCATTATTTTTAGCTGCTTTATATATGGAATGGGAAGATTAATTTTTATTTTCCTGAAGGTAGTTCTGCAAAAATCTAATTAATATATGTGTTTAAAGTGTGGTGGTCATTTTGCATTAATGCCAAAATTCAGTGAAATTGTAAACTAACAGTTTGTTACAATCTAATTCTTTTTTCTTTCTTTCTTTTCCTAATTCTTTTATTTTTTCTCTTCATGCTTGGCAATTACTCCACTGGTGAAAGTAGCCCAGCAGGGTAAACGTTGTCTACCAGTGCCTGCTGAGAGGTTAGCCTTCTCTTTAGAGGCCCGTGAGGGTGAGGACCTGTCAGTGCAGGTGCCTCCCTAGTCAAGGACTATGACAGCTTAGAGAAGGGAGTTGCCAGCCCCTTGCAAAGCTGTTCAGTTGCTTTAGATAAAGAAACCCCAGAAATGAATTATTGACTGTGTTTATAATATTGTGCTTGCTTTATGTTTTTAAAAGCATAAAAAATGACTTATTAACTGCCTTAAATTGTAGCAGGTCAGTTATATCTCAATTAAAAAAAAGATTAATAGGAAGGTTGGATCTGCCAACCAGTCATTACAATTAATTGCCTCTCTACAAACTGTGAGTTGAACTGTTCTTTTGATGTTTGCACATTTGCAGATGCCCACACCAGTATTCCAGTTGGAATGCTAGGATTGGCAAATCATGGACTCACAGGACTTGAGAACTGGACAGGAAAACAACGGAACACATGCTTTTTGCTGAGATGGTATTTGCTAGCTGAGGAAGCCGGGGCCCAAAGAATTGAGTTTGGAAAATCCCTTTAATTGTCCTCATCAGTCAGTCTCCCCTGTTGCACCTTTCAGCTCCTGGTGGCATTTATCCCTTCTCAGTGACCACCCAATATACAAACCCCCTGCTGTTTTTTTTTTTTTTAAGATTTTATTTATTTATTTGACAAAGATCACAGTAGGCAGAGAGGCAGGCAGAGAGAGGAGGGGAAGCAGGCTTCCTGCTGAGCAGAGAGCAGGATGTGGGGCTCTATCCCAGGACCCTGGGATCATGCCCTGGGATCATGACCTGAGCCAGAGGCAGAGGCTTTAACCCACTGAGCCACTCAGCCCCCACCCCCCTGCTGTTCTTGCCTCTTACTCTCATCATTTTCTTTTTTTTTTTAATTAAAGGTTTTATTTATTTATTTGACAGCCAGAGATCACAAGTAGGCAGAGAGGCAGGCGGGGGGAGGGGGGGCGAGGCGGGAAGCAGGCTCCCTGCTGAGCAGAGAGCCTGATGTGGGGCTCCATCCCAGGACATTGGGATCATGACCCTAGCCGAAAGCAGAGGCTTTAACCCACTGAGACACCCAGGCGCCCCCTCTCATCACTTTCTGTAAGCTAGTTTTTGTAAGTGACTTTTGTACGACCTCCTCCCCCCTTTTTAAGCACAATCCCCACGTGCCAGAGCACTTGGAAGTCAGGTTCTCACTTCCCTTTGGTGACGCCTTCACTTGCTCTTCCAGGCCTTGCCTGACCAACGCTCTGGTTGAATGGAGAGGTTCTCATTCTTGCTCTTCATTTCCTTGGGCTTTGTTGTCCTGCTGCTGTCACCACCTGTGTCTGACCCTGTAGCAGTCACACCATTCTGCCTGTGTCAGTGTGAGTGGGTCCTATCCTTCTTGCCTCTGCACCTTTGCACACTGTTTCTCTCCCTTCTTTGCTGGTTAGCCGCTGTTTCCCTCTCGGAATTGGTCACAGGCTGTCCCTGTGGGATGCGTGCCTGCATCTTCCTAGGCCAGGCTGTTGTTGCCCTTCTGGGTTCTTTTGGTGTTTGTCCTCAGCTCTCCATGGCGGTTAGACTGGATTGTAATCCCTCATTCATTGGGGCATTTTCTTCTAAACTGTGGTCTGTGGCTTACTCTTACTCTGCTGCTCTGGGATCCAGTCTAGTTGGTGTGCACTCCTGCAATTCTTCCCTCTTTCCCTTTTGTTCTGAAATCTGTTGTCTTATTTGTCTTTGAATTTGGAAGAAAGCATTATCCATTTTTCCGAAGTTAATTTTATATTCCTGAGGTTCTTCAGTGATCAATTTTAGTGAGTCTGTTAACCCATGGAAACTCACTGCAAAATTTATGTGAGTGCATTATCTTGAGGTCTCTTCAAAACCTCTGTTCTTTCTCTCCTGGATCTGGAATCTTTCATCCTTTATTGGGTTAGTTTCTTTAGCATCCAGATTTTGAATTTCCTGTCTTCTCTTCCCCCTCAGTCCTTCTCTTGACCTTGCTTAACCACTTCAGCTATTTTTTTTAGCTGTTCTTGTCCTACCGGTTGCCACTTAATAACTTGAAAATACTGGTTAATAATATTGGTTACTATTAGTTGCTTCTACTTTCTTCATCTTCAGTACCTGTTTTACTTCCTTATCCATCTCCCACTTCAATTAGCTTTCCCAGGGGTCATTAAGTGATCATTCTGTTACCAGATCCTATAGTTGTTCAGCCCTGATGTCTTTTGAGCTCGTTGCATTTGTTCTTATATACAGCTTTCTGGAACTCTCTTTTGCTTTCTATTTTTATTTTATTTTATTTTTAGAGAGAGCATGTGAGGGGGAGAAGGGGGGAAGGGCAGGAGAGAGAGAATCTTAACCAGGCCCCACACCCAGTGCAGAGCCCAACGCAGGGCTCGATTTCACAACCCTGAGATTGTGACTTGAGACGAAATGAATTCAAGTCGGACGCTTAACCACCTGAGCTACCCAGGTGCCCCTTTTTGCCTTCTTTAACAGGCAGTATCCTGGTTCTCCTCCTCACCTGGCTTTGGTTGCACTCATTTAGTCCTCCATTCTACGATACCTACCTTGATGCAGGCGAGTCTACATCCAGTTCTTTCTCTCTCGTTCATTCTTACACTTGGTAATTGGTATGTTGCTAGAGATTTCTGATAATAGTTAGCCACTTGAATGTTGATTAGTTTGTCTCTGACATTGTGGTTGTACTTGGTTACTAGAGTGATGGCTGTGGCCTTTCTTGCCTCATTTCTGGCAAGTGAACTCAGCCTATCCATGCTTAGACTAGACTCGTCTCTTCACATTACAAAATAGCATAGTGGTTTATTTGCTAGCTAATTTATCAGAGAAAGTTTTTTTTTAAGATTTTAAAAAAATTCTAAGTAATCTCTATATCCAGTGTGGCGCTTGAACTCAACCCCGAGATCAAGAGTCACACGCTCCACTGACTGAGCCAGCCAGGCGCCTCTCAGAATAAGTTTTTGTCTGAAGATCCCCCGCTAGCCATATGTGGTGGTGCATTGTCACGCGGGGCTGTACCAGGTAATCTTAAAGATCTTTCCCAACTTTATGATGCTATGATTGTCAGTCCTTTGGTCATACACTTTCAGAGACTTCCCATCGCCTACTGCAGGGGTCTCTAAAGTGAGGTGTGCTCAAGAGGCACTCTGGGAGTAGCGGTGGTGCAGGAAGGACGCGTTAGTCCTTACCTTTTCCAGTAAGATGTTAGGCTGTGCAAACATTGGCTCCGTGGATTGAGGTCGGCAGCCTCACTTGGCTGTGTATTTCAGAGTTGTGAGTCTTGCATGATTGCTGGGGTATCCTGAGGCAGGAGGGGAAATTCGGTCAGTTAGAGCGTGTCGAAGAAGCGCTCATGAAGTATGTTCATGGATTCTCTAATTTTAATGAAACTGGTCCTCACAAAATATGTAGTCTTCAAAGAAACCCTGGGTTGAAGACAGTCCCAGTGATGAAAGCATATAGAACAATCGGGGAATTGATGGCAGGAGCATCACTGCCACTTCCTGCAAGGCTCTGTATTAGCCATGTAACGAAGTCAAGAAAATGATGGAAGCGGAGCTGAGAACTGACTCTCAAAGGTTGTTGGAATGTGCAGTTACTAGTGATGAGCCACTCCAAAGTGGTTATCTTGCCTTGAGATGTTAGGGAAGGAGAGAAGTGAGCCTTTACAGTCAGCAAAAGACTTACCAGGTGAGAAACAGCTGTAAATTTTGTAGCAGTGTTTCAAGTTATGGGTTACTCAATCTAGTACTTTATAGAATTTCATTAAACTTAAGGATGAATTCCTCCTGAGGTTTTACATTTCTAAAAGGTTCCGTTGGATAAGCAACTCTAGCTAATCTGCACAGACAGACATTTAAGATGGAGAACTAGGAGCACATAACATCATGGAAAGTTCGGGTGGAACTAAATTAGCATGATTTAGTAAGTGCAAATGATATATTTCTTCCATTTAGATCTGTATATTTATTTATTTATTTTTTTTTTTTTAAAGATTTTATTTATTTATTTGACAGACAGAGATCACAAGTAGGCAGAGAGGCAGGCAGAGAGAGGAAGGGAAACAGGCTCCCCGCAGAGCAGAGAGCCGGATGTGGGGCTCGATCCCAGGACCCTGGGATCATGACCTGAGCCAAAGGCAGCAGCTTTAACCCACTGAGCCACCCAGGCGCCCCTAGATCTGTATATTTAAATAGGAGAGGGACCTTTTTCAGTAAAGACTGCTAGCAAAACCAGCTTTCTATGTAATGTAATTTACAGTATTCCAAAGATCTGTTTTGTTTTGTTTTTTAAAAGATTTATTTATTTATTTGTCAGAGAGAGGGCAAGAGCGAGCGCAGGCACAAGCAGGCAGAGTGGCAGGCAGAGGCGGAGAGAGGCTTTTTGTAGATTCAGATTGGGTATCCTGTGTGTGTGTGTGTGTCTGAGAGAGAGAGAGAGAGAGAGAGAGAGAGATGGATGCTTGGATAGAGTAGGAGGGCAGAAAGAACAACGCATGTGAAATTTATTCACATGATGCATAAATAAGTTCTTACAACAATGAATTGAAGCCAGACTCATGCATGGGATCAGCCTGAGCCCTTTTCAGAAGTAGTAGATCTTTTTTTTTTCTTTTTTTTTTTTTTTAAGATTTTATTTATTTATTTGACAGAGAGAGATCACAAGTAGGCAGAGAGAGAGGCAGGCAGAGAGAGAGAGGAGGAAGCAGGCTCCCTGCCAAGCAGAGAGCCCGATGCGGGACTCAATCCCAGGACCCCAAGATCATGACCTGAGCAGAAGGCAGAGGCTTAACCCACTGAGCCACCCAGGCACCCCCAGAAGTAGTAGATCTTTACAGTGTTTTGTAATGAGTTAGGGAATAACTGTGAGAGTACTTGCCAAGACACAGAGCTTTTCTGGATATCTCGTGGTAAAATTAAAAGCACTGCCCATTCTGAAGGTGAATTGAGTGTTTTTCTTTTACACAAAGACAAGTGGTCTAAATTTGCTGATCTTTTTTGTAATAATAAGTGACTTTCAGTAGAAAGCTACCTAGCAAATTCAGTATTTTTAAGAAAATAAATACTTACTCTGCCCCCTCCAAGTAAAGGTGACATTTTAACAATGGGTAGAAAATTGCTTTTTGAAAGAAGCTGTTGCTATAGAGAACATCTTGAAAATGGATGTTTAGAGTTGTAGCCACAATGTTTTGTTTTGTTTTCTTGCTAAGAATAATATAAGTAGTTCATCTTACTGCGTACTTAAACTGGGAAATGAAATTTTTATACTGTCTATAAGCTTTTCGTAAAGTTTCTTTCTGAACTTATTAAAAATACAAAAATGTGATACCTTCTGATTTGTGTAAAAACAAAGAACTCTGTGAGGAAGATAAAAATTGATTAGCTGAATTTCAGTAAAAATCTTTGTGTAATTTATTGATGGGATCGAAAATCAATTAGCATGATTTAGTAAGTGCAAATGATATATTTCCTCCATTTAGATCTGTATGTATTTAAATAGGAGAGGGACCTTTTTCAGTAAAGACTGCCAGCAAAACGAGCTTTCTACGTAATGTAATTTACAGTATTCCAAAAATCTGTTTGTTTGTTTTTTTAAGATTTTATTTATTTGTCAGAGAGAGCGAGAGCAAGCGCAGGCACAAGCAGGCAGAGTGGCAGGCAGAGGTGGAGAGAGAAGCAGGCTCCCTGCCGAGCAAGGAGCCCGATGTGGGGCTTGATCCCAGGGCCCTGCGATCATGACCCGAGCCAAAGGCAGCAGCTTAACCGACTGAGCCACCCAGGCGTTTTTAACACAAGTATTATACTAAGATTTTGAAAAATAATAAAGTACATTCAATTACACTGGCCTCCTTAAATTTTTTTCTCATGATTCTTTGTTGTAAAAAAGTTTTTCCAGGGTTCCTGGGTGTCTTGGTCAGTTAAGCGTCCGACTGTTGATTTCATTTTGGCTCATGTCATGATCTCAGGGTTGTGAGGTTAAGCCCAGTGTTGGGCTCTGTGCTGGGCATGGAGCCTGCTTAAGATTCTCTCCTTCCCCGCTCCCCACCCTGCTCTTAAAAAAAGTTTTTCAGTGTTGTTAATAAAAAAGTATGCAAAAATAGGATTTCATTTTTATCTTATATGTTTTTTTGTTTTGTGTACTTTTTTTTAAAAAAGATTTTTATTCGCTTTCGAGTCAGAGAGAGAGAGCAGGAGCAGGGGGAGAAGCAGAGGGAGAGGGACAAGCAGACTGTGTGCAGAGCACAGAGCCCCACATGGGGCTCAATCCCACAACCCAGAGATCATGACCTGAGCTGAAATCAAGAGTTGGGTGCTTAACCAGCTGACCAACCCAGATGCCCCATTGTGTATTTTTAATTGTATGTAAATTACATTTATCAACTGCATCTAAATGCCTTCTGCATTACTGTTAAGAGATGTAGGATGACCTCAGAGCCATGTTTTTGTGCCATGCCTGGATGTCTTTTATGTGGGTGTGGTGGGGTGTACTCAGGTCTTCCTGGCTGGGAGTCCTTCCAGAGGAGTCCACCCGCTGTTGCAAGCAGGACCTCTCATCAGCTGGATCCCCTCCTTCTTTCTCTCATTTGCTTGTACTTTCTCATACATCACATCTGGAACTTGGCTCCCTACCTTTGCTCTCCAGGAAAGCTTTTTCTCTTATATCCTCTTTTCCCACTCCCCATCCCTTCCTTCCAGTTCTGCCTCCTGAGCACCCTACTGCTCTTTGTTATTTGGGGCCTGGCTTGTTGCTCTTTTCTCCATTCAGCTCACCCTGATCTCCTCCCAGTGACAGCAGTTACCTCTGATGATACTGAACACATTTGTACTTAACCTATGTGTTCATTGCCTTTTACTAGATTGGTAGAGAGATTTCAAGGCCAAGTACCTTGTTCATAGCCAGTAAGTGTTTGTTGAATGAATCAAATGAGATGTAGAATTAGGAATTTTTAAAAGTTGTCTAAAAATTTCATTATCACATTTGAAGTGTAGAAATTTTGTATCATGTGAATTTAGACAGAGTCCAGTAATGTAGTCCAGAAGTTCAAACATACTAAATTAAGAGGCACAGTGAAAACTTCTAGGCCAGCATTTCCCATAGTGTGGTATGAGTGTCATTACTGTAGCTCGCAGAGTAAGGGGAAGACAGGAGGGACACTACTGTGAAAAAGCAGGGGTGGTATTTGGAGAAGTAGGACTCAGGTCTTAGGAGGTAATGGGATGGATACAGCTCCTGTGTACAAGCTTAGGTCCAGATTTAGTTGATTCTCGAGTGTGGACAATCATTGTCCTCCCTTTCCTGTGGCAGAGAAACTCATGATTGGGTAGGGTTAAGTCTGTAGGTCACTCTGGGAGTTAAACACAGCTTGTTTCAAATTGTCTTTGTTATTTCTTGAAACACTCCTGGGCTTACTCATCCAGACTCTTGTGAAGAGCCAGCTGATTAGAAACTCATGTGTGGGACCGAGAAATTTGGTTGCTAACAGTGGGTGGATTCTAACTTTCTAAAAACTGAATTTTATTTAGCAGTAATACAAAAGCAGTCCAAAGTTTGGCTTATTCAGTCCTGTTTAAACAAAGTGTGCAGACAGGAGCAGTTTGCCTCTTTTAATAGTGAGAGCTCTGGTGCTTAACATCCGGAAATGCTCTCAAGAGTTGTGGGGAAGATTCGGCCAGAGGCTCCCTTGAAATCTGTCTTCCTTCATCATACATGTAGAGCATCTAGTGTGTGTCAGGAATTGTTCTTGACACTGAGGCTGTATCGGGGAACAGAGCACATGAAGATCCCCTCCCCCCTATCATGGGAAGACAGTAAATTAAATTAGATGAAGTGGTGGGATGGTGAGCAATGAAGTAGATGGTGTGGACATGATGCCTCCAGGGTTAAGTGGTGGGACAGGAGGTCAGGGGAGGTGACTTCCTGAGAAGGTAGCACTGAGCAGAGACCCAAAGGCAGTGAGGGAGCGAAGGTATGTAGACATCTGGACAAGAGTGTTGTAGACAGAGGGAACAGCAGGCGCCAAGGGCCTGTGACCCTGTGACTCTCCATTATAATTTTAGCTAATTCCACTAGAAGAAAAGATGCTTTCCCAGTCAGGTGGACTGAAATACTACCTGGAATCTGGTCACAAAGTCACAAATTTCTGGATGGTCCTAATCATATATTCTTCCTCAGAATTTTAGGACTGGCATATTGTCATGATGAGCATAATTTGATTTCATCTCTTTCTGGTGCTCTGGAAAGTAGGGCCATATGCTTAGGGTCAGATGCTGCATAATTGATACATATCTGGAAGTTTTCACTCCTAAGATTACAGGCACTTAAAGCATGACCTCTAATATTTGCTTCTGAAAGTCTTCCGAAATTGTGACCAACTTCTGAATAGCCCAGCCCTTCTTCAGGATGTGTGTGTCTGGGCATTTGGACAGTAGTGAGTGTCTGTATCGGTCTGCTCGTTGGAGAGGCCAGTTCGAATCTGTGCTGCTCTGATAAATCCTCTTATTTTGATTTCTACCTGCAGGGTTGAATTTAGTGTGTTCAGATTCTCCAGTTAAAAGAAAGCAGTACCTTCTCTGGGCCATTGGGGACTTGGCTGTGGATTTCTTATGGCATGGTAGGTTGTGAGAGCCATTTGGAGCTGAAGCAGCAAGTCTGAGTTTTGATGACATGTTCTAAACCAAACCTCCACCTTTTTTCTCCATATATTTTATAAATTCAGCCCATATATTTTAAACTTGTCCATAGTATTCTACGAACTGGGTGAGAATATTAATACGACTCTTGGCCACCTCTTCTGCTACTCCTCCTGAGACAACACAGTCTTTACTGTGGGGCACAGTAGTAACGGGCCCTCCAGCCCTCTCTCTTTACTGGGATAATTAAAACTGTTTTCTCCCCTTCATTACTGAGGTTCCATGATGACATAGGAGATAAACCTTCTAAGGCAGTGTGCAGTTTGGAAGAAGGTATGCAAAATACCCCATGGGTCCGGGACTTGGGAGAGCTCCTTTGCAGAGCAGCGTTTGGCTAGAGGAGCCCTGGCTCATTTTGAGTCCTTACTCCTTGGGCTGGGAGCTTTTGTTCCAGACAGATCTCATGCTCAGGTGGGCGCATTTGGTCCGGTTTCCTAAATTGAAATGAAGCACTCCCAAGAGCTGACCACACCAGTGCCTCTTCCTCTCCTTCCTGCCCCTTCCTCCCCTTCCTGATCTGTGGTGTGTTCAGGGTTGTTCAGATTGCAAGAAGCAGAAGGCCACCCTGCCTGTACCATTGTTCCTTCTCCATGTGGGGTGGCTTCGCTGAGCTGCGCTTCTGGCTGGCGCTTTTTACCCAAGGCTTCTGCTCTTTGGTGATTCTGCTTGCCACAGCCGGAGCCCTTCCTCTTGGCAGCCTCCAGTGATTACTGGCTGATTTCACCTGGGGTTTTGATTCACATTTCTCAGTAGTCCAGACCATGTTTTTATGCTAGGCCTCATCTTGGGTCCTTGGGCATACTGTGATGGGCTGCCTCTCTTTCTTACTCCCCACCCCTCTGTAGGCATGAGAGAGAGGGCATGGGCTACTAAGCAGTGGGATGGTTAAGGCACTTTACCTACGAGAGCCACCTTGCAGACAAGCTTGGAGACACATACCCGTTAGAACAGTGACCTTCTGTTTGATTATATATAAGAAAAAGTTGTACATGTAGTACGAGTTTGGAAGAGAGGCTTCAGAGGTACAAAAGTTAAATTTTATTTAAAGGTGTCTTGGGGTGCCCGGATGGCTCAGTTGGTTGAGCATCTGACTCTTGGTTTCAGGTCAGGTCACAATCTCAGGGTCCTGGGATCATGTCCCACATAGGGTCCCTGCTCAGTGAGAGTCCGCCTCTCTGTCTGCCCCTCTACCTGCTTGTGCTCTCTCTGACTCAAATAAATAATTAAAATCTTAGGGAAAAAAAAGGAAGTTCTGGTCCTGGATTTTAGTTTATATATGTCGCTCAAAATTCCCCTTCACCAAGACATCTTTATATTATTTAAAGATTTTATTTATTTGACAGAGTGAGCACAAGCAAGGGGAGGGGCAGGGAGGAGGGCAAGGGAGAAGCAGAGGGCGAGGGAGAAGCATACTCCTTGCTGAGCGGGCAGCCTAATGCAGGACTCTGTCCCAGGATCTGAGGTCATGACCTGAGCTGAAGGCAGTTGCGTAACCCGTTGAGCCCCTCAGGCGCCTCCCAGACCAGAACTTTATATTTGTCACTTTCTGAATACACTTAGGATGTCAAAACAGATTATAGAGACTGAATTTAACTTAAAGTTAAGCCCAAACTAACATTTGAAGCTTTCTTTTTAATCCTCTTTCTGCCAAACAAAGTCCTGCACAGTACCTAATGGAAACCAGATTGTCCAAGGGTGTGGCCTCACACAAAGGCTGGACCAGGCCTGGGTGACTTTCCAGCCTTGCCAGGAATTCACTGTGGGACCCAGAGAGAGTCTCTGGTCCTCCTCTGATTTTAAGATGAGAGATTTAGGTAAGGTTAAAGGTTGCATGCTGGCCCCAGCTGC
The DNA here is from genome assembly GCF_963455335.1 of Martes martes. Taxonomy (NCBI): domain Eukaryota; kingdom Metazoa; phylum Chordata; class Mammalia; order Carnivora; family Mustelidae; genus Martes; species Martes martes. Next base: position 140,423,073 of record NC_137889.1, read on the forward strand.
GGCTTGTGGGTGGGAACTGCCAGTAGGCCAGGTAGGAGGAAAGCCATGTGCTGCACGCCCAGCCCTTTTGGGGAAGTGGAGCAAGGGGCCTGGAGGAGGAGTGGTGATGGGAAGCACCCATGTGCAACCTTGAGGGCTGGGGCCCGAGTTTGGGTCTTTTGATTTAGAGCATTTGCAGACAGTCAAAGGGCCTTGCAAAGCTGAGCAGACGTCTCTGGTGGCAGTAAGGGAAATGGTTTGGAGGGTGACAGTGGGTATGGGGAGACAGGTGAGAGGCAAGGCAGCAGTGAAAATGGACAGACAGGTACACCTCTGAGACACATAGGAGAGTGAGGTGGGTTGATTGTGGGATGGACAAAGCAAATTCTTGGGAGTCTGACTTCAGAAATGATTTCCCCCGACATAGGAGATCCCACCGAAGGGCTGGATGGGGAACAGGTCTTATGGTGTGTTAGCTGCATTTGTTCAGGACCTCATACTCCTTGGTTCACAATGTATGCCCAGCATCTGATAAGTGTCGGTCTCCTTTTCCTGCTTTCCTAGCGCTCCCAACCCAGCTTCATTTTGTGCTCACTCCCCCCATCCCCTAGTCTGCTCTAGTCTAATAGGTTTGTGTATTTGGATAGGTATGAATCTCTGTTTTCAAAAAACCCCATGTATGTATTTATTACCAAATGGTATGAGGCACAGGTCCTGCTCTCAACTCACACAGCTCCATGTCCAAGATCATCTGTTCCTGTGTGTATGTCATGTCCATCCATCTGTCCCATGAGTGTCTGCTGAGTGCTGGTTTGTCAGGCTCTGTGGACAGATATGGAGGGCCTTGTCTGACACTCTAACAACACGGGTTTTAATCATGTTCAGATGGGAACATGGGAAGATCTTGAGAAGAGTGATATGCTGTGACTTAGGTTCTACGAGAATGACTGCTCATGCTTTGTGGATGTAGGGGGCAAAGACTGAAGCAGGAAGACCTGTTAGAGGCTTGGTGTCAGGTGTGGGGTGGGCATGATTCAATAGGGGAATGTGGTGCACCCCCTTGATTTCTGTTTATGGGATGGGAGAGGGGCATAAGCATCTTCTCAGGAGCACAGGTGTGCTTCACATGGGGCAGACTGGGCTGTTCCCATGCACCAGGCTTGCCATGTCTACCGACCTTTCATTTTCTTTGCATTGATCATGCCCAGGTTCTCTGGCTCACTGCTGCCACAGTGTAAGTTTGGTTTTGGACGTGTTGAACTCCAAGAGCCTTGAGACACTCAAGAGGAGATGTAGATTAGGCACTTGTTCTGTAGACACCTGATATTTGTTCTTCTCTATGCCACTGGCTCCCTTTCCATTGTGGATGATGGTCTGCTTTGCTCCCAAACTGTGTCTTCACCTTTCCAGCGTTCTATGTGGACTTTGTTCTGCCAGTCTTCAGATCCATTTTCTGGGCTGTTTACACTGATCTGACTGTTATCTTGTTGTATCTGTGGAACAGGGCGGGCTTAGGGTCCTCCTGCTTCACCATCTTCGCAGTTCTCCCCACCATAAACATCTGAGCCCCAAACCAACTTCTGGGAGTTGAGTGTGGCTTGATGGTGTGGCTGTGGCTGGTGAGGTGAAGCATTGATGGGGGGGCAAAGAACAGGCCTTTGAGGTTCTATAACACTCAGAACCTGTGATTCCTCTTCGATCATCATCATCATTATTTTTATTACTAGTTTTTAAGATTTTTATTTAGGGACACCTGGGTGGCTTAGTTGTTAAGTGTCTGCCTTCAGCTCAGGTCATGATCTCAGGGACTGGGATTGAGCCCCGTGTCGGGCTCCCTGCTCAGCAAGGAGCCTGCTTCTCCTCCCTCTGGTGCTCCCCCGGCTTGTGTTCCCTCTCTCGCTGTCTTTCTGTCAAATAAATAAACAAAACCTTAAAAAATATATTTATTTATTTGACACAGAGAGAGAGCACAAGCAGGGGGGAGAGGGAGAGGGAAAAGCAGGCTCCCCACTGAGCAGCTAGTCTGGTGTAGGGCTTGATCCTAGGACCCTGAGATCATGACCTGAACCAGAGGCAGAAGCTCAACCAACTGAGTCACCCAGGCGCCCATCATCATCATTATCATCACTGTCATCATCATTATTTTAAGTAATCTCTAAGCTCGACATGGGGCTCAAGCTCACGACGCCAAGATCAAGAGTCCCATTGACTGAGCCAGCCAGGTGCCCACCTCTCTTAAATTTTTTTTTTCCAAAGATTTTATTTATTTATTTGACAGACAGAGATCACAAGTAGGCAGAGAGGCAGGCAAAGAGAGAGGGGGAAGCAGGTTCCCCGCTGAGCAGAGAGCCCAATGCGCGGCTCAGGGTCCTAGGACCTTGAGGTCATGACCTGAGCTGAAGGCAGAGGCTTTAACCCACCGAGCCACCCAGGCGCCCCTTCTCTTACATTTTTAATGCTTATATCTAATTGCCTTAAATAGAGTTGGAACAGAGGAGTTTTCAAGAGAGGTAGGACCTCTCTTACATTTTTTTAAATTAAATATTTTATTAATTTGACAGAAATCACAACTAGGCAGAGAGGCAGGCAGAGAGAGAGGAGGAAGCAGGCTCCCTGCTGAGCAGAGAGCCCAGTGCGGGGCTCAGGGTCCCAGGACCCCGAGATCATGACCTGAGCCCAAGGCAGAGGCCTTTAACCCACCGAGCCACCCAGGCGCCCCTTCTCTTACATTTTTTTTTTTTTTAAAGATTTTATTTATTTATTTGACAGACAGAGATCACAAATAGGCAGAGAGGCAGGCAGAGAGAGAGGAGGAAGCAGGCTCCCTGCTGAGCAGAGAGCCCGATGCGGGGCTCGATCCCAGGACCCTGGGATCATGACCTGAGCTGAAGGCAGAGGCTTTAACCCACTGAGCCACCCAGGCGCCCCTTCTCTTACATTTTTAATGCTTATATCTAACTGCCTTAAATAGATTTGGAACAGAGGAGTTTTCAATAAATATTACATGCATACCTTTTTTATTACATGAATTAATCATTTGGCATTAATGAAAAATGAACATTAAAATCAGAAGCAACATGAATTTATCAATTAATTCTGGTTACCGAAGAGTTATTTGGGTGCAGATAGTAGTCCTCTGCCCTCTTGGAAGTACTGAAAAGGCGAATGAAATAAAAAAAAAACCACTGAGAATAAGTTTCCCTCTCCCTCTGTCTGAGGGTCCCCACTCCTCTAACTGCTTCCCTCCGAAAGTACTTGAGATACTCCTGGCCTAGGCCCTGGGTTAGAGAGTGTGCTGACCTCTCCATGCAGGGGAGGGGGAGGGAGCAAGGACAGTGCATTGCTCTATGCGGACTGAGAACCACAGCAAGACCTCCCACAGTTGCCCAAGTGAGAGTAGTCACGGCTGCCCAGCAGCCGAATAGAATCTGGTCATTGGCAATTTGTGCAAAAGTGTGCTTCCTAGGGCCAGACTCACCAGGGGGTGTCAGAGCCTTGGACTTCAAGTTGAAATAGTTGAAAGAATGCAGATGTATTCACTGAGTAAACATTGAAGTTTTATGTTGGGTACATGCTAGATACTGGGATTGTAACACTGGAGGACCTTGTGTAAATCTTGTTGTGTCCGATGCTCGGGTGGCAAGGAAGTGTTGGGTGGAGTGGGTTCTGCTCCCAGGAGGCTGATGTTGTAGGTGAGCTGGACAGCAGTGACATATAAAGTGACATAGCAGGAGTCCAGAACTATAATAGAAGTCAGAATTTAATTTATATCGTTCTTCTGGCATTAGTTCACAGTGTAAGCAGTTAGTTGCTGAGCAGCTCTGCCACAAGCTGGATAGGCTGTGTTAACGTTCGCTGGCGTTCCCGCAGCCCTTCCCATGTCAGGCCCTGTTGTGCCGTCCATGTGTGTCTCCCACTTGTCCTCATAGTGACCTGAAGCCGAGGGGCTCTCATCCCCGGTTTAAGTTGAGGACATAGGCGCAGGAAGGCCAAGGGCTTGTTCAGGGCCAGCTGCACAGTGAGGAGCAAGGGGCTGTGGCAGGTGTAGGGCCGCTCTAGATGATGCTGTGCTGAGTCTCTGACCAGTCTTTGTGGTTTAGACAGTGATTGCCATACAGCATTTTTGAGGATTTAATGTGGTTGCTTGAGTTTATTGGACTTTGTACAAGTATTGAACTCAAAATTATATTACGTCAAGCTATTAGTTGACATGAGATCTAAAATACCTCAGAATTTTGAGAATCTTGTAGAGTTCATATAGTAATTATTCCAAATATTCATTATTTTTGATGTAACTAATGGTTACCATTCTAATGTCAATTTTGTGAAGGCATGAATTTGGAAAGGGGAAATCTTGAAGCTCCTGGTTTTGTCTGGAAGTGGCTTGGCTGCTGGCTGCCCACACCCCACCATCCTTTCACTTGAGCTTTGTTGTGGTTTTCCTGTCCTGTGAACAGTGACTGTCTCCAGAGATTCATGCGAGAATGTCCAAAAGTGCAGTGTGTACTTAGGGGCAGAACTTATTTTAATCTTACATGTTTCTTAAAGGTCTGATGAGATATTTAAATGTCTTAGTGGTTTGTTACAGAAGGTCTTGTGGAAGGTCGTCATGTGTCCTTGAGAACATCAGAAGTCTGTTGTAGACAATAAACCGACTTAGACATCCATATATGGTGGAACAGTGGTAGGAGTTACTGTGGCTTTGAGGAGAGTGGGTGGTTTGAGGTAGATGAGAGAGTGAGAATCCTAGTAGGACTTGGTGAATGCTAATTGTTACCATGTGCTTTTCATGATTCTATGATGTTTCTGGTGTTAGAGTATTTCATTTTTAACCCCGTGAAGTATGCACATTGTTAGTGCTCAGGAATACTCTGTTTCTTAAAGAATAATCGTCTATTAAACTTCCTAGAACTGTCCTTTTTTAATCTGTTGGTTTTTTAAATTTTCAGTATCCATCCCCTCCCCTTAAATTTGCCCTTCTCAAAAAACAAACTTTTTTTAATGGTGGTAAAAATATATATCGTAAAAAGTGCCATTTTAACTATTTTTAAGCATACAATTCAGAGAGATTTGCCATATTTTAACTACTTTTTATTGCTTAACAATTCTCTTTACTAAGTCATTACCTTTTCATATTTATTATTATTATTTTTTAAGATTTTATTTATTTATTTGACAGACAGAGATCACAAGTAGGCAGAGAGGCAGGCAGAGAGAAAGGGGAGGAAGCAGGCTCCCTGCGGAGCAGAGAGCCCGATGCGGAGCTCGATCCCAGGACTCTGGGATCATGACCTGAGCCGAAGGCAGAGGCTTTAACCCACTGAGCCACCCAGGCGCCCACCTTTTTATATTTATAATAATTTGTTCTTATTTTGGGGAGGGCAGCAGCTTTCTGAGTTGATTTCTGATCTTGAACTGAATTCTTTTTTTTCCACTTCAAAATAATACTAGTTGTTAAAGCTATGAACTTAACTTTAAGTACAACTTTGTCCAGACACCTGAAGTTTTGATACATGGTGTTCTCAATTTTGTTGTTTTTCTGAGTCTTTTTACTCAGCACACATTTAGTTAGTGCATATTTTGTGTTAGTTACTAAGGTAAGTACTGGGACTTTAAAGATTTATTTTATCTATTTATTTTAGAGGGAGGGAAAGAGAGAGCACAAGTGGGGGAGGGAGAGAATTTCAAGCAGATTCTGTGCCAGGCATGGAGCCCAGTATGGGTCTTAATCCCATGACGCCCAAGATCATGTTCTGAGCTGAAACCAAGAGTCAGACACTTAATGGACTGAGTCATCCTCGTGCCCCTGTTTTTTGTTTTTAAATGAATAGGGCCTGTATAACTTTGATCTTTTGTAAAATGTAGGTTTTTGTTTTTTAGTAGCTTATTTGATTGGTTTTCCAAGTGTTTTGTGGAGCCTAACACTAGAAGTATTCAGTGGAGTTTTATTTATTTATTTATTTATAAAGATTTTATTTATTTATTTGTCAGAGATCACAAGTAGGCAGAGAGGCAGGCTGGGAGGTGGGCGGTGGTGAAGCAGGCTCCCTGCTGAGAGCAGAGAGCCCAGTGCCGGGCTCAGTCCCAGGACCCTCTGAGATTATGACCTCTGAGATCATGACCCTCTGAGAGGCTTAACCCACTGAGCCACCGAGGTGCCCCTCAGTGGAGTTTTAAATCGACATAAATCCAACAATTAAGCCTTATTTAAATTTGTCATTTATGTTTTTCTCTACTTGGTTTGTTACAGATTGATAGGTGCCCTGTTTGATGGTTGGTAACATCTGTTAATTTTTACTGGAGACTTTACTGGCTTTTGCATTATATATTCAACATGTATATTTTTATTTTTAAAAGATTTTATTTATTTATTTGACAGAGAGGGAGAGAGAGAGCGCGCCCATGAGAGGGGCAGAGGGAGAGGGAGAAGCAGGCTCCCCTCTGAGCAAGGAGCCCAATGTGGAACTCCATCTCAGGACCCTGGGATCATGACCTGAGCCGAAGGCAGCTGCTTAACCAACTAAACCACCCGGTGTCCCTCAATATGTTTATTTTAAATCTTTTTTTTTTTTTTTTAAGATTTTATTTATTTATTTATTTGACAGACAGATCACAAGTAGGCAGAGGCAGGCAGAGAGAGAGGGGGAAGCAGGCTCCCCGCTGAGCAGAGAGCCCGATGCAGGGCTCGATCCCAGGACCCTGAGATCATGACCTCAGCCAAAGGCAGAGGCTTTAACCCACTGAGCCACCCAGTCGCCCCAATATGTTTATTTTATACTGAGTTATGACCTTCATGTCTTTTTTTTTTTTTTAAGATTTTATTTATTTATCTGACAGAGATCACAAGTAGGCAGAGAGGCAGGCAGAGAGGGAGAGGAAGGGAAGCAGGCTCCCCGCTGAGCAGAGAGCCCAATGTGGGGCTCAATCCCAAGAACCCAGGACCACGACCGGAGCCGAAGGCAGAGGCTCCAGCCCACTGAGCCACCCAGGTGCCCCGACTTTCATGTCTTTTATTAAAAGTATACCTCCTATTAACAGAGTAACCTTGTTACTTACAGTGTTTTTCTTTTCCTTTCTTTTTTTTTTATTTTAAAGATTTTATTTATTTGACAGAGATCACAAGTAGGCAGAGAGGCAGGCAGAGAGGGGGAAGCAGGCTCCCTGCTGAGCAGAGAGCCCGATGCGGGGCTCGATCCCAGGACCCTATGATCATGACCTGAACTGAAGGCAGAGGCCTTAACCCACTGAACCACCCAGGCACCCCTTTTCCTTTCTTTTTAAGATTTTATTTTATTTTGCGGCACCTGGGTGGCTCAGTGGGTTAAAGCCTCTGCCTTCGGCTCAGGTCATGATCCCAGGATCCTGGGATCGAGCCCCGAATCGGGCCTTCTGCTCAGCGGGGAGCCTGCTTCCTCCCCTCTCTCTGCCTGCCTCTCTGCCTACTTGTGATCTCTGTCTGTCAAATAAATAAAATCTTTTTTTTTTTAATTAAAGATTTTATTTATTTGACAAAGATCACAAGCAGGCAGAGAGGCAGGCAGAGAGAGAGAGGAAGGGAAGCAGGCTCCCCGCCGAGCAGAGAGCCTGATGCGGGGCTCGATCCCAGGACCCTGAGATCATGACCTGAGCCGAAGGCAGAGGCTTTAACCCACTGAGCCACCCAGGCGCCCCTAAATAAAATCTTTAAAAAAAAAAAGATTTTATTTTGTTTTTAAAAGATTTTATTTATTTGACAGAGAGAGATCACAAGTAGGCAGAGAGGCAGGCAGAGAGAGAGGGAAGCAGGCTCCCTGCTGAGCAGAGAGCCCGATGCGGGGCTCCATCCCAGGACCCTGAGATCATGACCTGAGCCGAAGGCAGAGGCTTAACCCACTGAGCCACCCACATGCCCCTAAGATTTTATTTTTAAGTGATCTTTACACCCCGTATGGAGCTCAAACTCACAACCCCGAGATCAAGAGTTGTGTGCTCCCCTGACTGTACCAGCCCACTTATGTTTCTCTGATTTTAAGTTGCTACCCATGCATTCATTTTATTTGCATTTGCCTGCTTTATTTTGCTCATTTAAAAAATTCTGTCATTTTAGGGGCGCCTGGGTGGCTCAGTGGGTTAAAGCCTCTGCCTTCGGCTCAGGTCATGATTCCAGGGTCCTGGGATCAAGCCCCACATCGGGCTCTCTGCTCAGCGGGGAGCCTGCTTCCTTTTCTCTCTCTCTCTGCCTGCCTCTCTGCCTGCTTGTGATCTCTGTCAAATAAATAAATAAAATCTTAAAAAAAAATTCTGTCATTTTAATGAAAATAAACAGCTGCCATTTTGACTTAATGATTACTATATCCTACACTCTATTAACCACTTGTCATAATCTCATTTGATTCTGTGGCAACCTTCTAAGTGGATTTTTTTTTAATCCTCCATTTACAAATAAGGAAACTGAGGCTTGCAGTGTAAGTGACTTGCTTAAGGGTGAACAGTGAATAGTTTTCAACCACAGTTATACAGTATTTTAAGTATATATTTTCTAAGCAGCCATAGGGTTCAGTGTTGTGTTAAAAAATAAACAAACCTGGGGTACTTGGGTGGCTCAGTCGGTTGGGGTCCACCTCTTGGTTTCGGCTCGGGTCACGATTTGTTGGTGGTGGGATCGAGCCCCACATCCGACTCTGTGCTTGGTGGGGCATCTGCTTGAGAGATTCCCTCTCTCTATCCCTTCCCTCCGTCCTTCCACTCGTTCTTGCTTTCTTCAGTAAATTTATAAATCTTTAAAAAGCAATAAAAAAGTAAAAAGCAGACAAACTTAGGGGCACCTGGGTGGCTCCGTTGGTTGAGCATCCAGTTCTAGAACTTGGCTCAGGTCTTGATCTCAGGGTTGTGAGTTCAAGCCCCATGTTGGGCTCCATGCTGGGTGTGGAACTTCGTTTAAAAAAAGAAAAGAAAATATTTTTAAATACCTTATGAGGTATCTCTGTTTTTCAGAAAAAGAAAAATGAGTTTGGGGGTACATGACTGGCTCAGTCAGTGGAACATGTGACTCTTGATCTTGGGGTTATGAGTTCTAGCCCCATGCTGGGGGTCCAGATTATTTAAATAAGTAAAATCTTTGGGAAAAAAAAAGGAAAAATTGAGTTCTACAAATATGAGTGACTTCTCAAGGTTACACAGCATGTTAGGAGGTAGAGTTGGGATTTGAACCCAGGTATCCTGGCTCCAGTCTCTCTGTAGCAAACACTGCTGCCTTTCTGCAGTTTCTCTCTCTCTCTCTCTTTTTAATTTATTTATTTGTTTGACAGATTACAAGTAGGCAGAGAGGCAGGCAGAGAGAGAGAGAGGAGGACAGGCTCCCCACTGAGCAGGGAGCCCGACGTGGGGCTTGATCCCAGGACCCTGGGACCATGACCTGAGCCGAAGGCAGAGGCTTTAATCCACTGAGCCACCCAAGTGCCCCTGCAGTTTTTTTTTAACCACTGCTGCTGTTCTGCTTGTGTTAGCCTGCCCTTGACTCTAAATGGTGCTGGGAGGTGAAGGTATTCCAGTATATTCTTACTTGTTTAGTAAAGTAATTTCCATGCCAGCTTGGGGCTCCCAACTCATGACCCTGAGATCAAGAGTTGCCTGCTCCCCTGACTGAGCCAGCTGGGCACTATTTATTCCAAGCATATTTTGTTTGAAGCATGTATGTGTATGTGAAAACAAAGTCATAGCTGACTCAGTTTTGTTTGGGGTGGGACATATGGTCTGGGGTTAATGTTTTATTAATTTTTTTTCATGCTGTTTTGTGACTTAAATTCAGATAGCTGGAAAAATTTATCAGTATTTATGTGCTGTTCTTGGAAGATATGTCAACATTTTAGAAGGAAGCTTAATTCAGAAATACATATTTTTGGGAGGGAGACAAACCATGAGAGACTGTGGACTCTGGGAGACAAACTGAGGGTTTCAGAGGCAAGCAGGGTGGCGGGAATGGGCCAGCCAGGTAATGGGTATTAAGGAGCGCATGTGTTGTAATGAGCACTGGGTATATATGCAAATAATGAATCACTGAACACTGCATAAAAAGCTAATGATGTACTGTATGGTGACTAATACAAACAAAAGCAAAAAAAAAACCACAAAAAAACAAACAAAACCCCGTAGAAAAAAACAAACAAAAAAGCAGCAAAAAAAGAAGTACATATTTTTGTAAAGACATACTTTTGGTATTCCACAACTTGTCTCATGTTCTCTTTACCTTTGCCCATCACAATATCTAGTTCAGTGTGTGGTGGTGGTGTTGAATGTGTTGGTTCAGAGGTACCACAAGTCCAGACGGTCAGACTAGCTTCTGGTGTACTGATATTACTATCACCTGATACAAGTATTCAACTCTTGGATACTAAGGCTTCCAACTTATCAGAACCCAGAGTTATGGGGCTTGGAAGGAAGAAGTTTCTGGATTGGTCCAGAAAGTATAAATTAGAGATGCTACTTGCACTGGACCCTTCTTTCCTGGAGAAGCAGCACCATCTGTTGGACATCTATACAGAATATATAAAGCTACATCTTGTGGGACACACAGGTCTCCTGTGTCCCCAGTGGGCCATTTCAGCGTTATCTGCAGCCAGCTCTTTTGGGTGATGGAGTATGTGACAAGATGAGTGAATCCCATGGCCGTGGGTCATCACCTCACTGTTACCCTAAAACAAACTCCTTGGTCAGTGTTGTGTCATAATAGTGAAAAATTGTACAGCAAGTCCAAAAATGGTGACATTGGAGAACAGGCTATATCCTTCTGGATCCAGTCAGGAGACTAACCATGTAGCAATTTAAATAAGGGAAATTTAATATATTAAGAAATTAGTAAGCTTTGACAGAGTAGCCATAAACTGGAAAGAGAACTCTGATGTATACTCCAGGGCTGAGGGATAGTACCCCCAAGGATGGATACATTTGGAAGGGGTCACACCCCAAGACTGGGGTTCATATCTTGTTGGAATACAGATGGTTGTAGCTGGGTTGCCTGGCCAGAGCTAGTCCATACTCACTAGACAGGCAGGATCAGTCTGGGGTGCAGGCCAGCTTGAGGCAGGTGGGAGGCCATGCAGAGGCAGTCAGGGTCCTGTGTAGGCGTGCTGCCTGGGGTGCATTGTGTCTTTGTGGGGAGGGCCGTGGGAACATACCTCTAGGGTTCAGGTGAGCCAGCGGTGATGGGCAGGCATGCAAGCATCTGGGAAGCACCGCTGGAACTGGATGCTGGAGCAGCAGCCCCCTTAACCAGGCACGCACACACTTCTGTCTGTTGCTGGGGCCAGGGCGTCTCCAGACCCCTGTGTGGAACAAGGTTGGGCTCACTAGCCAGCCAGCTCTGCAGGAACCGTTCCATGCGCTGAGACATGGGGCTGAGGAGAGGGTGCAGGAAGCAGTCACTGAGGCTGGGACACAAGCCCAGGCTCCTTGGGGCTCCTCCCAGCTGTGTTCCACCCTGAGTCCCATGCTGGAGCAGGCACAAATGCCAAACACCAGAGAACCTCTGCCCTGCAGGCACCTGGCGCTGGAGAATGCAGATCATCTTGGTGGAAGTTATGTCACTGAGCACAGTCCTCCCTCCCATCCTTGCGGCCTTGTCTCTTTGTTCATGAGCGTATTTGGGGAAGTGTTGGGGAAAGAAGCTCAGAGGCAGACGTGCGCAGGGCATTTGAGAGCTGCTTTGGCAGTGGCTATCATTGCTGAGCATTCAGAGGACACAGATTGCCTTGCGCTCCGTGCCCATCCTTAGACCCCTTCTCTAAAACCCTCTGCCTCCAGTTATCCCTCCTTGTTCTTTCCAGGTTCCTAGGCCAGCCAGCCAGACATCAGCTTCTGCCATACACTGGCATAGATCTGCGTCTCTGGCCATTTCTTCTCTCTGACAAAGCATCCAGGCAAGCACACTTCTCCGACTTGTGCTCCCTGCTTGGATTTTCCCTCCCGCTGGGCCTCCAGGACCCTGTCTGACCACAGTGGCAGGTCCAGCTGTCCGCTGCTGACTGGGGCCGGTGTCCTCATGCAGAACCATCCGTGGAGGACTCCGCATTCTCTCCTTTGTTGCTGGTCGTAGGTGTCGGTCTTTCACTGGTGGTGCCGGTCCTTGATTATGAGGCATGTGCGCACGTTCATGGTCGTCTTGCTCATGTTCTCCCGGGGGACAGCCTACCCCTCCTGTCTGTGGCCATTGCTTGAAAACCACTGCAGTCTTCTGCTTGCTCATTCCGTGGACGCTGCCTGTCCTAGGAGTGACATTATGGAAGGTGTTAGAAGGAGGAATGTACTCAGGACAAAGTCTGTGGTCAGTTTCTTGGGAGAGGGAGAGGAGCACGTGTGGTCCAGAAGTGCTGTGCACACAGGAGGTGGCCGGCCTGACTGGGAGAGACTGGGCAAGAGTGGGAGAGAGTGGGAGCGGGGTGAGTCAGCCTTTAAAGAGAAAATGCGTGCGCCGCATCGGCAGAGGAGAGGCGCGTTCCCGGCGGCCAGCGGGCAGACCTGTTGGGATGTTGTGCACACAGGTGTGGGGTTCACACTGTCCGGGCGTGCATCCTAGCCCTGTGGTGTCGATGGGCCTCCCCAATGGCTCTGCTCCTCAGGTGCCACCGCTTTAAAATGAGACAGTAGTGGGGCACCTGGGTGGCTCAGTTAAGCATCTGCCTTAGGCTCGGGTCACGGTCCCAGGGTCCTGGGATCGAGCCCCACATCGGGCTCCCCGCTCAGTGGGAAGTATCCTCCTCCCTCTCTCTGCCTGCCACTCCTCCCCCTTGTGTGCTTTCTATCTCTGTCAGATAAATAAATAAAATCTTCAACAACAACAAAAAAAGAGACAGTAGTGCCTGCCTTTTGGGTCATCTAAGAGTTATTGGAGGAAATACATGTATGGCATTTATTTAGCATAATGCCCGGCACTTGGTGTTTAGCTTTGTATTCTCACGTGAGTCATTTCTTGTTCTTGGGGCTGCTGTGTAGTAACGTGCACATCTTTTTATATTAATACTATCACTTTCATGATGTTGAAACAGTCCACTCATGTGCCGTTTTCTCAAGAGCCAGAACACGTATGTGGGCTTTGGGTCCATCTCAGCAAATTGTAGGTCTTCCATAAATATGGACTGAGCTGTAAAGAAGTAGGAATGTAGGAAAAATGGAGTATTTTCTAACCATGAGGTGTGTTTCTATCAATTTCTTTTTTTTTTTTTAAATAAAAGATTTTATTTACTTATTTGACAGAACATGAGCAGGGGGAGCAGTAGGTGGAGAGGGAGAGGCAGGCTCCCAGGGAGCCTGATGTGGGACTTGATCCCAGGACCCTGGGACCATGACCTAAGCTGAAGGCAGATGCCCAGCCGGGCCACCTGGGCACCCCTGTCAATTTATTTCTGCTAATGTTTTGTTTGCATTTAACGTTTCTTTGCGCTCACCTTAAGGGAGAACAGACAGCTCTAACAGGCTGCTTACTTGGAGTCCCTTTTCACCACCGCAGTTGATGTTCCGTGCGTCTGGCCTGGAGCTTCCAAGCGTGGATCTGAGTAGATGCTCAGTCCTGGGAACCCCACAGTCCTTGACTAGTAGCCTCTAGAAGAGCCAGCTTCTCCAAGGGGAAGCTTCCAGACCTTTCAGCTTGTGAGCACTTAGTCTCTTGTCATTGGATGTTAGTTAACATCTCTGAAAACATAGAGCAGATATTTTTAAAAAAAATAAAATATATCTTAACCCGAAAAACAGTGAGTAATTTAAGAAATGTATCTTGAGATAATAAGAATATAATACATACATGCAGTGTTTTTTGAGCTGTCTTGTCCACAGCGATTTTAGAAAATTCCGTCTGAGCCTTTAGTCAGATGATACTTGTTTGCCTGGAGCAGAAATAGCGGTGTCTCCCGCGGGGAGCCACCCTGTGTGATCCCGTGTGCGGACATGGGTCGTTCTTCATGAGTCCCGTTCTTCATGAGTCCCGTTCTTCATGAGTCCCCTTCATGCTAGCCTGCACTGCACGGCTGTTCCATGTGTGCCGGCCTGGGGCCCGGAGCTCTTGCTGCCACCTCAGGGTCGGCGGATGAGGCGTGTTCCAGCACGAGAGAGCTGAGGTGAGGGGAGGGCGAGTAATGTTGGCATGGACGCGCCAGTGAGGGAGGCTGGGCCGTTGGGTCCAGAGCAGGCATTCTTAATTACTCCAATAGTTTGCTTTTTCTTTAACTTTTCGCTCTTTACTTGGAAAAATAAACTTTATTGAGGTATAATTCACACACAGTAGTATGCACCCATTTGAAACATACAGTTCTAGGAGGATTGACAAATGTCTGCCACCCCAGTTAAGACTTAGGAAGTGTCCATCACCCCGCATAGTTCCCACGTGCTCCTTTGCCAGTCCCTCCTCTCCTCTGGCCCCAGGCAACCATTGACTGATAGGATTGATAGGATTTGATTAAAATCTAACATCTTGCCAGCTGTTTTCTGTTCATCATTTATTTCTTGTTTTCTTTTCCCTCTTTTTCTGCCTTTAATTTAACATGTTATGATTCTGTTTTATCTCTTCTGTTGACATATTCATACCTCTTAAAATATTTTTATACTTGTTGCCTTTGGGTTTACAGTGTACATTTTTAAAAAATTTCTGTTTATTTATTTTGAGAAAGAGAACAGGAACTTCTTTTATTTCCTAAGCACCATGCTTTTTTTTTTTTTTTTTAAAGATTTTATTTATTTATTTGACAGGCAGAGATCACAAGTAGGCAGAAAGACAGGCAGAGAGAGCAGGGGAAGCAGGCTCCCTGTTGAGCAGAGAGCCCTATGCAGCGCTCTATCCCAGGACCTGGGATCATGACCTGAGCCGAAGGCAGAGGCTTTAACCCACTGAGCCACCCAGGTGCCCCATAAGCACCATGCTTCTTGGTGGCACTAGCTTCCCCATCAAGGAGTCACAGAAAACAGAGCAGATTTGCAACTCCCACTGGGTTACGGATCATGATTACTTCTGGGGGGTCTTCACAGTTAAGATGGGCATACATTTCAGAAGGCAGCCTCTGGGCTCTCCTCTCTCTCTCACACACACACACTCACACAGACTCACACAGTGGGAACATTGTTCAGTTGATGGGATTGGCTGGCTCACATCAGGTACTGTACCACGAGGAACGTGACCACACAGGTGAGCAGCAACCCACCCATCAGAAAGTACTTGTTCTGGAAAGCCCACTTCTCCCCTCATGCTGTAACAAGCTCAGCATGTTGGCAGTATCAAAGATCTTCATCTGAGCCCCCTTCAAGGTCAGTCTCTGGGCCCTGAGTCCTTCCAGAATATTGCACCCAGCTCCAGTGAGGTCTTCTAAGCTGTAGTGAATTTTCTGCAGGGAAGAGTTGAACTGCCACAAGTCATCCATTAGGATGGCGGTATCTGAGTTGTTAGTGGTGGAAGTCTGATACAGAAGCTCCTCTTGCCATCCCTGCTGCTCCCTTGTGTATCACTGGTGCTGAAGTTTCCGCATAGGCTACAGGTGCTGAACATGATACTTTCAGTGGTCCACATGAACTTTGGAATTCCGTCTTTTGTCAGAGGCCTCCTTGCTAGACAGAATCTCCAGACGTTCTAGATGGCTGAATATCTGGTCTGTTTGCTTGGATTTTGTTTTCTACTAAGTGCAGAGACTATTTGCCATCTCAAGTCGTCCTTGTGAGACTAGGTCTTATGGACCTGCTAGTGCATTTGCTGGTATAGCATCTCCTTGTTGTAGCCTTGCCAGGTCCAGCCCTGGCTTTACAGTGTATATTTTATTTGTTTGTTTGTTATTAAAACTTTGCTTTATTTTTCTTTTGAATCAAGTATTAGTCCCCAGTTTACAGTTTGGGTTTTTTTTTTATGCCTTCCAAACAGTAGCACAGTGACCTTCACCTTGTCGATAGCCAAATAATAAATCAAATTCCTCCCAGTGGTTATGTCCACATCTAGATTGTTTGGGTGGTCAGGAACTCTTACTTGTTTGCTTTAGCTTTTAGTTCTTGGTTATATCTCCAAATATAAAAGAAATGAAAAGCTCCTGCTGCCCCTGCAAAGAAATTAACAGCAAACAGACTCCAGCTTTTTGGAGCAATTACCAGTGAGTATCCTGGCCACATAAATCCTGTAGCCATCAGCGTGATAGACTGAGCTGCACTGAGTTTCTGTGCAGGTCTGGCCATGTCAGCCAGTCCAGCGCATGCTGGAGCCCAGAACAAGACTGTTTGGGACCTGCCATGTAGTACAACAGCCTCAATTTCTCCGCCAGCAAGAGCTTCACTTTCTCAAGGATTGGGTCGTAGGTGGCCTGAAGGCCCCCAGTGCCAGTGGCTGACATCTCTGTGGAAGTGGTCGTGGGCAGCCACGGGGCGGGGGGTGGGGTGGGGATGACAGTGGCTGTTTGCTCCCTGCTGCATGACAACGAAGGGCACGTGTCACTTTCTCTTGCCTCACATCTTCCTCGGCCTTACACTGCACATTTTAGATTCACCCACGGTTTCCCTTCAGATGCTACTGTGCTGCTTCACAGTGTAGTAGAGGTATCCTTGGTTTTACTGTGCTGCACAGACACTGCGCTTGTTTTACACACTGAGGGTTTGTGGCAACCTGTGTTGTTGAGCAGGGTTTTTTATTGGTGCAGTTCTTCCAACAGCATTGACTCCCTTGTATCTCTGGCTCACAGGTGGGTGATTCTCAGTATTTCAGACTTTTTCAGTATTATTACATTTGTTATGGTGATGTGTAATCAGTGATCTTTGATGTTACTGTTGTAATTTTTGGGGGTGCCACAAACTGTGCCCATTAGGATGGGGAGCTTCTTTTTTAAGATGAACTTAATTGGGGTGCCTGGGTCGCTCAGTGGGTTAAAGCCTCTGCCTTCCGCTTGGGTCATGATCCAGGGGTCTTGGGATTAAGCCCCGCATGGGGCTCTCTGCTCAGCAGGGAGCCTGCTTCCCTCTCTATCTGCCTGCCTCTACCTACTTGTGATCTCTGTCTGTCAAATAAATAAAATCTTCAAAAAAAAAAGATATTGAACTTAATCGATAAATGTTGTGTGTGTTCTGACTGCTCTGTGGACTGTCAGTCTACCCCCCTCTTCTCCCTTGGGCCTCCCTATTCCCTGAGAAACAACAATATGGAAATTAGGCCAGTTAATGACCCTGTAATGGCCTCTAAGTGCTCAAGTGAAAGGAAGAGTCACACATAACTCACTTGAAATGAAAAGCTAGACATGTTTAAGCTCAGTGAGGAAGGGATGTCTGAAGCCGAGATAGGCCGAAAGGTAGGCCTCTTGTGCCAGACAGCTATGTTGCAAATGCCAAGGAAAAGTTCTTGAAGGAAGTTAAGAGCGCTACTCCAGGGACCACATGAATGATAAGAAAGCCAAATGGCCTCATTGCTGATAGGGAGAAAATTTGGGTGGTCTGATAAGAGATCAGACCCGCCCCAGTATTCCCTTAAGCCAAAGCCTAATCCAGAGCAAGGCCCTGACTCTCAAGTCCAGGAAGGCTAAGGCAGGTGAGGAAGCCGCAGAAGAAAAGTCTGCAGCTAGCAGAGTGGGTTTGTGAGGTTTAAGGAGACACAGAGGGGGCGGGGGGAGCAGCACGTGCTGACGGAGAAGCTGCAGTGGGATCTGCCAGAGATCAGTTCGGATCGCCAGTGGAGGTGACTCCTAAACAGCGGATTCTCCACATGTAGACGCAACAGCCTTATCTGGGGAGAAGATGCCATCTCTGGACTGTCCTCTCGGGAGGACAAGTCAGCACCTGGCTTCAGAGGTTCAAGGGACAGGCTGGCTCCCCATTAGGGGCTAATGCAGCTGGTGACTTTCAGCTGAAGCCGGTGCTCCTTTACTATTCTGGAAATTCTTAGGACCCTTAAGAATTGTGCTACGTCTCCTGTGCCCGTGCTCTACCTACGGAACGACACAGCCTGGATGGCAGCATATCTGTTCACAGTGAGGTTTAGCAAACGTCTCAAGCCCACTGTTGAGACCTACTGCTCAGAAAAAAAGGTTTCTTTCAAAATATGACTGCTCGTTGACGTTATACCCGGTCACCCAAGAAGTCTGGTGACGTACGACGAGATGAGTGCCGTTTCCCTGCCTGTGAACACAGCTGCCATTCTGCAGCCCATGGAGCAAGGAGTAATTTTGACTTTGAAGTCTTATCATTTAAGACACACGTTTCGCAAGGCTGTAGATGCCATGGATGGTGATTCCTCCACTCGATCTGGGTGGGATACATTCAGAATCTTCTGGAAAGGATTCACCGTGCCAGACGCCATTAAGAAAATGTTCCCATGGCTCAATGTCAATAGTAACAGGATTTTGGAAGAAGTGGGCTCCCTCCCTGGTGAGGATGTTGAGGGGTTCAAGACCGAGTGGAGGAAGTCAATGCAGATGTGGTGGAAACAGCCAGAGAACCAGAAGCGGAGCCAAGAGAGGCGAGCGACCTGCTGCCCTCACAGGATAACACTTGCACGGGTGAGGACGTGCTTCCGTGGAGGAGCAAGGGAGGTGATTTCTTGAGCTGGAGTCTGCTCCTGGTGACGATGCTGTGGAGATGGTTGAAATCTGACAAGGACTTAGAACATTGCATGACCTTAGTTGATAAGGTGGCAGGGCTTGAGAGGACTGGCTCCAATGTGGAGAGGAGTTCTACTCTGGGTGAAATGCTGCCAGACATCACTTGCTGCAGAGAAATCATTTGGGAGAGGAAGAGTCCATCAGTGCAACAAATTTATTCTCTTGTTTTAAGAAACTGCCATAGACACCCCAGCCTTCAGCAACCCCCACTGTAAGACCTTCCAGCAGCAAAAGATTACAGCTTGCTGAAAGCTCAGATGATGGTTACCATTTTTTAATAGATATAGTATTTATATTTATGATAGTTTAAAAATGAAGCATTTTAAAATTAAGATATGTACATAACTTTTTTTAGACATAACACTGTTGCACACTCAGTGTGCTATGGTATAGTATACTGGGAAACCAAAAAATTCATTTGACTGGCGTTACTGGTAGTGGTCTGGAGCTGAACCCCCACAGTCTAAGGTATGCCTGCAGAAATGCCTTACACAGTATATTCCTAGTTCTTCTTTGTGCTATTGATGGTATTCATTTTGCTTTTACATATGCTGTAAATACACAATACATTGCTATTTTTGCTCTTGGAAGTCATCTTTTAGTGTAATTCTTTAAAAAAAAAGATTGATTTCATTTTTACTTGTATTACATTTTTAGGGCTCTTCATTTCTTTTTGTAGATCCAAGTTTCCATCTTATTCAAATTCTTACTGCCTAAAATACCTTCTGTAACGTTTCTTGTACGTTAAGTCTCCTGGCAGTGAATTTCTTCAGTATTTATTTCTGAGAAAGTTTTTCCTCGTTATTTTTAGAAAGATATCTTTGCTGGGTATAGGATTTTGACTTAACAGGTGGTGGTTGTTTTTCCTTTGTAGTACTTAAAAAAATCACTCCACTGTCTTCTGGTTTTCATGGGTTTGTTGTTGTTATTTGTTTTGGGTTTTTTGTTTTTGTTTTTTCATAAGAAGCCTGGTGTAATTTTTGTTTTTGTTCTTCTGCATGTAGTGTCTCCTTTATCTCTGGCTGCCTTCAGGATTTTCTCTTTTTGTTCTTAGCGGCTGGGGGTGATATCATGAAGCAGATTTGGTTTGTTTTTGTTGTTTATCCTAATTAATATTCTCTGTGCTGCTTGGATCTGTGGTTTGGTGTCTGATTCATTTGGGAAAGTTCTCAACCGTTGTTATTCTGCTCTTTTCACTTCTTCATAGGGATTCCAATTATATATATATGTGAGAATGTTTCATACTGTTTCACGCTTCTTGGTTGTTCCCAGCCCCTTTTCTTTTTGTTTCTTCAGGTGACTTGACCTGTCTTCAGGTTCACTGGTTCTGTAGAGTTCATTTCTCTGCTGAAGTTACCCCCCTGATCCAGCATGTTGTCCACCTTTTCTGTTAATAGTCTTTAAGGTATTTAAATTCCCTGTTAGATTAGTCCCAACCTGCTTCATATCTGAGTCTTGTTTTGATGATTGCTCTGTCTCTTTGGAATGGTTTGTCTTTTGCCTTTTGTGTCATTATTACAAAATTGCAGTTATTCTTCAAAGCCAGACATGTTGTATAGGGTGGTAGAAACTGAAATAAATCACTTAAAAAAAAAAAAAGATTTTATTTTATAGAGACAGAAGGAACACAAGCAAGGGGAGTGGGAGAGGGAGAAGCAGGCTTCCCACCAACTGGGGAGCCTGACATGGGGCTTGATCCCAGGACCCCGGGATCATGACCCGAGCTGAAGGCAGGTGCTTAACGACTGAGCCACCCAGGCACCCCTGTAATAAATCACTTTTAAACCCAGAAATGGACAGTTTTCTTTCTACCAGGCCCTTAGGCCTGTAGTTTACATTACTCTTGTTAAGAGTCGGCCTAGCTTTTAGGATTTGTTGTTGCTATGGTTATTGTCAGTGCACCATAGCCTTCAAATTTCTATAGCTATGTCTAGTGTGAGGGTGACTTACTAGAACTCCGTAATTCTTTT
Source organism: Martes martes (assembly GCF_963455335.1). NCBI lineage: Eukaryota > Metazoa > Chordata > Mammalia > Carnivora > Mustelidae > Martes > Martes martes. Next base: position 140,443,600 of record NC_137889.1, read on the forward strand.
TTTTTTTTCTTAAGATTTTATTTATTTGAGAGAGAGAGAGAGCACACACAGGGAGAGGGAGAGGCAGACTCCCTGGTGAGCAGGGAGCCCGGCATAGGGCTGGATCCCAGGGTCCCCAGATCATGACCTTAGCCAAAGGCAGACGCTTAACCAACTGAGCCACCCAGACATCCCTGTAATTCTGTTTTAAGTCTTCCCTATTTGTGTTGCTTCACAGAGTGTATATTTGCATACCCTTATTTCTCTCAGGTCCCTCCTGGTACTAGTCTTACAATAACTTTCATTTGAAGCATTTTTATTTGGACATGTATGGCAGCCCTGAGTTTTGGGGTAGGGCCTGCTCAGTTCTCCTGTCGCTTCCTTGGCTGAAGTTGTGGGCTCGTTGTGTGATCCTGTCTTTTCTCCCGGAATTGGAGTTGTCGACATTGTAGACTGTTCACCAGAGCCCTTCCCTGAATAGATTAAGGCTTTTGTTCCTTATTAGAGATGGAGGGGGAAGGTCCTGGGTGGGGTTTCTTGCCCCTCCCACATGGCTGCTGCTCCCCGCCCTAATTCTGTACTATGGTCCTTGAGTTTTAGAGCTCTTTTGAGATCCTTTCAGTGATCACCCACTGGGTTTCCTAGAGAGGTTGCAGAGGAATTTCTGTAATCCTAGGAATTATCCTGACAGCTTGCATTCAGTCTTCACAGTATGTCATCTGTTCTTAACAGACTCACCTGCCAGGGTCGCACTGCATCTGCCTCAGGTAAGTGTGTTCTGTCAGTGCAGGCATTTCGTTTTTGTATCAGTTTGCTCTGTGACCTGAGTTCCCTGATAGGTTCAGAAAAAGTCATGGACTTGAAATTAGTTGGTTTTCATTTTAAGTGTGGGAGCAGTGTCCCACTCCCACCCCCCAGCTCTCTCCATCCTGGGGCAGAAGTCAGAAGCAACCGTGTCTTGAGGAACAAAGTTTTATTAAGTTTAATGAAGTCCAGTTTATCAGTTTTTTCTTTTATTGTTAGTGCTTTTTAGGATCCTAAGACATCTCTGTCCACCCCAAGGCTGAAATATTTTGTCTACTTTAAGTGGAAATCTTTGGTCTACTCCAAGGTTGGGAATATTTTTTTTCTTTATTTTCTTATTAAAGTCTTACAATTTTAGCTTTTTTTTTTTTTAAACATTCTATTTTTAAGTGATCTCTACTACCAACATGGGGCTCAAACTAAAATCCCAAGATCAAGAGTCACATGCTCCACCAGCTGAGTCAGCCAGCACCTCTGTATTTTTTCCTTTTATGTAAAGGTCTGTTACTCATTTCATATTAATTTTTACAGTAGAGTTAGGTAAGGTTTGGGCTGTTGTCTTCCTCATATGGATTTCCAGTTGTATCATTTATTGAGAAGTCTTTTCTTTTCCAACCGAATTACCTTGTCCCTTTGTCAAACATTTCTTTTTTCAAAACTTTTTAATTGTTAAATATATAAAAGTGCATGAAATGAATGTGTAGCTTTACAAATTACTTGAATTTGACCTCTAGTATAAACATCATTCAGATGAAGAAATAGAACATTTTGGGGACTCTGAAAGCCCACTAAAGGTTGTATTTTAGTTACAATTCCCTTTCTTTCCCTTGGCAGGTAGCCACTAAGTATACATTTCTTAATGCTGTAGTTTTGTTTGTTTTTGAATGATATATAAGTAAAAGTATACTACATACAGTCTTTTGTATATGGCTTTTTTCATGCAGTAATATTTTTAAGATTTGTTTTGAATTGAGTGACAGTTTGACTACTTTAATTGCTGAGTAGCGTTCCACTATATGAATAGACTTCAGTGTACTTATCCATTCTACAGTTGATGGGTATCTGGGCTATTTCCAGTTTAGACCTGGTATGAATAATCTTGTACATATAAAATCTTGGTGTATATAAAACTTAATATCAGGAAGAATATGTGTTTAGAAGAGAAACTACTTGGTCATCATATATAAGTGTTTTGAGGGCCCCTGGGTGGCTCAGCAAGTTAAGCGTCTGACATTGGTTCAGGTCATGATCCCAGGGTCCTGGAATGGAGCACTGCGTCGGGCTCCCTGCTCAGTGGGGAGTCTGCTTCTCCCTCTCCGTCTGCAATCTCGTGCTCATTCTCTTTCTCACTCAAATAAAAAAATTAAAAAATCTTTAAAAGATATATATGTATGTGTTTTCACTCTTATTATAGTGCACATTCCACAGCATGGTTGTTCCCATTTCTACTCTACCAGCAGTGCCTGAGTGTTGCCATTGTTCCAGGTTCTTGCCTAAATTTTCACAATTTCTTGTTTTAGCTGCTCTGCTTATTATTTTACTGTGATTAAATTTACACTCCTTGATTTCATGTGAACTTATCTTTTCATATGTTAATTGACCATTTGGCTGTCCTTTTGTGAAAAGCCTGTTCAAGTCTTTTTCTCATTTATTTTCTCTTGAGTTTTATATCTTTTTCTCATTTTTCTTGCTTTCTCACTTTCTTTTTTTCTAATATTTATCAGAGAGCTTTTAAGATTTTATTAATTTGTCAGAGAGAGAGAGCACAAGTGAGCATGTGCACAAATGGGGAGCAGCAGGCAGGGGCAGAGGGAGAAGCAGGCTCCCCACTGAGTGTGGAGGCTGATGTGGATCTCAATCCCAGGCCCGTGGGATCATGACCTGATCTGAAGTCAGATGCTTAACTGACTGAGCCACCTTGGTGCCCCCACCATGCCTAGGTTTAAATCCTTGCTCTGATGCTCACTAGTGTGGACAAGTTTCTTAAACTTAGCACCTTAATTTTCTCTTCAGTGAGGTGAGGATGGTAATGTACAAACAACATAGGGCTGTTGGGATGGTTAGGAGCTGCTGTACATACTTAGGAAATCAGCATATTGCCTCTGTACTGCAGATTTTTGTTTACTTTTTTTTTTTAATTTTTAAAAAGATTTTATTTATGTATTTGAGTGAGAGAGAGCATGAGAGGGGAGAGGGTCAGAGGGAGAAGCAGACTCCTGTGAAGCTGGGAGCCCGATGTGGGACTGGATCCCGGGACTCCAGGATCATGACCTGAGCTGAAGGCAGCTGCTTAAACAACTGAGCCACCCAGGTGTCCCTAAGTTGGTATTTTAAAAAAACTTTATGCTTTATAGAAGTTTTAAGTTTCTGTGTTAGAAGACTTTGGGGTTTAAAACAATTAAACATTGGTATGTAGAGCTATTGCCAGCTGTAGTCAAATTCTGATTTTCTAGCTGTTCTTTTTCTGATCTGTAAATTTTTCCTTGTGGTTTCATTTTCATTCTGCTGCCCAGGGTTGGATATTTTATTCTTTATTAGCACTCATAGAAGATGGGAAAAGGGAGAAGTAGTGATGCTCCAGCCCAGTACTGCTCAACAGAAATGAATAGTAAGCCACATATGTAATTGTGAAATTTTCAGTGGTCATATTGTAAAAATAAAAAGAAATACATGTAATCAGTTTTACCTGGTGTCTTTTACTTAGCCTTAAGTAGCCTGCCACAATATTATGTCAGCATGGAATAGTGTAAGAATTATTACTGAAATATCTACATTGCTTTTTTCATAGTAAGTCTTTGAAGTCTGGTGTGTATTTTATGGTTGGCACCTCTCAGCTTGGACTTGCTGTATTTCAGGTGCATAGTAGCTGCATTTGGATAGTGGCTCCCACACTGGGTGTGCAGCTCTGGCTGCTGTTGGTTTGGGGATTAACTTACAGCCATCTAAAATTGCATTTGAATTCGCTCTTTTAAAAAAAAAAACTTTTTGGTGGGCACCTGGGTGGCTCAGTCAGTTGGGCATCTGCCTTCAGTTCTGGTCATGATCCTGGAGTCCTGGGATCGAGCCCTTCATCCGGGCTTCCTGCTTAGTGGGGAGCCTGCTTCTCCCTCTGCCCCTCACCCAGCTTGTGCTCGGTCTCTCTCTCTCCCTCTCTCTCTCTCTCTCAAATAAATAAATAAATAAAATCTTTAAAAAAATTTTTTTAGTGAGGTATGATGACATACAACATTATATTAGTTTCAGGTGTACAATATTATGAATGATTCAGTATTTGTATGTATTGCAAAATGATCACTGCAGTAAGTCTAGTCTCTTATCATACATAGGTAACAATTTTTTGGAGCAGTTTTAGGTTCACAGGAATATTGAGCAGTAAGTACAGGGACTTCCCATGTACCCCTCTCCCGTCCTCACAGATGCACATGCTCCCACGCTATCAGCATCCCCCACCAGAATGGAGCATTTGTTATAGCTGGTGAACCTGCACTGACACATCGTCATCACCCAGAGTCCGTAGTTCCCGCTGGGGGTCACTCTGGGTATTGTACGTTTTATGGGTTTATCATTATACAGATGTGTGCTGACAGGTATCCATTACTAGGGTGTGATACAGAGTAGTTTCACTTCCCTAAAAATCTCTGTGCTCCACCCCCCCCCCCCAACAGTGGATCTTTTTGATGTCTCTGTAGCTTCTCCTTTTCTGGAATGTCCTGTAGACGCAATCTATAGTACGTAGCCTTTTCAGATTGGCTTCTTTCTCTTAGTCGTGTGCGTTTGAAGTTCCTCCATGTCCTTTCCTGACTTGATAACTCTTTCTTTTTAGTACTGAATAATACTCCATTGTCCGGATAGATCTTAGTTTAGCCATTCACCTTCTGAAGGACATTTTGGTTCCAGTTTTTGGAAATTTTGAATAAAGGTGCTAAAAACATTGGTGTGCAAGTTTTTGTGTGGATCAAAGTTTTCAGCTCCTCTGGGTAAATACCAAGGAGCATGATTGCTGGAGCATACGGTCAGAGTATGTTTAGATTTGTAAGAAACTGACAAACTCTTTTCCAAAGTGGCCGTGCCATCCTGCTTTCCCACGAGCCATGGGTGAGAATGTCTGTGGCTTTACGTCCTCCCCAGCATGTCCTGGACTTTGGCCATTCTGATAGGTGTGATGCGGTATTCTGTTTTCGTCAGTGTTGTTAGTTTCTGTTTCGGGGTTTTTTAGCTTACTACATAGCTCTCATTTGTGGCTTGCACTTCTCTCAGATAGACGGGTGGACACCTCTGAAGGAGCTGGAAAGGAAAGAAAGGAGGCCGTTCGTAGGTAGACGTGAAAGTGTGATCCCGAGGAGGGTGCTTTTTGTTTCTTCAGCCTAGTAGTAACAGTGTGCTTGTATCCTCACGGAAATGATGCAGGAAAGAAGGAAAGATTGATGATCCGAAGAATGGAGGAGAGACTCCATAGAGCAAAGTCCTCAAGCAGATGGCGGGGCTGGTGCCTGAGCAGAGGCTTCACCTAGGCGAGGAGGCGTGTGATGGGTAAGCATGCGGAAGGGCACAGTGTCAGGTGCATGGTGTGGGGCCTGTGGACACACACTGCCCATGGGTCTTCAAACACAGCGTTAGGCCTTCGTGACCCCAGCAGCAGGAAGTATGCCTTCCCACCTTCCTTTGTTCTGCATCAAGTGTTGTCATTGTCTTTAAATGTTTACAAAGTTTTAGTGAGAGGCCTCTGGTCTTTCCCTTGTTGGGAGCCCTGCGGAGACCGGAGCTTTGACAGGCACGTGCTCATCTGGCGATGGTGCCCCGTTGATGCACACATGTTCAGTGTGTCCCGCCTTCTGCTGCCACCCGCCTGTGCAGGTCGTTTTGTGGAAGTTCTCCTTTCCTTCCCCTCAGCTTGATCTCCAAGTCTGCTCCTGTTCCTCTCCAGCTCCTGTCAGAATGCACCCCCCCCCCCCCGTTCTTTTAAACTCTTAGCCTTTTGTGGAAGTTTCTGTGTCTCCTTATTCAGACTCATCTCCTGGCCTTGTGAATTTCTTGGACCATAAACATTTTAGTAACAATCCTGGAGACCAATTCGATGTTATCAAAGTCTGTATTTTTGGGAAGTTGAGGATTCTGTAAGAAGCAAGTCCTTTCTGTTGCTGTTATTTTAGACTAGTTTCTGGTTTGGCTCTCCTGGGACCAAGTGCCTCCCTGTAGACAGGTGAGTGGTGGTGATCGTGATGGGAGTGGGGTGAATAGTGGGGGCTGCCCCTGTCCTGACTGCCTGATTAGCAAGGCCATATTGATGATGGGCTTGCCAAGTGTGTGAGTTGCTGGTTACCTTTGGAGTCACCTCAGGTCACTCAGTTTTCAAATGTTGCCTCTCCCACTTAGGGTTTCTGATTCAAAGCCTTTTGCAGCTCCTGTTCTATGTATGTGTTTTTTTCTTCCGCCCTGGTGATTTGTGGGTATTGCTGTAAAGACCATTAGCACCCTATACAAAATGACTGGTTACTGGGACTTTCAGATTTTAAAGCGGGTGCAGACATAGCCAGAGAAGTCAGTAGTATTTTGATATCAACTTGTCATTTGAACCCAGTAGATTATTTGTATTTTAAAGATCAGTGAAGAGGAATGTAAGAAATAAGTATTTCCAAAGCTGTAAGTCTTTTTTTTAACTGTGTGATTTGTTGCTATTAATAAATTCAAGTTATTTTTCTCTTTTGCCATATGGAGCTTAAATGCAGAAACCTGAAGTATTTTGTAAATATTTGAACGTGTGAATTGCTGTGCTGCCGGCTGACGGAGCAGTGGTGCTGCACTGGCCCTGATCCTGGCTGGCTCTGAGGCTGGCTTAGATTTGTCTTTTCTTCAGATAAGTTGGGTCAAAACAAACAATTACATTGTTGACTAGACCTGGAACATGACTTCATCTGTATAGAAAAACCATCTTAATAGCAGGTACATACTTAAGACCATTTTATGTAACTCCAGCTCTGACAGATAGCCAATACCACTGTGCCTTCCTTAATGCACAGAGCCACTGGTCATCCACAGGGAGGCCAGTTTAGGAGCTTAACTTGCAGTCATAGAAAAAATGGTTGGAGCGCCTGGGTGGCTCAGTCCAACTCTTGATTGATTTCATCTCAGGTCATGATCTTGGCGTTGTGAGACTGAGCCCCTTTCTGGGCTTCACGCTCAGCTGGGAGTCTTTTGGAGGTTCTCGCTCTCCCTTTCCCTCTCTTGCTTTCCCTCTCTCCCCTGCTCACACGTGTGCGCTGGCTCACTCTGTCTCTCTCTCTCAAATAAGTAAATAAATACATCTCTTTTAAAAAAAATAGTTGCAGGTTTTTAGACTTTCTCTGTTTTTTAAAAAATATGTAAACTGAAAGTAAATCCTAAAGAAAACTCGATTCCACATTAGCTATAAAAAGGATACAATAATAATGTAATAATATGGGATCATATATAATTAGTGTTTATTGAGTTTTTAGGAAACACCTTTGAAGTCTATGAATTGCTAAATATTTACTCTGTGATTATATAAATTACATGTTACAAATACTTAAGGTAATTTTACATATAACTTATGATTCTGTTACCAATTTTTTGTTAACTAATTGGAAGAGAGCTTAAGTATTAATGTTAATAATTATACCCCAAGCAGTACCACTTGCTTAAAGAACTTGGACTTGCTTTGGGAAAGCTGAGTTCAGTAAGGAAGCAGAAAAAATTGTAGATATTTTAGTGACCACACCTGCACTCATCCCTGGACTTCAGCACAGGTAGGTAGCTGATAAAAGATTGTGTGTAAAATAAGGAAGGAGAGTTGTGGCTGATTTAGGGAACACAGAATGTGAATTACTGATTTGAACTAGTCATTTCCTTCACTGCACATTTGTTGGATGCCTACTGTATGCTGGGTGCTTTGTGGTACTGAAAAACTGTTGAGTGTCTAATGAGAAGATGGTTGTGTGAAAGCTTACAGTAGTCTGTGTAAAGTATGGAGGTGTACAGGAGTTGGAGTAGTTTGTGGGGCTGTATTTGTTGAGGGATGGGGAACAGCAAAATTGACAGAAAAAGAATGATAGCAGAGTGCAATTTGAAAGGATGCCCAACGGTTGCCTGGTAAAGGAGGGGAGATTGGTGTTTCAGGGTGGGGGATGGCATGTACTAAGAATGGGGCAGGGGTTTGGAATTGTGAGGAGTCCCAACTGGGTCATTCTGCAGCAACTGTGTGACAAGGGCCTTGTATGTCATGCTTGATCCTTTTAGTCAGGGGACTATCAAAGGGTTCAGAGCAGTGGAATATTCTGCTCACATGTACAGTATGGAAGACCATCCCAACAGGAGGTAGAGGGTGTGAGGGAAGCAGACAGACCTATGGGCTGGGGACCAGTCGGGAAGAGACAATTGTGTAGTGTCCGAGGCAGGAGACACTAATGGGACAAAAGCAGACACATTTGTTTTGTGTTTTGTGTACATGAGAATCCTGGCTTCAGCCTTCAGTGGGCTGTGTGACCTGAGATGCGCCACCATCACCTGACCACCATGTGTTTTTATGCCCTGAGGTGCCCTGTTTTCTTTGTGTCTATAATGAGTTTACCTGTAAAGTCTTTAAATAAAAGTTTCTTTTTTGGAAATTACTTTTAGAGCTAGAGATAAGCCTAGCAAGGAAATGAATTTGGTATCTTTTATTACACATACACATTGGCCACAAATGACAGCTTATACCAGAGTGGAAAACCAGTTTACTCAGAAAGGGTAAAATATCTTACATCATCGGTGTAGAACTCAGTTGTTGGGGGCATTCTTGAGTGTTTTCAGCAATATTGCCTACTTAGAAATAAGTACATTCTCTTGTGGAAAAATTTCTCTGTTACAACGTAGCATCTTATGTAAGTAAATAAATACTTTTATATAAATATATCTTATGGGTATGTAGGATATGGGGGATGACACATGTTTAGTGTTTATTCTGATACATTTATTTTTTTTAAGAATATTAATGAAACAGACTGGATTTATCCTCCTGCCTTAAACAACTAAATGAAGGACAGGATATCTCAAAATAGCAGTGTTCCAACATTGGACAGCAGACAGTGCAGGTCAGTGACCCCTGAGAGACAGAAAATCAAGCTTAGGGTTGGCCAAGCTTGCTGTCTGGAGAGAATTTGGGGGCCATGGTTTAGAAAGAAAGGAGGGAATAGCCCAGAGAGACCTGGTGGTTCTCTGGTTTGAGGAAAGCAGCCAAGAACTTGGGGAGGCCAGAGTGAATTTGCAGGGCAGAGTACCAGAGAAGAGAGGGCTGCACAGAGAAAAAGAGGGTTCTGGAGAGCTGCATGGTTCTCCTTGAATATTCAGCTGGGTATTGATGAGCACACCTACTTTGGAAACTCGTGTATTCAGGGAGAGAACCCAGGAAGTAAGTGGTGGAACAATCTTCAGAGCTCGTACAGGACCCCAAACAGGTTGTGTTCTCACCAGCCAGAATGGGAGAATCTTGTAACACACAGTGCAGTCACAAGGGTATTGCCTCAGTAGTGGGAAAGATTAAAGGTGCTCTGATCCTGGGGCATCTCTCTCTACCTGCCAAATAGGATGCTGCCTGATTCATGAATCACTTAATAAAGCCGATTGGATTTAAAAAAAAAAAAAAAAAAAAAACTTGGATCCCACCTCCCAAATCTTAACAGGCAAGCCTTGAAAGGACCAGACTCTTCCAATAAGCTAAGTATGGCCCACAACAAAGCCCAGAAATATTTGAAGGAGTAAAACAACACCCATTACCTAACACAGTTAAATTCACAGTCTAGTCAAAAATCACCAGGCATACAGAGACAGAAGCAAGCAAATACAGCTCATGATGAAGTTCGAAATAAATAAATAGAAACAGATTCAGAAATGACACGTGTAGTAGAATTGTAAGATAGACATTAACACAGTTGTTATTGCTATATTTTGCATATTCAAGAAAATAGAGGAAAGCAGGAACATGTTAAGAAGAAACACAGAAAGTAAAGAAGCCCAAATGAACTTCTGGAGTTGCAGACTACAGTGTCTGAGATGAAAAATACATTACGTGAGGCTTAGTAACAGATTGCAGATTGCAGTAACAGATTAACTGCATGAGTGAAGATTAATGAACTTGAGGAGATAGCAATAGAAGGTATCCAAAAAGAATCGTGAGTGTCAGTGAGCCTTGAAACAACTTCATTCATATGGCCCACTGCATGTATATGTGTCATTGGAGTCCCTGAGAGAGAGAATGGGTGTAGGAAATATGGAAAGATATTTGAAGGAATAATGACTGGAAAATGTACAGTTGTTGAAAACTGTGAACCCACAGATCCCAAGAAGCTCAGTAAGCCTCAGTCATGAGAAAGATAAAGAAAATACACCACAACACGTCATCATCGTATCACTGAAAACAATGGTTAAAGAAAAATGCATACATATTTAACAATGACAAAGGTAGCAAACTTCTCATGAGAAACCATGCAAGCTAGAAAATGGAGAAAGAACAGCTTTAAAGTACAGAAAGGGAAAAGCACACTAGAATTCTAAACCACAGAAATATCTTTCAGAAGGTAAGATGAGATAAAAGAATTTTCAGATGTTAAAAGCTGAAAGAATTCATGGCCAGTGGGTCTTCATCACAGGGTATGGTAAAGGAAGCTCTGAGCTTAGGAGAAATGACACCGGACTGCAGTCTGGGTCTGCGTAGAGACAGGAAGGACACTGGAGATTGTAACTGTATGGGAAAAATACTTTTTCTCTTCGTTTAAAATACAGTTGTCTGTTTAAAGCAAAAACAATGGCAAGCCTGGCTGGCTCAGTTTGTAGAGCGTGCAACTCTTGATCTTGGTCATGAGTTCAGGCCCCACATTGGACGTAGAGGTTATGTAAAAATAAAATCTTCAAAAAAATTCTTAAAAAAAAAAAAGAAGCAAAACCAACAATGCATTATAGAGCTTATACGTAGAGGTAACATGTCCGACAAGAGTACCACCAAGGCCAGGAAAGGGAGCGTAGGGCTCTTATGTGCGCAGTCATAAAGCTTTACTTGATGGCTGATTGTGGTAGGTTAAAATGTACACTGTGACGGTATGGTACTGGCACAAAAACAGACACATAGATCAGTGGAACAGCGAAAAGAACCAGAAATGGACCCTTAGCTCTATGGTCAATTAGTCTTAGACAAAGCAAGAAAGAATGTACAATGGAAAAAAGACAGTCTTTTCTTTTTTTTTTTAATTTATTTATTTGACAGACAGAGATCACAAGGAGGCAGAGAGGCAGGCAGAGAGAGAGGAAGGGAAGCAGGCTCCCTGCCAAGCAGAGAGCCCGATGCGGGGCTCGGTCCCAGTACCCTGGGATCATGACCTGAGCCGAAGGCAGAGGCTTTAACCCACTGAGCCACCCAGGCGCCCCCAAAGACAATCTTTTCAACAAATGGTGTTGGGAAAATTGGACAGCCACATGCAGAAGAATGAAATTGGACCAATTCCTTACCCCATACACAAAAATAGACTCAAAATGGGTGAAAGACCTCAATGTGAGACAGGAACCCATCAGAATCCTTGAGGAGAACACAGGCAGCAATCTCTTCAACGTGAGCTGCAACAACTTCTTCCTAGACATATCGACAAAGGCATAGGAAACAAAGGCAAAGTTAAACTGTTGGGAGTTCACCAAGATAAAAAGCCTTTTTTTTTTTTTTTTTAAAGATTTTATTGATTTGTTTGACAGAGAAAGACACAGCAAGGAAGGGAACACAAGCAGAGGGAGGCAGAGAGGGTGAAGTAGGCTTCCCGCTGAGCAGGGAGCTCCTCCCGGGCCAGGACCCTGGGATTATAACTTGACCCGAAGGCAGGCACTTAACTAACTGAGCCACCCAGGTGCCCTAAGATAAAAAGCTTTTGCACAATGAAGGAAACAGTGGACAAAACCAAAGACAACCAACAGAATGGGAGAAGATACTTGCAAATGACATATCAGATAAAGGGCTGGTATCCAACATCTGTAAAGAACTTACCAAACTCAACACCCAAGGAACAAATAATCCAATCAAGAAATGGGCAGAGGACATGAACAGACATTTCTGCAAAGAAGACATCCAGATGGCCAACAGACACATGAAAGAGTGTTCAACATCACTTGGCATCAAGGAAATACAAATCAAAACCACAATGAGATACCACCTCACACCAGTCAGAATGGCTAAAATTAACAAGTCAGGAAACGACAGATGCTGGCGCAGATGTGGAGAAATGGGAACCCTCTTATACTGTTGGTGGGAATGCAAGCTGGTGCAGCCACTCTGGAAAACAGCATGGAGGTTCCTCAAAAAGTTGAAAATAGAGCTACCCTGTCACCCAGCAATTGCACTGCTGGGTATTTACCCCAAAGATAGAAATGTAGTGATCCGAAGGGGCACGTGCACCCCAGTGTTTATAGCAGTAATGTCCACAATAACCCAACTATGGAAAGAGCCCAATGTCCATTGACAGATGAATGGATAAAGAAGGTCTATCTAGGGGCACCTGGGTAGCTAGGTTGTTTGGGTGACTGCCTTCAGCTCAGGTTGTGATCCTGGAGTCCTGGGATCAAGTCCCGAATCGTGCTCCCAGCTCCGTGGGGAGTCTGCTTCTCCCTCTGACCCTCTCCCTTCTCATGCTTTCTCTCTCTTTCTCTCTCTCAAAAGTCTATCTATATAGATAGATATATACACCTACACACAGTGGAATATTATGCAGCCATCAAAAATTGAAACCATGCCATTTGCAGTGACCTGGATGGAACTAGAGGATATTATGCTAAGCGAAATAAGTCAATCAAAGGACAGTTCTCATATCTCACTGATATTTGGAATTTAAGAAACAAAGAGGAGGATCATAGGGGAAGAGAGGACAAAATGAAACAAGATGAAACCAGAGAGGGAGACAAACCATAAGGGACTCTTAATCTCAGGAAACAAACTGAGGGTTGCTGGAGGGAAGGCAGGTGGAGGGATGGGGTGGCTGGGTGATGGACACTGGGGAGGGTGTGTGTTATGGTGAGCACCGGGTGTTGTGTAAAACTGATGAGTCACAGGCCTGTACCCCTGAAACAAATAATACATTATATGTTAATAATTTTTTTAAAAATGTGAAAAAAAAATGTACACTGTGACACTGAAGCAAACAGTCCAAATGGAAAAGTGTAGGTACAGTCCAACAAAAGATAAAATACAATTATAAAAAATACTTTTTAAAAAGTAGAAAAAGAGGAATAGGAACAAAAACGAATGTGTCACCAGAAAAATAAAGAATTAGATGGTAAGTTTAATAAACTTAACCATATCTCATAATTATATTTGATATAAATGGTCTAAACATCCCAATTTTTAAAAAATTTTATTTATTTATTTTGACAGAGAGAGATCACAAGTAGGCAGAGAGGCAGGCAGAGAGAGAGGGGAAGCAGGCTCCCCACTGAGCCGAGAGCCCGATGCAGGGCCCAATCCCAGGACCCTGACACCACGACCTGAGCTGAAGAGAGAGGCTTAACCCACTGAGCCACCCAAGCGCCCCAACATCCCAATTTTAAAAGATTGTGAGATTGGGAAAAAATCAAGACCCAATGATATGATTTCTGCTATAACATGCTTAAACATAAAGATGCAAATAGGCTACAAATAAAGTGATATGGAAAGATATGCTTTGCTTATATAAGTGAGAGGAAATTTGGCTATGTAGTTATCAGAAAAACAGTCACCAGAGCAAAGAATATTAGTGGGGCTAAAGAGAATACTTTCATGCCGATTTAGGGGTCAGTTTATCAAGAGGACATAACAGTCCTAAATGTCTTTGCACCTAATAACAAAGCTTCAAAATATGTGGACAAAAAACTGATAGGACTTCAGGGGAAAAATAGACAAATACAAAATTATGGTTGGAGATTTTAAGACCTCTCAGAAATTGATAGAACAAGTAAACAGAAAATCACTGAGGCTATAGAAGACCAATGAGACTGTTAGCCAACTTGGCCTGAGAGAGGTTTATAGAACACTGCCCTACAATAGCAGCGTGCTTACACATTCAAGTAAATGTCAAACATTTACCAAAATAGACCATATCCTGGGCCATGAAAAGTCTTGACTAAGAATTAAAATTGTACAAAGCAGCTTTTCTGACTACATGGAATTATATTAGAAATCACTAGCAGAAAACCATACACATGAGGAAACCATACCACACGTTAAACAGCTCATGAACCAACAAAGAAATCCAGAGGGTGGTTGGGAAGTATTTTGGACCTAATGAGAATGAAAACACAGCATCTCAGCATTTGCAGACTGCTGCCAGTGTGCCATGTGGAGATACTCTAGCACTAACCATCTCTTTATGCAAGAGGAAGGGCTGAATGACTTTGCTTCCACCATGAGGAGCCAGTTATACCCAAAGTAACCCCCAAAAGTAAATAATATCATAAAAACAAAAATCAACAAAACAAACATTTTTTTAAATATGGACAATCCGTAAGATCAAAAGTTGATTTTTTTTTTTTTTTTCTTAAAGTAGGCTCCACACCCAATGTGGAGCCAGCACGGGGCTTGAACTCACAAGGTCATGACCTGAGAGCCACCCAGGTGCCCCAACTTATACAGTTCTAGAAGCTGTTTAGTAATGGAGAGACACATAACTCAGTCCAGTGGTCACCTGTGAGTGGGGGTGGGAAGAGACCGGGGTGAGGAGGAAGCAGGTACAGAGGGGCACAAGGAAACTTGGAGGGCGAGTTCCTGTGGTTTCATAGGTGTGTGTGTGTGTGTGTATGTCAGGACTGTTCTGATTGCGTTCTTCAGATATCTTCAGCTTCTTGTACCTGGTCATACTTCAGTACACCTGTAAATCCTTTTAAAAGAATCAGTGGTGTTTATATTTGTACCTCCCATTTAATCACAGATCGGAGAGTAACCACGTGGTGAGGCACGAGTATTTGGTTAATTTGAATTTTAGTCACGTATGTTTCTTGTAGTACTCTGTACTTGCTTCGTCTGAAGAAGGCGTGGGGAGTAGAGGTTGCCATCCTTGAGAAGACCAGCTTCATACTTGGGCACACTGGTCAAGCATTAAAGTTCTGACTTTGGTTCAGGATGTTCTCCGCTCTCTCTCCTTGGATCATCTGGTCTAGCTTCGCGCTTTGCATACCACCTGTGCTGGTGATCCCGAATCATACGTCCCGCTGGGACTTGTTCCTCGAGTATCTCACTTGTGCAGAACAAGCCTACCACATCACTTGGTTGTTTGATACAAACTTCGTGCGTACAACTTCTAAAGCAAAGCCTTGGTTTTTCCCACTGGCCCCACCTGTCTGGCTGTGTCTGGCACCCCTGCCCACTGCCCGGGAGGTCGGACCTGTCCTCATCACGTCCTCAGGTTCGTTGTTAGGTGAGCCCTGTGGCTGTGCCTTCAGCACTCCTGAGTCTGACCACTCTGTTCCTGCACGGCCCTGCTTGTGCCTGGACCTTCCAGGAGCCGTCTTCCCTCTGCCAGAGTTCATTTTTGACATAGTCAAGTTTCTTTCTAAGATGCCAGCTGGTTCATACCTGCCCTTCCATGAACACTTAGGTCTCTCTCCCTGGCTCCCAGCCCCGGTGAGCAGCCCCCACCTTGCCCCCTTGCCCTGGCAGTGCCCCTGGCCTCTGTTTTGGCCCTTTAGCAAGCGCACGGCCGCGGCCTCTGCTAGCAGCACTCCTCTCCCAGATCTGCACACGGCTCCATCTGATTTTGTTTGGCCTTAGCTTCTGGGCCTCAGCTTCGCCTCACCCTTGTTGAAACGACTTCCTTGTGGCTCTGTTCTGTACCCCCAGTGGATGGCAGGGCTTCTGAGTTTGCCTGTCCGATGTGTCTCTGGAGCCAGCAGGCCCTTTGGGCTCTTCGCAGTTGCTTTTGTGATCTAACCTGTCAGGATGCCTGGCACAGCATGTATTCCAAATGTTTATGGCAGAGGGCTTCATCATCTCGGAGCTCTTTTCTGCACTCGGTCTGAGAAAGGCTTGTTTCTGCCTTTCCTCCTCCTCTTGTCCCCAACATCTGCTTCCTTAGCAGTCTTGTCCACTCTCCCTGATCTCCCGTTCCTATCTTGTCTTCCCCGCATACAGCCTTATCGCCCTGGTAGCACTTCCCCCTTCCCCTCTCTGGCCTCCTGCCCCAGGACCTTTCTGCTTGCTCTCAGGAGTATTCCTCTCCTGGGTACCTGTGTGGCTTCCACCAGCCCCAGACATCAGGTGTCTCCCTGAGGAAGTTCTCACTAAATGGGCTATCCTAAATGGGAAGGCATTGTTCCCAACCCCAGACACTGCTGTCTGCTCTATATATTTTGCCTTCTGAGTGACCACTGTCTAATGTTTGGTATTTTTTCCTTATCTGTCTTATTTGTAGCCTTTGTCTTTGATAGGGATATTAGTTCCCTGTGGGCAAGTAACTTTTAGTTATTGCTGTGTCCCCAGTGCCTGGACGAGAGCCTTGGCACATGGTATCTCCCAGTAAATACTGGACAGGCTGACCGGTGGGTGGATGGACAGATGATCTGGGGCTGAACTGGTTACCTCAGGTCAGGTGTGGCTCTTCTGATCTCTGGCTAGGAGACTTCATAGCCTTGAAGCCCAGAGTAAAATGGTGGCCTAGAAAGATCTGAAGGCTGTGGCTATTCTAATAATGATGGGGCTTTTTTTTTTTCTAGGCTGAGGGACAAGAGATGGTTTTACATAGGGTTGATTTTGGAAATCAACATAGGGTAAATCAATTTGTAAATCAATTACATAGGGTGATTTTGGAAATTGTCTAACTTCTGCATCTTGTATCTGGACAGAAAAAGACGTCCCCTCTCATGGTATGCCGTGGCTGGAGGGGTAGTCTGGAGCTTTCTAGAATACTACTTACTGGGATATAGTACTCGGTTCCCTTG
Source organism: Martes martes (assembly GCF_963455335.1). Lineage (NCBI taxonomy): Eukaryota > Metazoa > Chordata > Mammalia > Carnivora > Mustelidae > Martes > Martes martes. Next base: position 140,460,313 of record NC_137889.1, read on the forward strand.
CCTCACAGCCCAGACATTCGAATGGCTTCTGAGCTGGGTTTGGTTAAATCCAAGGAAGCTGCAGATGTGACAGGTGTAAGCAGTTTTGGTCCTTGGATTATAAAAGCAGGTAAAAACATATGTGCAAGTCTTAGTGGTGCCGTTTTTTTGATCTTTTAGTTAACTCATTCGTTCATTTATTCATTCAGCCCCACTGTGTAAGCACCTGACTGCCTGCCAGCCATCCAGGGCTTTAGAGACAGAGCCTGTGGCTTTTGAGAGTATTCACTTGGCTGTGGAGCTGGTCATGGAAAGGCATACTTGAAGTTCAGCTAACAAGCACAGCAAAAGACCAGTGTGACCCTTGGTGCAGGAAAACAGGGAGAGAGCTGTGGGTCGAGGAAACAGCTGGGCTGCTGGCTGGGCAGGGTTGGGTAAGGTATTAGGGGAGCCTTTGGGTGGAACTGGAGACTTTGGAAGATTCTTTGAGGTTCTAGTCTGAATAACCTTGGCATTGGTCCTGGTCCCCCTTTGCACCCACTGTGTCCCGTGGCTGGGAATGGCAACGAGGCCTGGGGGATTTCTCTTACCTTGATCCCAACCTGTGCTCTGGCTTGGAACCTTGGCAGAGTTGTGCCTGCCTCTGGAAGGCCATGCCTGGCTTCCTGCTCACCTGCTGCCCAGGTGAACCTCTCTTGAACCTCTCTTCAGGATTTGCAGGGCGGTTTCTTTGTGCAAATGACCCATCTTGGGCTCACACTGATTTGGATTAAAGTCTTGGCCCCTGCTTGTTGACCTTGTGACTCCAGGCCTGTTTTAAATCTGTGAGACTTGTTTGTGTGTTTTTAAGGCTAGTTTTTCTTTTCTGATAGAGTGATAATCTTTTGAAGAGAATCTAGGGTAATGATCTTGCCTCTTACCTATATGAAGAAGCAGACATTGAAATTGGGTAGCTGGAGATGAAGTGAGCAGAGCTGTTGCTGAGCTGGAAGGGAGGCCGGGTCTTGGATGTGTGGTGCTGCTGGACTGCTGATGTTTAGTTTCCTTCTGGAACTGGAACACCACCTCTGACATGGTTGGGATCTGCACACATACACTTCAGCCAGAATACCTGCCTTGGGTGTGAGCCCTCGTGTGCACACACCTCTGGAATAGTGGCTTTAAACTCTGCCAAGAGTCCTGGTGTCATGTGAAGATAGAGATGGATCCTTCTCAGGGTGGAGGGAGAGTAATACAGATGTTTGGGCGAAGGGGCTAATTGGACAGTTTTCTAACTCTTACTAAGATGTTTTTTATGGTCTTTTTCTTCAAAGTTTTATGAGTTTTTAGTTTACTGGATATAATTTTATTTAACAAATTCCCTTTTGTTTATGTAAACATACATGTACATAGTAGGTTTAAACTGTATGGTATTTTTAAGTGTGATCTTGGCTTTGTGGATCATGTTTTGAAAATAGAAACTTTTTTTTTCTATTCCAGACTCCTTTTAATTTTGGCATGAATCATAGAACACCACCATATCCCGCTGGGGATTATTGTCTTCTGTGCAGAAGTGAGCGGAAGGACTCTTCATTCTTAGAGAGTGGAATTAAGACTGCGAGCAAATTGGCCCTCTCCATGGCTCCCAAGGGCAACAGCATGCTGCACCTGCCCCTGTGGGTGTGCCCGGACTGCCGGCGGACTGTGGAGAAGGAGGAGCGGCACAGCGGCCTTGACCAGCCGTCGGTGAGTGCCCAGCACAGGGTGCATGGGCTTGTCGGCTTTCTTACCCTGTGAATTACAGAGCTCAGTGGACAGTGAAATAAATAATCGGGGTTAGCCTTCTGGAAGGAAACCCCTCTTATGCCATCTTCTGGTCCCTTGCTCTACCCTCTGGGGTTTTCCTCGTGGTCTTCTGTCCATACCTGTGGGAAGTAGGAGGGGACCTGCCCTCCTTGGTCTCACAGCTTGGTCAGCAAGCTTGGGGGCCCAAAGGATATGTTTTGGCTTTTTTTCGTCTGGCCTCAAGATGTCTTTGGCAATGCACTTTGCTGGAAAGCTCAGAAACCGTTACAGTGTTTGGTTCTGGCTGGTCCCATGTGCTGGTAACTCACCTGAAATTTTTTCTGGACACGGTTCTCAAGTCCGGATTTCCCCACCCTGTTTTTTCTTGATTTCTTGCCTCAGCTGAATGGAGTCATTCTTGAGGTGTTCAGGCTTATATGGGAAGGCCATAGCCTTAGTCTGCTCTTTGGCCCAGACATGTGTTTCGGGCTGTGCGCCTGAAAGGGCTTTGAGTCTGCTCTGTAGGTTCTCGAAGGACTTGGCTTTTGCAAGCATGTGAGACCCCACATTCTATAGCTTTTCTGTTCCTTTTATTTCTGCCTGTGGGCAGCTGTTTTCTGAGCTCCTCTAACACGTCCCTGCATGTCACCGCCAATACCAGCGCCCGCTGGCAGCACACACTCTCATGTCTGGGGCCTGCTGTCCAGGCCCGTGTGGTGCCTGGGCCACTCCCTGGGCGCTGCTGCACTCCGCGAGTCGACCTCGTCTCCAGTCTCCCCAGCCTCCCTCCTGCCAGCTGCTGCGCCGGGGACCTCTGATCTAGGGCTTCCTAGAAGGCAGTGCCCAACCACGAGGCCACACTGGGATATGAACAGCTAAACCTCGAGACTGCATCGTTTATCGGGATAAAAATGTACTTCTCACCCCACCTCCCCCGGTGTGCCCCCTTCCCCTGCGTATTCTCCTCAGCACAGTCAACTTCTTCATTTTGCTCGTGCCCTTCACTGGCCTAGACACCCCACAAGGGCAGTTGTGTGTTTTCTAGCCGGGAGCCATGCCCAGCCCGGCCTGTTCTAGGAAGCACGGTCTCTGAGTGAACGAACGAAGGGAAGGGAAGAAACCTCGGAGCCCCTCAGCAGGGTTAAGAAGATGGCCTCATCAGTCCCAGTGGTTCTCCCTCAGGTCTTCATGCTTTTACCGTTGTATTGTTTTACTTAGTTTCCTTTCTGGGGCTGGGCTGTTCCAGGAGGGCGGTGGTGCAGTGGTGCTGGCTGGTGTGCATGTGCCTGCCCTGCCACCAGACTTGTCTCCTCCGGCGGCCCTGCTGTGCCCTTGTAGCCTGGCTGGTGCAGGCAGGAAGGGCGGCCATTGAAAACAGCTATGATCTGCTGGAAGTTGTCCTGGGTACCGCCTTGTCAGACGAGGCTTTCTCTCACCAAAAAAGTGACTCTGGGCGCCCGTGTTTGCAGACTTAGACCTTCTGCTACTTTTTTGTAAAGTTGGTGCCTTTGGTCAAGCTGGCTAAAATTGCTGGCCTTTTTTTAAAAAATGAGATATAATTTACATCTAGTAAAATTCTTTTGAAGTGTGTATATATAGTTCAGTGAGTTCTGACACATTTTTACAGTTGTGTAACCATCACTACTTCAGTTACGATGTAGAATATTTCCATCACCCCAGAAGTTCCCCTGGTCACGTTGGTACCCGCTCCCCCCCCCCCCCGCCCCGGCCTGGCTGGTAACCACTGAGTTGATTCTGTCCCATGGTTTTGCTTTCTCTCAGTGTCACATAGATGCCTTCAGGCTGGTGTGATGCTTTTGGGAGCTGTGAGCCGTGTGTTGGTCGCTTGTTCTCTCCGTGGCTGGATCAGTTGTAGAGATGCACCCACTTTGTTGATCATTCACCGCAGACAGGTGTTTGCGCTGTTTACAGATTCGGATTGTTTTGCATGAAGCTGTGTGAAGCTTGTACAGGTCCTTCTCTGCACATTCTTTCTGCATGTTGCAGGCGATGTGCTTTTGTTGGTCAAGGACTTTTCATCTGTGCTCATGAAGAATGTTTGCCTGCCGTCGTCTTGTCTTTACTGTCCTTCAGGGCCTCCTGAGAGGAGTTGAGATGTACTCCTGCTTCCTCTCTTTTTTGGAAGAATTTGTGCAGAATTGTCATTAGTCCTTCCTAATGTGTTGCTGGTTCTTGGTTTTTGCTTCTCCCAGACAGTTTGGTGGAAGGCCGAGCTGCGCGTGGAAGAGACCACGGGGGGCGGGGTCCTGGTTATTCAGCCGTCACCCCTGCCTTGCACCTGGGGGGCCAGCTCACTTTGGCCAGCGCTGGAGCTGGCCTGGCTTTGTTCTTGTTGCTGCACACGCTCGCTTCTCCGGTGGCGTGTGCTGTGCCCTGCTGCTTATGTGGGCCAGAAAGGGGGGTTGCCCTGCACATGCCGGCCCCCTTCGTGTGGCGCTGGGCCTCCCACCGTGTTGTTTTCCCCGCCCGGCCCCCTGCCCCATTCAGCCCAAACCTGGGGCAGCCTGGTGCCTGGGACATGAGGTGCGGCTCTCCCAGTGACTGCGCCCCCCCCCCCCCAAGCCCCCCAGCCCGATGTAAGCCAGAGTCTGCCAGTATCTCTAGGGGTCTTGGGTGGGACACACCCTCTCCGCCTCCCTAGGGTGGCTGACCTGTGGCTTTCTGCCATGGGGGACAGCTTGGTTCCCTCCTGAAGTGGATCAGGCCTATGCCCCAGGGCGGGGGGCATTTGCTGCCCCCACAGCAAAAGAGTCTTCCTCCCAGAGAAGGGTGGGGCCCAGCAAGGTTGCACTGGCCACACTCAGCCTTTAAGGGCTCTTGACAAGCGTTTTTCTCTGACGCATTTCAGAGGCTGTGTTCTGTTGTCTGCCAAAGGTGAAGTGGCCTGTGTGTCCCCTTGTCGTCAGCGGGGCTCCGTGTGCTTGTCTGGCTCTCGTGGTCGCCTGAACTCTCTGGTGGGCCCGGCGTTGGGAGTTTCTCATTGTCAGGGTGGGAGCTCCGAGTTAAAAAGTGGGAGTGGAACGGAACTGCTCTTTTCTAGGTAGGAAGGCAGTTACCACAGGTTGTGGTAGATTATCAGTGAGACTTTGCCCAGCACCCTACCTTTACAGTGCCACACTGCAGACTTCCTCCACTCCCAGACCTTGTCATCCGGGCCAGTGTCTTCCTGCAGACACACCCCGTTCACACTGGCAGGGCCTTCTGACTGCACTGTTGTCCTAGAACAGCCGGAGGTCCAGGACTCAGTCGCCATCCCTTGTTTGCAAAGCCCTGGGATTCCTTTGCCTGGGACCTGGCTCAGCACTGCCCCTCCCTCCAGCGGGTGGTGTGTTGCTGGGGACACTGCAGGCCTAGGCTCCCCAGTGCACGCTGACATTGTGGTTCCTGGCTGTGGGTGGGCATTTGGCGTGTTGCTCTGGCTTCAGACCTGACTGCAAAAGGGCGCAAACCTTCCCTTCTCCTTTCTTTCCAAACCCACACACCCTCTTTGCTCTGCACAACTCAGGTGCTGCTAACCTTCACACTCCTGGGCGGGGGTCGAAGCGGACATTCAGATCCTGGCTACCTCTACTTACCCCAGTCTCTGCTATCCCTGCAGCCGGGGGAGACCCGCCTCCTTGGGGCTCTCGGGGCCTCTCCTCTCTCATCTTCTCTGGGGCTTCGCTGCTCGGGTTAGTCTTTTCTTCTTACGCACCACAGATCTTTCCTTCTGTCCTTGATCAAGCCCAGGAGAGCACAGATGCTCTAGAATTGTCCATTCTTCAGATACCCGCCTCTGACCTCGAGGTCCCTCCCAGCTGTCACCATCTCTCCCACTCTGTCGTTTGTTTCTCTGGGGAAACAAACTCCTGGTTTGGTTTCTTTCGTAGATAAGAGGTTTTCCATTTCTTTTCCAGTTAGTTTTGGTGAATTATATTCTGAGAAATTGTTAGGAGTTCCTGGTATAAAATTGTGTGGAGGCCCTGTATTCACTTCTTATCGGACCGTACATACAAATCTTTATCCCTTATATTTGTGCTTTCTCTTTCTTTTTGTGAACTGGTCTTGCTAGAAGTCTGTCAGTTTTGTCTTTTCAAAGAAAGGACAAATCTTAAGTTTAGTTAATTAAAAATTTTTTTAACTTTTTTTTTTGTTGTTTAACTTAAATCTCTCTCCTTTCTGTTTCATTAATTGCTGCTGTTGTATGTGGTGTAGACATGATTAGGCAGTGCTGGGCATGTGTGGTAAGGAAGTGTTCAGCAGCAGAGCTGAAAGCTGAGCAGAGCGGTCCCTCTCTGACTTGTCTTCTGCTTGTCCTCTATGTTCCTGAGGCTTCCAGTGTTGGCAGATTCTTGTCCGTTCCTCCAGAAATGTTCTGTTCTGTTTTTTGTGTATTGGAAGGTGGTGATGGCACACACCACAGTATCCTGCATTGTAGACATCTGTCATTAAGTGAACACCTGGGGTCCTCTCACTTTCTTGTCCTTGGAAGAGGGGTATGGATGCCATGGCAGGGTGGGGTGCACGTTGGTGGGGGGCTGCTGTCCATTTCTAAGCCTCTCTGAGGGCTGTTGACAGTGTCTGGGGCACCTGCTCTGGGGACCAACTGCTTCAGGGAATTGCATTCCTTGCTTATCTCACCTGGAGACCTTGTGGGAGGGAACCTGAGCCTGCTTGGGGGCAGGCAGGGAGACAGCCCTGTCCCACTTTCCGGCTTCCAGGCAAAAAGCCCCTGGGCCATCACCACACATTTCCTGCTGGTTGTGACCACAAATCTGTTTTTTTTTCCCTTCTTCTTCTTCTTTTTCTAAAGATTTTATTTATTTATTTATTTGAGAGAGAGAGAGTGGGATCACAAGTAGGCAGAGAGGCAGGTGTGGGGGGTGGGGCGTGGTGGAGGGAAGCAGTCTCTCCGCCAAGCAGAGTCCAATGTCCAGTGTGGGGCTCGATCTCAGGACCCAGATCCTGACCTGAGCTGAAGGCAGACGCCCAACGACTTGAGTCACCCAGGTGCCCTGGTTTTTCTTTTTGATCTGTGGTTACTTTTCTGCCTTCCTGAGTTCTCACCCATCCGTTTTTATTATTCTGCTCTGATACCTGCTGGAAATCTCTCATTGTACTAGATTTTGAAATGTTAGTGGCTCAGTTTTAAGTGTTACCCAATTTTCATTATTTCTGTTTTCAACCATTAATTACTTAGAAGTATTTGTAAATACACAAACAGATCTGGGGTTGCTTTTAATCATTGACTTTTAGGGATGCCTGGGTGGCTCAGTGGATTGAGCCTCTGCCTTCGGCTCGGGTAATGATCTCGGGGTCCTGGGATCGAATCCCGCGTCGGGCTCTCTGCTCTGCGGGGAGCCTGCTTCCTCCTCTCTCTCTGCCTGCCTCTCTGCCTACTTGTGATCTCTCTCTCTCTGTCAAATAAATAAATAAATAAAATCTTAAAAAAAAAAAACTTAAAATCATTGACTTTTAATTTAATGCTGTTGGATGTCATGATCTCTATTATAATGATTCCTCTCCAGTTAGTTCTACTACTACATGGTTAAGTTTTTCAGTTGTTCCATGTGTCCTTGAAAATGTGTTCCCAGGATTTAGAGGACTCTGTTCCCCCGTTAGTTCAACCCCTTGTTAATTGTGCTCTTAATTCCTTCTGTGTTTTTCCTAGTTTTTCAGCGTGCTTAATGTGTCCGTTTCTGAGTAAGCAGATTAAGCTCTCCTACTCTGCAGGTATATTTGTCCTTTTTTCCTTATAAATATTTTCATTTTTACTCTACATTTTAAAGCTGTGCTGGTGAATACATGTTAAAATGACTCAGTCTTGTTGTATTGTTCCTTTATTGTACTGAAGCCTCGTGTGGTTCCTCCAGAAGGACTGTTTTGTTCACTGTTTGTGGGGCTCTGTGAGCTCCCTCCTTCTCCTCCCCTCCTTTCATGTACTATTATTTTCAGTCTCTTGATGTTGGTGTGTTTTACGTGGTTTTGTGCACTCGGCAGAAAGGTTGACTTAATTGGTCACTTTTGAGAGTCTGTTTCTCAGTGGTGAAATGACTCTGTCACTCAGCAATTAGGGCTGACCTGTGGTCACGACGCAGGCATCACCCTTAGCTCAGATCCCCTCTTGTGCCACTCCCAGCCCTGCCCTTCTCCGTGGAGTCGACACCCTCCTGATGTTCTTTATGAGCCATGCTCCTAAACACTCTTGTCTAGTTTCCTGAGGTTTGGAATTTCATAAAAATACTGTACAGTGTGCATTATTTTGTGCCTGATTTATTTTGTTCAACATTATATTTGAGATTCATGAATGTTTTAGTTTTTTTTATTTTCATCACTATATACTATCTGCCTCGTTGAATATACTACATTTTGGTTGCTTCCAAATTTCACTGTTATGAATGATACTCTTGGAACACATGTTCACACATTCTGTTGTATGTACATGTGGGAAAGGAATCATTGAGTCATAGAGAACTTACATAATTAACTGATTACAAGTGAAGATCAATAGCATATTTTTAAATGAAAACTTTTTCAAAAACAAAAATAATTTTGTGAGTAGGGTAGCATTGTTTTATAAATCTTAGTGTTTGGATGATAGAAGACAGCTAGACTCTCATATGTGCTTCTATGTTCAGCTGTTGTTATAGGTTGTTTTGATTGAAGTATATGAAGCAAGTAGTATGATAGCTTTTTCAGATATTTGTGGGTATTCCTTTTTGATACTGCTGCAAATCATGACAAGTAATGTTTTCTTAATGATTAGTTGCAATGTAGAGTATGAAACAGTATCAATGAATTTTTCCTGTGTGGTTAAAATACTTTCTTGCATTCTGAATGAATATCTCTTACCCATCGATGATTTTGTAACAGCATGCATTTGTAAAATGATGGTTTACTGAGTTAGGTAGATCTTCCTGATACTGATAACCTTTCATTATTCAGTATGAAAAAATTATATTTGTGGGGTGAATTGGTGACTCAGTTGGGTAAGCTTCTGACTCCTAGTTTCAGCTCACGTCATGATCTCAGGGTCTTGAGATCGAGCCCCATGTCAGGCTCTGTGCTCAGTGAGGAGTCTGCTTGGGCTTCTCCCTCTCCCTCTTCCTCTGCCCCTCCCCCTGCTCGTGCTTATTCTCTTTCTCTCTCTAAAATAAATAAATAAAATCTTTATTTATTTGTCAGAGAGGGCACAAGGAGGGGGAACAGCAGGCAGAGGGAGAAGCAGACTCCCTGCTGAGCAGGGAGGCCGATGTGGTACTTGATCCCAAGACCCTGGGACCATGACCTGAGCTGAAGGCAGACACTTAACTGGCTGAACCACCCAGGCATCCCAATAAATAAAATCTTAAAAGAAATGTATTTCTGTTATCACCACTAGTCTCAACAGAATAGTCTTAAAATGGAGAGGCTTTGGAGCCCACAGTGATGGATTCATGATTTCCATCCAATCTTCTGATTTTTGCCTGAAAGCTCGGATTTTGATAGGCCACAAGTAGTGTCAACTGTTTTCCTTGAAGTGCCAGGTTCATTTTATTCATTTTTGAGAAAATGTCCACTATCCAAGTCTGAACACCTGTGGTTTGGTCTGTCAGGCATTCCAGATGTGTCGTGGTGGCAGTGGCCCCTTCTACTCACAGCGCACACTGCTTTTACTGGGAACATTGCTGGAATCTTCATGTGTGCTCCCTTTTTCATCACATAGAATTTTTTTTTTAAGATTTTTTTTTTAAGATTTTATTTATTTATTTGACAGACAAAGATCACAAGTAGGCAGAGAGGCAGGCAGAGAGAGGAGGAAGCAGGCTCCCTGCTGAGCAGAGAGCCCAATGTGGGACACGATCCCAGGACCCTGGGATCATGACCTGAGCCGAAAGCGGAGGCTTTAACCCACTGAGCCACCCAGGTTCCCCATCACATAGAATATTTAAAAGGTGTGTGCTTGAGGGTTCAGATTTAATGCAATTAATAATTTTAATGCATCCAGGGCATTCTTTTTTTTTCTTTTCAAAGATTTTATTTATTTATTTGTCAGAGAAGAGAGAGGGAGAGAGGGAGAGCGAGCACAGGCAGAGGCAAAGGGAGAAGCAGGCTCCCCGCCAAGCAAGGAGCCCAATGTGGGACTCGATCCCAGGACGCTGGGATCATGACCTGAGCCGAAGGCAGCTGCTTAACCAACTGAGCCACCCAGGCGTCCCATCCAGGGCATTCTTTACTGGAACTTGGCTTTTTTAAACTAAGTGTGTGGAAGTGAAGGACAGTGGCTACTAGCACACTTCATTGTGCAACTTTCATTCTTGCCCAGATGTGGGTGGCTAACCCCACCATTGCTTTTGCACCATCACTGCAAATGTCAACACAGGGGAAAAGGCAAATATCTAGATATTAATGTGAAAATAATTTTGGCTAGTGGACTTGCTGAAAGGGTGTCTGGGACTGTCATGGGACCATAGACCATGCTTGGAGAACCACTATCCTTTGGAATACAGTGGCCCCCCATCTGCGATTCCCCCTTCCAGCGTCTCAGTTCTGTCATTGGCGTGTCCCAGAAACAGGTGATCCTCCTCCTGACGTGTGGACAGAAGGTCAGCAGTAGCCTGATGTGAGGTCACAACACCCATGTCACTCAACCTCCTTCATCTCCTACATGGGCACTTTATCATCTCACATCACTGCAAGAAGGGGACAGTAAGACAGTTTGAGAGATAGACCACATTCACACAACTTTTATTACAGTGTATTGTGACACTCGTTCTAGTTTATTATTATATATGAATATTACTATTATTATAACTATTGTTAATCTCATGCTGTGCCTGATTTGTAGATTAAACTTTATCGTAGGTATAGGAAAAAACATGGTATAGATAGGGTATAGTATATTCATGGATTTAGGCATCCACTGGGGTCATGTAACATATCCCTTGCTGATAAAGGGGGATGACTGTATTTGTCTTTTTCCTACAGATGTATAGGACTTCTTTATGTGCTCTGAACATGACCCCTTTGCTGCTTTTATGCATTGCAAATGCCAGCTGCTGCTTTTTTTGCTTCCCTTTTCACTGTTTATAGTGTCTTTTGATGAAAACAAATTCATTTTGTTAAGAGATTTATTTGAGAGAGAGCAAGTGAGCAGGCAGGGAGGGCAGGGAAGGAGATAAAGAGTCTCAGGGAGGCCCCACACTGAGCGTGGAGCCCAGCATGGGGCTTGATCTCACAACCCCGAGATCATGAGCTTACCCCAAAGCAAGAATTGGACACTTAACTGACTGCACCATCCAGGAGCCCTGAACACAAATTCATGTTTTTTTTTTTTTTTTTTTTTTTTTTTTTTAAAGATTTTATTTATTTATTTGAGGGAGAAGCAGGCTCCCCGCGGAGCAAGGAGCCCGACGCGGGACTCGATCCCAGGACGCTGGGATCATGACCTGAGCCGAAGGCAGCGGCTTAACCAGCTGAGCCACCCAGGCGTCCCACAAATTCATGTTTAATCTAGTCAGATTTCTCACATTTTTCCTAAGTAGTTGCCACTTTTTTTAGTTCTGTTTATTAATGGTTTTTCCTATCATGACATCATAAACATATTTTTCTTCTTCTCTTAGTACTGCCCAGAGAAATATGTGAATGACAAATGCAAGCCACATGCGAATAATTTTAATATTTTAGTAGCCACATATCAAAAACTAAAATAAAAGAGGTGATATGACCATCTGTTTTTTCCCTCAGTGTATCCAGACTATCATTTCAGCCTGTACTCAGTATAAAAAATGTTAATGTCATTTTGTTTTGTGCTAAATACTCAGAGTCCTTTGTATGTTTTTACATGTATGGCATGCATTGCTTAGGATGCTCGCATCTCACAGCTCAGTAGCCACGGATGATACAGTAAACAGCACAGGCCTCTACTTCTGTTGTTAGGCCTTTCGTGTTTAGACCTGCACCCTGCCTCAAATTGAAATTATTTTTATATGGTGTGAGGTAAAGGTCAAATTAAATTTATTTCCGTGTGGAAATCAGTTCCCTAGCAGCGTTTATTGAAATGACTGTTGCTCCCTCCTCCTCCTTGCCCCCACTTTTCAATACCACCTTTGTTGTAAATCAAGCATCTGAATATGTGTGGATGTATTTCTGGGTTCTGGGTTCTGTTCCACGGTTTTGTTTTTCCTTGTGCCAACAGCATGTTGTCTTAATTACTGTAGTTTTGTAATAAATCTCATTTTCAGAGAAAAAGTGCTGTTACCTTGTACTCTTCAAACATATCTTAGTTATTCTTCATTCTTCGCATTTCTGTAAAACTGAAAATTATCTTGTCAATTTATTTATTTATTTATTTATTTAAATATTTATTTATTTATTTATTTGACAGAGATCACAGAGAGAGAGAGGAGGAAACAGGCTCCCTGTTGAGCAGAGAGCCCGGTGTGGGGCTGGATCCCAGGACCCAGATCATGACCTGAGTCGAAGGCAGAGGCTTATTTAATACACTGAGCCACCCAGGTGCCCCATCTTGTCAATTTATACACACACACACACACACACAAAGACACACAATCCCAAAATAGAAAAATAACCTTGTTGGGGTTTGACTGGGATTACATGGAGTCTGCAAATCAATAGGAGGGGAATTAACTTCTTTCTAATATTCCTTATAATCTAATAATCCTGGGGTACCTGGGAGGCTCGGTTGGTTGAGCGTCTGACTCTTGGTTTTGACTGAGGTCATAATCTCATGGGTCTTGGGATCGAGCCCCACATTTGGCTCCAGGCCCAACAGGGAGTCTGCTTAGAGATTCTCTCTCTCTCTCTCTCAAATACATAAATTTTTTTAAGAAAACTCTAATAATCCCCATTGAGTATGGAATCTTTTTCTATTTATATGTGTTTTGTATTTTTTCAGTATCATTACACTGCCCTTTTAAAAAGGGTGGAGGTTGCCAGGGTGATGTGGTCAGTTAAGCATCTGACTTTTGGTTCTGACTCAGGTCATGACCTTGGAGTCATGGGATTGAGGCCCCACGTTGGGCTCTGCACTCAGTGCAGAGTCTGTTTGAGATTTTTTTTTCCCTCTGCCCCTCCCCCCCTTAAATAAATAAATACATAAGTCTTTAAAAAAAAAAAAGATTGTCCCATAGGTATTGGATTTTTATCTGTTCTATTTTAAATGATATCTTCTCCATTCTTCCTCCTCTAACTTTATCAGTACAGACGTATTGACTCACCTTTTTATTTTTTGTTTTATTTTTTAAGATTTATTTATTTATTAGTGAGAGAATGCGTGTATGTGTGTGTGGCAGGGCAAGGGCAGAGGGAGAGAGAGGGGAAGAGAATCTCAAGCAGACTCTGCATTGGGCACAGAGCCCGACATGGGGTTCTGTATCATGACCTGAGCCAAAATCCCAAGAGCTGCTTAACCAACTGCACCACCCAGGCATCCCAACTTCTCTAAGTTGTTAATTAAAAGGACATTGCAAGACCCCTATTTTATGAGTCAAACAGGTCTTGATTTTTTTAATTGATGTGGAACCCCAATTTTTTTTTTAAAGAGTTGCAATTTCAAGTTACAGTCATTTTGCCTCAGATGTTGTTTGTATTGCTGGGTGGACCTGCAACACTCACTAAACGACTCCACACACATGATTTTTACTCACCTTCTCAACCTTGGTCACGGGCACAACCCTGAAGACCGAAGGCAGAGTGAGAAGTGCAATCTGAAGGAGGCAATTCTAGAGGATATCTGACATTTGAGACAGAGATGAGTGAAAAGCAGATACCAGAGAAATAGAAGGAAAAACAAGAAAGTGTGATAAGTAGAGCAAAGTGATGGTAGTCATTTAAAGTATGGTGTGGTTGGTAGTTGTTGGGCCTGGGACTGGATTTTTTTGCCCTACTTGAAGATGATAAGCTACCTTGTTACTATTTCATGGGTGCTGGCCGGGGACATGAGACTCCTGGGTCAGAGACAGAGGACTTTACTGCTCACAGCACAGCAGCTCGCATGAGCATGAGCATGTCTGCTCCCCTTGCTCCCTCTCCCTGCCCAAATTCCGTGTCTGTGAAGTGGGGAGGTCTACATCCTTGCCGCGGGTGCAGGGACTTTGTCTTGGAGCTCAGGAGCACTGGGTGTGGGGATCTGCCACTTTCGTAGTGTGTAGGAGGCAAGCCTGCACTTTGTCTCAAGGTTATCTGCAGCGCGAAACTGGAGAACCAGCCCCCCGGGGTGGGGGGGGAAATAGGCAGAGCCCTCCAGCCTTGGCGTACATCCATCAAGACTGGGAGTTGGTCTGAGAGACCCAAGGAGAGCTGTCTCCCAACTGTCCTCTGAACAGACGTTTTATAAAGTTAACCAAGAAAGGATAGGAAGTGTTGGATGTGGCAACAAAGAGATTGTGTCTGACCTTTGCCAGATTCATGTTAGTGGAAATGTGGGAGCAGAAGCCAGACTGAGCTCCGTGAAGAGTGGATTACTGGTGAGGAAGCTGAGAAAGTCAACTCAAGGTGCCGATTTTCGAGGTGCTTGACTGTGAAGGCAGGGAAGACAGATCAGAAGGGGGAAGCTGAATGGAGGAGCTGAGCACATTTAACTATGGGAGGAAAGAGCTGCTGGTTGGGGAGAGTTGTTCCCTCCCTACTTAAATTTCATTTTTTATTATATAATATTTGAGAGAGCTGTATATGCATACATATATAATAAGCATGAAGACAGTAAAATGACCACCAGTGGGGGTCACACCCAGGCCATTCCTGATACTAGGGTGCATGTCTGTCCCCCCATCTTTCTTCCTCCTCTTTCTGAGTGGCCACTGTCCTTGAATTTTATATTTATCATTCCCTTATTTTAAAATTCCTTTAAAAATTTTATTGCCTCTGTGTGTATCTCTAAGTAATAAGTTGTTTGATTTTGTTTCTGATCTTTATGAAAGTGGTATATGTTTATGTTGTCTTACGCGTCTTTGTTTATGAGATCCTTCTACTGTCTGGGTAGCTGCACTTACTCATTTTCACGAATTCATCCATGATTTATGTACAGTTCAGTGTATTACTGTGTATGATTTATTCATCAGTAATTTTGTTACAAGATACAGAGTTTTCCATTTTTTTACAATGATCAGTGTTTTTTAAAAACGCTGTCAGGACATTCGTATACCTTTCTCCAGGTACTCATTTGTAAGAGTTTTGTGAAGAGTGTGTGTTGGTCAGGATTCTCCAGAGGAGCAGAACCAGTGAGGGGTCAGGATGAGGTAGACAGATGGATAGAGAAAGAAAGGAAGGAAGGAGATTTATTACAGGGATTGGCTTGTGTGGTCGTGGAGGCTGAGAAGCCCCACAGTGTGCCATCTGCAAGCTGGAGACCCAGGAAAACTGGTATTGTCCTTCACTCTGAGTCCAGAGGCCCAAGAACCGGGAGCACTGTGCTCTGTGGCAGGAAGTGGGTGTCTCCACAGAAGCAGGGAGCATGAATCAGTCCTTCCTTTTTTGTTCTTTCAGACCCTCTCTGGATTGGACGACACATCCACCATCATTGGTGAGGGGATTGTCTTCATTCAGCCTAAGCATTCAAATGCTCATCTCTTCCAGAGACACCCTCACAAAACACCCAGAAATAGTGTTTTACCCACTGTCTGTTATGTCTTAGCCCAGTCAAGTTGACATATAAAATTAATTAACAGAATGCTTATCTATGAAATAGAATTGCTGGGTTGTAAGTAATTCAAATGCTTACATTTGTAAGATACAACAGTTTCCCCAGTGACTGTTCCCGTTTCTGTTCCCACCAGTAGTGTTTGAGTTCCTTTGCCCATATTCTTGCCCACACTTAACACTGGGCAGGCAGTTTGAACTTGGCTTGGGAGTGGGAAAAGGAGTAAGGTTGAGAAGTGGTGGTGCCCATGAGGTTCCACTCGGACGGGGGAGCTGAGGTCTCTGGAGAAGACTCATCCTGAGACCCGACTCTCAGGCAAGGCTGTGTAGGTGTCAAGTAAGGTGGGGTGGGGAGTATGGAAGTTGAGAAAATTGCTGCCAGGAATCATCTTTATAAAATTTTTTTTAAGAGGGAGAGTGAATCTCACAAGACTGGGAAGGAACTGGGGAGTGGCTAAGGTTTCAGATGGTCTCCTTGAGAAATGAGAACAGTGAGCTGTCAGGGTGGCAGGTTTGCGGCTAGACTGAAGTCCCTGTTGAAGATGGACACATTGCTGTGCTGGGGCCCTGACCTGCCCGTCACTCAGCATCTTCCCCTCTGCAGAGTCCCTGCGTCCTCGGCATGCGCTCGTTGGACAAGGGGAGCAAGGATGGGCTGGCTAAGAAGGAGAAGGGGTGCTGCACAGGCTCAGCAGAAGCCAGGCCTCCGGGTCCCTGCTCGGCTCACCCCCTCCCACAAGCAGGCGTCGTCCCTTCAACCTGACACATGCATGCACCTGCCCCAGCCCAGCCGTCTGTCTGGGCTCCTGGCTCTGCCAGCTCAGGGTGTCTTCACAGGCTGGGCACAGAATAGGCACCCACGGGTGGTGTTTGGATGAAGGGATGAGTCTACCTTTAATTTATATCCGAAGATAATGTTTTGGGACCTCAAAACATTTGCAAGTACTGATCCTGCCCAGTAGACTTTACAGCTTGGGAGGCTGTGGGTGTATTTTCAAGGAATTCTGTGAATTCTCTGAAGGTTAAAACAATTTTTGTTTGTATTCTGATAATGGGAAAGGGCATGCTCACATCATTGGAGGGCCTGCTATGTACTGGAGGGCTTTAGCTCCTGTCTTTTGTGACCTGGTGAGCCTGGGTACACTACGTTGTCAAGGCTACTGAGGAAGGAACGGAGGTTGTCTTAATACTTAGGTTCTTTGCTGAGGCCAAGCAAAGACCCACCAAGGTATGGCCTGCTCTGTACAGGCAGACAGGTGGGATGGCTGAGATGATTTGTAGAGAGACCTACATGAATACAGGCCTGACTCAAAGGAGCCTTCTGCTTAGTAGTCAGAACCAAGGCCTATGTTGAATTTAGGAATTTGATTTCAGTTAATTATTCATTTGGCTCTTTACAATAATGTTAATTTGAGTAATGATTTTTAGGTTTATAAAATTTTAAGTCGTAGACAAGCTTAGATTTTTAGAATTATACAAAGGCTTAGAAGTATAAGGTCTATTGTATTTTATACTTGTGTATGTTTAAGTAGTGAATTGGTTTGCGGGCATGGGAGATGATACTTGGGAGAATTACTGTTTTCTGTGAAGGGGTCTGTGGAGCACTCAGACATCCTGCCACAAGGAAGACGACTGGGCAAATTAGTATTCTGTTTTTCTGTTTTCAAGGTTGATCATTTTAAAGGCTTTCTTTTGATTCTGGACATGAGCGATTATGTCTTGGTTCTCATATCATTGAAATAGAAGTCTTCCATTTTACTCCAAGGAACTGCCGTCTCCTAACAGTTATGTGCCCTCAGGTCTTATCAAGGCAGATAGTGTCAATTTAAACCAGTCATTTAAGAGTTTGCTAATATTTGTTTGTATCTTGAACGTTTGCCCTGTTGGGTCTTGGTTCCTAATACAAACATAAAAAATTCCTTTATAATGAGCATCATGAAAGTGGTTGCTGATAACATTTGTCACTGCTGCTCAGAACTCTCAGACTGGGAAGACAGAACTTGAATCAGCCTCTTGGAAAGATGACCTAATGGTGGTCTTTGTCTTTTTTTGCTTAATATAATGCTTTTGAGATTCATCTGTGTTGTTGCACGTGTCTGTCTGGTTCATTCTTTTTTTATCTCAGAGTAGTATTCCTTTGTATGGAGGAAGCACAATTTGTTTTCCATTCACCAATAGAGGGACATTGTGTTTTTGGTTTTGGCTGTTAACATTAAAGCTACTAGTAACATTTCAGGAACACCTGAGTGGTTCAGTCTGTTAAACATCTGACTCTTGGTTTCAGCTCTGGTCTTGATCTCAGGGTCATGAGTTTAAGCCTTGCTTAGAGCTCCTGGATGGGTGTGGAGCCTACTTTAAAACAACAACAACGAAACAGTAAAGCTACTAATAACATTTGAGTACAAGCTTTTTGTGAACATAGTTCATCTGTCTTTGATAAATACTGAGGAGTAGAACTGCTAGGTCATGGGGTGAGTGCATGATTAATATTTTAAGGAACTGTCTTGGAATTTTTCAAAGTGCTTATACTCTTTCCCATCTATGTATGAGAGTTCCTTTTAATCTGCATCCTTACCAAGGCTGGATATATTCACAGTCTTTAACTGTAGCTGTTCTAGTGGCTTATAGTGCTGTCGCATGGTTTTGACGGGCGTTTTCTAAATGACTTGCTGAACATCTTTTCATGTGTTTATTTTCCATCTGTATCACTTTGGGGACATGGCTATTCAGATCTTTTGCCTATTTTTTTTTTTTAAAGATTTTATTTATTTATTTGACAGACAGATCACAAGTAGGCAGAGAGGCAGGCAGAGAGAGAAGGGAGGAAGCAGGCTCCCCGCTGAGCAGAGAGCCCCATGCGGGGCTCGATCCCAGGACCCTGGGATCATGACCTGAGCCGAAGGCAGAGGCTTTAACCCACTGAGCCACCCAGGCGCCCCTCTTTTGCCTATTTTTAATTAGGTTGTTTGTCTTACTGTTACTGAATTTTGAGAGATCTCTGTAGTATATTCTGGGTACAAACCTTTCATCAGATAATGTTTTTCAGATATTTTCTCCTGGTGTGTGTCTTGCCTTCTCATTACAGAACACTATTCTTTGAAGAGCAAAATTTTTAAATTTGATCAAGTCCAGTTTATCAATTTTATATGATTTGGGCTTCTTGTGTTCTATGTAAGTAATCTTGGCTACTCAAAGTTATAAGATTTTTTGCTCTGTGTTTTTTTCTAGATGTCTTATGTTTTGAGCTCATATATTTGCTCTGTGATCCATTTTGAGTGAAGTTTTATATCTTTTATAAAGTAAGGTTAAAGTTCATCCTTTTTGCATGTGAGTATCCACTTGTTTCAGAACTCTTTGCTGAAAATACTATTTTTCCTTGTTAAATTATTTTGGCATCTTTGTAAAAGAATCTTTTTCTTTTTTTTTGTAATGTGTGGGTCTATTTTAGATTCTGTCTTCCACTTTATGTATATACTCATCCTTTTGCTAGTACCATACAGTCTTGATTCCTGAAGCTTTTTATAGTAAGTCATGAAACAAGGTAGAAGTTCTTCAGTTTTGTTCTTTTTTCAACAGTGCTTTGGCTATTCTAGTTCCTCTGCATTCCCATATAAGGGTTAGCATTGTCTTCTAGTTTCTGCAGAAAAGCCTGCTGAGATTTTAACGGATGTTGTATTGAGTCTATTTACCAATTTGGGGAGAAATGGTTTCTTCTTCTTCTTCTTCTTCTTTTTAAAGATTGATTAATTTGGGGCACCTGGGTGGCTCAGTGGGTTAAAGCCTCTGCCTTCGGCTCGGGTCGTGGTCTCGGGGTCCTGGGATCGAGCCCCGCATCGGGCTCTCTGCTCAGCAGGGAGCCTGCTTCTCCCTCTCTCTCTGCCTGCCTCTCTGCCTACTTGTGGTCGCTGTCTGTCAAATAAATAAATAAAATCTTAAAAAAAAAAAAGATTGATTAATTTGAGAGAGAGAACAAGAATGCAAGCCATCATGAACAAGGTAAGGGGCAAGAGGGAGAGGGAGATAAGCAGACTCCCCACTGAGCAGGGAGCTCGGTACAGGGTTCAGTCGTAGGACCCCAAGATTATGACTTAAACCAAAATCAAGAGTCAGCTGCTCAGCCGACTGAGCCACCCAGACTGCCAAAAAATGACATCTTGATAATACTGAGTCTTTCAGTCTATTAATGTAGTATGATTCTTCATTGATTTGAGTCTTTTAAATTTCCTTTTTTTTTCTTTTCCAAGATTTTTATTTATTTATTTGACAGAGAGAAAGATCACAGGTAGGCAGAAAGGCAGGCAGAGAGAGGGGGAAGCAGGCTCCCTGCCGAGCAGAGAGCCGGATGTTGGGCCCAATCCCAGGATCCTGAGATGATGACCTGAGCCAAAGGCAGAAGCTTAACCCACTGAACCACCAGGCTCCCCAGGTCTTTTAAATTTCTTCTTAAAATAGTTTTGTAGTCTTTAACTTAGGCTTTGTACATAGTATGTTGAAAATTTTCCAAGGTATTTCATATTTTCTTGATGTTTTAAATGGTACTTCGAAGAAAATACAATATCTAATTGTTTGTTGCTAATATATAGAGATACAGGTTTTTTTAAAAAATTGACTTTGTATCCTATGAAAGCTCATTTATTTATTCTATCGGTTATTTGATAGATTCCTCTAGATTTTCTACATAGATGATCACATCATCTACAAATAATATATTTTTTCCTTTCTAATCTGTATCTTTTTTTCCCCCCCTTACTGTATTGGCTAGGCCCTTCAGTATGATATTGAGTAGAAGTGATATGAGCAGACATCCTTCCCTGTTTCCAGTCTTATGGGGAAAGCATTTGGTCTTTCACTTTTAAGTATGATGTTAACTGTAGGATTTTGTGTATCAGGTGGGAAAAGTCTACTTCTGGTTTTAGTTTGCTGGATGTTACCATGAATGGATATTTAATCTTGTCAAATTCATTTTCTGCATCTATTGAAATGACAGAGTTTCTCTTTTTTAGTTTGTTAACAGTGTTAATTATGGTGATGTATTCCTGAGATAATCCACACTTGATCATGATGTATTATCCTTTCCATAGGTTGCTGTGTTGGGTTTGCTGGTATTTTGTTAGGGACTATTGCATCTGTATTCATGAAGGATAATAGTCTGTTAAGTTTCTTGTCTCACAGTATCTTTGTGTGGTTTTGTTATAAGGGTAGTTAATACCTTGTAGAATGAACTAGGAAGTATTCTCTCTTCTGTAGTTTTCTGGAAAAGTTTGTGTGGAGTTGATTTCTGCCATTTCTACCTTCCTTAAATATTTGGTAGAATTCACCAGTGAAGCTATCTTGACCTGGAGTTGCCTTGTTAGGATGATTTTGAACTACGAGTTCAATTTATTTGATAAAAGCTATCTGTCTCTTCCAGTGTGTTTTACAAATTTTTGTCTTTAAAGAAATTTGTGTAGTCATTTTACAGTGTATGCAAGTCATGTCATTATGCTCCATTCCTGCATACAGTTACACAGTACTGTCAGTTACAGCTCAGCAAAACTGGGAAAAAAGAAATTGCCCATTTTATATCAAATGTATTGGCGTGAAGTTACTCAGAATATTCTCCTACCTGTGTTTTTAATTTCCATGGGATCTATGGTGATTTGCCCCTGCCACTTAATTCCTGACATTAGTTGTTTGAGTTTTGTCTGTTTTCTCCCTGATAGCCTGGCTTCAGGTTTATCTTTTTTTTTTTTTTTTTAAAGATCAAGAGGGGATTCTGCAGTTTGCGGCCTTTTTTTTTTTTTTTTTTAAAGATTTTATTTATTTATTTGACAGACAGAGATCACAAGTAGGCAGAGGCAGGCAGAGAGAGAGGGAGGAAGCAGGCTCCCCGCTGAGCAGAGAGCCCAATTCGGGGCTCGATCCCAGGACCCCGAGATCATGACCTGAGCCGAAGGCAGAGGCTTTAACCCTCTGAGCCACCCAGGTGCCCCAGGTTTATCATTTTTATTAAGCTAAGAACCACAATTTGGTTGAACTGATTTTTCATTTTTCTGTTTCATTAATTTCTGCTCTTAGGTTTATTATTTCTGTCTTTCGACTTCATAGTTAATTGGTTTAATTTCATAAAATCCTATTTAAGCGTTTCTTTAGCTGCATCCTACAAATTTTGGTATGCTGTGGTTTTCATTCTTTTAAAAATATTTAATAATTACCCTTATTGTGATTTATTCTTTGACCCTTGGATTATTTAGAATTGTGTTTTTTTAATTTCCAGATACTTTGGTGTGTTTTTCAGATATCTTTTTGTTTTCTTTTTCTTTTCCTTTCCCTTTTTATTTATTTGAGAGAGAGAGAGCTCGCTCGCATGAGCAGAGGGAAGAGAGAGAAGCAGGCTCCCCACTGAGCAGGGAGCCTGACATGGGGCCAGATCCCAGGACCATGACCTGAGCCAAAGGCAGATTTAAGTGTATGAGCCACCCTGGTGCCCCACAGATATCTTTTTCTAATTGAAGTATGATTGACACAACAACATTATATAAGTTTAGTATAACATAAAGATTAAATATTTGTGTATATTACAAAATAATCCACAGTAGGTCGATAGTTAAGATCTGTCACACCATAGTTACCCAAAAAAGGTTTTTTTCCTTGTGGTGATGACTTTTAAGATCTATTCTTAGCAACTTTCAAATTTGAAATACAGTATTTATCAAAGTCACTGTGCTATACATTTTATTTCCGTGACTTATTTATTTTATAACTAGAAGTTTGTACCTTTTGACCCCCCTTTGTTATTATTAGCTTAATTCTGTTGTAGGCAGAGAACATAATATATGATCTAATTCTTAGAAATGTGCTGATCTGTTTTATGGCCAGTTTTGACTATTGTTCTGTGTGCCTCGGAAGGAATTTGTATTCTTTTATCAGGAAGAGTGTACTATTAGGTACTTCAGGTTGGTTGATGGGGTTGTTCACATCTTCTGCATCCTTCCTGATGTTTTTGTCTAGGTCAGTTACTGAAAGGACTGCTGAAATTCCAAACATAACTGTGGGTTTGTGTATTTCTCTTTTTAATTCCTCCTTCATGTATTTTGAGTTCTCTTATTGGAGTCCTTACTTATTTACCACTGTTGTTGCTTCTTGTTAAATCAGTCATGTTGTCATTTTTATTATTTATTTTATTTTTACCGTCATCATCTCCTTCATTGCCGCTAGCATTTCTTGTTCTAAAGCCAACTTAGTCTCTAATACTCATAGAGCTACCCAGCCTTTTTAAGTTAGTATTTGCATGCAGTATGTCTCCCAACCTTTTTTTTAACCTACCTGTGTCTTTATAATCCACTATAGAAAGCATGGTGCCTCTTGCTTCTTAATCCAACCTGACCATCTCTTCTGACAATTGGAAAATTTAAGTATTTCCATTTAATGTAATTATTGGTATGTTTAGATGTAAATCTACCATCTTGCTTTTTTTTTCTTCCTTTTTTCCCCATCTGTTGTTTGCTACTTTCCTTCTTTTCCTTTGTATTAATTGAATTTTTTATTTTTCTCTTTTCTTTCTGTTGGATTAATTGAACATTTTCTCTTTCTGTCTATCTGTCTTTCCTCCCTCCCTCCCTCCCTCCCTCCATCAGCATGGAGCCCAACGCAGGGCTTGAACTCATGACCCTGAGATCAGGACCTGAGCTGAGATCAAGAGTCAGTTAATTACTGAGCCACCCAGGCACCCCTTGAATATTTTTTATGATTCTGTTTTACCTCTTCTTGACTTATTACCTGTATCACTTTGTTTCATTATTTTTAGTGATTCTAGAATTCATAATACAGATCTTCGACTTTTCAACTTCTACTTTCAGAGAATATTATATACTTGATATGTAGTATAAGGAGCCTTAAAATATTTACTCTGAGTTCCACCAGCTATGTAGTCATCTGTTACCTTTTTTTTTTTTAAATATTTTATTTATTTATTTGACAGGAAGAGATCACAAATAGGCAGAGAGGCAGGCCGAGAGAGAGGGAGAAGCAGGCTCCCCACTGAGCAGAGAGCCCGATGCGGGGCTCAATCCCAGGACTCCGGGATCACGACCCGAGCCGAAGGCAGAGGCTTTAACCCACTGAGCCACCCAGACACCCCGTCATCTGCTATCTTCTTAAAAGACTTTTAAAATGAGAAGAACCCTTGCCCCTTCCCCATTACTGGGTTGGTGCTCTTCCCTCCTGCGTGTAGCTTCGATCATCTGTGCCTGTTCTTCGGCCTCAGGGGCTGCCTTGAACATTTTTCTAGTGTAGGGGAGCTTCTGTTTGTCTGAAGTTTTTCTTTTGCTTTCATTTTATTTTTTATTTTATTTTTTAAAGATTTTATTTTTATTTATTTGACACACAGAGAGAGAGATCACAAGTAGGCAGAGAGGCAGGCAGAGAGAGAGGGGGAAGCAGGCTCCCTGCTGAGCTGAGAACCTGATGCGGGGCTCGATCCCAGGACCCTGAGATCATGACCTGAGCCGAAGGCAGAGGCTTTAACCCACTGAGCCACCCAGGCGCCCCTTTTGCTTTCATTTTAAAAAGTCATTTTTATTCAGGGCGCCTGGGTGACTCAGTGGGTTAACGCCTTTGCCTTCTGCTCAGGTCATGATCTCTGGGTCCTGTGATCAAGCTCCGCATTGGGCCCTCTGCTCAGCGGGGAGCCTGCTTCCCTTTCTCTCTCTGCCTGCCTCTCTGCCTACTTGTGATCCCTCTGTGAAATATCTTTTAAAAACGTCATTTTTGAAAAAAAAAAAATAAAAATAAAAAATTTAAAAAGTCATTTTCGTTCAAAATTCTAGATTGTTGGTCATTTCTTTGCTGGCTTCCCGTTTCTGGTGGAAGCGTGTTGTCATCCTTGCCTTTGCTTCTCTGTACAGAAGGGATGTTTCCTCTGCCTGCTTCTCAGATCTGTACTTCATCATTGCTTTTCAGCCTTTTACTGATGTACTTGGTATGGTTTGCTTTGTGTTTATTGTGCTTTGGTTCAGATGAGTTTTTAAGATGTGCCAGTTTACAGTCACATCGAATATGGAAGATTTTCATCAATTTCTTTATATAACCTTTTTTTCTGGGACACCATTACCCGCATGTTAGACATCTCGACTTTTGTTTTAGAAATGCTTTATTTTTTTTTCAGTCTTGTTTTTTGCTCTGCCTCATTTTGGATTTTTTATTGCTTCAGATTTATTTTTATAAGATATATTTTTCCTCTTTAGAAGTTCCATTTGGTAATTTTTTACATCTACACTTTCCTTCTCATGTTTATGTTTTCTTCTGCCTTCTGACACGTAAGAGTTTGTAATCACCAGTTTCAGATTCTTGTCCATTGGTTGCATCATTTTTGTTGTTTTGGGGTCTGTTTCTGTTGATTTGTTTCCCTCATGGTTATGTGTTCTATTTTCCTTCTTGGTTTTGTCATTGGATGCTGGACTTTGCGTACTTCACATTGTTGAGTGCTGGATTTTGTTGTATTCTTTTCAGCTGTGTTGGACTTGGAGAGCACATAATAACTGAAGCTAAATTTGTATGAGATGAGTACCAGAAGGTGAGACACTTAAGGATTTACTGTATAGTCATCATGTGCTGTTTTAAAAGGCCTCATTTCATCCCTTGTCACCAGGAAGTGTTACTTTCCAGGTTCTTGGCTGCTGTTCTGAGTCTGTCCTCTGTGTCAGGCAGCGTCGTTGGTGCTAGTGCGCAGTGGTGAACAGAACACAAAGGTCCCATTCTTGGGGACTGCTCTTCTAGTGATGAAGACAGGTAAAAAACAAAACAACAAAAAACAAACGAGAAAACAAGGGAAACACCAGGATTTCAAATAGCGGTTTGTGATACAAGAGATTAACGGGGTGATTAAGCTCAGGAGATGGGCACCCATACCAGTAATTTGAACGGATCGCTTTTGCATCGAGAACCAACAACATGTTAACTAGAAATAGGAGATCAGCTGCACAGATCTGGGAAGGGAATGCTGAAGAATCCGGCTGTGGTGCGTCTAGAGAGCAGCCAATCTCAGGTAGAGGCAGCTTAGGGACGCAACTCCAGGCAGGACACCCTTGGGAGAGGCTCTCTCTGGGTAGCAGAGCAGTTGCTGAGAAGCCGCAGGTGGATCTGACAAGCTGTCACAGGGGTGGGCAGCCAATGTTCCTCTCAAGCCTCTGGGTGCTGGGAACGTGGAAGCTTTCAAGGTGGCCCTCCCGCGCCCCCTGCTGGCAAGGCCCCACACAGCGCCGGGGCGCTCTGACCCCCAGCTGTGCAGGGAAGGGTGGGTTTGGAGCAGGGACGGGGGAAACCTGATGCCTGGTTTACCCCCCTTCCTGTGGAGGCGTGACTGGTAGGATTCTGTCCCTCAGGCCATTCACACATTTAGTGGGTTAGCGCTCTAGGCAAAGACTCAACTGCAGTGAAAGAGAAGCAAAGATGTGTTCTGGGAAACCATGAAGATAGGTAAGAAATTTAGAGTCTGTTTCTGGGTGGTGTGGAAGGTTCTGTGCAGGGGAGTGACAGGGTCTCTCTTACTTTAACCACTACTCTGGCTGCTGCTTACGGGAGGGCTGTGCTGGTGGGGAGCCGCCCCACTGTCACCTGGCAGGCAGAGGTGACAGTAGCTTGGACCGTTGGAGCAGGGAAGGGAGAATCAGATTGTGCATCTGCTGAGGACTGGAGTCCCATTGGTAGCCTTGCTGTTGGATGAGGGGAATGGTGGGGAGAGGAAACCTCCTTCGTGCGGTGCAATGACCTGCTGCTCTTGGGGGATAGCCCGGTTCTACGAGCATTGCGCTCAGACCTGTCAGACCTTTCTAGTCGCCATGGGTATTAGAATCATCTCATTTTCAGATACTCTAGTCTAATCTACAAAAAACCTGAGTGTCTCCCCTCCCTCAGAGCATCTCCCCTTGGGGTCAGCAAGGGCATATCATGGGGGTGGAGGGCAGTGGTACCTGTTCTGCTTCCTTGGCCTTCCCTGCTCTGCCTGGGTAGAGAAGGGGCTCTGGGCAGGAGGGGTTGGGGGGAGTCTCCATACTTTATAGGCTGTCTGTGGTTCTCCTTGGTGACCAGGGCCCAGGGTTCTAACAGGTGTTCCACTGGTGAGTGGCTCTTGATTGTAAGAAGCCCCTCCCCTTTTAAAAAAAGATGTTATTTATTTATTTGACAGAGAGCTAGGGAGGGAACACAAGCAGGGGGAGCAGCAGAAGGAGAAGGAGAAACAGGCTTCCCCCCAACAGGGAGTCTGATGCAGGGCTCAATCCCAGGACCCTGGGATCATGACCTGAGCTGAAGGCAGACACTTAACCGAGTGAGCCACCTGGGTGCCCCCATAAGAGGCCCTTCTTTTTTTTTTTTTTTATTTTAAATTTTTTTATTTTAATAAACATATAATGTATTTTTATCCCCAGGGGTACAGGTCTGTGAATCGCTAGGTTTACACATTTCACAGCACTCATCATAGCACATACCCTCCCCAATGTCCATTTCCCCACCACCCTCTCCCGTCCCCCCTCCCCCCAGCAACCCTCAGTCTGTTTCTTGAGATTGAGTCTTTTATGGTTTGTCTCCCTCCCAATCCCATCTTTTCATTTTTTCTTTAAGAGGCCCTTCTTTAGGGTTTCCTAGACTTCGGTCCAGACTTCTCACTGTCTGCCACATACTCTGTGTGATACCCCCCCCCCCCAACCCTTGCTCTGTCCCCTGGTATAATTCTGGGACCCACTCACCTAGCAGGAACCTTTTCAGGTGGGTTTTTTGATGACACAAGCCCCTGCCCTTGGAGCAGGGACCCGGCCTACCATGTGATGGAGGCAGGCCCACTACTGCTCCCTCCCATGTCTGTGTGCCCAAACTCTAAGGGGCACACAACAGGCCCGGTTTGCCACTGGTGGTGCCCCAAGTGTTTGACCACCCTGAGGAAGCACCCACCAGCCGCCACAGCCTCCGAGGGCTTGTCCGCTCTCTCCAGGTGTGTGTGCTCCCTTCATAGGCCCTTTCCCCTGGCTTCCTTCTCCTTAGGCTGGTGGGGTGAAGGCTATGGGGCCAGCTGCCCTGTTAGTGCCCTTTCTTCACTGCGGGGATCATCTGCTCTGGGACTGGAGCGCATGTGTCCATAATGTAATAGAATCCGATCCTCTCAGGTCCTGTCCCTGAGGTTACGAGGGACCACCTGGGGGGGTCGGGGGGGGGAAGAGGGTTGTAGTTACGTTACCTGTAATGGCTGTTAATAGAACCTTCTAGGGGCTCTTGGGTTCCAGGCACAAGGGTTGGAGCCTGGTTCATCCTGCCATCTTTGCCTAGAATGTTCTCTTCCTCCAGCCTCCTGTCCCTTAGAGCAGGCAGCACAGCTGTGGGGTTCCAGGGACCAGGACAAGAGACCTCTGCTCCCCACCTCCCCCTGCCCCCTGGCTTCCCGCTGGGCTTGCAGGCCGCTGGCTTGCACTAAGCACCAGCCCTGATGGTGCAGGGCAGTGCGTCCGCTGATGAGGACGCTGAGAGTGGAACTGCTCTTTCCTAAAGCTTGAAAGAAACTTATTGTCTTCCTGAGATTATGGTAGAACTCTCCAAAGGTAGTAAATAATTGGTTGCAAACAAAATTCATAGGTGTCAGAAAGTTACCCAGATGATGTCCTTGGAGATCTTGTCAGCGTCTGAATTTAAATTTGTTTCTAAAGGGCATTTTTCTAACACGTTAATAACAAATTTCTACCGTGAACATTTGAACATAGTCTGTTCTGTTCTCTTTTCAAAGCAGGGCCAAGACTTTCTTCTTCACTCCCCTCTTGGCGGGTCCCAGCCGGAGGCAGGCGGTGGGAGGCTAGCCCTCGGTGCACAGACGCTGCCCTCGGCGGGGCTGGGCACTGCCCCCTCAGACTCCGCGTGTGCCTGTGAGGCCTGCAGCGAGCGCAGGTACCAGTGTGGGCCCACGGGACAGTCGGGAGCAGGGCCTGCCTGACCCACGCTACAGCTGGAGCAGGAAAGGGGCCGTTCCCATAAGACGGCAGGCATTTGAGCGATTCCTGAGGACTGAGACAGGAACCTGGGTGTCAGCGGGAGAACCAGCGGGATGAGGCTCTTCCAAGTCCCTGCCTGTGAGGGCTGACAGGAGCAGGCTAGCATTCAGAGAGGGAGGGAGGCAGAGCCAAGTCATTAGAGTCTCAGGCTGGCCTGGGTAGGGGGAGAGCCACCCCTTCCCTGGGATGCTGCTGCAGTGTAGAGGAGGAGAGGCCAGGGCCTGGGGGCTCTGAACCTGCTCTGTGCTCGGCTCAGACCCGAAGCCAGTGCAGCCGAGTGGGGAGCAGGGGCTTTGTGGGGAGAGAGAGCTGCCTGATGGGGCCCCTTGAGATGGAGGGGAGCATCACTTTTCTCAACGTGGGACGCCAGGTGTGTTCATTCCTATTGTATGAGGAGGGGCTGTGGTCTCCTGGGGAGGAGGGTTTAGGGAACCAGATAGCTGCAAGCACCTGAAGCCTGGGCTGGTCACCAGGCCTCCCTGTGGCCACAGCAAGTGGGAGGCCGCTCCAGGAGCAGAGCAAGGTAGAGGATGCCGTTGGGAGTCCATGCCCCATCCCCTTAGGCCATCTGGAGGGCAGGGGTGGCCCAGACTGTCCACTAACCCTGACCTCCTTGCTCTTATGCCATCTCACAGAGAGATTTCAGCAGAGACGGACCGTGAACCTCAGCAGCTGCAGAACTACTGGTCAGAAGTGCGCTACACAGTCCGCTGCATTTACCGCCAGGCGGGGACCCCGCTGGCCGATGACCAAGACCAGAGCCTCGTGCCCGACAAGGAGGGGGTGAAGGAGCTCGTGGATAGGTACACGTTGCCTCTGTGTCGTGTCCCTCCCTCACCTGCTGCCCAGGAAGCCTACCCTCTGCTCGGGCTGAGTTTTGCTTTCTGGACCCTGTAAGCTTGGCTGCACCCGCTTACTGCCGGTGCCCTGCCGGCTGGCAGACAGACTGCCGGACGCAAGCCGTCTGGCCAGAGATTCACATTCATTCTGATGAAATGCTCACTGCCTATATAATAAACAAATGAATCGACACGTTTCTGTCCTTTCTTAGTGTTGAGACTGACTGCAGCACTGCTTTCTGAGTCCTGACTGTGCGAGGATGGTGCTGAGCACAGTCTCAAGCCCTCTTGCATTTAATCAGCCCCAGGAGGACAGGCAGGTGCCCGCTGTGGTGAGAAGACATTTCCTGAGGCCAGGCAGCTTGAGAACACGCCGGTGTGGGAGCGGAGCGCCCGCTGTGGTCGGCCCGTCCAAGTGGGTGTCCCGCGGAGAGGCCTGTGACTCCGCGTGTGCTCTTCAGCGGACACCATGTGCCTGGTGACAGACAGACAGTTACTCTGCCTTATAGTCTGTAGCCTCTTTTTTCTCTTCTTTGAAATATTCCAGGTAAAAGGGATCAGTTTGAGCAAGGCGGTTCATGGATCGTTTCTTCTCTTGCTTTGTATTTCCCGCATTTTGAAGGGGGCTCTGCAGACTCTTATTCGCTGTGCAACACAGGTTATCCTGGAGCGAGGAGCAGTGCATGGCTGTGGGTTCTGTGAACTTGTGGAGGAACGCAGCCAGTGTGTTCAGGGCTCAACGCCTTGCACTACAGGAGATGGATCTGAGTGGTTGTGCCGCTTTTAGGAGATAGGTTTCCTAGTGAGTATGAGGGAAAAACATAGGGCCTGCCATTCAGGCACATGACGTCCTAGACTACCAGTGCTTAGGAAGCAGCTGAACTCAAAGGAGAGGCGGCCGGAGGAAGATTGGCAGGTGGTAGTACCGGCGGGAGAGGTTATGGCAAAGAGTGTAAAGCCGGTAATGGGAATCGCTGAGGTTTGGGAAACGGCATTGCCCTGATAGTGAAATACACTGTTAAGAATGTGGAAATGTCACATCCCCAGCTGGAAGTGTGTCTGTATCAGATCTGCTGTACTCGCCCTCGTGTCCCAAGAGCACGGCTGCTTTTGTGGTTTACATGGCGATACTCATCAGGAGAGGGGTGTTCGTGAATCCCGCTTCTGGGAGTCTGTACAGCTGGTGGTGATAATCCTTTCCTCCTCTCTGTGGCCCTTGATGTCCTACCTGGTCCTGCTCTGTGCTGCCCTCACACCGTTCTTCACTACATCCCAGCTGTGCTGGCTCCCGTCCTTCCTCTGCTGGCCACACTCACTCCTGCCACAGGGCCTTTACATTTACTCTTCTTTCTGTCTGCCGTGTTCTTCCTTTCTCAGGATTTTTTTTTCTCCTTTCCAGTGTTCACATTACTTTTCAGAGTCACCTTCTCAAAGAGGCTACCCTGTGTAAGACCCCAGGTGCCTCTCTGCCATCACTCTTTTTCCCCTTGCCGCCTTTTTCATTATTTCCTACCATTACCCAGAATCCCATCAACTGTATGCATGTGCCATCGGCGTCGTGAGGGCAGAGTTTATTTCCTTGGCTTCCTCAGTGCTGCACCCGTGCCACTGTAGAGTAACCTTCAGCATGCATACACCGGTGTTTGTTGGCTGTGCATGTGGATGAGCCGCCTCAGTGACTTTGGCATAGTCCTGCCTCCTGGTCATATGGCTTTTAAAAAAATCTACTTGTGGGAGGACCACATGGCCATTTTGTTGAATTTCTAAGGTACTGAAATGGACAAAGAAATAAAGTAAAATGGATGTTTAATTCACCTCACTAAGAGGCGTCCAGTCT
Organism: Martes martes; assembly: GCF_963455335.1. Classification (NCBI taxonomy): domain Eukaryota; kingdom Metazoa; phylum Chordata; class Mammalia; order Carnivora; family Mustelidae; genus Martes; species Martes martes. The sequence goes on from NC_137889.1 coordinate 140,491,380, forward strand.
GCTGTAAGTTTGGTTGTCCCTCTGTCATTTGAGCCTTCTGGGGCATTCCTTTAACAGATGACATATATTCTGTTCGTAGGACAGTTGTACTGGTAATTAAAATTAAAATTGTGGTTGCTACGCTAAACTAGTATGTCTTTCTGAAGTGTGCTGACCCCAGTGGGAATCCCATCAGTTTTATTATTTCTCTAGCTACATTTTATGCAAGGCTTCCCGTGCTCCATTGCTGGGTTTTACTTGCCTCTTGTCTTTATAACTTAGGTGGTGCACTAATTTAAAACTGGAATAGAGGACAACTTACATTCTTCTCTTTTTGACCAAATGTGGTGCCCAGAAGGTAAAAGGATCTGTTGTGTAAAATCCAGGACCTGTGGCTTGATACGTTTTACAACTTGTGTCTGATAAAGTGCTGGCCTCAATGGCTCCCTCCTGGTGGCGGCTCACAGACAGATACTGTTGTCAGCCCAGTGGTCCTGGGCTTCCGTCTGCAGACCCCTCAGAATTGTGCGGTTGGGAGAAGTGGCTGCTTTAGTAGGTTATCTCCAAATTAGGAAAGAAATTCATAAAAATGTTAACTGCTATTGTGGCTTGGTAGAAAGGCACTTAGTAATTTTTCCCTTCTCTTCAGTTTAGGGATTTTATTTTATACATTTTCATTGTTTGTTTGTGTGTGGGGGGGTATAGCTTAAAAAGAGACATTGTTTCTATAGTTTCCTCTGATTATAAAAATAACGCAAGCCCATTTGCGTTATATACTGAATTCCTGGAAAAAAGGACGGAGCTGTCCGCTCTAGAGTACCCCAAGCCAGGTGTCACCTCTTCTGGGTGGTTGCTTTTGCCCAGCATGTGGGCGTGGACAATGAGTTGTCTTAGGGCTCCTGAGAGGAGGCGAGGCTATGTGCGCTCTGCCACCTGCTGGTTGTGTGCGCTCCCTGCCTTCCACCCAGGCAGGCTGCGCTGTTCAGCTGAGTGATGAACTTGGTGATTAACTGGGTCGGTATGTGGGAGACACAGTGCTGGTACAGATTAAGTTTTGAGTAAATACTGGGATTTTTGGGCTCTTAGCTGATGACTTTGTGGCTCTCGACGCTGTCTGTGGCCATGGCCAGGTGGGCGCTGATCGCAGCTCAGCTCACTGATCGCAGTTCCGTGGAGGGCTGCGTGTGGGCGGGTCACGGGTGAGCAGTGACTCTCTCTTCTCCGTGCAGGCTCTGCGAGAGGGACCCCTACCAGCTGTACCAGCGGCTGGAACAACAAGCCAGAGAGTATGTGCTGGAGATGAAGGTCCGACTGCTCCGGCAGCTGTCCTCGGCATCCAAGGTGAAGGCGCCGTCCGCCCTGCAGGGCCCTCCACAGGCTCACCAGTTCATCTCTCTCCTCCTCGAGGAGTACGGCGCCCTCTGCCAGGCGGCACGCACGATCAGCACCTTCCTGGGCACGCTGGTAAGAGCGAAGGCTGCCTTCCTCTGGTTCTGTGGGGAAGAACTTGAGAAGACCACTGTGCTTGGGTGAGGTCGTGGGGAGGCTTGTGTGTTGCCCTTGTGTGCCACCACCGGCCCCTCCTTTGTGACACTCAGGCACCAAGGAGAGAACCCGATTCCTCTCCCCTCTCTCTTCTCTCTGGACTGTGCTGTGGGAGGAAGGTGTCGTGTGGATTGTTATCCGGGTAACATATGGAAATACAGTTTGGAGACCTTGAGGCCCCTAGGGAGCGAGAGATGGGGACGATGTGAGGTGAGGACCAGTGTGTGCGTTAGGAGGTTAGAAGAAAGACAAATGGTTTCCGTCTTAAGCTGTTATCTCTGTTGTCAGTGTGACCCGCAGGGCATGACTCCTGTGGAGAGCACTTGCTTCTGGTCCTATGGCTTTCAGTTGCGATTTCACAGTCCAGCCCTGGGTTAGGGATGGGTTCCCAGAGTCTGATAAGAACCCACCCTCATGCCCACCCCCGTCCCTGCCCAGTGGCCCTCTCGAAGGAGACAAGCAGGGGTGTCTTGCGGGTCTCTGACCACCTCACGAGGTAACCTAGCTCACATGGGTGGAAGGATGCGTGTGGTAGAATCTCAGCTCCTGGAAACCAGCCAGGCTGGGCATCAGAAGCTTCAGTCTGCCCTGTCAGCGGTGCAGCCGCCGGTGCAGGGAGGCTGTGTTGCCTGAGAAACCGCTCATTCAGGCCTTCCAGACTGTTAAAGAAATACCGATTTGCCGGTAGTCTGTGGACTTGTTTGCCATTACTTCAATTTAGTTATTAAATTATACTTTACTGGACTAGTTTTGGGCACTTTCTTCCTGGTAAAACTACATTTTGAAACAAATATAGCACCAGTAGTTCCTAAGATTTTAAATGCAATGGTCTTCATGATTCTAAAGTTGAAAGACCTTCTCGCCAGGAAAATTTACAGACACACAGTTTTGCAGGTAAATTCAGGGGGGTTGGGCTTCATGGGCCTCCTCGGGCATCCCTGCAGTAGACTGTGCCATGCCGCTGACTCTTGACAGCCTGGAGGAAAGCACGCGATGTGAGGAAAGGAGCCTGAGTCAGGAGGGATGGCTGTCTCTGCGTCATGAGAATCTGCAATGGCATGCTGGTGCCTGGAGCAGGGCCCAGCAGGCCTCCGGTGCCTCACTCCCTAATGTCACATCGCACGCAGCTCTCCCTCTTCCACCTCGACTTACTGAAAGTACCTGCTCTTCAGAAGTTCACATCCAGTGCCACCTCCTCTGGGACCGCACCCTCGGACCTTCCTGAGTCCGCCGGGAGAGGAGTCCGCCAAGGTGAAGAGCGTCTCCCAGCTGCCCGAACCTTGTGCTGAGCAGTGCAAAGCGCAGCTCTGCCCCAGGTGGCGCTTCCGCCCAGACCCCCCTCAGGCAGTCAGCGTGGAGCGCGGTTTTTGAAACAAACAGAAATTGATTTCAGCCCTGCTTGTTGGGAGCAAATTCTTAACAATTTACATAGGAATACTTTCTTGTGGTTTGGAAAAAACTCGTAAATACTAAGGACAAAATATGGTTGTTTGCTCAGTGATTAATGTCAGTTTCTTTATACATAGAGGTACTCACTTTGGTTTCCAGTGGTACAGCACACGTGATACCCTGAAATCCTTCTTCTTTCATGGGAAATAACGGAATTACTGGATCACATAAACTGAAACTAGATAAAAGCTTTTACAGCACATTGCTGAGGTGGCAGGAAAGGCAAGAAGACTTAGCGGTGAAAAACAAACTGAAAGCTGGAATCCTGAGAAATTCGTGTGCCCCAAAGCCAGCATTCACTCCAGGAACTTCTAAACCTGGGGGATGGGAGGTACAGCCTCAGTCCCACCCTGGGTGGCATCAACACACAGTGCTGGGCCCACAGATGGCCACCTCCTTGCGTGAGAGTGAAGGAGAGGCCCTTGCCCTGGAGGGATGGCAAGGGCATGTGCCTGTTGTGATCTTGGGGTGGGCGGAGGTGAAGTACAGCCTCCCAGAAATTTTGTCATTATAAGCCAGCTGCCACCTACGTTTGTGGTTTCAACAAGAGCTGTTGGTGGGGTGTGAAAACTCCCCATGCGGGGCTCAATCCCAGGACCCTGTGATCATGCCTTGAGCCAAAGGCAGATGTTTCATCGACTGAGCCACCCAGGTACCCCAAAAAAGAATGATTTTCCAAAACATATTTAGTAAAAAGAGGGGCTTCCTTTACATTTTTGCAGATCTCCTTAGTTTTTGGCTCAGTAGAGGACATGTTGATTCTCGTAGCTGCTTCTGCATTCACGCTGTTGTCATAGGTTGCTTTGGCTGAAGTTATTGAAGAAAATTCTGCCTCACGCAGATCCGTATTTGGCAAAGGGAGGAATATCTTAATAGCCTTTCCAGCCATTCGTCAGGAGTACACTTGAGCTCGAGGGCTTCTTTTTCTTTTTTTTTTTTTTTTTAAGATTTTGTGTATTTATTTGACAGAGAGATCACAAGTAGGCAGAGAGCAGGCAGAGAGAGAGGGGAAAGCAGGCTCCCTGCTGAGCAGAGAGCCCGATGTGGGGCTCAATCCCAGGACCCTGAGACCATGACCTGAACTGAAGGCAGAGGCTTTACCCACTGTGCCACCCAGTTGCCCTGCCGGAGGGCTTCTTAATGGTTAGGTGTGGTGTAGGGTCTCCAAGCATGTCTCTTACATCAGAACCAGTGCTGGAGCCGACGCTCAGAATGGGTCTGTCCACACGTGGTTTTCCAACATCATACTTTGGTCATTGGAAATACATGGGCTCACCTAGTAATTTAGTGCAGATCTTCCTGATGGTGTTCAGTGTAAAAAATGACCTTTGTAGCTATCACCACTGATCCTCATCAGAACAGAGAAGCTTCAAGGCCACAGTGACAGATTCAAGTTTTCCAAAATGCAGATTATTGCTTGAAAGCTCAGATTTTATGATTGGCCACAAATTGGGTCCGTTGTTTTTCTTAAAGCAGCACGTTGGCTTGCTGCACAAACCCTGCCAGCTAATTCTCTGCCTTCTCAACCGGCTTCTCTGGAAATAACGTCCCCTGTTTTTCTGATTCTGCAGAACCCAGGGAGGACATTTAGACATAGGAGGGTATTTTTAAAAACATTATTTTCGTGGGAAATGCACTTGTGGGTATATTCTACACTGCCCTGGGGATCAAACAAGATGATAGCGTCATGTTTTAAAATTTTATTTTAAATATTAAAATAGAAGGAGCCTGCACATAGGTTGTGCTTCCCACTGTCTGGGAAATGCTGTGCCAGGGTTGTAGTAATCATGAAATCTGAATTTCCATCCTTAAGGACAGCTTGGTAGTTCTCAAGGTCTGTTACACAGCTTGATTCTGAACACCTCCTCGTTCTCCTCCCAGACCCCCAAAAACCTTTTTGCAGTTGAGTGTAAGAAGGAAAACTAGTTTGGGTGGAAAAGCCTGAGCTTGAGTCACTGGCGAGCTTGTTCTCCTTGCGTCTTGGCCGCACTCGTGCACAGGCGCCACCCCCCCACCCCCCCACCCCCCCGCCCCCCCGCCCCCAGCAGCCCGCAGACTCCCTCCCCATGGCCCCAGGCCCATCGCTCAACCTCTGTAGGCTGTCTCTGGCCTGTGAATGGGGCCTGGCTGCACCCAGTCCAGGATTGTTGAGGGCGCTACTGAGATGACCCTCGTGAGCACTAAGAACCATGCCTGGCCTGCAGGAAGCACTATTGCTAGCACACGTTGTTTTCCCAAGTTGACTCTAGGCTGGGAAATGAGTTTGGGTCGTGCTGTTTCTCTTGCTTGCCTCATTTGGAAGTATGATTGCAGATTTCATGAAAAATGCCGTTCATCTTCCTAAGTCAGCCTTCACCCAGGTACCTGTAGTAACATGACCCCCAAAAGCCAGAGCTGTGTCCCACCCCCGCAAGTAGGCAGGCAGGCAAGTACCACACATGCAGCCGTGGAGGTTTATGGGGGAAGCCCAGCAAGCACTCAACTCCCCTTAGCGCTCTCCCCAGAACCTCCCTCAGCTGGCCAGGGGCCTGGTCTGGCGTCTGCCTTAGCTCCTGCATGTTCGTTGTAGAGACAAATCATAAATCGGATCACTGCCTACTCCTCTGTCCCCTGGTGACTCCTAGAGAGCAGGGCCTGCTGGCTTCATCTTTGTGTCCCTGTACCTGGCCCAGTGCCTGCACAGGGTGATCTCTACTGAAGTCTGTGACATGTAGTGTGGTCGACATGTCATCTGTGGCCACGTCCTTGGTACCTTCTTTGGCAAGGTTCTCATTCCAGAGATCGGGTGGAGTTTATCAGCTCCCCGGCCAGCTGTCCCGTACAGAGTAGTGGCACTGCAGGGTGTGGAAGTGCACACCTGGGGCGGTGGGAGCAAGGTCTGGAAACGCAGGCAGAACGGAGGGTTTGAGGGTCTGTGCAGGTGTCTGGGTTTCTTGCAGGGCCCAGTCTGTCTGCAGGCCATGAGCGGGGGATGGCAGGTGGCAGCGCTGGCATCCGTTTGTGCCGGAGTGGTGCTGCCAGTGTGCCTTGAGCTCTGTCTCCCTGGCTGTGCTCAGGAACGGGAAATGCTCACTTTGACTCGTTCTCTCAGCCCCCATACCAGCCAGTTACTGGGCAAACAGTGGGGTCTTCGTGTGTAGACTGTTTATTAATACCTGCAGGTGTGATCATGTGAATTCACTGGGGCTAAGTTGTAGAAGGTGTCACCATGAGTAACCCATTTCATGGAGTATTGCTACATCATGTTAAGCAGTTCCTCCAGTTGTCAGTGGGTTAGGGAAGGAACATGTATGAAGGATGCGTGATGACTGAAACACACGGAGCCGTACAGCATCGCGGAGCTTACAGGTGGACACGTGGAGTCCCACAAGCAAATGCTTGTAGCGAGATCTGTGCTCAGGAAAGGCACCCTCTCTGTCCTGGTCACCTTGTGTTGAGGGCAGATGGATGTTTCTTTTGGTATCACTCTCTGTGATGGCCAGGACGCTCCCAAATGTTTAAAAGCTATTTAAAGTAACTGCTGAGTTTGTCTTTGTGTATTAGGGAGAGGAAACACCTGACCTTCCACAGCATAGCACTAGTGGAGAAGTTATTTGCATCCACCAGAATGGCAGATTTCTCAAGATAGGCAAGAAAATGATTGCCCTTTGACATCAGAGGATTTGTGTGCATTTAAATTGTTTGAAGAGTAGGGCTTTCAGTGCATTTTGGAAGCACAGTGTAAGGAATGACCGTCAAATACGTGCATTTGTTTCTCTCTCTCTGTCGCGTATTTGTCTGTGTGCATCTTACCCCCTTTCTCTGTGTGAGGGACTTAGAAGGGAGGAGACATGGGGTCATGTGTGCATGTGGCCAGAGGTGTGCCTCAGGGTGTGTTCTCCATGTGCTGCGAAATGTTCTGGGGCTGCAAAGAGGGCTGGAGGGGGTGGATCCTTCTGGGGAATTTTAGTCTTCGTCAATTCAGTATATCTTCCATTTATTTATTTATCTTTTTAACTAGGAAAATGAACACTTGAAAAAGTTCCAGGTGACATGGGAACTGCATAATAAGCATCTGTTTGAAAATCTGGTCTTTTCGGAGCCACTTCTTCAGAGCAACTTGCCAGCACTGGTGTCGCAGATCAGGTATCTGGTCTTTGTCTGCATACGTCTCTGTGGTGTGACAGCACGGTCCTTCTCCCTGTGTTGTAGTGGGTGTGTGTTGGAACACCATCGCGGTGTGGATGTTCTTGCTCAGGGAACGGTACCACTTGGGTGGAAACTCAAAATCCCAGGAGTACTAAATTAAACTTTTAAAATAACAGACTCAGTAGTAATGCCACTGAGATTTAACATCTCAAATTCCTTGTGAATAAGGAGAAACCATGGTAAACATAGAGTTTTACTTTGAAGAGACTCAGGCTTGGCCGGACGGCTGTGGCACTTGGGTGTGCAGGGGAGACGGGGAGGGGGTGTCAGAGGAGGGGGACGGCTCTAGAAGGGGCCTGACGGTGCCACAGGGCTCCTGGGCACGGAGGCCAGGGATGTATGTGTGTCTCCAGCATTCCCTCTGTGCCTTTGTTCGCGGCATGGCCGCGTCTTGGTGGCGCGGGGTATCCCAGGGCTTCCACACGTGCACCAGGACGAGTGGTCCCAAGCACAGTACTCGGCGTCTGCCCTGCTGGCGGCTGGAGGCCACATGGTGGGAGGGCGTTGGCCCCGTGTGACTCCACTGGGATGAGGCTCCTTGGATCTGTGGTCGTTGCTGAGTCAGGCACCCGCTTCCACAGTTCTGCCACGTGGTCCTTCTGTTCCCGTGGACTTATCACGTAGAGTCAGGGTCCTGTGCCAGAGACGCTTCCTAACAGCACACACCGTGCTCATCTTTGTTTAAGTGTCCGTGCTGATGTTTGTTTGGACCAGATTCACAAAGAAGAGAAATTGTTTCTAAGTAAATAAATTATTATTATAGTTTACTTCCAGACTAGTCACTTTGTTTTCTTTTGAAACCCCTGTATCAACCTAGTCTTCCTGAATCTTATCTGAGGGGTCATGACTCTTCCTACTTCACACCCTCCCCCCTGGAGAAGCAGTAGCCCTGAAAGTGGTTGGATACAGGTGATGGGGGCAGAGAGACCAGAACACAGTGTTGTGTGGCTCTGGCCAGTGCTGTGTCTGGCCCCCGAGCCTCCTGGCACCCCTTCGCCACAGCCCGTTCCCTGCCTACCCTTTCCCTGTATGTCTAGTCTGAAAGCATCTGGCATGTTCCGTGGTGGGGCATGGAGACTTGAGTGTCCCAGCTTTCACCTCCACCAAAGAAAGGGTCAGGAAAGTATTCCAGGTCATGAGTTTGAAATGCAGAACATGGTTTTGTCCCCAGTTAAATCCACCAAAGGCACTTTTTATGGGGGGAGGGCAACCAACCAAAAACGTGCATCTTGGGAAGGTGGGGGTTCTTACAGCAAGATTCTAGGGCCTTGTATTTTCTTTTTCTGGTGAGCCAGTTAGTTTGATGGGCCTGTCATCAACTTGGGGTGAGTGACAGGTAACTGAAATGTATCCTGAAACTCCATTCTTGGCTGTGCCTTAGTTCTAGATTGATTTCTTTGTTTCATTCTCTCTCCATCCCTTTCTAGATTATTTGAGATTGAGCACAAGGGGGAGAGGCAGAGGGAGAGAGTCCTCAGCTCTCTGCACTGAGTGTGGAGCCTGACACAGGGCTTGATCCTACACCCCTGAGATCCTGACCCAAGCTGAAATCAGGAGTCCAACACTCAACCAACTGAGCTGCCCAGGTGCCTCTAGTTCTGGGTTTCTTAATCACTCAGTGCAAATGATGGTCAGACTCCAAAAGATTGGCAGCGTTTTAATCTTGAATGTTAATTCTGGGGTCAGGCTGAAGGAGAGCTCTCGGGGACAGGTGAGGGAGCGAGGGACATAGAGACAGGGACAGAGCTGGGGAGGAGGCAAGCAGAGCATTCCCAGCAGCAGCTGGTGATGCCAGAAGGGACAGTTCATTTGGGTTCCCTGGCAGATTCCCTTGTCAGACCCAGCAGTAATTCAGGTCTGAGCTTCTAGTGTGCAGATCCCACAGAACAACTTGTAGAAGGTTTGGGAGAAGTTATATACCAGTACCAGCCCCTAAAGTAAGGATTGCATCTGTGGCACATAGACTCTCTAGTTGGGAGTATTTTCATATTGACCCCTGGTCTCTGGCCCTGTGCTTGTTTGACTTTATTAAGGTAAAATATAGATAGAAAAGATGATACTGAGCAGATGTGCAGCTGCGAGCTTGACCATGGCCCCAGGAAGTCAGTTCCTCCTGCGTGCGGCCTCCAAGCACAGACTCCTCTGCCAGAGTGGCCACGGGACCTCCCACCACGGTACTGCCTGCCACGGCAGTCCCACTCCTTCCTTGTTTATTCTCCTGTTACTCAAGTGTGCCTTTCCACAGGCTTGCCTGCTTTTTCTTTTGATGTGTCTTTTGTGTTTTGTTTTTTTTTAATACAAATAATCTACATAAGGTGGACCTCATGTAAAGAAACTGACTTAGGGGGCGCCTGGGTGGCTCAGTGGGTTAAAGCCTCTGCCTTTGGCTCGGGTCATGATCTCAGGGTCCTGGGATCGAGCCCCGAGTCGGGCTCTCTGCTCAGCGGGAGCCTGCTTTCCCTCCCTCTCTGCCTGCCTCTCTGCCTACTTATGATCTCTGTCTGTCAAATAAATAAATAAATCTTTAAAAAAAAAAAAAAGAAACTGACTTAGTTTAGGGAAGTTATTTCTCCTTTTTTTAAACACCTTTGCTGAGATACAATTTACGTACCATTACAGTTAACTCATTTAAAGTCTGCAAATCGATGGTTGTTGGTATATTACATTACTAATTTTTGAAAATTGTGATAAAATATATATAACATGAAACTTGCCATTTTAACCACATTTAACTGTACAATTCAGTGGGATTAATTACATTCACAGTGTTGACCAGCTATCACCAGTGTCTGTTTCCAGACCTTTCCTCATCACCCCAGAGACTGTCACTGTGAAGCAATGACTCCCACCCTTTCTTTTTCCCACGTGTCTTGTAATTCTTTAACCTGCAGGCCCCCACCCCACCCCTTTTTCCCTTACAATTTATCCCTCGGGGAACTTGAACTGTCAGCCCTGCAGTGAGGCCCAGGGTCCAGGCTCCTCGGCGTGTGTGCTCAGGGAGCACCACACAGGCTTTCTGTCTGTGCTGCCTGAGAACTGGTGGTGGGGTCCAGAAACTTCGTCAGACTAGTGTCTGTGCCCATGGTAAGACCAGGAGCCTCACTGTCTGCTTGTTTGTTGTTGTGGGTATTATTAGTGATTGCCCAGTTGGTTTTTATTTTAAATATATGATATTGTTAGGGAGATGTTGCATTAGGCTTGTGCATAAACTTGCAAAACTGACTTTTTCTCATTCTCCTTGTGTTGTACGTGCACACTATTTGTGGTAGACGTTACCGTGAGGATCTGTCCATGGCGCTAGCGTGTGTTTACAGAGTGAATATTTAGACAGTAACCTGTTTGCTGAACCACTCGTGTCGTGCGACCGTGAGGACATTCCTTGTTTTCTCTCTGGATTCCAGCCCAGCTCGGCTTGAATGTAAGCCCTGTGCCTACACATTGTGCTCTGATCACCCCATCAAAGATGTCCCAGGACCCCTAGCTGCTTTGCTCTCCATTGGCTCAAAATGGAACCTGTATCACGGTAGAGGAGAGCAGTTCTCACTTCCAGTAGGAGGGAAGAGGAGTGTGTGCCGGGCAGATGCCAGTCCCCTTAACATCCCCGTTTTCCAAGTGGTACGCGAGGGGCAGGGTGGCATTCTGTAGAAGGCGGGCTTTGCGTGAAGCAGGAAAATCCGTCTGTAATGAGCAAGGTTGTGGAAGCAGGAATGGGGAGAAAGCAGCTACTTCGTGGGTTGCTGCCCAGCAGACAGCAGGCTGTGTTCTCAGGCCCAAGGGCCGCCCAGTGGCTATGCAGAGCCCGGAGCAGCCTCCGAATCGCTAGATGCCACGTCTTGGGGAGTTTTGTGTCCGTGGGGGCAGACACAACCTTAGAAGGACAGCCTTGGTGTTTGAGGGAGCCTCAGTCACTGTGGGTCACTGTCAATTTCTTTCCTGTCTCTGGCCTCCCCTAAACACCTGTTTGGTTAGGCCTTGCTGCTGCTGCCTGCTCCCTCCTTGGTGTGAACTTCACAGATGGACACTGTGTGTGCAGATAACTTCAGCGGCAGTGAGTTCATTTGCAGGTTCTCCCTTTTATAAAATAGTCACAAGTGGGATCCACCCACAGGCAGAGATGGGAAAGAAGAAGGAGCTGTTTGTGTCCATTGAAAGGGTCTTAAATTTTTAAAATTACTGTATCGTTTATATTTATTATAAAATTATTAGATTGTGATGCAATGAAACTCTGAAAATACAGAAAATCGTGAAGATAAATAGATGCTATATACAATTCAATGCTACTTCTAGATTTTTTTTTATGTCCACCCCCACACACATCTTTAAACGTGATGCCATAATCATATCTTTATTTAACATGGACATAGTTTATTTCAAAGCACACGTGCAAGTAAAGTGTATATGAATGAAGAGATGTAATAAGCTTTATAAGAGGCACCGGTTCTCTGGAGTTCCTTTGTCTAGATGTGCCAGAAAGTATCTTATTGGTCCCCTCTGCGTAGCTCCCAATGTTTTCCTGTCAACTCTGATGATCTTTGTGCACGTAGCCTTGTTGCCCTTGAGCGACTATAAATGTTGTCTCGATTTTGAAACTTCTTATCAGGATGCCTTTATTACAGTTGTTTTTTGGTGTTTAGATATTCAGAAAATGAGCAGTTTCTGATGCCATGTAATCTCACCCCCTTGTCCCTGCCACCCTGCTTGGCTTCCCTGCTCTTTCCAGGCCACCTCCTGCCCCATATTCTCTTTCCTGGAAGTCTAGGTGTTTTCCTCATTGTTTACTGTTTGTATGTCTTGTTTTCGGTTCATTTTCTCATTTGCTGTCTTACCAACTTTTTAAAGTAATATAGAATAAATAAAACTGTAAAACTTGTTTCTTTGATTGGATCAAATCTTCTGTTTTACTTAATTGGAAAACCAAGTCCGAGTCTTGTATTTCCCATTAAATGTAGTGTTTTCTCTGGGTCAGTGTATTTCAGTGGGGAAAAATAGGTTGCAACTCCACATTTAGTAAACTGAACTGCTAGGACCTATTTATTTATTTATTTATTTCTGTGGAGAGGGAGTTGGGGGAGGGGTAGAGGGAGAGAGAGCATCTCTAGCAGACTCCCAGCTGAGCGTAGAGCCCAGTGTGGGGTGTGATCTCATGACCCCAAGATCATGACCTGAGTTGAAACCAAGAGTCAGACACTTAACTGGCTGAGCCACCCAGGCGCCCCAAGGCCTTAGTCTCGTAGAACAGTCTTCTTCACGACTGACTTTTTTCCTTTGGACCTCTTCTTGGAGCTTCTTTATGCCGGATTCTGGCCTGGGGCGCCTTGCGTATGTATTTGCTAATCTCTCACAACAGCTTTGTGTGGTGTGTGGTGGTGTCCCACTTGTCACATTGGGAGAGGAAGTGACAGAGAGAAGCAGAGCTCTGATCTCTGACCCAGAGCCTTTGGGCTCCTTTCTTTTGCTGAAATGCCTCTCTCCCTAGGCTGGGAACCACGACACATGACACGTGCAACGAGGACACATACAGCACCTTACTGCAGCGGTACCAGCGCTCTGAGGAGGAGTTGCGCAGGGTGGCCGAGGAGTGGCTGGAATGCCAGCAGAGGATTGATGCTTATGTCGACGAGCAGGTGAGTGTGTGCCGCCAGGACCTGCCATGGGTAAAGCATGTGTGCCAGGGTGACGGGAGGTACAGGTGGAAGGAGTCTAGCCGCTGACTTTCCAGAGGGAACCATGGTGGCCTTCACCCCACTACGCCCGGGGGTGGCGGCAGCTGTTTGTTGGGTCAGCACTGACTGGCCACACCCAGTGTCACCTGCATAGGCTGCCACATGGCTCAGCTGCCACCTACAAGAGCCTCTGGGGCCTTGGGGAACTGCGGAGCCATGTAATTTCCAGAGCCGTTCACATAACGCTCTGCTACTCAGAGCCCCTTCTCTGACTATGCAGACAGAGCATAGTTGGTTGTGCTTGGCAGGTGGCTGGCAGAGATGAAGGGAGACCCACGAAGGCAGGGTGCTCTTCTTGAAGGTGGGCCCTGAAGGGCAGGTGCCGCTTGTCAGCTGGAGCCTCTTGGGGATACAGCAGGACTTCCAGAGGGCCTAGAAGCCTGCCTGCCTGCTTTCTGAAACCGTGGGAGGGTGGGGTGGAGGCAGAGGCATTCAGAACCTGTGCAAGGTAATAGGATCTAGGGAGTAATAAGGGATTACTGACAGAGCTTTGTACTATACTTTTTTTCTTTTAAGGTTTCTTTGTTTATTTTAGAAGAGAGCACGGGGATGGGCACAGAGGGAGAGAGAATCTCAAGCAGACTCTGCATTGAGCACGGAGCGTCATGTGGGGCTCAATCCGAGGACTCTGAGATCATGACTTGAGCCGATGCCAAGAGGTGGACATTTAACTGATGGCATCACACAGGCGCCCTCTGTGTTACAGTTTTGGGACTCTGGGGTAGGACCAGGGCTGTCTGCATCCTGCCTGCTGCAGACCCCATGGGCTCTTTCTCATTTCACTTTGTAGGTAGGATGGATACAAATGCAGTTATAGTTTCAGAAATCTGTTCTTCATTTCTCCAGCTTTGAACTGGGACTAAACCCATAAATGCCCCATGACAACTCTTAGAAGAAAGGAAAGACTGAGACTTTGCCAAGATTGAGAAAATCTTTGGGAATAGTAATTTCTTGGTGTATTTGTACCTGAAGTTTAATGTCTATTTAGGAATATAATACACAGTGTTATCACTGCTATTCTGATGAAAATGGGGTATGTATAAAAGTAACAGTATACTTGTTTTCTCTAGAAAAGAAAATACAGTCTTATTTTTATTTTTTATTTATTTATTTCTTTTTAAAGATTTTATTTATCCGACAGAGAGAGAGAGATCACAAGTAGGCAGAGAGGCAGGCAGACGAGAGGGGGAAGCAGGCTTCCCGCCGAGCAGAGAGCACGATGCGGGGCTTGATCCCAGGACCCTGAGATCATGACCTGAGCTGAAGGCAGAGGCTTAAGCCACTGAGCCACCCAGGTGCCCCCAGTCTTATTTTTTAAAGTAAGGCTGAATTTAAATTTATTTCGTTAAAAGTACATGTATGTACAGCTCTAAATGCTTACAATAAATAGCAGGAAAGGTCTTAGATCAGTAACCTAACTTGGCAACTTAAGGATCTAGGGAAAAAAGACAAACTAAACCCAAAGCTAGCAGAAGGAAAGAAGTGATAAAGATTAGAGCAGATCAACAAACTGGGGAATAGAGGAAAATCAGTGAAACCAAAAGTTGGTTCTTTAAGATCATGAAAGCTGACAAACCTTTTGCTATGTGGGCTAAGAAAAAAGGAGAGAGACTGATTACTAAAGTCAGAAATGAAGTGGGAACGTTATCACTGATTCTACAGAAATAAAAGGGATTGTCAGAGAGTGGTGTGAACCGTTGTACAGCAACAAATAGGATAGCTTAGATAAATGGACAAATTCCTGGAAACACAGAACCTACCAAGATTGCATCACGGAGACGCAGAAAGTCTGACTAGACCTACGACTGGTAAGGAGACTGAACCAGTAATCAGAAATCCCCAACAGGGGCACCTGGGTGGCTCGGTTGATTAAGCATCTGACTTTAGCTCAGGTCCTGGGATTGAGCCCCATATCAGGCTCTCTGCTCAGCAAGTAGCATGCTTCTCCCTCTTCTCTGCCTCCCGCTCCCCTTTCTTGTGTTCTCTTTCCCCTCTCTCTCAAATAAAATCTTAACACAAAACAAAACAAAAACTTGCAACAGAGCAAAGCCCAGGACCAGACGGCTTCACAGGTGAATTCTACCAATCCTTTAAAGAAGAATTAACACCAGTCCTTCCCCAACTTTTCCCAAAAATTGAAGGGGAGAGAAGCTTCCCAACTCATTCTGTGAGGCCAGCCTTACCCTGATAACAGAGACAATGTAAGAAAAGAAAATTATAGACCACCATCTATGATAAAGACTGATGAAAAAATCCGCAACAGAATACTAGTGAACAGAATTCAGCAACGTATTAAAAGGACTATGTACACCATGACCAACTGGAATTTATTCCTGGCATGCAGGTTTGGGTCCATACATGAAAACAATGTAATATGCCACATCAACACAATGGCAGGAGTAAAAAACACAGGTTCATCTTAATTGATCCCTCAAAATCATTTGACAGTATTTAGCTTTCATGATAAAAACACTCAACAAACTAGAAACAGATGGGACCTGCCTCCACATGAGAAGAGCCATCGATGAAAACCCAGAGGAAGCATCATACCCAGCAGTGAAAGACTGGAAGCATTTTCTCTATGATGAGGAACAAGGCAAGGTTGCTGCTTTCACCACTTCCATTCCTCATGGTGCTGGAAGTTGTGGTCAGAGCAATTAGGCAAGAAAAATCAAAGACCTCCAAATTGGAACAGAAGAAGTGAAATTATTTCTGCAGGTGATATGACCTTGTGTGTAGAAAATCCTAAAGACTGTAAAAGAAAAGAAATAAGTGAATGCTGTTAGAATAAATGAATTCAGTGCATCAGGAACAAAGTAAATGCACAAAAAATGGTATCTCTGTATGTTAACAAAAAATCCGCAAAGGAAGTTACAAAAACAATCCCATTTACGACAATATCAAAAGTAAAATACTTACAAGGTAATTTACTCAAGGAGGTAGAAGACTTGCACAATGAAAACTATTAAATGTCTCTGAAAGAAATTGAAGAAGAGGGACGCCTGGGTGGCTTAGTCAGTGAAGCGTCTGCCTTTGGCTCAGGTCATGATCCCAGCCCCGCATCAGGCTTCCTGCTCAGCGGGGTCTGCTTCTCCCTCTGCCCCTCCCTGCACTCATGCTTGAGTTCACTGTTCGTCTCCTCTCTCTCTCTCTCTCTGAAATAAATAAATCTTTTTAAAATTTTCAAAAAAGAAAGACATAAAAGGAACCACATCCCATGTTCATTGGAAGACTTAATGATATTAAAATGTCTGTGTTAGCTAAAGTGGTCTACAGACTCAGCAATACCTGTCAAAATCCTACTAGAGTCATTTTTTTTTTAAAGATTTTATTTATTTATTTGACAGATCACAAGTAGGCACAGAGGCAGACAGAGAGAGAGAGGGAAGCAGACTCCCTGCCGAGCAGAGAGCCCGACGCGGAACTCGATCCCAGGACCCCGAGATCATGACCTAAGCCGAAGGCAGCAGCTTAACCCACTGAGCCACCCAGGCGCCCCACTAGAGTCATTTTTGTAGAAATAGAAAAAAACCCATCTTAAAATTCATATGCAGTCTCAGAGGACCCAGAATAGTCAGAACAATCTCGGAAAAGAACAATAAATCTGGAGGACTCCCACTTTCTGATTTTGAAACTGACTACATAGCTACAGTAATCAAAACAGTGTGGTGTTGATGTAAGATAGACCCTCACCTGTGTGGTCATGTGATATTCAGTAAGGATCCCAAGACCACTCAAATGGAAAAGGCCAGTCTTTGCAACAGACAGTGCTGGGAAACGGCATATCCCATGCCAAAGATGAACATTGGAGCCTTACCTCACACTACATGCAGAAATTAACTCAGGATGGAAAATGACCTAAATGGAAGACCTAAAAATATGAAAGAACCTTAAAGGCATTATTTTAAGTGAACTAAACTAGACACAAAAGGACATCTGTTGTAGAACTCCACTTATATGAGGTACCTACAGCAGTCAGACTCCTAGGGACAGAAAGTGTAACTCATGGGGAGCAGAGACTAGGGGAGGGGAGAGTGGGTTTTTTCGTGGGGACAGAGTTTCAGTTGGGAAAGATGAGAAAGTTCTGGGGAGGGATGGTGGGGATGTTTGCACGATGATGTGAACGTATGTAATACCACTGAACTGTACACTTAAAAATGGTTAAGATGGTCGGGCATCTGTGTGGCTCAATTGGTTAAGCATCTGCCTTCAGCTCAGGTCATGATCACAGATTCCTGGGATCAAGTCCCATGTTAGGCTCCCTGCTCAGCAGAGAGTCTGCTTCTCCCTCTCCCTCTGCCTCTCTACCCCCAAGCTTGTTCTCTCTCTCTCTCTCAAATGAATAAATAAAATCTTTTTATTTTATTTTTTATTTTTTTTTAAGATTTTATTTATTTATTTGAAAGAGATCACAAGTAGCAGAGAGGCAGGCAGAGAGAGAGGGGGAAGCAGGCTCCCTGCTGAGCAGAAAGCCTGATGCGGGGCTCAGTCCCCGGACCCTGGGATCATGACCTGAGCCGAAGGCAGAGGCTTAACCCACTGAGCCACCTAGGCGCCCCTAAAATCTTTTTAAAAAATGGTTGAGATGATCAGTTTTATGTTATGTGTATTTTACTACAATAAGAAAAACAAACAAAAAAAGGTCTTATCGTTTCTTTCTCCCACAAAGAAAAAAACAAACCATCCTCCTTACTAAAACAAGCAGAACGTGTATTATTTTCACTCACCTATCCGAAGAAACCGTGATGCCATTAATACAAATTAAGGAAACTGAGCAATTTTAGCAGCATCCAGAGGGCACCAGTCATTCTGAAATCCTTGGAATGGACATCAGTGGCTTCTAATCAAGTAGTAGCTTAGAAATTATTAGTAATTCCAAGGTTTCAAAACATCTGTAAATGATTGAGTATTCATAAGTATGGACGTGGGACATGGATGACAGTTTTGAAATCACTTGTTTTTGCTTGCTTTTTAAAATGTGTCCTTGATAAATGAAATAAAATAAAAAATCTTTACAAAAAAAGGGGGCACCTGGGTGGCTCAGTGGGTTAAGCCTCTGCCTTCGGCTCAGGTCATGATCTCAGGGTCCTGGGATCGAGCCCCAAATCGGGCTCTCTGCTCGGCAGGGAGCCTGCTTCCCCCTCTCGTCTGCCTGCCTCTCTGCCTACTTGTGATTTCTCTCTCTCTGTCAAATAAATAAATAAAATTTTTAAAAAAATCTTTATAAAATGTGTCCTTGGAGGGGCGCCTGGGTGGCTCAGTCCGTTAAGCAGCTGCCTTCGGCTGAGGTCATGGTCCCAGGGTCCTGGGATCGAGTCCTGCATTGGGCTCCCTGCTCAGTGTCATGTCCACTTCTCCCTCTACCTGTAGCTCTTCCTGCTTCTGCGCTCTCTCACTGAGGCAAATAAATAAATAAAATCTTTTTTTTTTTTAAATAAATAAAATCTTAAAAAAATAATAATAATAGGGACACCTGGGTGGCTCAGTTGGTTAAGCAGCTGCCTTCGGCTCAGGTCATGATCCCAGCGTCCTGGGATCGAGTCCCACATCGGGCTTCTTGCTCGGCGGGGAGCCTGCTTCTCCCTCTGTCTCTGCCTACCACTCTGTCTGCCTGTGCTTGCTTGCTCTCTCTCTCTAACAAATAAATAAATTACAAAAAAAAATTTTTTTTTAAATAATAATAAATAAAATGTATCCTTGAGGTGCCTGGGTGGCTTAGTCACTTGTCTGCCTTCGTGGGTCATGGTCCTGAGGTCCTGGGATCCCTACCCATGATTGGGCTCCCTGCTCCCTGTGGAGTCAGCCTCTGCCCCTCCCCCAGCTCTTGCTCTCTCTTCCGCTCTTTCTCTCATAAATGTGTCCTTTATTTGTTGTTTGACACATATATAAGCCTGCAGGAACCCAAATGTTTGGAAGAATCAATCTTCCAATGTGAGGAGGGGGTCAAAGAGGAGGTTTCTGTTGATGTTGTTAACTATCAAACAGCTCTGGACTGAGTTCTGTACTAAAAGAAATGACTACCTTTCCTAATATCTAGCTCATTGAAAATCTTTTTTTATTTTAAGATTTTACTTTAAGTAGGCATCATGTCCTGCATGGAGCCCAGCACAGGGCTTGAACTCAAGAGCCCAAGAGCAAGAGCTGAGCTGAGATCAAGGGTTGTATGCTTAGCTGATGGAGCCCCCCCAGGCGCAGCACCCCCACCCCAGAATCATTTTTTATAAGACCAGTGCTCTAACCCCTGAGCTATAGGGCCACCAAAATAATTTTTTAAACGTGCGACCGTAATTGCTGCTTGTAGGAGGAAAACGTTTTTCCTGAAAGCTCTGGACATACATGACGTAAAGGGAGAGCTGGCCCCAGCACTGAGTCTTCCATCCAGGAAGATGGTGCACGTTTCTGTGTTTTGGTTGTGTGTTCTATTCTGTCTGATGGTTTCACAGTTTATTCCCTTCCCGTCAAGTTTACCCCTGGGGCTTCTGGGGTCGGGGTCGTTCAGCTGTTGGCATTCCACCCAGCGCCCTGAGTCCATGTCTCCTACAAGTAGCTTTGTCTTAGCTTCGGGGGTTTGCACTGTTGATTTGGTTTCAGTTAGAGCCCTTGGCTTGTCACGAGGGCGTAGCAGGCGGCTCTGTCTGCTGCTCTGGCTTCATGGGGACGACTGTGCGTGCTTCCCATGAAGTCACATGCCTCCGTGAGTATTGGGGAGTTTTTAGCAAATTAAGGAAGTTCCTTTTTTCTTGCTTACTTAAGTTACGATTTTTGTAAAAAACAGGAATAGATATTGAATTTGATTATATGGTTTTCTTCCATGTGTTTTTCTCTATCAAGTAAAACATTAGGTTTCCTAATTTTGAGACATGCTTGCATTCCTGGGATTAAAGCCTACTAGATTATGATATATATTCTATTAATTCGTTATTAGATTTAACTTGCTAATTCTTTATTTAGGATTTTGGGGTTTGTATTCTGAGGCATCATTGAGTGTTTGTCTTTGAGGCCTTGTCTGTTTTGTATGAAGGTTATGCTAGTCTCATAGAATGCATTTAGAAACTTTCCATGTTTGCTTTAATTTTCAGGAATAGTTTAAGTTTTCTTTTCCATAAAGGGATTGATAGAATTCACCCTAAAACCTAGGGCATGATCTGTCTTTGCAAGGAGGAGGAATGAGGACTATGGGTCTTGTACCACCTTTTCAGTTCATGTTAAACTTTGTCATCTCTTTTGGGTTTCCTCCCTCTTGAGTGAGTTCCACAACTGATGTTTGCCCAGAAGATTGTCCACATTGTGGAGACAAGGGATGACGAGCTTGTGCTCAGAGGGGAGTGATGAAAGTCGGGGGAGTGGTGGCTGTGGGAGAGCTGCTGTGCTCCCCAGCCTGCCTTCCTGGCCTGCTTTGCTGAGAGAGCATCTTCTGTGCCAGAAGGAAATGCCATGCCCTTAGCCCGGAGGGCAGCGAAGGGCAGGGGCCTCCGAGCCATGGAGATGTCCACAGAAGCCAGAGTCTGGGCTGTTCGGTGCCATCTCAAGAGCTATCTAATGTTGACTCAGCTTTTCAAACATGTTGGGCAGGCTCAGCAGAATAGCCCATGAACCCCTGGCTTGCAGCGTTTCTATGCAGGTGAAAGTCTACATTGCACAGATCCTTCCCTCTGTGGGTTAAAGGAAACCTCTGCCTGTATGTGTCCTGCCTCATGCCCACTTTGTTGGCAGGGCCTTTTCTTCCCTGGGTCCGCCCAGGAGGGAATCTGGAGAACCAGTGTTTGGGGATTTATTGAACACATTTGCTTCATCTTCCCAGTAATTTCTGCTTTTACTTTACTTTCTTCCTGCTTTATTGGTTTCCCATGTTTTATTTCTCTGGCTTCTTGTGTGGAACATACATGTTTCAGTCTTTTCCTCTGTTTTGTTCTCTCATAAACGCATTGAAGTCTGTACGTGTTCGTCTATGTGTTGGATACATCTTCTGTAATTGATTTGCAGGGCTTTCATTGTCAATGATTTCCATGGACTGTAATTTCAACTTTGATTTCTTCTCTCCTAGTTTAAACTACATAAATTTTTTTTCAAATGCATGTATTTTTTAAAAAATTACTCTTGTTTTGGAGGGTTTATTGGTAGTATTTTCTTGCCTGTGGGATTAAATATGTCCCCCTCTCTTTTTTTTGTTCTAATAATTTAGAAGATACGTATCTCATATTTCTCTTGTTAGAAATTATTCTTAAGTTTTCAGTAATTACAAGAACACATATAGATAAACATCAAGATTTAATCGTTTCATAACCTCTCCCACCTCAGTAAAACTATACCTTGAACCCATTCTTAATTCCCTATTCCTCTCAAAGTGGTTTCTTTTTTAATTGTGGTAAAATACGCGTAACAGAAAACATAACCATTTTAACCATTGCTCAGAGTCCACTTCAGTGGTAGCAAGTCCATTCCCATGGTAGCGTGCCCGCCCTCCCCCCGTCCCCGACGCCCCCCGTCCCCGACTCCCCCTTGTCCTCCAGCCCCTGGCTTCCCATATACCTGCTGTCTCTGTGCCTTTGACTTTGCTAGGGGCCCCGTGGGCATGAAGTCATGCATAGTCTGCAGCTCAGGCTGCTTGGGGCTCTTCACGCGCACTCGCTCACACGTCTTCACTCTTTATCTCGGGCACAGGCCAGTACAGGCTGAATGCTCACTTACCGCAAGGACAGCTTCAGCTCTGGGACCTTCAGTTCTTATTTTAAGTGTGCGCTCCTCCATGTTTCCCACGCGAGCAGAACCCGGGAAGGAGGTGGGGCGCTGGGGCCACAAGTCTGTGACGTGCCTTCCTCATCTGCAGGGGGAATGACTTCGGGCACCGTTTCTGAGGTCTCCCCTCGCAGAAGCCTGGCTGGCTCTTGCTGGCACTAAGGTTTTGTTGTTTGCATCTCCTTCCTAGATGACAATGAAAACCAAACAGCGCATGCTGACGGAGGACTGGGAGCTTTTCAAACAGAGGCGATTCATTGAGGAGCAGGTGAGGCTTGGGGGGGCGGAGGGGGGGCTGTGTGCCTGAGCAGGGAAAAACACCATTCCAAGGCCACATTGTGGGTCTGCTCCTAACTAGTCTCCCTTATCCATTTCCTTCTCTTCGGTATTTCTCAAGGAAAATCCCATTTATTGAGTGACCATACTAGCCCACAGCCACCCAAGTCCCTGGTGTCTGGTCTCAGAGGCAGCTGGTGCCGTCAAGTCACAGAGCTGGAAGTCAGCCTGCTCCCCTCAGGCCCGATTCACAGGCCTCCCCACATGGGCCTGGGCCGAGCTTTCAATGTACTGCTGACAACACAGCTCGCTCCCTCCTTCCCTACAGACTTACATACCCCTCTGCACCTCCCTGTGGCTGGCTGCGAGCCTTGCCCCGATGGCCTCAGGGCACTCGACTTTGGAAACTTCACTCCCTTGATTCTTCTTCACAAGCTGGCATCTGTGTCTCCCCCTTCCTCAGGCATTGGTGTCCCTTCCCCCATTTTGGTGTCCTTGCCCCTGTGGTCTCCACCCACACTGGGCTTGCTCACCAGCTCCCACCCCCCAATCCTTCCCGTGTGGCGTGTAGCCTATCAGATGGCCCTTCTAGCACCACCCATCCCGTTGCCAGAGCTGGTCTGTAGGTTTCTTCTCTGCAATCCAGATGCTTGTCTTGTCGACTGGTAGGTAGCTCCTGGATCTGCACCCTTCACGTGCTAGTCCTTGTTCCTGCAGTGGATGTCCTCCCCACCTGGCCATCCTCCCACCTGCCTGCTTCTGTCATGTGTCACAAATGCCTTTTAACTCATGGGCCATCTAATGCTGCAGCTCTGCGTGTGCGGGCCTGTGTGCCTCCAGACTATTCTGTTGGGCACACCCCCTCCAAACTCTGTCCCATCCCCCAAGACGCCCTCCTGCTCAGCCCAGGGTCATCCAGGCCTTCCAGAGGTGTTTCAGTGATGCCTGGCTCAGTGCTCTGCTCCTGACCTGGATGCCCTCTTTGCCTCTGACAGCATTACCAACAGTGCTTCCTCTGTGCCCTGTGTGGGCCCGGCGCCCTGCTGCTTTTCTGCCAGGGCACCTCCCACATCATGGTTTCCTCTTCCAGGGTCTAAGCCCCTGGGGGGCTGCGGTTTAGCTCTGCGCTCCTGGTCCCTAGTGAGAACCGAGCACACAGCTGATTCCAGGTAAAGGCTGGGTGTCTGCTGGTGAGGCACCAGCCAGGGCTTCCTGCTCCCTGGCCTTTGTGAGGCTCAGGACGGTGGCTGCCATGCATTTCAGGTCTGCCCCTTCCTGGCCCTGTCCCACTCTAGGAAACTGTGGTCACTGGCTTCTGAATGAGCATGGCACCCAGTACCATGATTACGGAGAAGCTGGACCACTTGACTGGGGGCATGTCTTGCAAAGTTAACCTCTCGTTTGATGGTTTCCTCCAGCTGACCAACAAGAAGGCAGTCACCGGCGAGAACAACTTCACAGACGCCATGAGGCACATGCTGTCGTCCCGGCTCAGCATGCCCGACTGCCCCAACTGTAACTACAGGAGAAGGTGAGCCTGCGAAGTTGTGTGGGCGTGGCGGGCCTGCGGGAGCCACAGCCTTGGCCCGGGCACCGAGCCCAACAGAGCTCCGTCTGAGCTCTCTCGGCTCTCTGGGTAACTGTCCTTCGTTCCCACTCAGATGTGCTTGTGATGACTGCAGCCTCTCACACATCCTCACTTGTGGTGTCATGGACCCCCCCGTCACTGGCGACATCCACAGTCACCAGCTGCCCCTCCAAGTGGATTCCGCTCCTGACTATCTCTCTGAGATGCGTCCACCTAGCGTGTCCTCAGCAAGCTCAGGGTCAGGCTCCAGCTCTCCCATTACAATTCAGCAACATCCCAGACTCATCCTCACAGACAGTGGCTCTGCACCAACTTTGTAAGTTGTGACTTTGTAAAAGATTTCAGAAATTTACGTAACCCAATGATGAGAAATATGGACAGTAATGTCTACAGAAGTACGGATATCATTATAATGCTTTTCAAGAAAAAGAATCTTTCATTTTTTAAGCAACTTTTAAAATACGAAATCAGTAAACCCAAACTTTGACACTATTTCATTACATGAAAAAAAAAACAAACGGTAAATTTGTAAATGCCAGTAAAGAAAAAGCCATGTTGGTATGCAGGGAAGTGTCTCTTCAGTTCTGGCTTCATGTTTCCCATTTCGTTTGAGGGTGATCAGCCCAAAGTTCATTCCGCCTCATTGTCCGTTCAGCATTCATGCTTATTCCATGTCTTGCTAAAAACTCAGAAGATCACTTTAGCAAGCGATTGAAAGGTTCTGTTTTCCGTGTTCCCACATTATCTAGAAGTACATTTTGTATGAGCGAGGGGGCGGTGCGGTCGTCGCCAGTTCACACTGTAGGTGAGTGGCCTCACGTTTTTTCAGAGTTGTGACCCTGTCATTTGTTGAGGCTTTCCTTTCGAACTTCCTGGACGGGTTGCACATGGATGTGTGTCTTTATTTTATTTAGGTAAACTTAGGTTTTCATTTTGCTTATCATAGAGCGTGCGGGTGTCAGGAGCCCCGTGGAGGCGATGGCCGCCAGCATGGTTCCCCATGGGAGGGATTGTGGCCCTGGCCTCAGGCTACTCAGCGTCTCTCAGATTGCTCACCACCTCCATCTGGATTTCTCCTGACAACTCTGAGGCTTTCCTTCAGAGTTTTACAGTCCTCAGTATGGATCTGGTCTCAAAACACAAAATAATTCTAAGGGGATTGACCTGAATGCCATGACTCCTTTGAGTTCGAGCTGCTTTCTAGACCTGGATTACCCTGCGCTCTCTCTGGGGCCTGTGAGGGAGGGTCGAGGGTTTCCCAGCTAGCTGTTTGGCAACCTCTAACTAAAACACTGAAATTAAACACATATGGTGTTTAAATAAATTTAAAAAAATTATGTTGGAAAAACCCATCCCTGCTACTGTGTCACACTGATGTCAGGTGTGGGCTCCTGCGCTGTGTTGCGAGGTGGAGGAAGTGTGCTGGGGCACCTTTGTCTGTGGGCCAGGACTGCCTGCGGCTGTGCTGGACCTCTGGTCCTTCAGCAGCTAGGATTAATGTCTTCCAAACATGAACTGTGAGGACTTGAAAGCCTCCATTGTTGCCTTTGGTTTGTGTCATCTCTTTCTTGGTGTCAGCACTAAGTTGGTTGGAGAGAATTGTGTGCCTGGAGTCTCTGTGCCGCAGGGCTGTCTGGTTCTCGGGGGTCCTAGGGGAGCTGCAGCCTGCCTTCATTACACTGAGCAAATGACTCAGTCACCTCATGTCATCTGTGACTCGTGGTGGTGGTGATGTTTCGGGAGTGGGTATGAGTGTTGGCCAAGGCCACACATTCCATCACCTCAGGTGCCGCAGGCCTCAGGAGACCTGAGCAGCCTTCATCTGGTGGGTGCTGTGGGTGCTAACTGTGGTGAGCTCCAGGTTATGGCATATTGTGTTCCCTCTTTTTCCAAAAATGGGAAGGACATCTGAGTTGAGCAATTCTGGACATTCTACTAAATCCGAAGGATCATCAGTTTGTAGGATTTTTCCTTCTGGAAGTTATTGTATGCAGAGCTGAAGACGGACTGAGAGGCATGTTTATGGTCATGGCGGGGTGACCACGAATGGTCCGTGCCCTGCACAGTCTGCCCTGATGTGGAGACTATGTGCCCGCCCTTGTCACACCAGAAAAGCCTATGTTTGAAGTGTCCTTCATCGGCTACAGCCTTGAAATTTGCCTACTAGTTTTTTGTTTTTTTTTTTTAAGTAAATCTTCCATTTGCCCATTGTTTAGATGTCTTGTTAAAGCTGATATTTAATTCAGATCATGAGTGACTTGTCCAGAGCAGGCCTTGTAGTAAAAAAACTTGTAGTATTTTGTCACCTAAGTGCCTTTAAAGTTTTGTTCAACTGGCTATGTCTGAAATTTTGGTGGTTCTTTGTACCCCCTTTAATTTTAATAAAAAATTAATTGTGTCTGCTTGGAAATGGCAGCGAACAGTTGTACACTGAGGCACTTCAAGCCCAATGGAAATGCAGTAATAATTAATCCGATTAAATTTTGGCAGTTTCCCAGATATTTTTCTTCTTTTGGCGTTTTGTTTTCCATTCTTCTGTGTAGCACAGATGGTAATCTTTCAGGCATTTTCCCCCGGTGTTCAGGTTACCAGATGTTACCAAGTGTGCGTGGTGCTCAGTGTAATATTCCCGCAAACCAGAACAGCCTATAAAGGCAGCGTCGGGCTCCGTGGGCGGTGTACTCCCTATCCCCAGGTGAGCAGCCTCGTGGTGACCGTCTCTGCCTGTCTCAGTTGTAGTGACGATGAAGACGTTGCACCGTTGTCAGCTAAATTTGCTGATATTTATCCACTGAGTAACTACGATGATACCGAGGTGGTGGCCAGTATGAATGGAATCCACAGCGAGCTGAACGGTGGCGGGGAAAACATGGCCCTGAAAGATGAGGTATGGACACCACTTCACAGTGACAAGAGATGGCATCAAGTGGTGATCTGGTCTTGTTTGTTTTAGTTCTTCCACTTTGAAAAGTATAAATTACGAAGGTTGTTTTTGAAGTCCCCTCAGGTAAGCAGTACCAGCAGCAGCTCTTCAGAGGCTGACGATGAGGAGGCAGACGGCGAGAGCAGCGGGGAGCCGCCGGGAGCCCCAGAACAAGACGGAGCTCTAGGCAGTGGGAGTCCCAGGAGCGAGGAGAGGAAAGCGGACAGTCCACCCCCGTCTTACCCTACTCAGCAGGTATGATTTCATTTTCCCAAACTTTATGTTTCGCTGAGGGTGTCTGTCTTTGTGTATATTTTCTCTAAACATGAGCATTATTGAATGCAAAATTGTGTTATCTTGAATAGCTTCTAAAGGTTAGAACTGGAGAGGATTGAGGCCCACTGGTAAAATAAACAAACATGGTGCCTCACCCTGTTTTCATCTTGTTCCTCTTGCTTGAATCCACTCGACGGTCTCGATTTTGCAGCATCCCAGAGTCGCTCCAGACAGTTAGCTGTCGTAGAGGGTTTTTTTTTGTATGTAAAGAAGCAAAGGGAGGGTTTTTTAAATAAATAAAATAATGGAATGTTAAAATTTCAGCAAAAGTTGATTTTGTAAGGGAGGTTTTTTTCTGGTGGAGGTCTGTTTTTCTGTTTCCAAAAGGTGAATGTACCTCCGGCAATGACTGTTTTCTCTTAGAGACTCCTAGTTTTATGAATAGATGCTCACATAGTTCTTTTTCTTTTTTTTTTTTTTAAGTTTTTATTTATTTGTTTGAGAGAGTGAGAGGACGCACTTGAGCAGTGGGTAGGTTCAGAGGGAGAGGGACAAACTAACTCCTCGATGAACAGGGAGCCCAATGCAGAACTTGATCCCAGGGCCCTGGAACCATAACCTGAGTCAATGGCAGATGCTTAATTAGCTGGGCCACCCAGGCACCCCCCTCACGTAGTTCTTAAATGAAAGGAAGAACAAATGATGGTCGGGTTGCTTGGCTAATTATTTTCCTTAATAGGCAGTATAGGTTCATAGTTGAAACAAGAAAGGCGATACGAAAAGGTGTTCTATTAAGAAGTCTGGCCCTGGTGGTGTTCACCCTCTGCCCTGCCCAGCACCTGCCCATCCCCAGTTCTAGTCCCAGTAGGTAACCAGTCTTCTTATTGTGTCCTTCCAGTATTTGTTTATGCAAATGCTAATATTTATTCTTCCCCTTTTCTGTGACAAGGCTTATACTAATGCACACTCAGCCCCCCTTGCTTTTCTTCTCAGCATCATATTCTGACTGATTCTGTGTGGAGCACACTTCCTCGTCCTTGTCTACTGCCCTCTCTCTGTGCCAGCAGGTGGACATACCAGAATTCTCTTTCTCTTTTTAGTCCCTGGTGGTGGGCACTTGTGTTTGCTTCCCTTTGTTTTCCCTATATGCTATTCGGTGAGTGACCTTATACATCTGACCTTCTTACATCAGTAGGTCTGTTTCTAGGATTGGTTACCAGTGGTGGCTTCTCTGGGTCTAGAGTGTGATGGTCTCCCCTGTCCCCTAGGAGAGGATGACGTTGTAGTCTTGGGGTTTGGCCAGTCTGGTGAGAAATGGCAGGCCCTTGAGATTTCGGTCTTCATTTCATTTCCCATTACATCTTATCGTTGAGATGTCAGGCTTCTTCTTATGTATCATATGTCCTTTATAAGTATGTGATTTGCAGAGATTTTCTGTGGGTCTGTGGCATGTCTATTAGTTGTGTTTTGTGGTATTGGTTTTTTTAAAGATTTTATTTATTTACCTATTTGAGAGAGAAAAAGTACACGTGTGCATGCACACAGTGGGTGTCAGAGAGAGAAGGAGAGAGAATCCCAAGCTGACTCCTTGCTTAGCACACAGAGTCACCCGAGAGGCTTGATCTCTCAGCCCAGAGATCCCGACCTGAGCCGGGTGCAGTGCTTAACCGACTGTGCCACCTGGGCGCCCCTGTCTATTAGGTTTTATGGTATTTTTTGAAAAGCAGAAGTTTTTAGTTTTGGTGAATTCCAATTCCTCGATTTTTCCTTTTACAAATCATGCTTTTGATGTCATATCCAAGAAAGCTCTGTTTTGTTCTGCAAGATTTCTGACTTTAGCTCTCATTTAAGGTGTGGTTCATTTGACTCAGTTTTCCTCACAGTGTGAGGCAAGGGGCTACGTTCAGCTTTTTGCTATGTCGACATCCAGTTGCCCAGCAGCATTTGTTGACAAGAGCCTGTCTTTTCCTGCTGAGTTGCATTAGCCGTTGGTTGAACATTGAGGGGCTCTAAATAGATGTGTTTGCTGTCTGCACTCTGCGTTCTCTGCTCCTTGGACCTCTGGGTCCTTTCCCGCGGTGCGTGTGACCTGCTCGGTAGTAAGTTTGGACAGCAGATAGGGTCTGCCCCCCAGGTTGGTGGGCCTTATTGAAACTTATGTAGGCTGTTCAGAGTCCTTCGTGTTTCCGTGTAAGTTTTAGAATCAGCTTATTCTACGAAAAAACTTCCTGGATTTTGATAGAGATTGTATTGACTTCTTGAATACTTGATAGAATTCACAGCAGACTCCTCTGGGCCTGCTCTCTTCTTTGTGAGGTGATGTAGATCACTTGGAGGAAAATCCAGTCTTAATGGCATTGCATCTGTCAGCCTAGGAATGTGCTGTTCTCTTTCCATTTACTTAAATCATCTTTAATTTCTTCCAGCAGTTAAAAAAATTTCTAGTCAGTGGGTCTTGAATGTATTTCTTAAATTCATTCTTAAGTATTAGATGTTTTTGATTCTGTGAAAGTGATATTTTCTTATTTCAATTTTCAATTTATTGTTGGTAATATATAGAAATACAGTTGATTTTCAGATATTTGTCTTACATTCTGCAGCTTTAATTCATTTATTCTTTGGTTTCTCTCCCTCTCTCTCTCTCTCTCTCTCTCTTTTGGTTAGATTCCTTTGGATTTTCTACATGCAAGGTCATGTTGTTTGTGAATAAAGACAATTTTACTTTTTCCTTCTCAGTCTGGAAACACAGTGTCTTCCTCTTGCTTACTGAGCTGGCCAGAATGTCCAGCACAGCGCGGCAGAGAAGCGGTACAAGCACACAACTGTGCCTTGCTCCTGGTCCCAGGAGGGAGCTGCCCAGTCTGTGACTAGGATGATCCCAGCTGTGCATCTGTCGAGGACGACCTTACCAGGTTGAGGAAATAAATCCTGTCAGCTCCTCGTTTCCTAAGAGTTTTATTGTGAACATATGTTGGGTTCTCCAGATGCTCTTTCTG
Source organism: Martes martes (assembly GCF_963455335.1). Taxonomy (NCBI): domain Eukaryota; kingdom Metazoa; phylum Chordata; class Mammalia; order Carnivora; family Mustelidae; genus Martes; species Martes martes. The sequence goes on from NC_137889.1 coordinate 140,521,059, forward strand.
GATCTATTGAAATGTTCTTGTGGTTTCATCCTTCATTCTTTTACTGTGGTGTGTTGCATCAAGTGATTCTTGATTTTTTTTTTCTTTTTTAAGTAGACCATGTCCAATGTGGAGCCCCATATGGGGCTTGAACTCACGACCCTGAGATCAAGAGTCAGATGCTTAACCGACTGAACCACCCAGGCGCCCCTGATTCTTGAATGTTAAACCAACCTTGTGTTCCTGGAATAAATCCCATTTGGTCATGGTGTATAAACTTTTTTTCTTTTGGTATGTTGCTGGATTGGTTGCTAATCTTTGTTAGGATTTTTGCATCCATGTTAATAAAAGGTATTGTTCTGTAATTATCTATCCTTGTGTCTCAGTCTGGCTTTGATACCAGGGTAATATTGGCCTCCTAGAATGAGTTGGGAAGTGTTTATTCTGCTTATGTTTTCTGAAGAAATTTGTCTAAAGTTGAGATTTCTTAAATAGTTGATAGAATTTACCAGTGAAATCCCTTGGGTTTGGTCTTATGGGAAGATTTAGAATGACTAATTCAAATTTTGTTTACTTGTTATAGGTTTAGTCAGATTTTCTATTTCTTCTTAATTTAAAATTTTTATGTCTTTCTAGGAATTCCTCCATTTCATCTGCACTGTCTCCTTTGATGGCATGAGGTGGTTTATTATATTCTTTTATGATTCTTTTAGTTCTGCAGGATATGGAGTGATGTTAATTCATTAGTTGGATAATTTTGTCTGCTTTTTTTTAAACCTTTGGTCTGGCTAAAGAATTACCAATTTCTGTAAAAAAAAAATTGGGGGTTTTATTAATTTTCTGTTTTTCTCTTTATTTCATTGATTTCTGTTCTAATCTCCATTATTTCTTTCCATTGACTTTGGGTTTAGTTTGTTTTTCCCTGTCTAGCTTGTTGACTCTAAGTTTAGGTTATGGATTTTAGGACTTCTGATTATAGTGAGACCTGTTTTATGGCCTGACATCTAGTCTGTCCTACATAATGTTCTGTGTATACTTGAAAATAATTTGTGTTCTGCTCTCGTTAGATGGGGTGTCCTATGAATAAAAGTTTGGTCAAATTGATAGCGTTATTCCAATTCTCTGAATCTTTACTGATTTTCTTTGTGGTTCTAAAAATTTCTGAGAGACATACTGATGTATTCATATCACTGCCAGAGTGTCTCTTCCCTTTTCAGATGAGCCAAATTCATGTGTTTGGGACAGTGTTGTTGGCGGTGTAAGTGTGTGATTGTTACCCCTTCTTGATACACGTCGACTCTTCTTCAGTCATTATGAGATGCTTCTCCGCTAGCTTCTCTCATCTGCGAGAGCGTTTCATCCCACCAGCAGAGTTGCTCCGGCAGCCGGAGGGTTACTGTATGCATGGAATCTATTTTTTCTTCCTTTGAATTTCAGCTTCTTTGTATCTTTGAATTTAAGATTTGTGTTTGAATCCTTTAGTTGGGTTTTGTATTTGTACCTTGTCCATCAATCTCTGCCTTTTGTCTGGAGGGCATTGATGTCAGTCACGATGGCTATGCCACGTGCAGCTGCCACTTTGTTTCCATAGGTTTCGTGTTTTTTTTTTTTTAAGATTTTTATTTATTTATTTGACAGACAGAGATCAAAAGCAGGCAGAGAGGCAGGCAGAGAGAGAGAGAGAGGGAGGAGGAAGCAGGCTCCCTGTTGAGCAGAGAGCCCGATGTGGAGCTTGATCCCAGGACCCTGGGATCATGACCTGCACTGAAGGCAGAAGCTTTAACCCACTGAGCCACACAGGCGCCCCAGGTTTCGTGTTTTTTGTTCCTCTGTTCCCCCTTTACTCCCTTTTTTGTATTAAAATTTTTAGTGTACCGTTTAAATCTGCTGTTGATTCTTTGGTCTTTTTAGTTTTTGTTTTTTTTTTTAAGGGCTGTTGGGAATGGGAAGAGCCCCAGGCAGAAAGGCCAGGCTCCTGCTGCTCTTACGTTCTAGCAGATTGGCATGAATAAATGCTTCTGGATTTGCTGTTTCCCTTTGGTTGATTTTCAGATCCCCAAATGATTGCTTTGACAATCGCATTCAGTTTTACCCTTGTTTTGAGGGAGAGGAGCCACCCACTGCTTCATGTCACCCTCGCTGAGTCCCATCTGTGGTGCCTCGTCTGGCAGCATCTTGGTGGAACCACTCCTGAGCCACAGGAGCCCCGCCCACGCCAGTGCTCTGTCCTCCTGGGCTCCAGTTCTTCTCTCCCTCTCCCCTAAGCCACCCTTGCCGGTCCCCTGTCCCTGCACAGACAGGCCCAGGCGCAGATGGGTGTGACTGCTACCTGAGCTGACACCCAGCCAAGGAGTGAGGTGTTTGTCTCTTCTCTCCACAGGTCCCTTTCATCCCAGGCTCTTGGGGTCCCTTCTGTACTTTACAAGGAGGGCTTTGGACAACTCGAGGTGTCACGGGAGCCCTGCTCAGCAGAATGTGACTGACATTAGTTTAATTCACACCAGTCTTTTTTTTTCTTTCCTTTTAGGTTGAACTTCTTACTTTTTTTTCTTTCCTTTTAGGCTGAACAAGCTGCAAACGCTTGTGAATGTCATGTTTGTAAGCAAGAAGCTTCCGGACTGACGGCATCAGCGATGACTGCAGGAGCCCTTCCCCCAGGCCATCAGTTCCTAAGCCCCGAGAAGCCCACACACCCCGCCCTGCATCTGTACCCCCACATCCATGGACATGTGCCTCTGCACGCCGTCCCGCACCTGCCCCGCCCTCTCATCCACCCCACCTTGTATACGGCGCCCCCCTTCGCACACAGTAAGGTAAGTCAGGACAAAGAGGGTGGGGAAGCTCACCTGTCACTAAGATTGTACAAGAAGTGCATATTGTAACAAAAAAAATCCGTAATTTGGCAACTTGTCTAGGACCGAGTCTGCTCTTGGTAGGAAGGTCCTCAAATGTCTCCTTTTACCATAATCTCTTAGGTCTCTGAATTTTGAACATTGTAAAAAACAATCACAAAAGTCGTGGTGTACTCCTTCAGAATTACCTAGAATGTAGTTTTCCAAATGGTGTTGGTGTAATGGGTTGTACCTGGGGGAACTGCATACATGGCTCTGCTCACCCATAAGCCAGTTCATTTCTTTGCTTATGGCCTCCTAGAGCCTGGCTCTTTATTTTATTTTATTTTTTTAAGATTTTTATTTATTTATTTGACAGAGGGAGAGAGATCACAAGTAAGCAGAGAGGCAGGCAGAGGGAGAGGGAAGCGGGCTCCCTACTGAGCAGAGAGCCCGATGTGGGGCTCGATCCCAGGACCCCGAGATCATGACCTGAGCCAAAGGCAGAGGCTCAACCCACTGAGCCACCCAGGCGCCCCAAGGGCCTGGCTCTTTGTTGTAATGTTGCACAGATAAGATACAGTGAGTACAGCCTGGGTCCTCTGACACTAGCTGGGCTCTTCAGTGTCTGAAACGACTAAAGGAGGAGTCCTAAGCATAGTGCGAGAGTAGGTCGCAGCACCGTGCAGGCTTTGGGAGGCGATTGGAGGCACAAAGGAAAGGGCCTCCCAGACCAGCTGTGCTCAGGCTGTTTCGAGAAGGAGTGAGCATATAGGAAAGGTTTGCTTTTTATGTAGTTCTTCTCAGAGAACCCCATGCTTCTATTTTTGTAACTTAGATTTTACAGTGAAATTTTTAGTTTTCCCCAAACTCTACAGATATATTATTTAAAACAGTGATTTTCAGCTGGGAGAATGAGGGTGATATGGGATGGAAGGGGCTTTTTTAGGCTACACAAACATTTTCTTTCCCCATGGGGCATCTGTTGTGAAATAAGGTGTGTGTAGCTTATCAGTGGGCTTTGCTGTTTGTTTGCTGGGAAGGGGCACCTAACCACTGATTTAGAATAGAATAAAATTAGTCTGTCACGTTCTGTTGCAATAAGTACTTGGTAACTGCCACATTGATGCTTGAATTTTGTTAGATTGAATGTCGCTCAGTTTGGACATTTAATGATGGCTTTATCAGTAGAGTGATTTGAAGGAGGATTTTCCAGTGTGTACGCAAAGCCAGGCTGTCTTCATGGTCTGCCTGGTCTCTAGCCTCTTTCCCTCTGGGTGAGTGTATGGTGGGGAGGCTGTCCATTCTGTTCTTACCTGAATGCAGCTGCCCTCTAGCCCCTGGGAGCCGCCTCCAGGAGAGAGTAGAGAATGTTCTGTTTAATGTTTTTCTGTTGAAGAATCAGTTCCTAAACATCTTCAAGTAAAATAGTGTAATTGATTATTCCAAAAGGCTATTGGGTTGTTCAGTTAAAAACTGATTTTCCCCCTGACTTTTGGCCTTTTCTCAGGGCATTATTGGTAGTCCACAAAAGGGTGTAAGAGAAGAAAAATATTTTGGGAGAGTATCATCTGTATATAAAATGTATTTAATACCTTGTAAACTTCAATCCAGTAGATAGTTGGGGAGGATTCATGGGTAGGAAGTGCAGAGGACACGCTAGTAAGCTTTTATTTCCGTCACTTTGCTACGTCTGTCAGGACTATTCACAGATGCTTTTATTTTATTTTATTCACGATTTTATTTATTTGTATTTGCAAAAGCGAGCGAGCGAGAGACATCGCCAGCACAAGCAGTGGGGGAGGAGCAGAGGGAGAAGCAGACCCCCCCTGAGCAGGGAGCCTGATGTGGGACTCAGTCCCAGGACCCCAGGATCATGACCTGAGCCGAAGGCAGACACTTAACGACTGAGCCACCCAGGCACCCCCACGGATGTTTTTAAGATACATTAGCTAGATGCCACGTCTATTTAGAAAAATGAGATGCAGTTGGCAAAATACTTCCCTTGAATCTGATATAAAAATGTTTCCCTAGACAAGCTTGCACTGTCATTTGAGTCTGTGTTATTTGAGTTAGTTTGACTTAGTTGCATACTGTGAATCCATGGTGTGTTCACAGCCCCATAGGAGTTGGTAGAAGCCCCTTCTAGAGATGCACACATGTCTTCAGTTACATCAGAGCAGGCTTATCAGCGGAATCCCCTACATGTGGGTGAGAGGCAGAGATGCAAGCTGAATGAAGGTGGAGGGCAGCTGTGAGTGTGACGCTCAACTGCTTCCATGTTTGTGTTCTTTAGGCCTTCAGGGAATTTTGCTCTGGTGAGGTGGCATTTGTCGCCGTTAGGACTTTATGTTATTGTAGTTATAATTCTTTTGATTCATACTCTGGCTATTCTGGGTAAATACTTAGTACTTAAAATGCTTGGGATGAGTAGTACAGAAAAAAAATATTTTTTTAAGATTTTATTTATTTATTTGACAGAGAGAGACACGGTGAGATAGGGAACACAAGCAGGGGGAGTGGAAGAGGGAGACGCAGGTTCCCCGCTGAGCAGACAGCCTGACGTGGGGCTCCATCCCAGGACCCCAGGATCAGACACCTAACAACTGACCCACCCAGGCGCTCTGAAAAATTTGTTTTTGAACTTAGAGAATAACTTGAGGACCGTTTTTGTTTTCACATGTCTTGTACCAGTGATACATTTAATTTATATCTTGAGATACAAGTTATTTGAAAGTTAAAAAGTAGTTACAGGAGAAAGATCCAGTAGTGAAATTCTAGATAAAAATTAAAACTGTATCGCAAAAAATTTTATTTGCAAATATTTGGGGATTTCCCAGCTCTGTTTAGTACTGATTTCTGCTTTAATTCCACTGTGGTCTGGGAACAGGCATTGTGTGACTTTTGTTCTTTTGAACGTGCTAAGGAGTGTTTTGGGGCCAGAGCTGGTGTGTCTCGGTCAGCACTCCAGGTGAGCTGGAGAAACGTGCATACTCTGCTGTCGCTACATGAGGCAGGCTGTCCTCGGACGTCACTTACCGGTGATGGTGCTGCTAAGTCCTAGATGTCCTTCCTGACCTGCTGCTGAATCTGCCTGCTCAGGGCACAGTGCTGTCGGCGTATCCGGCTTCCACAGCAGACTCTCCCCCTCCTGCAGTCCTGTCTGTTTTTGTTGCACTGAGTCTGGCACTGTGTTGTTCGGTGCTTACATATTTAGGGTTGTTACGTGTTCCTGGGGAGTTGACCCTTTTATCATTATGGAATGCCCTTCTTTATCCCCGATAATCTTTCTACTCTGAGGTCTGACGTGTCTGAAGTTAATACAGGTACTCCGGCTTTTCGTGAGTGCCAGCACCATATTTCTTTCTCCATCTCTTTCCTTTTAACTTACAGGGGTCTTTATGCTCCCAGTAGGTTTCTTGTCGACACCTCTAGGTGGGGTTTGTTTTTTTTAATATACTCTGATAATCTCTGTGTTTTCATCTGTATATTTAGATTAGACACATTTAAAGTAATTTTGGATGTGTTTGGGTTAATAGTAACCATTGTTCTGTTTTCTGTTCATTACCAGAGACTTCCTTTTTCTGTCTTCTCTAATTTTAAGTAAGCATTTCTGGATTCTGTTTTATTTTCTGTCTTTAGCATATTGGTTATGCTTTAAAAAAAACGTTTTTTAGCAGTTGTATTAGAATATGCATTTTAACTAATCTGAGTCCCCTTCAGATAACACTGTTCTGCTTCGTGTTAGTATAGGTACCTTTTCCCAGAAAGTTCCCGATCCTTCCCTCCCGTCGCCTGTGACATTGCCGCTGCTGTTCTCACAGATCTGTTAATCGGTGGTGCAGTACGTTGTTACTGCTAATACCGCACACAGAGTTACCTTTCAGATCAATTAGTAGGCAGGAATAAGTTCATTTCACTGGCATTTACTCCTTCCCCATTGTCCATCCTTTTTTCATGTAGATCCAGGTTTCTGACAGCTTACATTTTCCCACTGCCTAAAGAAAATATCCTCACCTTTCTTGCAGGGCAGGTCTGCTGGTGATGAGTTCCCTCGGTGTTTAGTGTGTGTGTGTCTGAGGAGGTCTTTCTCCTTCACCTTTGAAGGGTAATTTCACTGGATGCAGAATTCTAGGTTGATGGGGTTTTTTTCTTTTAATACTATAAAAAAATTTCACTCTGCTCTTCTCTTGCTTGCATGGTTTCTGACCAGATGTCCTCTGTGATTCTCCTCCTTGTTCTAGAGGCACAGGGCACCCCACCCTACCCCCTTCCACCTCTTCCCCAAGGCTGCTTTCAAGGGTTGTGGTTTTTTGGTTTTTGTTTTTTTATTTTGTCTTTGATTTCTTGTCCCTCACTTTTTTATGAAATGCCTAAGTGTAGATTTGGGAGTGGCTTTTTTTTTCTATTTGGTGTTCTCTGTGCCTCCTAGATCTGTAGTTTGGTGTCTGTCATTAATTTTGGAGTGTTCTTAGCCAATATTCCTTCAAATACTTCTTTCTTTTCTCTTTCTTCTTCTGGTATTCCATTTCCTGTTACTATCTTTTGAAATTAGATGTTTTATCTATTTTGTGTCCGTGGTGGTAGTTTTCTAGTTTTGGTGGGTGTTTTTGTTTTTGTTTGTTTTTAAAGATTTTATTTTATTTATTTGCCAGAGATCACAAGTAGGCAGAGAGGCAGGCAGAGAGAGAGAGAGGAGGAAGCAGGCTCCCTGCCGAGTAGAGACCCTGATGCGGGGCTCGATCCCGGTACCCTGGGATCATGACCTGAGCTGAAAGCAGAGGCTTTAACCCACTGAGCCACCAGGCACCCCTGTTTTTGTTTTTTTAATTCTTGTTTCTCTTTGCATTTTAGTTTAAGGAGTTTCTGTTGACCTGTCTTGATGCTCACTGATTCTTTCCTTGGCTGTTCCCTATCCACAAAGAGGGCTGAGCCCTCTTTGTTTCTCTTTCAGTGTTTTTATCTCTAGTTTTCTTTATTCATTTTTAGAGAGTCCCTCTCACTGCTCACATTACCTATTTGTTTTTGCACATTGTGTGCTGGTTTTTAAAGATTTTATGTATGCACTATAGAGTGAGTGAACAGAGGAGGGACAGAGGGAGATGGAGAAAGAATCCCAGGCAGCCTTGCTGCTGAGCACGGAGCCCAGTGTGGGGCCCAGTCCCTCAACCTCAGGATCATGACCTGAGCTGAAACCAGGAGTCAGCCAGCTGAACTGCCCAGTTGCCCCCGTTGTGTGCTTTTTCAGTTGGAGGCCTCATCATCTTCATCATTTTGAATCCATGTCTGATGATGCTGAGCCCTTTTATCTTCATGCCCCTCGTCTGTCGTGATGCTCTCTGCTTGCAGCCAGCCTGCCTGCCCTGCTCTGTGCCCCACACCTGTCTTCTCACCCCTCACCTCTTGGTCTGTCCAGAGAGCCCTTTTGCATCGGCCTTCCACTTAAGTGACTCCGATATGTCTCACCTACTACTTAAGTCTGACTTTTTAATTCCTGCTATGATTCTTAATTTATTTTTAATGTGTATTAGCAACTTTATGTGTTCTCTTGTTCCTTGATCACATTTTCTTTCTTTAAGCATTTTACACATAGTTCTCTTTTTAAATGAAATCTTGAGGATCTGAATCTGGGTTTTTTTTGGTTGCTCCTGTGGGTGTGTGTCCTTGGATGTACAGTGATTTTTTTTCATGAGGTCATGTTTGGTTCAGCTTACTTTGTGAGAACCAAAAGGCCCCAGGTAGGGGCTGAGGTACCAGTGTAGTGCTGCCCCGCCTGCGACCTCAAGCTCTCCTGCCTCCTATGGGACCATGAGTTTGCCCCCCATCGCTGTGACGATGGTGTGTGCATCTTCATGGCAGTCCTCCCTTCCCTACACCTCCACCTGGCCGTTTTCCTCACCATGTTCTGATCAGTTCTGTGAAAGATTTCCCTAGCTTTCTCTAGCGTTCAGCACCTTGTTACAAAGGTGTAGAGTGTTGTGTCCCCCTTCCTGGACAGAGCCCAAGCAGAGGGGGACCGCACAGCCTCAGAGGGAAGAGCCCACGTGAGTTCTTAGGCCACGCTCCCATCCCCACCCCCGTCCCCTCTCATTCACAGGGCACGTTCCCAGCCACTGACCCACATGGCCCAGGAGCAGAGGGCCACAACTGCAGGGCCAGGTTTGGAAACCCAAGTCTCCCAGCTCCAAGTCTGTGTTGTTTCCATCTAGAAACTGAGTTCTGAAGCAGTCATCATGTAGGAAATGTTCTACTGATGAAGGTAGAGGGATGTCTTGAACACTCCACTGGGAGAATGGGGAGTAGTTGAAAATGGTCACCACATCCTGGCCCTCAGTGAGTTCAGGGTGAGTGGAGCTGCAGACTGGCTCCTGTGTGGCTCTGGGCCCTGAAGGAGGGACAGAGGCGCAACCATTGCAGAAGTGATGAAGTCAGATGTGGGGCAAGTCTAAGTTCAGGCTGGAATTGGAGGGGGAAAAACAGGGGTGGGAAACAGGGACAGAGACAGACGGTGGTCGGGGCCACACTGTGATCTCAGATTTGTATTTTGTTTTGGAGGCAGTCTCAGTTCTTCTGGCTTGAGAAATAGCAAGACCAAAACAAACGTGGTGCTCTTGCCTCTTTACCGACTCTGGCAAGAGTCCTGAAGAACTTTGGAAAAAGCAGAAGAGTCATGCGTCCAGCTTCCTGGTCAGTGGGATATGCCTGTCGGCCACCCCCACACATACATGCTTGCCCTGACTTGGTCCTTTGCCCCCACAGCTTGCCGTGTTTGGCAACCATGTTCCAGGAATCTGGGAAGGTTTGGTGGTGTGCGGTGGAGCCTGGCTCTCCCAGCTCCCATGTAGACTCTGAAGATGTTCAGAAGGCATCTGTCAGTATGTTTGTCTGAGCTCTGCGTTAAAGCAGAAATTTTACTTTTCTCTGAATAACTTATGTCTTAAAGTAGAGAACCATTCAAAACTTCTCTTTCTTGAACCGTGTAGATTTGTGCAGAGTGAAATAAATCTGTTCTCATTGAATAGCATTGTCCGCATGTTGAGAGACTGATTCTGTGCCTAAATCATTTGTGAGGCCTGGCCCACAGGTGGTCTCATTGACAGAGGCCTGTGTTTATCAAAAGGAAGTCCACATCTGTTGAGTTGAGGAGCCATCTTGTGGGGAAGCATTCACATAAACGCGGCTTGTTTGTTACAGACCCCTTGCTCAATTGGTCTCTGCAGCTGGACCTCCCGTTCTGAGTAAACGGGCTTCTGAAGAAGTGGGCGAACTGAATTTAACTTCCATTTTCAGTATTAGAGCTTCCTAGCTGTGTTTCTTCATCCATCTAAGCTCAGTCTGTTCTCCCTTTATTGAACATCCAGTGAGTGCCAGGTTCTGTGCTGCATGCCAGCAAAACACACACCAGAGGAACTTGGTCCCTCTCCCTAGGGCTCGTGCAGTCTCGTCACATCAGTACCTCAGAGCACCACGCTGTGCCGCTGCCAGGAGGGAAGTCACACTGAAGAGGGAGGGGGCGCCCGGGGCCTGGCAGGTGGCTTCTCGGAGGAGGGGATGCTGGGCTGCGGGGTCGAGAGCTGAGCACAAGCTCTTTGGATGTGTGCGGGTGGTGGGTTGGGCCCTCAGCCCGGCTCCCTGGGGGGAAGGCAGTTGGCTGGCAGCCAGGAGCGGGGAGGGCGTCAGGAAGCTGTGAGGCCCTTTGGAGCCCGCCTTTGGCTCTGCTCTGCGAGGCCCTCGAGGCACCCTCTGCTTATGCCTGGGGAGCTGGCTATCCCTGCCCTGCAGCAGGAGTCTGCAACTGTGAGAAACCACCCTCTGCTTTGTTGTCACTTGCCCTCAGTTCCTTCCTGGTGAAGCAGCTCTTTGTTCATCACTCCTTTGTGGAAACTGGTATCTGTGAAAATATCGGTGATCTTGGTTTCCTCACTCTTTGCCCCAGGGCTCCCCTGCTAGAAACACTAGATTAGACCTCTCTTTCTTCCTACTTCACAGCCCGTGTGGCCACGCCATTCTCACCCTCTGCCACCCTGATCCCATTGAGGAAAGTATGCCGAACTGCCTGAGTGGAGGGACCCCCGCTTCGCTCTGCACCCAGGACGGGCGGAGCAGGGGTGCTCTGTGACTCGGGACCAGTCTTACAAAGTGGTGACAGTGTCCCTTAGCCCTCACTGTGCTGCACACTTGAACCCATTGTCCAATTTAATTCTTACCACAACACCATGAGGTAGGTATTTACAAATTACAGATGAGAAAACTAAAGCACAAAAAAAATTGAGTAATTTGCCTGAGGTCACACAGCTAGTAAAAGGGGGAGCTGGCGTCCCAACCCGTCAGGCTGTGCGTCCCAAAGGCTGAGAACAGAACTGGTGTTCACGTCCAGCTTTGTCACTGGCCACACCTCCCAGGGACTGGAGTCTCGGGCTCTTGCTCTCACAGCCCCAGCGATTGTCCTGATGGCCCCGAAACCCCTCGTCTCTACTGCCTCCTCATCTCTCAGGCCCTGACTGACTGCTGCTTGTGCTGGCCTCTCCCCCGCCAGGCAGAGGCCAGGTGGCAATGGCTCTGAATTGGGCTCTGCAGCCTGTCTGGCCATGGTGCAGCTGTCCGTGGGGCTGTCCCTTTCCTTCCTGACCTCTGCCCTAGCCAGCTCCTTGGGTTCTGCTCTTGGGAATCCTCCTGAAACCCTCCCACTTGACTTTGCAGCACTTAGGGTCCATTTCTGTGTCCCCAAGGATGAGATTCCCGGGCGTTGTTCCCAGTGCCAGACCTGTAGCTTCTTGGGGTGGGGCCTGTTGCAGTGGATGCTGGGCTGGGGGGAGCCTTGTGCCCGTGTCAACAAGGTGCTGGGGGCCACAGAGCCAGGAGTCGCTTGAGGGAAGGCAGGTACTAAACCAGCAGGCGACCAGTACATCTTGAATTCTAACTGTGGTAAGTGCTGAGAGGGAAAACTGTAGATTCTAGGTGTATTGTACGGGGAAGCCCACCTTGGTCTTGGGTGCTGGATGGCAAGGACAGGAGGCAGTGATGACTTCCTTGAGGCAGGGACATTTAGGTGAGGCCTGAAGGATGAATATTAGTCAGCAAGGTTGTGGGCTGAGGTTAAGATGTTAACCTCAGATTTAACCTTAAACTGGGTTCAGCACAAGGAAAGTTCAGGGTCAAGAAGGAACTTGGGTTTGAGGACCAAGGGAAGGCCTGTGTGTCCAGGAGCTTGGGGGAACAGGAAGGACAGGGATAGGCCAAGCCATGTGAGAGACTTTAAGTTCCATTTTAAGAGCAGTAGGAAGAACTTGGTGCATCCTAAGGGAGTGACTCACTCTTACCTTCACCAAAGCGCACGCTGGCTGCTGTGAGGGAAAGGACTGGGAGGAGGCTGGGGCTGGGGGTGATCCGTGGGGGCTTTCGGCTCAGGTAGTAAAGGCTGGGGCTAGGGGGTGTGGGCTGAGAGGAGGAAGTGCAGGGAGCAGCCAGCGGCCACTTGGTGAACGTGTCTTCCCAGCCACCCTTCCTCGGTGCCTTCAGACAGCAGTCTGCCCCAGCAGGGCCCCGTAAAACCCATAGTTCCTTAGACTGCACGGCACGTGGCTAAGGTGTGAGACACAGTTGAAGAGCTTTACTACTCTCTGTCAGTGATTCCAAAGTTGGCTTTTGAGCAGTGGTCCTTACAATGTCCGCTGAGACTCAGCCCTGGGAGCGACTCACACACAGCCTATGCCGAGGGAGGGATGCCATAAGCTGCTGAGTTATCTCGAGTCTGGTAGGTTCCCTGAAGCATCAGCGGCTGGGAAGACCTACTCCTGGTTCACATGTGAGCAATGGCATGTGGACCCGCCGGGCAGGTCCGCGCTCTGCGAGACGCCGCCCACAGTGAGCGCGGCCCCCCAGGGGTGTCCGTCGTGGGATCTGTCTGTGGTTTAACTACATACCTAAGCAGAACGTGAATTTTGATATGTGATCAGAGCCTTTTCATTTGTAGGGTTTACCGCCAACCCCTGTTCCAAATCCCGCAAACAAGCATCAGGTATTCAACGCGTCTCTTCAAGACCATATTTATCCGAGCTGTTTTGGGAACACTCCAGAATGGAACAGTTCTAAGTTTATAAGTCTTTGGGGATCAGAAGTGATGAATGATAAGAACTGGAATCCTGGCACTTTCTTGCCAGATACAATTTCTGGTAAGGAACTTGTTAAAACTTTCTTAAAGGTTTTAAAATGACCTGAGCTGGGCAGATTGCTGTCTCTGTTACTGCAGTCCCCCAGTAGATGCCTCAGGCTAGTCGGGTCCCCCACCTCAGCCACTCCTGGAAGGCCCCTCGGCCTCATCCCCCTGCCCCAGCCATCCATGACCACCGCCAGCCAAGTCCCGCTGCCTGGACGGGGCAGAGCAAGCGCTAGCACCCTGTGGCTGCCTCCAGTATGGCAGGCTCTCTGGGGCCCTGTGCACGACAGATCTCTCCGTGCCCCAGCACGGCTGAGCCTCTTGTCTCCAGGCCTTGGTGTTGGGCCTGTGGTGCTCGCAGGGGCCTTGCAGCTGTGCCACTATCCACCTCAGTGCTGTGACTTAGGTTCCTTTCTTGGTGCTGTACTGACCTTACAAGGGGTCTGTCCTCTCTAATAAGCTCCTTCCTCACAGCCCTTGGCTGCCCAGGTAGAGCTGTCATTTCAGGTACAGGGAAAGGTGCGCCTGAAGAGGGGCTGGTTGCACACTTACCTGTGTCTTCACAAGATTAGAGCCCACGGTGGCCCCACACCCAGACCCTGCATGTGCTCAGAAAAGCTAACTATACTTGACATCTCTGCGTGGAAGGGGTTTTTAGCTCTGTGACCTTGTGCAAGTTGTTTAGCCTCTCTGAGCCTCAGGTTCTCTATCTTTAGGATGGGACTAATAGTACCAAGCTCACCAAGTAGCTTTAAGACAATAAGTAAAATAACTTTGGGAAGGCACCTAGCATGGGATTGGTACACAGTAGGTGCTCAGTGCCTTTTTTTTCCCCCTGGAGAAAAACTGATTGCCTAGCATCCTCCCAGTGAAGTCCCAGCTTCGGTAACAGCCCCAGTGTTAGTTCAGTCAACAGATGTCCCTTAGGTTTTAGCGACATATTTCTAGAGGCCTTACTTGTCTCATTCTTCTCTGAAGGGAGTGACATACTAGGACCAACACTCTCAGAAACAAGACCCGAAGCCCTTCCACCCCCATCTAGTGGTGAAACGCCTGCGGTTTCTGAGAGCAAGGAGAAAAAAAATGCTGCGAAAAAGAAATGCTTGTACAATTTCCAAGATGCTTTCATGGAAGTGAACAAAGTCGTGATGGCCACATCATCAGCCACGTCCTCCGTGTCCTGCACGGCCACCACAGTGCAGTCCAGCAACAGCCAGTTCAAAGTGTCGTCCAAAAGGCCTCCTTCCATAGGTAAGGCCCACCAGCTCACGGGGACCCTCAGGGCGGCTCAGCGTGTCCACTGCTTCCTCAGCATCTCTGTGATTGCCATGTCCCTGGCGGGGCCAGAGGCCTGGTGTAACCGACGCCAGAGAATGCTCGCACGCAGGCAGCACGTCCTCTGGGAGCTGGACCCGAGTTTCACTGCCCCACAAACTTCCTCTAGGGATTTGCCATGCCGGCTTGCCTTTCTTCTTGGTACCTGCTGCTTTGTGAGAGGAAGAGGTTACTGCTGTTGGTCACAGGCCGGTGGGCCTGCTGGCCGGCCTGGGGTGCAGCCCCTGCTGCCACTGTGTCTGTGGTGTGTGGGGGACATGGCTGCCTGCACTGGCATGAGCACAGGGAGTGGGGTTCTGGAAGCAGAGGTCGGGGGCCCACAGAAACTGGCTCTAAGGGCGCTTGCTAGCCACAGTCAGGACAGCTGGAGCATTGGAAAGAGTAATGGGATGGTCAGTAGCACACATGGTCAGGAATCCCCCAGGTGTTCAGAAAGGAGGGTGGGTAGGGAAGCTGCTCCCTGATAGGACAGAGAAGGCCCTTGTGCAACCAGCAGGGTGACTGTCAGTCCAGGTGATCATCCCCAGTGGTCATTAAGAACAGTGGCTGTCCGTGTGGGGAACACCGTGTCCTCCGTGTGTGCGAGCAGCATCGTGGACGTGGCCACTCCGTCGTGAAATGACCCCGTGAGGGCCTCTTGTGTGGTCATGGGGGAAGGAGCCAATGCAGCCTTGGCAGGAGTTGTGCCCCTAAGATATTTTGGTCGACTCAGACATAATAGCATGAGCCCAGACTGGGGGGCAGCTGTCCTCAGTGGAGAAAATGTCAGTGTTGCTGCAGGAGAAACACTTTGAAGAGGCCAGGTTGGGGAAGAGCTACTAATGGCTGTGCAGGGAAGATGAGAGAGGGATGGGGTCGCACTCAGGGTGGGAACATCACGTGGATGGCACAGGCCCGGGCTCTGGTCACACCAGGCAGCTTTGTGCCCGGGGCATGCGCTGAGGTATAGAGGGTGAGTGCAGCCCCCGTGGCATTTGTGGGAGGGATACAAGCCATGGGGTGTCTGGCAGTGGTGGGTGCAGGCGAGGGGCACAGGCGGGGTTCCCGGCACCGTTCCTCAGAGTTCATGCAGCTCTGAGCATCTTCACACTTAAGCAGTCGAGGATGCTCTAGTGAAGACAGACGGACTCCGGTCTGCCGTCCTCAGTGTCCCTCTGCGTCTCCGCCCGCAGGTGAGGTGTTCCACGGCGTCAGCAAGGAGGACCCCCGACACGTGGTGCCAGCTGCCCCGAGGAACAGCCCCACAGGCCTGGCGCCACTTCCCGCGCTTGGCCCGGCCTCCTCGCCGCACCTGGCCGGACTCGCAGCCCCCGCCTTCCCCAGCAGTGCCGCTGCGTCCCCAGGCTTCGTGGAGCCACGCAAGAGCTTCTGTCCGGCCCCAGGAGCCCCCCCGCCCCCCACGACTGATGGGCCCCTCAGCGCCCCTCCCAGCGTGTGCAGGTGAGCCGTTGCCTGCCCACCACTCTCCCCCAAGGGGCAGCTGGTGTGGGTGGGGGAGGTGGGCGCAGCCAGTAACTGGCCTGTGTGTGGCTTTGCAGCGACCCTGACTGCGAGGGCCACCGCTGCGAGAATGGCGTGTACGACCCGCAGCAGGACGACGGGGATGAGAGCGGGGACGAGGACAGCTGCTCCGAGCACAGCTCCAGCACCTCCACCTCCACCAACCAGAAGGAGGGCAAGTACTGTGACTGCTGCTACTGTGAGTTCTTCGGGCACGGCGGGGTAAGTGCCCCGGGGGCCGCGGGTGGGCGCCGGGCACCGGCAGGCCCCGTCGGCACTGAGCTCTGAAGCCGGCGCCTCCTGCTCGGGTGCCCTTGTCCTTCAGAAACAGTAACAGATGTTCGCCCCAAGATCTCCCTGTAAGGGTTTCATGACTGCATGTGTTCGTTTCTTTGGGAGCGGGGGACCTCCTGACCAGCCAATCAGGGAGTCGTCAGGTGTGGATCGTGCCAGGCCATGCAGTGAGGCTCTCGCTGTGCGGCGTGTGCTGGGGGACTCCTAACGGCTTGTCCCTCCGAGTCGTGGCAGCCATGGTACCCCGGGCTGGGGGCAGGCAGGGGCCGAGGGGGCTGTTGGGAGGAAAAGCAGGGGCTAGTCGTTGCTCTTTCTCTACCTTTGTTCCGTCTGCATTTGCTAAATATGTGCATACACGTGTTCAGTGTCAGGAAGAAGTATTGGCAGCAGGGTTGAGGGCAGTTTTCTTTTTCCCTTTTGGCACTGAACAAGACACCCACAAAGGGACGGAAAGATTCTACAAACGCATTTATTGACACGAAAAGATAATCACACTGTATTATGTAAGAGGTAGATAAATTGGTATGTGTGATTTTTTTCTTTTCTGGTTTAAAAATGTCTATTTGTGTACATGCTTTACCATGGTTTTCATGAACGTGTAAAGGTTGAGGGGTTGGTGCCAGAACTAACCTTCTGGTCACTCTGGGACAGGTTTTCCCTGCTGCTGCCACTTGTTTACCTTCCTTATTTTTCACCGTAAATGTGTATTACTGGCGTAATAAGAAAAACTTTCATTTTTAAAGATATGTTCTGAAATTTGCAATATTCAGCCTCATTAAAACTTGAAGCTTCATTCAGACATACTCTCCTTTAACTGCCTTAGCCTCCGGCCGCGCCGACAAGTAGAAACTACGCAGAGATGAGAGAGAAGCTTCGTTTGCGGCTAACCAAGAGGAAGGAAGAGCAGCCTAAAAAGGCAGACCAGCTCTCGGACAGAGAGAGTGTGGTTGACCATCGAAGGGTGGAGGACCTACTGCAGTTCATCAACAGCTCAGAAACCAAGCCCGTGAGCAGCACTCGAGCCGCCAAGCGAGCCAGACACAAGCAGAGGAAGGTAAACCGCGTGACGGCGCGGGCTGTGGCAGGCCTCGGGGCCACAGGGCCACGCTGCTGCCACAAGGGCCCCTGACCATCTCTATCTCTGCAGCCTGAACCGGAGCTGGGCAGAAGTCCCAGGGTGTGTTTTCAGGACACGGCTTCCCCTTTTGTGTCATGGGTTTATTGATGGATCTCAAACAAGCCTTTGGGTCCCTGTGCCCCACGTGGGCGGCCACAGCAGACCCTTGGCCTCTCTCCCAGGGAGGTTGAGGACAGGGCCCCTGGCATTGAGGGAATAGAAGGGGGCCATTGTGGGCTTTTGGAGACTGTGGGCAAAGAAGTTACTTTGACACAAGGCTGGGATAGGGCCTTTGCCACAGCAACATTCTTAGGACATAGTCTGGGTGCTCCCCATCCCCTACTCCTTGTCCCCACTGGCAGAGGAGAGTCAGGCAAAGCCATCCCAGAAGAGGGCAGGCACACGGCATTGGTGTCAAGGGTCAAAGGTCAAGGTCAAGGGTCAAAGAGTAAGATGGACAGCCCTTGCGGACGGCCCTGGGCACCTCACTGCAGGGTGTGGATTGCATGGAAGCAGGCATCTACCAAGATTAGACAAGTTGGCCCAGCGGCGTACAGAGGCGGTCCGCTAGCAAGTGAGACACGGTGTTCTTCACTTCCTGTTCCAGCTCCAAGCGAGGGGACCAATAGCGTCTGCTCTTTGGGATGCCTCAGCGGCCCAGGGCTGCGCGGTACTGCGGCCGTCCTACTTTCAGCTTCCTAAGGAGCCAGGCTGCAGCAGGCAGATCCAGGCTGTGCATAGAGGGGAACCTGCAAGGGTGACAGGGCCTCTGCTGGCAGGATGGGTGACTGGGGAAGAGGCGAGGCCCCTGCGAGGCCCAGCAAACATGGAACAAGAGGACACTCCCAGAGAGCACTGGGGACGGTGCCTCCACTTTCAGCTGCTTGTGATGTGGAGACTGTTATGACTGGATCACCTGCTAGGAGCCCTGCTTGTACCTCATGGTCCTAATCAAGGTCCAGTTCGTGGGCTTTGAGGAGATGGGGGTTGGCCCTGCCCCAATAGAGCGGGACAGTGAGACCTGTTCTCCACTTGGGTGTTAGGTCAGGGCTCCCTCACCCTGTGTGCTCGGTGCCCTGCACCCCATCTCCGTGGAGTGTCTGGGTGACAGGCTGGTTGTTGAAAGGAAGGCCCCACATACCTGCTTGTGGGTTCCCTACAGCTCCTGTCCTGGGGCGGGCTTGCTCCGACCTGTGCTGGGGGAGACACTCTGCTCACTGGACGCTGGATACAGGGCCACTCTGGGAGTGGCCTCCAAGGCTTCACTTTGAACACATGAAACAAGGATTTTAAATAAGGTTTACTTGAACTGTCGAGTTAAATTTTTAAAACATCTGCATTAAATTTTTAACATAATTTTATATTTAAGTTATTCAAAATAACGTTTGTCTTTGTCAAATATTGTTTACTGGAATGTTGTAAAAAATAACTGAAACCTGGGAGGACTTTTATTTTTTTGAATTCCTTTTTTTTTTTGGAAGGACTTTAAAATATAAAATGTATTTGTCAAAGTCTTTTACTGGAGGAGCTCAGGGATGCAGAGTCATGCACTCTTCACAGCCTTCATTTGTTTTCTGAGCAAAAGGAATAGTCTCGTGGAGGCCCCTGGAATAGGAGTCACCGGTGAAGTCCAGTTTTCACTTGACTGAAAATGAACTTCATGCCAAGCTGGAGGGCGGAAGTAGCCAGTGTCTGTTGGCCGTGTGACGTGGAACGTGTTAGGGTGCCGCTTGCTCTGTCACACTGGTGGACATATGTTGGGAGTTTGGATGCTCTGCTAGGTTGGAAAAAAGGAATTCAAGTTTTCAGTACACATTCTGTACCTGCCCTATTGACATGTACATGAAGGCCCAGCCTGGCCTAGAGAGGCAGCGCGCCAGCCACTGGTTAGCTGGTTAGTCCTGTCATCCAGCTGCTGCACACCAACGGGAGGCTGATGCAGCAGCTGCTTTGACCTTGCTTTATTTTATTAATTTATTTTTCTAGCAGGCTCCACACCCAGCACAGAGCCTAGTGTGGGGCTCGAACTCGCAACTGTGAGTTTGAGACCTGAGCCGAGATCAAAAGTCAGTTGCTGAACTGAGCCACCTGGCACTCCTGACTTTGTTTTAAAGAAGTGCCACTAGGGCAAAAGCTCTAAGGGAGATCTTGTTAACCAGCACCCCCCACCCCCGCCACAACCAATAAAGTAACAAGTGTACACTTTAGTAGAAAGATTAAATCTGATCTTTCTGGAGAGTAAAATAATTTGGGTTAGGTATGTTTTAAGCTATTTGGCTTATTATAAGCTGTTTCAGGGCTTGTGTTCTTACTATATGATTTGTTTTTAAGGTTTTTTGTTGTTGTTATTGTTTTTAATGCCTTAACGTAAGAAAACTTAACTGTTGTCTTAAGTTGCCTCTTCTTTTCTCACTGCAGCTGGAGGAGAAGGCTCGCTTGGAAGCAGAGGCCCGGGCCCGGGGGCACCTGCACCTCCGTGAGGAGCAGAGGCGGCAGGAGGAGGAGGAGGAATTTCAGCGGCTTCAGGAGCTTCAGAAGCTGAGGGCCGTGAAAAAGAAGAAGAAGGAGAGGCCAAGTAAAGACTGTCCCAAGTTGGACATGCTTGCTAGAAACTTCCAGGCAGCAGCAGAGTCTGTATCTAACTCTGAAAACATGCACAATGGCTCACTAGAGCAAACGGAAGAACCAGAAACCTCATCTCACTCTCCTGCCAGACATGGGGACCACACGGAGCCCAGGCCGGGGCCAGGGGCTGACGGGGACGCTGCCAGCCCCGTGGACTCCAGGGACTCCAGGCTCCTCCTCCCAAAGGAGGTCAGTGCGAAGCAGCAGGAGCCGCTGTCTTTTCTCCTTGATATGGTGCATCAGCACAAAGAAGGGAGCGGCAAGCAGAAGCTCAAACAGACCAGTAAGGCCAGTAGCGAGCCGGCGAGGAAGCCGGCCGAGCCTCCCAGAGTCTCCGAGGGCCATCCCAGACCCCGGCCCCAGACTGAGTCGAAGGCGAAAGTGCTTGACCTCACTTCCCTGGCAGAGCAGAAAAGGGAGGAGAGAAAAGTGAACAGTAACAACAATAACAAAAAGCAGCTGAACCACGTCAAGGAAGAACGGTTGAATCCAGCCCCCCCAGAGCCCGCCTCCCCCAGTGAACACCCTCAGGACAGCAAGCTGGTGCCTGCGGACTCTCCGCAGCCCAAGGGCAAGGGCAAGAAAAACAGGAAGAAGAAAGGAGACAGAGTCAGCAATTCAATCGGTAAATAGGGAGCCAGGGGAGTGTGGCTGGCCCCCCTGTCGCCGGGTGCTGCCTTGCCTCTCGTGGCTTTGGGCTTCTTGTGGCTTTGCCACAGCAGGGAGACACATGTGGCCGTTGTTGTTCTGTGTTGCTCTTTTGGAATAATTATAGATGTAGAAAGAATCCCCGAAATCACTGTTACCACATCTGCTTTCTCTCTCTTTCTCCCTTTTTTATTGTTTTTCTGAACCAAAGGAGAGTAATTTCAGACATGAAGCCCCTTTGCCCTTAAATACTTCACTGTATATTTACTTGAAACAAAGATAGTCTCTTACAAAACCACAGATATAGTTATCAGAATTAAGAAATTAATATATACTGTATACCGTAGCATGATCTAATTATAGACCT
This sequence comes from Martes martes, assembly GCF_963455335.1. NCBI lineage: Eukaryota > Metazoa > Chordata > Mammalia > Carnivora > Mustelidae > Martes > Martes martes. The sequence goes on from NC_137889.1 coordinate 140,541,911, forward strand.
TCCTGCTGTTTCTCCAGTTCCTGACACAGGATTCAGTCCAGGTCACCTGTCATATCTCCTTAATTTCCTTGAATGAATTGGTTCTTCAGTTTCTCGTGACCTTGACATTTCTAAAGAGTCAGTCTCTTTTTTTAGAATAATTTATTTGGAATAATTTCAGTTGGTTTTTTTGTTTTTTGGTTTTTTTTTTAATAAACCAGTCCCTGAGCATTAGGCCAACATTTTTTTTTTTAAGATTTTATTTATTTGACAGAGATCACAAGTAGGCAGAGAGGCAGGCAGTGAGAGAAAGAGGAGGAAGCAGGCTCCCTGCTGAACAGAGAGCCCATTGCGGGGCTCGATCCCAGGACCCTGGGATCATGACCTGAGCCAAAGGCAGAGGTTTTAACCCACTGAGCCACCCAGGTGCCCCTCAGTTTGGTTTTATGTGCCATTTCTTCATGGTCAGATTCAGATTGTGTGTTTTGGGTGGGAATGCCGTGGAGTTGCTGGGTCCTTGCTGGTGTCTGCCATGGGGGGTACGGAGTCTCCTTGCTGTGGGGCCAGTGCTTCCTGCTTGCTCACGGAAGGGGAAGTGTCTGATGGGGATGTGGGTCTCCTGCTGCTGAGAACATCCGCTGGCGAGTCTTGCCCAAAGTGGTTTATTGTTCCTGAGTTGTTTGCCACGTAATGATGTTTCTAACATCATTATTCCTTGCACATTTCTTATTTGGTGCTCTTCAGGAGGCACTTTCCTTCCCCCGTGCCCCACGTATGGTTTTCATTTGTCTAGTTATTTATATCACGGTGGATTCATGGAGACTTACTTTGTGCTATAGATCATAGTCCTTTACTGACACTATGTGTTTGGTCCTCTGGCTGTCCTAGATGCAGTCAGTGGGTGCCCCCTCCAAGGCCCCCGGACCCCACTATTCTTGGAGCACTTGCATACTTCCCTGCACAGGGAGGTGTTCTGGGCTTATTCTGTACTTTCCCTGTCCCAGCGCTGAATCTGCCATTTTCCAGGGAGCCCTGGTTCTTTCCAGAGGAGAGTGGCATTTAGAATCTTGGTGTTGCTGCTGTTGTTGGTACCAGACCCTTCCCTTTGACACAGCCAGGAGTCGGGGCATGGGGCAGGGGGGGTGCACGCAGCCTACACTAGCATCTGATGTCATTTCTATAGTGAAAACCACAAGTTCACACGGTTGGCTCCAGTGGCACTCCCCATCACCTCTCCACCTGCCTCCTCTCACCAGGGCTGTGCTTTACTAAAGCAGGTTCAGAATTGCTCACCCTCCCCGCTGTGAAAAACAGTGGGCTTGCTTAGTGACTGTGGTGGCCTTGCTTAGTGACGTCTTCACGGTACTTTTGTCTCCAGGCTGAGGGCACAAGCAGGAGCAGTGGTCTGGGGAGGGAAGCAGCAGCCCCAGGGCAGGGAGCAGTGGCCTGGGGCAGGGAGCAGAGGCCCAGGGTGGGGAGCAGTGGGCAGGAGCAGGGAGCCTCCGGCCAGGACTCCAGCACATTGCGGTGCAGCCTCAACTCTAGGCGCCTTTGTTTCTGTTTGCCTTTCCTCTGGGTTGGTTTCCCCCGCCCCCAGCCTGGTTTTCCCTTTTCTTCCTCACTTCCACCCACTCCCTGTAGGTAACTACTCAGTTTCTTTCTTTTACACAAAAGGTAGCACGCTAGAGCTTTTTGCCCTTTGCTTGCCCCTCCCACCAACTGAACATGTTCCGGAAAGCACGGTGCGTGGGGAGCACGGAGCTCTTCCTCGGCCGTCTGGGTTCCCCAGGCTTGTGATTACTGGCCAGGCTGCCCTGGGAGCTATTTGGTGGGGAACTCCCAGCAAAGCAGAGCGCCGAGTCAGAAGGCAAAGGCCTGGCGCAGACAGTCTTGTCAGGCTGGTGACTTGAGCCAAGACAGGAGGTGACATCACTCCGCAATGTAGCTTTCATTTGCATTTTTCTCTAATTACAGTAAGGTCATATTTTAAAGGACTGTTGTCTCTTTTTTGTGAGTTTTTCTGTTCATATTTTTTCTTGTTTTTGAATTAGGTTTTTGGTCTCTTTCCTTGCATTTTTAAGAGTCTTTCATATATTAGGAATATTAATTGGCTTTTTACCTGCATCACAGACCACAGATACATACTTCTTTGGACCGTGTCTACAGTGCTTTCCAGCCATGTGGAGGTTTTCTTTCTCAGTTTTATATAGTCATTTCGTTGATCTTTCAGTGCCTCTGGATTGTAAACAGTGGTTGGAAAGCATTACTCTAACACTGAAGTAGAAGAGGAGTGTGCCTGTGTCTTCCAGCATTTGTGGGGTTCTGCCTTTCTCATTTAGCCTCGGTGCATTGAGAGAGTTTTCTTGGTTATCGTGTGAGCCGTGGGTCCAGGATTATCTCTTCTTAAATGGTTAGCCCGCTGACTCAGTACCAGTTACTAAAAATTCATCTTGCCCCATGGTTCAGGGTGCCTCCTTTGTGCTACACTCAGTTTCCCTGTGACCTTGTGTCTACTGACTTTCTGTTGTTTCCTCCTTGCTTCCCTATGTGCCGCCACTGCACTGGGCTGGTTACTCCGGGGCCCCGTGCACTTCAGGGAGGCCTCTCCTCCCTACTCTTCTCCACTGTGGTCCCAGCTGTTCTTGTGTGTCTGTGCTTCCATATGAACTCAAGTGCCCGCATGCCATAGAGAACCTTTCGTTGGTGTCTCTGAGAAAGAAAGAAATGGAAATTGGTCTATTTGGTATTTCTGTTTCTAATAAGGTTAATTTTAATAAACTGTATTTCCATAGTGAATTATTCTTTTAGTTAGATTTTCCAGCTTATTTATATAGATGTCTGAAACAGTGTATATTTTTTAAACATTTTATTTATTTATTTGACAGACAGATCACAAGTAGGCAGAGAGGCAGGCAGAGAGAGAGAGGAGGAAGCAGGCTCCCCGCTGAGCAGAGAGCCGATTGCAGGGCTCGATCCCGGGACCCTGGGATCATGACCTGAGCCGAAGGCAGAGGCTTTAACCCACTGAGCCACCCAGGCACCCCTGAAACTGTATAATATTTAAAAACATATTTTTCAATGGCTCTTTTCTCTTTTTTTAACATTTTTAATATAAATTATATTAATTAACATATAATGTATTATTGGTTTCAGAGGTGCAAGCCTATGATTCATCAGTCTTATATAATACCCAGTGTTCATTACATCACATGGTCTCCTTAACATCCATCACCTAGTTACCCATCCCTCCACCTCCTTCCCGCTCCTCTCCAGCAACCCTGTTTGTTTCCTATGACTAAGAGTCTTTTATGCTTTGTCTCCCTCTCTTGTTTCTTCTTATTTTTTTCTCTCTTCTATGATCCTCTGTGTTGTTTCTTAAGTTCCACAGATTTGTGAAGTCATATGATAATCGTCTTTGTCTGATTGACTTATTTTGCTTAGCATAATACCCTCTCGTTCCTTCCACATCATTGCAAATGGCAAGATTTTGGGTTTTTGATGGCTGTGTAATATTCCATTTTTTATGTATACCACATCTTCTTTATCCATTTATTCTTTATCATTCTTTATCCATGACATTCAGATGTCAATGGACATCTGTTGTGGACTTTGCTGCTATAAACATTGGAGTGCATGTGCCCCTTTGGGTCACTACATTTGTATCTTTGGGGTAAATACCCAGTAGTGCAATCACTGGGTTATAGGGCTGTTCTGTTTTTAACTTATTGAGGAACCTCCATATTTTCCAGAGTGGCTGCACCAGCTTGCATTCCCACCAACAGTGCACGAGGGTTCCCCTTTGTCCACATCCTCACCAAGACCTGTTGTTTCCTGACTTGTTAATTTTAGCTGTTCTGACAGGTGTGAGGTAATACGCCATTGTGATTTTGATTTGTATTTACCTGATGCTGAGTGATGTTGAGCATTTTTCACATGTCTGTTGGCCATTTGTATGTCTTCTTTGGAAAAATATCTGTTCATGTCTTCTGCCGGTTTTTGATTGGATTATTCTTTGGGCATTGAGTTTGATAAGTTCTTAATAGATTTTGGATACTAGCCCTATATCTGATATGTCATTTGCAAATATCTTCTCCCATTCTGTTGTTTATCTTTTGGTTTTGTCCACTGTTTCCTTTGCTGTGAAAGCTTTTTTGTCTTGATGAAGTTCCAGTAGTTTAGTTTTGCCTTTGTTTCCCTTGCCTTTGGAGACATGTCTAGCAAGAATTTCCTACGGCTGAGGTCGAAGAGGTTGCTGCCTGTGTTCTTCTCTATGATTTTGGTGGATTCTTGTCTCACATTTAGTTCTTTCATCTATTTTAAGTCTGTTTTTGTGTGTGGTGTAAGGAAATGGTCCAGTTTCATTCTTCTGCATGTGGCTGTCCAATTTTCCCAACACCATTTGTTGAAGAGCCTGTTTTATTTCCATTAGCTATTCTTTCCTGTTTTGTCAAAGATTAGTTGACCATAGAGTTGAGGGTCTGCTTCTGGGCTCTCTATTCTGTTTCATTGATCTGTGTGTCTGTTTTTGTGCCAGTACCATACTGTCTGGATGATCACAGCTTTGTAACAGATTGAAGTAACAGCTTGAAGTCCAGATTTGTGAAGTAACAGCTTGAAGTCCAGATTTGTGAGGCCCCCAGCTTTGGTTTTCTTTCTCAACATTGCTTTGGCTATTCGGGGTCTTTTCAGGTTCCACACTAATTTTCGGATTATTTGCTCCAGCTCTGTGAAAAAAGTGAATGGTATTTTGATAGGGATTGCATTGAATGTGTAGCTTGCTCTGGGTAGCACAGACATTTTAACAGTATTTGTCCTTCCGGTCCATGAGCATGGAACATTTTTCCATTTCTTTGGGTCTCTCTGTTTCTTTCATGAGTGTTCTATAGTTTTCTGGGTACAGATCTTCTGCCTCTTGGGTTAGGTTTATCTTAGGTATCTTTGCAGCCACCTTCCCGCTCTGATACCTGGGAGCTCTGCCACACTCAGGCAGGTATCCCCGGTCTTTCTGTGACCCTGTGGGTCCTGAGACCACAGTGTCCCCCCACGAGGGCTCTACCCCTCACTTAAACCTCTGGAGCGATGTCCCTCCATGGAGCAGACTTCTAAAAGTTCTGATTTTGTGCTCCGCAGCTCTCTGACTGCCAGGAGCCGGCTTGATGGAGAGTCCCTCCCCTATGGTCTGTCCTCCCATATATTGCCCTGGATTCACTTCTCCGCACCTCCTACCGTCCAGAAAGTGATTGCTTTCCTGTTCATAGAGTTGCTGCTATTCTTATCTTCGATCTCTGGTTGAGTTCTCAGGTGTTCAGAATGATTTGGTAGCTGTCTAGCTGAATCCCTGGGGCCAGACAAAACTAAGGTTTCCTACTCCTCTGCCGTTGTAGCCTGCCTCCCAGTGAGGCTATTTTCATCACCATTCTGTGTTTTATGTATTTGTGTTCTGTTCCCATTCTCTTTCTTTCAGCTAGTTAATAGTTTGTCTTTTATTTTGGGGCTGCCTAACTGGAGCAGTGGGTGGGACATATGACTCTTGATCTCAGGGTCATGAGTTCAAGCCCCACATTGGACATGGAGCCCACTTTAAAAAAAAGAAAAAGAAAAAACAGTTCGTCTGTTTTATTCATATTTTTTTTTAAATAGGCTCTTTATTCATTAACCAGGTTTACTGTTGTTCTTTCTAATATCTCTTCAATTCCTACCGTTATCTTTATTTTCTTCCTGTTCTTGCTTTCACTTTGTTGTTTATTTTCTAATTTTTTAAAAAGATTTTATTTATTTATTTGACAGAGAGAGACACAGCGAGAGAGGGAACACAAACAGAGGGAGTGGGAGAGGGAGAAGCAGGGTTCCCGCCGAGCCTGATGCAGGGCTCGATCCCAGGACCCTGCGATCATGACCTGAGCTGAAGGCAGCCGCTTAACGACTGAGCCACCCAGGCGCCCCTCTAATTTTTTGATTTGGGAATTTAGTTCATTTGTTTTCATTCCATCATTTTTATTGATCAAAGTATTTAGCATTTCAAATTTTCCTTTGATCATTCCTTTAAATATACCTCAGTCTGATGATGTTTCCGTTGGCATATTGTTTTGTTTTAAGAAGTTCAGGAATTTCTTTGTTTTTATCCCCACTTTGTCCAGTAGTGGAATAGTGCCTTTTATGTTTCCAGGTGGGAGAGTCTTTCTTTCTTTTTTTTTAAGTTTTTCTTTTTTTTTTTAAGATTTTTTTTATTTGAGAGAGAGAAAAGGAGTGGGGTGCGGGGGTGGCAGAAGGAGAGGGAGAAGCAGATTCCCCGCCGAGCAGGGAGCCTAATACTGGGCTTGATCCCAGAACCCCGAGATCATAGCTTGAGCCACTCAGGCTCCCCTGGGAGAGCCTTTCTTATGTTAATAATTTCTAAGTTTTCTGTATTGTAATCAGAGAATGTTGTTCATAATATTTCTGCTTTATGGAATTTACTGATATTTTCCTTGTGACCAGCTTTTCTGACTGCTTTATATACCCTTGAGATAAATGTGTATTTTTTCAGTTATCATGGTGAAAATTGAATGTATATAGCTGCATGATGTATTGATGAATAATATTTAGGGTTAGGTCTTCTGTTTCCTTCCTGGTTTTTTGTCCTCTTGACCTGTCTTCTGTTATTCATTATTAATGAGTTTCTAGGTTTTCTTGTCTCTCTTGCAGTTTTGCTTTATAAAGGTAGTGTTTGTATTTGGTGCCCATTCCTAACTATAATACCTTCTTAGTGAATTGTGGGGTTTAAATTGCAGTTACTTTTTTTAATAACTGCTCATCTTTTTTTTTTTTTTTTTAATTATTTATTTGACAGACAGAGAACACAAGTAGGCGGAGAGGCAGGCAGAGAGAGAGAGGAAGAAGCAGGCTCCCTGCCAAGCAGAGAGCCCGATGCGGGACTCGATCCCAAGGACCCTGAGATCATGACCTGAGCCGAAGGCAGCGGCTTAACCCACTGAGCCACCCAGGCGCCCCGAATTGTGGGGTTTAATGCTAAGAAATGTCCTTTCATTGTGTTTTTGTGCTTTTTCCTTGAGTTCTACTTTGTCTAAGACGGTAATCGCTGACCCTTCTCTCTCCATGTCTCCATTCGCCTGGCGGGGCACCTCTGTTCTCATCGCTGCATCCCTCAGTGTTAGCTCGTTCTCTGATTTCAGACAGCACAAATCTTCAATCCTGCTTTGTGAGACACAAATGGAAAATCTTTTTTTTTTTTTTAAGATTTTATTTATTTATCTGACAGACAGAGATCACAAGTAGGCAGAGAGGCAGGCAGAGAGAGAGGAGGAAGCAGGCTCCCTGCCGAGCAGAGAGCCCGATGCGGGACTCGATCCCAGGACCCTGGGATCATGACCTGAGCTGAAAGCAGAGGCTTTAACCCACTGAGCCACCCAGGTTCCCCACAAATGGAAAATCTTATCTGTCTAAGCCTATTTGCATTTATTACTACTGTGTGTGGTCTTCTCAGCTCCAGTGACGTTTTATAATTACTCTGTGTATTTTATATTTGCTATTTCTTTTTCTATATGATGTGTTTTCTTAGCTTTTATTTTTGAAAATCATTGGTGTTTGGGAAACTTGGCAGTCTTGCCTGAGTGCATTCCTCCACACTTGTACCTTTGGTGCCCCATCCTTGGTTTCCTTGCTTACCTTCCACAGTGGGCTTCAAGGCAGATTCTCTGACACCTACTTTCTGCCTGGGCAACAGTCCATGAGCTGCTTCCATCCTTTTCACTTCCCCCTTTTGCAGTCTTCTCCCCATTTCCCAGCTGGATTATTTCTCCTGTGTCAGACACAGGGTATTCATGGGTCTACAGCTGATGACATCGCGTTGCTTGTGTTGGTCCTCCTGTGAGGTGTTCCCTGTCCTCTTCACCCTTGGGCACATGTCCTCAAGTCAGGGTCAGGAGTACAGAATTCTCTGAGCTCTGCAAAGCAAAATGTTTCCTATAGTCCTAATGATATACAGAAAGCCTAGCCTGGCTGGGTATGAATCCTTGCGTCACACTTTCTACTCTGATTAACGTAGCTTTGCTGTTGTGAGAAATGTCTTTCTGGTACTGAATCTGGTTACGGTTCTGTCACTTTTTTTTCTTATACCAAGATGTTCAGTATTATTCTTACCAGAAGAAAGGAAGATTAAAAATTGCTTTGTAAGGCAGCTTTTCCAGCAGATACACCTGATCTGTTTCCTTTTATGGTTGTTCCTCTTCCAGAACTAGTAATGGAAGACTGTTGATCAGAGGCTTGCTTTCTTAGACTTCACTTTCATTATATCTCTAAACACCCCTGCCCCATGTTACCCTTCTTCATGCACCAGCGCTTCTTTGAACCGGGCCTCAGCAAATCTAGTTGGCAGCCAGGCAAGGTCTGCATGTGAACACCTAGACAGAGGCCCAGTCAGAATAGTCTTGGTGGCTGAGGAAGAATGGTTGGAAGCAGGGCAGCTGTGACTCGATGTGTTGTAGGATGACTCTGCGCTGCCTGGCTTGGGCAGGGTGGGAACTGGGCCCAAGGAGCCCACTGGGAGGCTGGTGAAGGCCAGCATTGTTGTGGCAGCAGTGGGTAGAGATAGGAGGTCCCAGACTGTTCACAGAGAACTTGCCTCGCCCATAGAAGGCGTGATGACATGAGAGTAAGACGGTGCCGGAGGGACCCCGTCAGAAATGGAGCAGGCTCACAGCAGATGGTGAGGGACACACTTTTGCCCTTTCCAGGGGGCAGATGCCCAGCGGTACCTGTAGAGCTAGCTTCAGGGCCCTGCAACTCAGGAAAGCAGTCTGGGGCAGTGGTAAAGGTTTGAGGGTGTCGGCATCCCCGTGGAGAGAGGAAAGCTAGGCATAGGGAGCTCTGGGTGCCGGCAGAGGTGTGGTGGGAGGGGCTGTGGTCATACGAGTCCCTGTAGGGAAGCTCTTCCCGGACATTTCTGTGAGCTCACAGATGGGATGGCCCTCTGCCTGATGGTCTAAGTCAGCAAAAATGACAGCTACTCTTACACAGCTGAACCATGTCTTACGCTCCTGTGGCGGTGCCCCAGTGAAGGGAAAAAAGTATGTCTGTTTTCTAAAGATGACAAAAAATTATTCCTTGCTAAAGTCTGCAGGGAAGTGGAGACTCTATATGTTCCTTTGATGATGGGGCCAGGTGTTGATGATGGGGCCAGGAGTTGTAGATGATGGGGTCAGGTGTTACTGATGGTGGGGACAGGTGTTGTGTCTGCACCGCCAGCCTTCCTAGCAGCCCAGCTGTGCACTGGTGTAGCCTCTGGCGCCCCAGGGCCAGCAAGTGCCCAGTGTCCCACAGGTCCCACCGTGCCCAGCAGACAGGGTGGGCAGAGAAGAAGCAAGAAGTTGAAGCCCTCAAACTTTGCTGAGATTCTAGGAGTTGGAGTAATCCTGAATCCTTAGTCTCCCTGCATCTGGCCTGTTTCGGAGAGGGTGATTTAACTGAAAAGTGAAATACAGCCTTGCTTTTTATTGGAACAGCCTGAAAAGTGTTTGATGATGTCTGCGGGATGTTGTATGTAGAAACTAAATGCCTGGGAGAGCCATCTTCCTATAGAGGTTGATGTTAGTCATGTCCTCTTGCTGCAAGGGACACTTGGCAAGGGACAGCATTTGCTTCCCCATGAGGCTGCCTTCTGGGGTTCTGTTCGCTAGCATGCCCCACTCCTTCGTACCCTCTAGTAGGACATAGAACAGACTCTGGGCCTTGCAAGCATGATAGATTTCTAGGAATCTTCTCAAGGGTTCTCCCATCATGGAAACATGTCAAGTAAATATGTCAAGTAAAGGCCAGTCCCTTCAGGCATTGGGTGCCAGGTCTCTTCTAGTGGGACCTGGAGCCACAGTTGTACTCAGCAGACTTGTGAGTTCCATAATTTTGAAGTTGAACCTGGATGTTCACAAGCAGGTGAGAGATATCTGCCCTTCCTTGGCTATTTTGTAAAGTCTCATTTTTGAGAAAATTTTCAGTTTGTGAAATTGTTAAAATTAAGTAAAGCCAGGTGATCTGTTCTTTTGTAATCTGACTTGCCTCTTTTCTTTCATTTTACAGATGATGTCTTTCTGCCTAAAGATATCGACCTAGACAGTGTGGATATGGATGAGACAGAGAGGGAAGTGGAATATTTCAAAAGGTAAGTGTTAAGCCTTTCTGTCTGAAATAATGAGGCTTTCACGGCTGCCAGACATGACCCTCCTGACCCTCCTGTAGCATTGCTGGCTGTCCTGGACACAGGTTCTGTCAGCTAGCCGAGTGGCCTGTCACACACATCCCCTCACAGCGCTAGCACACACAGGGGCCTCCTCACTCGCCCTCACACCTGGTCCCCACCCCTATGTGTGAAGACTGGTTGAGGACTGTGGTTCCAGACCAGCAGCATCACCGGGGCACACAGGCCCCTGCCAAGACCTGTGGAGTCACTCTGGGGAGGGGCCCAACAGCTGTGTTCTCATGAGCAACCCCACCATCCACATGTGCTAACATTGGAACACACTGATACGGCATGCTTTTAAGGAGAAAGGTAACATTTCAGAGATTCGCTCAATTTTCCTGATAAGCAGATTTCATTAGTACTGTGTTCAATAGTATTTTATCTACTTTGTGAATTATGGCAAGCAAATTTCATTTTAAAGTTCCTTGTTCCTTCTTTAACCTGTTTGTTTCAGATAATACACACATACACACACCAAAGAAGCAGTTAGTTTGCAGTGCAGAAAGCCATTAACTCCTATCTGAAATATGTAGGGGTGTCTGGGCAGCTCAGTTGATTAAGCACCTGATTACTGATCTCCGCTCAGGCCTCAATCTCAAGGTCAGGAGTTCAAACCCTGCATTGGGCTCCATGCCCAGTGTGGAGCCTATTTAGAAAAAATAAAAGATAAAAATAAATGAAATATTATAGAATTCTAGATGATTCTGGAAATTATATTTATTTTATATGTGTATGTTTGTGTGTGTATCTCCACAGGCAGAGTAAAGTGTTTGCTAAAGTTGGATGTTCATTCTAATAAAAACTCTTAACATAGGACTAGATAGGCATATCCTTAACATAATAAAAGTTATCCATAAAATACAATAAATGCCATAGTTATAAATAGTTATAAATGCCGTAGTTACAGTGAAACATTAACAGCTGTCCTTTGAGATTAAAAAAGAAAAGAGATAAGGATGCCCATTGTTACAACTTCTGTTTGTGAAGGTAAGAAACAAAAGGGACAAGAATCAGAAGGAAGAAATAGAACTGTCATTCTTAGGTGACAGAAGTATGTACAAAGTCTGAAAGAATCTGTAGGCAGATCACTTGAGTTACTAAGACTATTTGCCCTGAAACTGGATTCTGGGGAGCATTTTGTGGATAAATGCGGAACTTTGGAGAGATATTTTCCCAAGGTAGACCTATAGACCATATCCTTTAAAATCATGCATGACCTTATCAACAAAGATTATCAAACATGTAAGACCTGGGGAAAAGAAACATTTAGAAATGAAAAATGTAATGATTAAAATCAAGATGTTAATAGATTTGTGATAAACAGACTAGACACTGCTAAAGAGGGAATTAGTGAACTGGAAGAACGATCTCAAAGATGTACCCAGAATGCACCCACATACAAGGACATTAGAAAAGAGGAAAGAGGCTCAGACACATGGAGGAGAGACTGAGTCTGACAGACGGTTGACTGGAGCTGCCTGAGGAGAAGGTGGAGGCTACAGGAGAGCTGTATTTGAAGAGATACAGCACCTGGGGATTGTGCGGAGCTCATGAGAAATCCAGATCTACAAATGCAAAAGCTGTACAACATACACCAGTGGGATAAACAAGTGAAAATCCATTCCTCAACATAGCAGATGTGAAACCAGAAGACCATGGAGTGAGATTTAGCTTTGAGACAAAGTTCTCAATCTGTAACTATGTGTCCCACAAACCCATTCTTTTCCATAGTAAAGAAAAACTGCAGAAACTTGCTCCAAAGAGATCTGTGTTTAAAAATATACATATATCTTCAAGAGAAGAAGATACTCATCTCAGAAAGACAGTGTGATTTGCAGGAAGGAAAGAGAAACCGCTTGATAAATGTTGTTAAATAAAACATTTTCTTTGGAACCACAGAGTAATAATGTCTAATTGACATGTCTGAAAGAACCACAGTATTGAACAGCAATAGTATGTAAGCTAGATTAAAAAAAAAAAAAAGTCCTTTTTGTTGAGGTATTTAACAGTTAAGTATTTAATATTCAGACCTGAAGCTAAATGGGTGATACACTTTTACAAGTAAGCATTAAAAGAATAGAAATAGGAAGTGTAAATTGCTAATCTGTAGAAGGAAAAAAATCAAAACTCGAAAAAAGTAAACGTAAAGTATAGTAAATAAAGTTTAAGAACACGGGAGACACAGGTTCAGTTTTATCAGCAACCGTAATAGACAATAAAAAAGTTTCTCAGAGGGACTCAGAGAGCCTGGGTGGCTCAGTTGGTTAAGCAGCTGCCTTTGGCTCAGGTCATGATCCCAGCGTCCTGGGATCGAGTCCCACATCGGGCTCCTTGCTCTGCAGGGAGCCTGCTTCTCCCTCTGCCTGCCACTCTGTCTGCTTGTGCTCACTCTCGCTCCTCTCTCTCTCTCTCTCTCTCTGACAAATAAATAAATAAATAAATCTTTAAAAAAAAAAAAAGTTTCTCAGATTGTGTTGACGATTTTAAACACACACGCTTACACACATGCGCATGTGCACACACACACCATTTATAAAGAACATACCTAAAACACAGTGAATAGAAAGGTAGAAGTAAAGAGGGAAAGGAAGCTGTTGTATAATTATGTTATTATCAAAGAGAATATGGATTAATAAAAGAGACTGATAAAGGTTGCTGTATAGTGCTTAAAGATTCAATGTGCGAGGAAGACATAGAAATTTTAAAGTAGGTGCTTAATGAAATAGCCTCAGAATACAAATAGGAACTAGTTTGGGCTGCATTGAGAATCAGATTCACCATCACTGTCAGACGTCGTCCCCATGGATGTGGAAGATGAGTACAGAGCAGAGTGCATCCAGGGAACAGGGCATCTGTGTTCTGGGCACATGGGGAACACTCACAGAAGTGGAGTGGGTACTGGGCCACAGGAAGCAAGGGTCAGAAGTTTAAGGGAATGAATATGTGTAATTGTATGCCCTGACTGCATCACATTTAAGTTGGCAATTTACAAAAGTAATTTTTTTTTAAAGTAGGTGTATTCGAGGGTTTTTTTTTGTTTTTTTTTTTTTGTTTGTTTGACAGATTACAAATAGGCAGAGAGGCAGGCAGAGAGAGAGAGGAGGCAGGCTCCCCACTGAGCAGGGAGCCTGATGCGGGGCTTGATCCCAGGACCCTGGGACCATGACCTGAGCTGAAGGCAGAGGCTTTTAATCCACTGAGCCACCCAGGTGCCCCACAAAAATAAATTTTTAAGTCCCTAAGTATTTGGATATCTGAAAGTATATATGTTTAACTCATAGGTTCAGTAAGAAACCACTGTAGACATTTAAAAATACCTGGAGCTAAAAGAGAAGGAAAACACTGTCTATGAAAACTGTGGACTGTGGACAGTTTGCTGTCGAGCACTCTTTCAATGAAGCCTTAAGGCTGCCGAGTGAGTTTTTAAAAACCTGAAAATTAATGAGTTAAGGATTTTGTTTGAGAAATTAGGGAAAGAACAACCAAATAAGCCCAAAGAGCGTAAAAGAGGATAATACATAAATCGTGAAACAGAAAACAAATACAGAGGAGATCAACAAAGCCAAACTTTGACACTTTGAAAATATTAACTAGATAAATAAACCTTTTAGAGACTGGTCAAGATAAAATAGGGAGACACGACACAATATAGTAATTAGATGAAAAAGAACCAGGATGTTGATAATTATCAAAGTTGGACCGTGGCTGCACCCATGTCACCACACTCTGCTTTTGTGTGTGTCTGACATCTTTCATAATGAGAAGAGTTTTTTTAAATTCTGTGACTGTATAAGTGAAAGGGAAGACATAGCCACAGGTGCTGTAGTGATTCAACTATACGAGAACACTGGGAACATCTTCACAATGAATTTTAAACTTAAATACAAAATCAGTGCAGTAACAAAATAGCCTGAATGATCCAGTAACCATCAAAGAAATCAGAGTAGTAGTTACAGATAATCCCAATGCATTCTGACATTTGTGCAGAGAATTCTCCCAGAACTTTAAAGAGATGATACGGGGCACCTGCGTGGCTCAGTCAGTTAAGCCTCTGCCTTCGGCTTGGGTCATGATCCCAGGGTCCTGGGATCAAGCCCCGCATTGGGCTCCCTGCTCAGTGGGGAACTTGCTTCTCCCTCTCCCCCTCCCCTGCTTGGGTTCCCTCCTTTGCTGTCTCTCTTTCTGCCAAATAAATAAAATCTTTTAAAAAAAGAGATAGAGATGATCCAGCTTTGTACTGATTCTACCAGAGAATTGAAAGGAGGAGACAACACAAGACTCCCCACTTCATTTTACGAGAGAAGGAAGATTTTGATACCAAAATCTGCTAAAAGCAATACAGAAAACATGAAAAAAATCACAGATCTGTTTTGGTCATGAGTATTAATTGGATATGAGAAAATTTCTCATTCCAAATCCAACAGTATTTTTAAAAGTAATATTTGACCAAACTGTGTACCCTAGGAATGAATGCAAGGAATATTTACTATTAGGAAATCCACAAATGCTATTTGCTAAATTGATAATTGAAGAAGAACCATATGATCGTTTCCATAGGTTCGGAAAAAACATCTGATAAAATATTAGCATTCCGTTAATTTAAGAAAAAAAAAAGGTAAACTAGTAGTAGAAGGAAATATCCTTAACCTGAAAAGGAGATTTACCAAAAGAGAGAAAAGAAATGCTACATGAAACATTTTCTCAAATGGGAAGCATGGAAGCGTGTGCAAAACAGAGATGCTCTCTGTTTCCATCTCTGTTCAGCCTTAAATCATGGTTCCTGGGCAGCATAATAAGAGAAGAAAAGAAATGAAAAGGCTTAAAGAATGGAAAGCAGGAGATAAAATTTCCATTTTACTTAACAGTTGATCTAACTGACTACAAAGAAAATTATAAAAAAATTAGCAAGAGAAAGAATTTAGTAAAGGACGGGCTATAGGATCAGTGTACAGAAGTTATGTTTCTCCATACCATCCATAATTTGAATGTAGTTTAAATAAAGACGGTATTTGTAACAGCTCCAGAATCTATGCAGTTTCCATGAATAAATCTAATAGAAGTTGCCCACGACCTGTGCGTAGAAAGAGATGAAGCATGAGGGAAGAATTTGGAAGACCTGGGATAGATCCTGTATTCATGAATAGGAAAAGTGAATATCGTTAAGCTATCTCACTTCCCAAAATTTATCTGTAGATTTTAAAGCCCAAGAAGGATTTTGTAAAATTGAGTGTTTTTAAAACACATTCGTGTAGGGTGGACATGTGATACAGTCACACATGGAATGCTGCTCAGCTGCGGAGAGGAACGGGCTAGAACAGTCTGCAATGTGGATCCTACAAACTCGGGAGTGGACAGAGACACAGCACGCGAATATACATGATACCCTGTTTATAGAAAGCTCAGTTTAGACACAACCAAATGTTTTTAGACACAACCAGTTTTTACGTTTTTAAAAATTGTATTTAAAATCAGTTATTAGTTATTAACATACTAGCCTTACTAGCATGTTATTAGTATTATATAATATAGTTTAGTATTATAGTATATATTATATATTGTATTATATAGTATATATTATTATATAATATATAATAATATAACATTATTAACGTATTATTAGTCTCAGAGGTGGAGGTCAGTGATGCATCAGTTACATATCACACCCAGTACTCCTTACATCATGCGCCCTCCTTGCTGCCCGTAGGGACGCCATCCCCTTCCACCCACCCCTTCCCCTCCAGCAGCCCTCAGTCTGTTTCCTAGAGTTCAGAGTCTCTTACGATTTGTCTCCCTCTCTGATTTCCTCTTATTTTTCCTTCCCTCCCCCTTTGATCCTCTGTTTTGTTTCTTCAGTTCCACATATGAGTGAGATAATATGATAATTGTTTTTCCCTGACTTATTTCACTCAGCATAATACCCTCCGTTTCCATCCATGTCAATGTAAATGGTAAGATTTCATCCTTTCTGATGGCTGAGTAATATTCCATTGTATAGATGAACCAGATCTTCTTTATCCATTTGTCTGTCATGGACATCCAGGCTCTTTCCATTGAAGTACGCTTTTTAATGTACACCATTCAGTCCAGCAGCTCCACTCCTGACTGTCTGCCCAAGGAAGCCAGAGCATGTATCCACACAAAGATTTGTACATGAATGTTTCCAGAAGTTTCATTTGTAATAGCCAAAAACTGGGGACAACCCAGGTATGCACAGCAGATGAGCAGAGAAACTGTGCTCTGTCCATCCGGTGGATGCCACTCACCCGGGAAAAGCTTACTCCCGATGAGACATGGTGATGGAGCCCAGAGGCAGGTGCTCGGGCCAAGAAGGCAGACAGCAGGTACATACTGCAAAGTTGCATGTACCTGAGATGCCAGGAAATGCATATTCATCCCAGTGACAGCAGATCACTGTTCACCTAGGGCTGGGGCAGTGAGGAGATGACAGCAAAGGGACTTCCTGGAAGTGTTCTGTGTCTTGATTGAAGGGATAGTTACCCGGATTTATCAGCACTATGAGCTCTGTAGTAACTGCAGTTTATTATACATAAATTATACCTCAGTGACGTATATTTTCAGGGATACTATACCATACATAGGTGTTAAGGCTATAAAGAAAAGCAAGGAAATGATCCTAAAAAGCCAGAATGGTGATTACTTTTGGGTTTTGGGGTGGGGACTGCCTGGAGGCTCTAGTGTTTGCCTTCTCAGTTTCTTTTAGCGTGCATGTCTGGTTTCTCTCCTGCATGTGTGTGATATTCACACAAAAAACAAACAAACTGGGCGCCTGGGTGGCTCAGTGGGTTAAGCATCTGCCTTCTGCTCAGGTCATGGGTCCTGGGATCCAGCCCCACATCGGGCTCTCTGCTCATCAGGGAGCCTGCTTCCCTCTCTCTCTCTGCCTGCCTGTCTGCCTACTTGTGAGCTCTCTCTCGTCAAATAAATAAAATCTTTGAAATATATATCTATATTTAAAACAAAACAAAAGGGCGCCTGGGTGGCTCAGTGGGTTAAAGCCTCTGCTTTCGGCTCAGGTCGTGATCCCAGGGTCCTGGGATCGAGTCCCACATCGGGCTCTCTGCTCAGCAGGGAGCCTGCTTCCCCCTCTCTCTCTGCCTGCCTCTCTGCCTACTTGTGATCTCTCTCTGTCAAATAAATAAATAAAATCTTTTAAAAAAAAATTAAAAAAAAAAAAAAAAATAAAACAAAACAAAAAAACAAACGAACTTAGGTTTGATCTGATCCTTCTAGAAGTATAGGAAGAACAGAGCTGCTTTTCTTGCCCATTACAAAGACTTAGAAAGTCACAGAAACAGACTATGCAATGCTGAGCTTTGGTTTATGACAAAAGACAGATCGGTAGTAGAAATGAAGGTGTGTTCATAAATGCAGCTGTGAAAGTTTATGTAAGAAAACTTTTCAGTTGGATCCTCATGTCATCCTACTCAAAGGTCAGCTCTAGGTGGGAAGACTCTAAATGTCACAAGCAAACCTTTTTATTTGGGATATAGGTGAGTATCTTTTTGACCTCAGAGTAGGGACAGAGTTCTTGAAAACACGAACCATAAAATAAAAAAGATTGATAAATTAAATGACATTAAAATCAACAGTTCTTTAAAGAAAGTGAGGAGACGGTGTGTGCAGCACCTCATGGAGGGTTAGTACGAGAACAGATACACGTGACAGAGCAGGAAAAGACTGATGCGTGGACAGATGGGCTGTCGCAGAAACCCGTGACCAGGGACTTGTGGAGAGGCCTCCTGCCTGATGAGCTGGGCGTGCAGGGGCAGTGACTCCCCCACTCCTCGGGGGCACAGAGTGGCTGCAACGACCATGGAGAAGTTCAGCAGAATCGGGTCAAGTCGAAGCCATCCGTTTCACGGAGCCCCACGGTTGTCTGTCTGTTCTGCGGGGGGGAGCTCTTACAACCTTGGAAAGGGGCAAACGGCGGCCTCCTGGGGGAATTGCACAAAAGCAGGAAGAAAAAGATACAGGATGACTCTGTTTCTGTAAGTGCAGAAATCAGCGCACACAGACCACGGGTGAGGGGCTGCAAGGTTGTGGATGATTGTCACAGACACCAGGGTGCGGGATGCATCCTGGGAGAGAACGGCATGGTGCCATGGGGTCGGCAGGGTTGGGCTTCCTGACCTGGGTCAGGGGTGTGCTGATCGAGGCTTTTGTGGTCCCAGTCACCTGAGTACACCTGTTCTGGACGTGTAACACGGTCCCTGGCAGACCACATGGAGGCCCGATGGGCAGGAAGTGTCAGAGCCTCGGATATGGGGGGAGGCAGAGCTGGGGGCCTGGGGGCCTAGGGGCCTGGCTCCAGCTGGCTCAGAGACACCCATGGACATTCTTGCCACCACGCGTGGAGAGGCGGGGCACATGTAGCCTCATGGGGACCACTGGGAGTGCCCACCAGAGCAGGGGGACATGGTCCAGGCAGGTTGGTTGTAAGGTTGTAAAGGTGAACAACGAAGGTTGTAAAGATGATGCCACTAGGACTCAGAGTTCGATCAGCTGTGGCCAGGGAAAGAGAAGTTGAATTCTGGGAGGTGACACAGTGCTCGGGGGCAGGGCAGGGATGGACACGCGGCTCCGTCCACCTGGACACAGACTGCTCAGCAGGCAGCACAAGGAGTTGTGGTTAAGTGATGTAAATGAACACACTTGGGCTATACTGTGTGACAGCAGTAACCATTTTCAGGTTTAATTCAAGTTTCTGCTACTCAGATGAGAGCTGGACAGGTGAGAACTTCAGAAACTTCATAGTTAAGGCTTTTGAAAGGAAGTGTTCCTCATTTAATAGAGAATCAGCCATTATTGCCTGGGAAGCAGGTGGCAGAACGTGGTGTTTTTCAGATGCTGTTGGGTGTGCAGGGGTGACCCAGAGCTGGGCCCCAGGGCTGCAGGCCTGCCTCTACTGCCACCCTGAGTGCAGGGAGTTGGGGGTTGGTGGCAGCGCTGTGACCAAGTCTCACCGTGTGAAGTCCCGTGTCCTCCCGCACTTGGGTGTGCATTCATGGATCAGTGAGGGTGGCTGGGATCTCCATGGCTTAACATGTGGAGAAGGGCAGGGTGGTGGCCATTGGTACGTTTTCAGATGGGCTCATCAGAAACATCCCTTGGACAGCTTCCCTGGAGGACAAGTTGGAAAAGAAGGACACAGGACACCAGAGGACATTGAGGGCACTCGCCAGTGCCCTGAAGTAGGGGATTCCTGTCCTCCTGAGGGCCTTTCCCCACTATGAAGGGTGGCCAGATGTGGAGGGGTCCTTGACAGCGGGTCTGGCATGCTGAGCGCCCTCCCCCAACCCTCCCATCCTGGGAGGACACTGGACTTTGCTGACACAGCTCGGCTGTGGGCTGTTTCCTTCCGTGACCGTTTGGCTCTTTGTCTTCACAGGTTCTGTTTGGATTCCGCTAGACAGACCCGACAAAGACTGTCCATCAACTGGTCCAATTTTAGCTTGAAAAAAGCCACTTTTGCTGCTCACTGAATGAGGACCACCTGGAGAGGGACACGTGGAAGGTGGGCCAGGCCCCGGAGCTGCTGTGCTTGCCCAGGGCTGTGCTGGGTGGGCCGCCACACCTGACGCCCCCAGACCGAGAACTCGCCGCTCGGCCCGCGTCAGTGGCTCGTGTGTGTGTATCTGTGAGTGAGGCGTGAGCACAGCGCCGGCCGTCGGATTGCAACAGTAGCTCCTGCCGGCTTCCCATCGCGCGGCCCAGGAGCCGGGGCTGTGGCCAGAGACGTGTTTCATCATCCACGTGGCTCGTTGCCTCTGCATCTCGCCCTGTCCTGTCATCTGTCCCTGCCAGGGCACTGCCGTCACTCAGCTCTCGTGTGCCCTGCGTCCCACCCGAGGCGGGCTGGGCGGGCAGGCGCTCTTCCGTTCTCCTCCACAATCTACTGTTTAAGAGTGTACACGTTGCGCTGTTTGTGTCTGACCCCCCTGACTTGTAGCCAGCTTGTGTAAGATCCCTTGCAGAATGAGAAAGTTCAAAAACAAAACCCCACCCAGTACTCACACCATCAAGTCTGTTAGAGAGTGTACGACTGTATTAACACGGAGGCCTGCCTGGCTACTTTTTTAACATATTGTTAAGTAATATTAAAATCATGTCTTTCTTTTTGAAAGATGGAATACATTAGTACAGCAGAAGACCTCGTCTGGCTGCTTTCTGCTGGGGGGTGGGGGGTGTGGTGCGTGGGGGGCAGGGTGCGGGGAGAGTGGGGGGCAGTGCCCCCTAAGGGGAAGCTGGCCCACCAACCCTGGAGCATCTCCTGGGTCACCCGTGGCAGCAGTTTAGGGGTCCTGGCTCCTGCCCAGTATCCTTCATACCTCTGTATCCTCCGGGGCCTTCTGCGTGCCAGGCAGCACTAGACCCCAGGGCAGAGTCCAGCCCGGTGCCCATAAAGTTTGGTGAGAGCAGTGCTGACACCCAGCAGCAGTGGCGTGGGGTCACCGCACCCTAACCTACGGGGCTGGGGAGGCAGAGCCGAGGGGCCCAATGGTCAGCAGGCTGGGACCACATAGAGCCTTACGGGCAGGTGCTCATCCAGCCCCAGGGGAGGGGGGCGGCGTGGTCTCTAACGAGACTGAAAAGTCACGGGCGTTCAACTGGGTGTGAACAAGGAATGACGGGCGGTATGGAGGGCGAAGGAGGGACGGCTGCCTGGTTCCTCTGCGGTCTCTGCAGGCAGGCAGCTTGCAGGAGTCTCTGCAGGAGCCGCTCCCAACCACTTCCCAGGGCCCGGCCAAGCCCTACGGCTCCTGCCTCTTGGGAAACCTGCTTGTGTGCAGCTGCAGGGATGTGGCGTGTCCCCGAATGAAGGGGGAGCAATAAGGGCCCTGCATCCGTGTGGAGACGGGAAGAGAGGAAATGGCCTCTGGAAATACACTGCCGGTTTTGTCTGCAGCATTTCTGGACAGACGAGATGCAGGTAGGAGAGAGGGGGGCAAGAGGGACCCCAAGGCTTTGGTCTGAGCCCTGGGCTGCACGGGGCTGCCTGCCCTGGGGCAGGGGTCAAGTCTGAGATGCCCATCTGACCCCCCAGGTGAGATGTCCGGTGTTGGCATTGCCGTTCATGGATGGAAGGCCAGCGGGGAACAAGTGCAGACAGGTCAGGGGTCCAGGTGCCAGAAGCAGTGACCAGGGTGGGAGGAGGAGGGCAGCCTGGAGGACACAGATGGGGAAAGACCGGCCACCACAGGGCTGCTGTGGTCAAGGTGAGGTCCAAGGACTGACCCCGGGGCTCCTACACTTAGGGGACTTTGACCACAACCCAGTGGGAGCTGGTTTGCAGGAAAACACGGGTGGGAATGGCAGGCCCTGGGAATAGAAGATAGGCAAGAGGCTGGCTGGTTTGTTTTGCTTTTTTCTAACTAGGTGGGAAGAACAAGCGTATCCTTTTGCTCGTGGAATGAGCCTGCAAAGCAAGGAATGGGCTGGGCAGTGACCACAGCAGGAGCAATGTCCTCAAAAGGCCCTGATGCCTCCAGGAGTCCCAAGCCCAGGCCTGGGCCTCCATGGCTCCCGGTGAGGGCAAGGGAGAGCCGGGGCTGGCTGGGCCAGAGCAGCAAAGGCTGGGAAGGGTCTGGGGGTGAGGGGAACCTGCTCTCTGGGGAAGCTGCCCACCCAGGCCCTTCAAGACCTTGTCCCTGCCCCAGCCTCTTCTCCCCATGGACAGTCCCACCTCTGGGCCTCCTCTTCCATCTGGGGGGTATGTTGGCTGCTGAGGAACTGCAGGGTCTCACCTGTGATATGAGCAGGACCTTGTCAGGGCCATAAGTGGTGAGGGGGACCCCTGGGTGCCCACTCCTGAGGCCCCACCTGCCGCATTCCACACCCTTGCTCCCCTCACACACAGGCGAGCCACCTATGCCTTGTTCTAGGTCTGTACGCTTCTGCCCCTGCTGGTTCCTTTGGCTCTTTCCCCAAGGGGGGGGGCGTCACTTTACCATCCCAGTTCTCAGAGGATGGATCTGGGGCCTGGGAGGCCCAGGAGAATCCAGGGGTGGGGGAGATGGAGGGCTGAGGCTGGCAGGGCCTCCCAGGTTCAGCCCCTCCCATGTCCCCAGAGGCAGGCCCAGGCCTGGAGGCTTGTCATCGTGGGTCCTCATGCCCAGACACTGCATTTACAGATGGGGAAGCCAAAGTCCAAGGTGCATCTGCGGGACATCCAGCTTCAGTGCTCCTGTCTTCACGGAGCCTAGACCTGGGAGTCGATCCCTGGGGGAGCCTCACATAGACCACGCTGGACTAGCACCTCCTTTACACGGTAACGGTAATCATGAGATGAAATAAAATAACAATGGCCAGGAAAACAGTAAAAATGCCCTTTTATTGAACTTTGTTTACATACTCATACCATTGAACCAAAATAATATCAAAAGGAGTATAATGGTACCAGAAAGGATTAACGCTTCTTAATTTAATTAATATTAAAGGAGAAGGAAAAACTTACCTCACAGGTCCCGCTGTTTCTCGGTTTTAAACAATAAAAGTGCTCGGTCACCCACAGAGTGATGGAACTGAAGTAACTTTGAGTCCTGGTCCTTCATCTTCACAGTGACAGGTGACCATTGTCCTGGATCCGCTATTAAAATGTAAGCATAAGCCCCGAGGGGTGGGATGCCTGGCACAGGGACAACTTCCATGTGCTTCCGAGCTGTTAGGAACGGATGCTTGAAACGAGCCGGAAGCCTGCTGTGCCCAGGAGCCCTCCAGCTGGCTTTCCTGGAGGAGACCATGTGGATACAAGGAAGAGTCCTAAACGTGTGCCAGTGGTACCCGGGAAGGAGGATGACAGCCACGGAGACCGCCACATGCAACTGTGAACCCGAGGAAGCTGTGTACACAGTGTGTTGGGTGTTGGGAGAGACGCTGCACGTGGCAGTTTTCTGCGCTAAGGGGAGGAAACAAGGTAAGTCTTGTGGTGCCCCAGCTTCCAGCCTCGAGGCAGTTTCCAGGCCCAGCACTGGGGGTGGGGGCAGAGCCCTGCAGACCTGCTGAGTAGAGCCAGCACAGGCTGGCATTTGGGGAGGCCAGGCGCCTACAGTCTGCCGATGCTGCAGGTGTGGCATAAACTCCCGGGAACCCAAGGGGAAATCACCAGAAAACAGAACGGCTGGGATAGTGTTTCTACCAGCCACGGCGGAAAACCGTGTAACACACAGTGCAGACCTCGGGGTAGAGGCCTCAGAAAGCTGTGACCTCAGCAGTGGGGTGAAATCAGCCTTCGAGCAAAATCAAAAGCAAGCCCCCAAAGATCAAACTGATCCTGAGTATCTTAATTGCCTGCTGGAACAAAGTCCGACATTCTTTAAGGAACACAAAACCAGCCCACACTGGACGAAATTCACAATGGTGGAATCCAGGCATAAATTACCAGACTGTGCCAAGAGGAAGGAAAATAGAAACCATAATCAAGAGAAATACTAAGCAGACCGCAAAATGACAGTTGCTGAATCTGCAGATGGGGACCGTAAAATGGATATTGTAAAACATCTTAAAAATACACTCAAGATGCAAAAGAAATCACAAACAAGATGAAGAAATGAAAAATCCAAAAAAGACCTAAGTGAAGTTCTAAAGAAAAAATACAACATCTGAAATAAGAAAATAACCTGGATAGAATTAACAGCATATCCAAAACCCCTTAGAAAACACCCATGAACTTGATGGCACAGGAAGAGAAACTACCAGAAAGAAGCACTGAGACGAAAAGAGAATGGAATATGGTAGCCTGTAGGACAGTATTGAGCATTCCAACATACATATGTATCATATGATGATACGGTGATCTCATCATATGTATCATACATATAGGATATCATATATGATGTACACGTGGTATATCGTGTGATATACATATATGATACATATATCACATACATGTATGGTACATATGATGAGATCACCATATCATCATGATACATATGTATGTTGGAATGCTCAATACTTAATAAATGATATACATATGTATCACACATACAACATACAGAACTTAAAATGAGCTTGTCACAAGCTTGCTGGGATTATGGACGAGGCTGTGTTGGGTCTGTAGGTCAGTTTGGGATGAAGCGACATCTTGAGACAACAGAGTTCCTAGTCTGTAGATGTGATTTCTCTTCATTTATGTGTTCTCTGAATTTCAACAGTATTGTATAGCCTTTATTGTAGAGATTTTGCATGCTTCTGATGAATTTTTTCTAAGCATTTTAGGTTTTTTACATTATCACAAATGGGGTTATGCTTTAGTTTCCTGGGGCTCCCATAACAAAGTGCTATAAACTGGGTGGCTTCTAACAACAAATTTGTTCTTGGGGCGCCTGGGTGGCTCAGTCATTAACCGTCTGCCTTCGGCTCAGGTTATGATCCCGGGTCCTGGGATCGAGCCCCGCATCAGGCTCCCTGCTCCTCGGGCAGCCTGCTTCTCCCTCTCCCAGTACCCTCTCTTATGTTCTCTCTGTCTCTGTCTCTGTCAATTGAACAAATCTTAAAGTTTATTCTCTCGTAGTCCTGGAGGATATAACCCAAAATCCCTGGAGGGATATATACCACAAAACACAGGTATCCACAGGATTGGTTCCTTTTAGAGGTTGTAAAGAACCATCAGTTCCATGCCCCACTCCTGGCTTCTCCTGGCAATCCTTGGCTTGTAGAGATGTCCCTCCAGTCTCTTTCCATTTTCATACGGTCTCCTCCCTATATCTCTGTGTTTGTGTCGTGTCTTTTTTTTTTTTTTTTTTAAGATTTTAAGTAATCACACCCAACATGGGGCTTGAATTCACAACCCCGAGATCAAGAGCTAGCTGCATGCCCCACCAGCACCTCTGTCTCTCCTCTTCTTGTAAGGACGCGAGTCACTGGATTTAGGGCCAACCCTCATCCAAGCACATCATTATCTCATAGGACATCTGCAAAGACCCTATATCCAAGTAAGGTCATATTCACAGGTTCTGGGGGTTAGGACTTAACATCTTTTTAGTCACCTTACGTTTTGGGGCAACGTTTTAAATTCCCTACAAATATACAGCAGTATGATAGGTTTTTCATACATTGAACTTTGTATCTTGAGATTGTCAAAATGACTTACAAATTCTAAAACTTCAAGATCACCTAGGACTTTTTACATCTATAATCATGTCATCTGCAAATAAGGACAGTTTCTTCTAATTTTTCTGTTCTTTATTCCTTTTATTAAATTACTGCACTGGGTAGACCCTCTGGTACAATGTGGGATTGCAGCCGTAAGAGCGCGCACACTTGCCTCAATGGAAACCTGAGCAGGGACAGACAGCACTCGGTATCTGTCATCAGACAGAACGGTAGCCATAGGGTCTTGGACATAACGTCTTTATCAGATTGAGGAAATGCCTTCTATTCCTGGTTTGCTGAGTGTTTTTATCATGAGTGGGCATTAAATTTTGTCATATGCTTTTTCAGCTTCTATTGAAATGATGTTTTTTCTGTTATTCTAGTGAATTACAATTAGTGTTGGGGTTTTTTTCAAGATTTTACTTATTTGGGGTGCCTGGGTGGCTCAGTCGGTGGCTCAGAAGGCGGCTGCCTTCGGCTCAGGTCATGATCCCGGGGTCCTGGCATCAAGTCCCACGTCCAGGTCCTTGCTCAGTGGGGAGCCTGCTTCTCCTTCTCCCTCTGCCTGCCACTCCCCCTGCCTCTGCATGCATTCTCTCCCTCTCTCTGACAAATGAATAAATAAAATCTTAAAAATTTTTTGACAGCACAAGCAGGGTGAGGGGCAGGAGAAGCAGACTCTCCGCTGAGCAGAGAGCCCAATTTGGGCTCAATCCTAGGACCCTGGGATTATGACCCGAGCTGAAGGCAGGCACTTAACTGACTGAGCCAGCCCGGCGCCCTAGTGCTTTCTTTTTTTTTTTTTTTTTTAAATAATCTTTCATCTCTGAGTAAAATTCTACTTGCTTATGACTTACTATCCTTTTTATATCTAATTCAATTTAATTTTTTAAGATTTTATTTATTTATTTGACAGAGATCACAAGTAGGCAGAGAGGCAGGCAGAGACAAGAGGAGGAAGCAGGCTCCCTGCTGAGCAGAAAGCCTGATGTGGGGCTCGATCCCAATGACCTGAGCCGAAGGCAGTGGCTTAACCCACTGAGCCACCCAGGTGCCCCAATTTGTTAATATTTTGTTTACTATGTTTGCATCTGTGTTCATGAGAGAGATTTGTCATTTTCTTAGGTTTTGGTGTCATAAAAATGAATTGGGGAACATTCCTTCTATTTGCTGAGTGTGTGTAAGATTGGTATATCTTTCTCAGATGTTCACCAGTGAAGTCATCTGGGCCTATAATTTTGTGACAATATTTTTAATTACAGATTCAGTTTACTTAATGGCTACAGAGCTACTCAAGTTTTGTTTCTTGTATCCGTTTTGGTAAGTTGTGTTTTTCAAGGATTTTATTCATTTCCTCTGTCAGATTTATTAGCATAAAGTGTTCATAGTAGTCCTCTTAGAGATCCATGGTGATGTCCCCCTTTTCATTCCCGCTTATCAGGAGTTTGTCTCCTCTCTTTTCCTCATGTCTTGTTACTGGTTTGTCAGTGGTGTTGCCATTTCAAAGAACTCTTGGCTTTGTTGAATTTTGTGTTTTCTGTCTCTTTGATTTCTGCTCTTCTATTCTCTCTTTTCCTTTCTTTGAGTTTAAAATGCAGTTCTCCTAGCTCTTGAGATGGGCACTCAGCTCACTGAATTTTAACCTCATTTTCACTCAGTTTGGAGTATTTTCTCATTTCTGTTGTGTTTTTCCCCTTTGTGCACAGATCACTTAGAGGTGTTTTGAGAATTTGCTATTTATCTGTTACTGAGTTGTGGTTTAATCTGATCATGGTCAGAGAACATAAATTCAGTGATTTGGTTCTTTGGATTATGTTGTGACTTGATTTACGGCCCACAGATTTGTCTCTGTTGCTAAGTGTTCCATGTAGAGCTGAAAAGAATTCTAGTTGGCTTTTGTTGGGCCTAACAAGGCCAAGTTGATTAAGTATTTTGGGTAAATCTTCTGTATCCCTGCTGACTTTTTTCCTGCTTCTCTCTGAGAGGTGTGTTCCAATCTTCAGCTGTGATTGTGTGTTTGTCCAGGTCTGGGAGTGGCTACATACATTCCCATTATCTTGGTTAGCGTTGGCATGGTGTGTCTTTTTCTATCCTTTTCATTCTCTGTTCTTATGTTTGTGTCTCTGCTAACAAGTACATGGGTGACCTTCGTTATTTTCACCCAGCGTGACAATCATGATCTTTCGGTCAGTATCTGATCTGTTTAAGTTAACTATTGATTGATAGAGTTGGGTTTAGGTCTATCCTCTTGCCATCTCTTTTTTGTCTCATCTCTTCCATATTCCTTTAGTTGTCGTAACCTGTTTTGCTTTGGATTAATAAAAACATTGTTCTGTTCACTTTTTAGTTAAATATTTGTATTATTATCTTAGTGGTTACTCTGAAGATTATAATATGCTTCCCTACTGCCTTACAGTCCACCTTATATCGATGTAAAAAATTCTGTGTAAGGTCATGAAATACTCCCTCCGCCACCTAGAAAGCTCTCGTGGTCATGTTGGCATGTTTTAAAGCCCTGGAAACAGGACTGTTTAAATAGTTGGTAATCCTTATCTACCCACTCCCATCTTCATTCCTTTCTGTATTTGTTTTTATCCAGAATCACTTCCCTTCAGCTGGAATCATTTCTGTAGTACAGATTTCTTGTAGTAGAGTGTTGGATATAAGTTTAATTGCCTTGTTGTCTGAAAATACCTTCATGCTGCCTTTAATATTCCTACATCTAGTACTTTTTCTTAAGATTTTATTTTTAAGTTCAAACACAACCCCGAGATCAAGAGTTTTATGCTCTAGCGACTGAGCCAGCCAGGTGCCCATCTAGTATTTTCTCTTGCATATTGCACTTGTGCTTAGTACAGTGCAAGGTCCGAGGTTCTGCCTGTCTCTAAAGAAAGTTGGTTCTTAGTCTAGTAGGCACGTGATTTGTTGGTTGATTACCTGGGAGTCATATGCCTTCCTAGAGCGAGGGCTATTTCCATTTTGTCCTGGGATGTCAACTTTATTCCTGAGGCATGGCCCTTCTGGGGTTTCAAAGGAAAACCCAAAGTGTTTACCAAGCCCTTCTATCCTCGAGGGACCCAGATTTAAAGCTGTCACCCTGTAATATTCAGCCTCTGGGATGCCTGTTTAGCTGTTTTCCATCTGCTGTTCTCACCCCAGAATCCTTGGGGTCTCACTCGAAGCACACACAATTTGGGGTCAGCCAAGGATTTGAGGGTTCCCCCTTTTGTGGCTCCCTTCTCTCTGGGATGTCCCCATCCTCTCTTTCCAGTATTCAGATGTCCACAGGCTCTTCCAGCTCCGACAGGCTTTTCTGCTATAGCCTACCCGCACTATGCCACAGACGCCGGATCTCCTCCGGCCGGGCTCCAGCAGACGGGTGCGCAGGGAGTCCCAGAGGTGGTGACACCTGAACTCTGACGTGAGGAGAACTTATTAACCACACGGAAGGGTGAGTTCCAGGAAGAAGTACAGACTGTGCAATTAAAAACACGGGTTCAAATCCCAGCTTTGTCACTCAGCCACTGTGACCTTGGGCAAGTGAATTAATCCCTCCGTGCCTCATTTTCCTTGTCTGTGTTGACATCCTGGAATTGCTACAAGGGTTAAATGAATAAAGCCTGGCAAACAAACGCTTATTAGCACAGCACGTCGGTCTCCCCTCCCGCCTTCTCATTTCTGTCCCTGCTCCACTGACAGGCCCTACACAGCCATACCTTCCCCTTGCTGTCGCATCTGCTTCCTCTCCTTATTTCCAGCCCTTGACTTCACACCCTGGGGTGGGGCTGAACTAGACCAGAGGCAAAGCTAGGCTGGCGCCAGGTCCTGTGAGCCCTGACAGGCATGCCTGCCTGGGTTCCGGCCAGTCCACCTCGGTCCCTTGGCAGGTGGCAAACACGAGAGTGTTTCTCCTCACCAGCTGGTCTGAAGTCCCGCCTGATTGGGAATACTGCCATCTCCGCGCCCCAGCCCCCAGGATGCACTCGCAGAGCAGTCACCAGAGCAAGTACGTTTATTATGAAAGTAAGTGCATATGAAATGTCCCCTGACTTGCAGATCCGTGGCAAAGGCGACTGCAGTACAATTGAGCAGATGCAGGGCTCTATGGTGGCGGACACCGGCCCCCAGGTGCAAGGTCTGCCGCAGTGCTCAATTCTGCAAACCTGGTCCTTATTCAACACAAGGCAGGCCTTTCACCCTGGGGCCCACACGTGCGATCCCCACAGGCAGCCCGCTCTCACCAGCAGCTGCAGTGCCCCGGGTGCGGGTGGGCGGCGCGGGCTGGTGGCATTGGCTGTCTCCCTCCTCCTGGCTGCTCCCAGCCTCAGCCTGGCAGCTGGGGGGCCACTCTCCCTCCCAGGAGATGTCCCCAGTCCGTTCCGTCGCCCAGGGAGGACCAAGGTTGATCAGAAGCCCCCTCAGCCCATTCTGGGCCCCAGATCTCGAGGGCTCTCCCCGCTCCCGGCATGGGGCTCACTGGCAGCACTCGGCCACATGCCTGAAGAGCTCCTCGCCTTGCTCGTCACCAAAGCTCCGCAGGCAGTGAGGGCACTGAAGGTCCCCCTGTCGTCTCCGGGCCGCCCCTGGGCACCGGCCCTCAGCAGGGGAGTCTAGCCCCTGAGATCCAGTCCCAGCCCTCCGTCCACTGGGTGCCACAAGCTCCAGAGCATCGGCCTCTAAGTACTTGGAGGTTCTGTTTCCCATGTGAGTCCGGCAGGAGCCTGGCTCTCGACGCTCCTGGAAAAGAGGCAAGGGTCCATGTACATGGGTTGCCCTAGAGGCCCCCAAATCACGTTCTGGGCTCTCGCACTTGAGGTGTTTCTTCTATCCCTGCGAGGGACTTGCACCCCTCCCCACTTCCTGAAGTGGCCCAGAGCCCACACGAGCCGCTGCTCCGACCAGAACCAGAGCGCACGCGCACACGCCCACACCCCTCCGTATGCTCACAGGGATGGGACCTGGAGCTGGTTCTGGTCACTCCTCTTAACCCTGAGTCGCTGAATGGCTACTGACCTTTCCACACCATTAACGACCTTTCCACCCAAGAGCATATGCTTCCTCAAGAAAATCCACAGGCCAAGACAGATGGTGGGAAGAAACGCCCAGCCGAGCCAGACAACACCCCGTTCCCACCCAGCGCACACGGCAGGATTCTCAACCACAGCCTGTAGTTCCAGCGCCCGAGGAGAAGCAGGAACCCCCGAAGGACACCGAGGAGGCTGAAGGGGCTCCTGCAGACTCAGGGACACAGCTCGGCCGTGGACCCCACCCACTTTACCCACAAGTCGGAACAGCTGCCTCTGCCAAGGCCCACTGCTACAGACTGCGTCCACAAGTGTGAAAGAGAAAGGGGGTCCCCCATGACTCCTACACCCCGCCTGCAGTGGGGAACGCACGAGCCATCAACGAACCCCAGAAGCCATGCCACAGGCCAGAAGGAGCAGCTCCAAGGTCCGCCCAGTACGTTGAGCCCCCAGAGGGGCTACTACTGACCAGTCTGTGTCCAGACGGAAGTTCTCTGAGGGGCCCAGGGTTCACTCCGGGGCCAGAGGTGTGGTGGGTACTCGCTGAGGGGCTAAAGAAACTGTTTCCTAGGGCGTCTGCAGGGCAGCGAGTGAGCCGGGGCAGAGAGGGGAAGAGGCAAGTGGGTGCCGGGGTTCCCGCAGTGAGAGACTTCGTCAATTCTGAGGCCTCCCAGGCCTCCCTGGGTAGGGTGGTGGGCCCAGTGGCCCACAAGGCCCATCTCTCCGCACAGAGGCCATGAGTTGGCGGACACCACTGGGCACCTGGGGCCTTGGTACCCAGGTCTGCAGAATGGGATAACCAGGGTCCCCGTCTCACAGCAAGGAGGGGTCGTATATGAAGGAAGGCCTGGTAGGGAGCTCGGAGCCCAGGGCATGCCCCACAGCCAACCACCTCCGCTGTCACACCACCACGACAGAGGGCTTCTGCCATCGTGCCCCAGGCGCCAGGCAAGGCAGCTCTGACCCCAGCGGGGCAAAAGGGGCTTGAACCGTGACAAGCGTCTTGGGCCGACACTTGAAATTCATGAGAAGGAAAACAAGAGAAATGCTGAGCCTAAATGAGGAGAAAACTACTCGGGCCCTACCTGTGTCCAGGATGCCTGCTGCCGCAAGGAGGCCACCTCCTCCTCGAGCTCCTGAATCCTGCCCTGGGCCCGCTCTCGGTCTGCACGTTCTGAGGTGAAATCATCCTTGTAAGCGAGGATCTGAAAGGAGGTGAGACATTGGGCTGTCCCGGTGCCGAGGCTCATCCACTCGGGAAGGAGAAGGTTCCCATGGACAGACCACCCCCACCACCAGGCCCCGGGCGCCCCGATCGGACACCTGCTGCTCCAGCATCTGCACCCGTTCCAGCGCCGCATCGCGCGCCCCCCGCATGGCCACCAGCTCCTGCCTCACGTCCGCGCAGGCACGGATCTTCTCCTCCAGCTGCCTGTTGAGCCTAGAAATCTCCTTCCTCATCAGCTCGGGGCAGGAGGGCCTGGCCGGCTCGGGGGCTGCCCGCAGCCCCTGCATCTGCGCGTGGAGCCCCCGCACATACTCGTCCCTGCTGGCGTCGTAGCGCTGCCACTTGGCATTGAGGTCTTCCACCTGAGGGGACGTGGCCGAGGCCGGGAAGCTCTCTGTGAGCAATAATGAGCTGCTGATCTTCCCCGTAAATGCACATTGCCTCACTTGCTCTGTCCTGAGGGGACACCAAGACCACCAGACACGCAAGGCACGGAGAGGACATCTACAAGCCACCGTCTTCCACAGAAGTGGACTGGGTGCCATTCTCCTGCCTTAAAAGCCATGCTTGACAGAAACTCCTGCACCTCCTTTATCGACCCATGAGTTAACCCGGGGGAAAGCAGAACACAGGCCGGGTCTCTGCACTCTTAGGCAAAATGCGTAGGTCTCTGGGGACTGTGTGTGTCAGCCCAAGTGGCCCAAGGGGGACACGAGCCCTGAGCACCACTGAGAGGGTAGGACCCTCTCCTACAGTTGAACGAAAGGGGACAGATACTCACATGAGTCACCTTCTGTCGTAATAGTCGATTTTCTTCCCGTAACTTCTCAATAACGGCCTGGACAGAGGCGGCCGTGTCTGTACAGTCTGGCTGCAGAAGGAAGGGATGGGGAAGACGCCGTGTCGCTGAATATGACACACGCAGCAAGAAGGGAGGAAGCTAGACCTGCAGACTGAGGCCCCAGATGGTTGCCACATCTGGCAACACGTCCCCTGGCAGCCGTGCATTCAGGAGAGAAGCAAAGCAGAAAGTCGAAAGGTTGGGGGGGAGTGCAATTTGCTCTGGCCCTGCCCAGGCCTGCCACAGAGAGCAGTTTCCACACCCCTGCCGTGGACTTGCACACAGTCGCACGGTCTCCCATAGCCTCAGATGCTCTATCGTCACAGGAGTCAGGAGGGTAGGCAGCTTAGCCCCGTGGTGCAGCAGGGAAGGCTCTGGCCCTGGGCTGCCAGGCACAGGCCTGACCAGGAAGCCGGCTCCCCTCCTCCAAGCCCATGACAGCATCGTGTCTGCGGAGTCACAGTCGGCCTGGTGGTTCCATATGCGGCAATCTGACTCACACCATGTTCACACCTAAAAGCCACATCCCAAACCAACCCTAACAGTGGTGAGCAGACCTAAGCGGAAAGTCTCATGAGAAGTCCCATCTGAATCCGAGAAATTCAGTGCATTTAACAGAACGGGGGGCTGTATGTTGGTGACTCGTTTCTGAGAATTCCCCTTGAATGATAAAGGAAGTATGTGTCCTCACCAAGCAGGCCCTGGGAAACCCCGGGTGACTCAGCTGCGTCCCAGGCTGAGAAAGATGCTGGGGCCTCACCGACCCCACAGCAGCCCCAGGCCACCCCTCCTGCGTAGCTACTTCCAAGTTCCCACAAGGAAATGACACAATGACTCAAAGTCAGATGAGCGTGCCCACTCGTCCTCTGGCTTCTGAAATACACAGGTGTTCTTTCTGAGGTTCTCTTTTCATGGAATCCCGCCCCCCACCAATGGGAACGGATGGTTCTCAGATCAAGCTTCTCCCCACACGGGCTCTCGGTGAAGATGCTGCAAAGGAGACAGGTGACCTGTCCCCCTGGAACATCACAGAGCGTGTTTCCAACACGAATGTGGTGGCAGCTCCAGAAAGCCACCTGGCGAAGAACCTGCTCCGTGAGGACCCTGCCCCGCACGCCTCTGGCCAGCTATGCAGGAGGCCCCAGGCAAGGCCGGCACCCACTGCCCTCGTGGCAGGCTGGGGCATGGACTGGGCAGTTTGCCATCTGCCCAGTGTGCAAGGGCTCGCGCTTTCTCAGAGCAGGCCTGCAGCCCCGGCTCTGCCCTCTGCTCCTCAGCTGAGTGAGGCTGAAGAGGCCAGAGTGCTCAGGGCCATCCCGGGAGGCAGGTGCTGGTAAAACAGGCTGCCCTCACTTCCTATCATATTTTGCATGTTCCCTCCTTCTAGAAGAAACCTCTGGGTGGCTAGGCTTTGCCACAACAGCTGGGTCTCAGGCTGAGAAGAGCAGTGGGCTCTGGGCGCCCCAACCCCCCGACAGCTGTGGGATGGTACAGCCCCGACGCAGTGTCTCCCTCCCCAGTGAGGCCTTCGCCGTCCTCTGCACACACAGGCGCGGGCTTACCTCGGGGCTCTTGTCCCCCGTGTCCCCCTGAGCACGCTGTCGTTCATCCAGACACTTAGCCAGATGCTGGCACATGTGGGCGGTGGCGGCCAGAGTCCTCCGCAGCTGATGGGTCTCCTCAGCCAAGGAGCGGCACAGGATGTCACTGGCAGCCCGGGCACGTTCCTTCTCTGCCACGCTCCTCCGCAGCTGGGCTACCTCCTTCTCCCGCTCGTGCTCCGGCTGGCTCATCAGCTGCTGCGCCGCCTTCTCTTTCTCTTCTAGTTGCTCTGAAAGTCTCTCAATTTCCTAAGTGGAAGATTTCAAAGCACAGTTTATTTGAGTGAAAGAAGCAAGGCCAGAAACAGATGTTCGTAATCGTAAAGCAAGAGAAGCAGCAGCACAGACCCGCCATTGCTAACTGACCGGGTAGCTCGGAGGTCAGCTTCAGAACTGTAATTAACTGGGGTTCTCAGCTTCTGATGTTCTTTCTGAAAGTTCATCTAAAATTCAGCTTTCATGAGCAAGTTCACAATTTTAGACAGTACATCCCCAAATTACTAAATGTGATAGCTCCAAAGGCTTCTTCATGGAAAGGCTAGAAACTGCAGTGGCCAGCCCCCGAAGTACGTGTGTGTCCTAACCCCAGTGCTTGGAATAGGACTTTATAGAGAAGCAGGGTCCTTACAGATGTAACCAGTTAAGAGGAAGCCATTCTGTGTTAGAACAGGCCCTGATCCGGTGACTGCTGTGCTTAGGAGAAGGACGTATGGACACAGACACAAGCCTGAGTGAGGACGGGGCTGAGGGCAAAGAGATGCAGCACGGGCCACGAAAGCCCCCAGAAGCTATAACAGGTGGAGGGAGACCCTCCCCCAGAACCTCAGAGGGAGCATGGCCCCGCCGACACTTTCAGCTCAGGCTCTGGCCTCTAGAAGTGCAGAAGATGACAGATGACACCGCTTCCATTCTAGCCCCGTTTATACCTGTCACAGCAGGTATAGGAAACAAATACATCCAACCCCAATCATTTCATTTAAAAAAAAGAAAAAGTCCTTAAAATTACAGTCTGTTTGATGTCTGGCCTTAATTTTGTGCTTTTCCATTTCAAAGAAGCCTGCAGCGCCTGCAGTGAGAGCAGGTGAGCAGGGCGAGCGAGTGGGGCCTGCAGGTGCAAAACCAGCGAGGCTGGGCTTCGGCAGGAGAGCGAGCAGGGAAGGGAGCTGGCCTCCCTGCCAAGTCCCAGGCAGCTTATGCCCCCCGACCCCACCCACAGCTGTGAGGAGGGACAGACTCCAGGACCCCCAGCAGAAGGCGATGCCAGGCCATGTTACTTAAGGACCCCTATTTTGCTTTAAGCAAGAACAGTGCATGTGGTGGTCACAAATTCAAACATACAGAAGGAAATTCTGTGAAAACTGAAATCCCTCTATTCCCACTGACCCTTTCACCTCAAGCACCACTTTCCAGAGGTATTTCCTCTTCACCATTTGGGCACATATCTTCCCAGAACGTGTCTAAGCATCTACAGCAGCAGTCTTCACGCACAGATGGGGCCAACGACAGCGTGCCCTTCACCTTGCTCCTACTACCTCGTTCCACAGCAGCACAGACATGCCTCGTTCCTTCCGACCGCAGCGTGGAACCCCAGAGAAGATTCCAGGTTTGTGGAGCACACTTCCAGCTGATGGAGTGCACGTACCCCCACAGAGACATACCCAGAAGTCACACAGCTGGACCGTTTCAGGACTGGTGGGGGCGCCTGGGCGGTTCAGTCAGATAAATGTCTGCCTTCGGCTCAGGTCATGATCCTAGGGTCCTGGCATCAAGTCCCGCATCGAGCTCCCTCCTCAGTGGGGAGCCTGCTTCTCCCCCTGCCTGCTGTGACCCCTGCTTGTGTGTGTGTGTGCGTGTGTGTGTGTGTGTGCACGCCCCCCCCGACAAATGAATAGATAAATAAATAAATAAAATCTCTAAAAAAAAGGAAAGAAAGAACTGGTAGAATTCAGAGGCCCACCCTAGCTCCTGGGCCCACACCCAAATCCATGAGACAAAGGCTCCTGGACCCAAACACCCCATGCGCCTGCGGTGACCTCCATCGCTCTAACCGGGTGACCCAGAAAGCATTCTGGAAGTCTCACACCCTCTCAAGGAGTTTTAAAAAGCATTCTCTTTCTTACTTCCTTCAACTTCACTCGAGAAGTTAACCCCAAGACCAGAAAGAAGAAAAGCCCTCATCAGGACCGTAGGTCTGGCTCTCTCAGCAAAGGCCTAGAGGAGGAGGCTGTTCTAGACCCACGTCCCAAGACAGGCCTGAAAAGAGAGGCCAGTGGAACATGTCCAACAGCAAGTGCAGGAGAGACAGGATGGGGACAGTATGGCAGAGGGTAAGACAGAAACCACAGTAGGCAAGGAGCCCAAAACAGGGACTATTGTCCAATGTGTCTGGCACCCATGTCCCCTCATCCCTTCCCAGATGTCCGAGAGTCCGGGGCACCTCGGCTGCACAGCCTGCTGACGCCATTCCTCTCCTTTTTCTACTTTAGGGCCATGATGACCTCACCCCTGAGTAGAGTCCAGGCCTTTCTGGACTCAAGGAAGAGCAGTCCCCTCCCTGAAAGTGGGCCTGTCAGCATCAGTACTTCCTCCCAGCAGACGGCCCTTCAGAACCAGGCAGGACCTGCTTGGCCTGGACATGGCCATGACCAGACACAGCATGATGGGGCATTCATGCAGCTGAGAACCAAACAGATGGCCTCCTTAACATAAAATTCTATAAACAAGAAAAATAAGGCCAAATCCCAAGCTAAACTCAGGTTCTCATTGCTGACCCTTCCTGTGCCCTTGAGCCTGAAAACACAAAACTAGGCCTCTTTATTAGCCTTGAATTTGTTTTCTTTAAAAACTGAGAGCAGGTGCCCCATCCCATGTTCTCATGTCTGGACAGGACTGCAGGAGCCTCACCTTCTGGCATGTCCAACCCCTGGCCTGGCCTTGGTTTCTCTCTGCCTACATCACAGCTTTGGTCTTGCTTTGTTGCTGCTGGTAGAAGGAGGTGCCTGAGGGCGTTGATCTTGGACTTTGTTACCCTCAACGGTGGCTCAGATGTGTAGGGAGTGAACAGACAGTGACTAAAGAGGTCTGCCCCCTGACAGCGTAGTTTCCATTAAAATTTTGAAGTTACTCAAATTAGCACAGCAGAGAAATGTCTCTATCCTTGTCGATACCTGACACTGAAATTTGTTCAGGGTAAATACATCTGTGTGTGTGAAACAGATTAACGACACATCTACAAATACACATAACGTGAAATCAGACGGGAGTCCCATAAACAGTACCCATAAAGGCTGGTCTCCAGGAAACTCATAAATTTGGCAAATGACCACAGTGACAGCAGGAGCAGCTCCTGCCTGCTACACCCTCTCTCAGTACCAGTCAAGCAGTTTCCACACATCCTACGAGACAGCTTCTGCCATCTCTCCCATTCTGCAGCCGGGAAGATGAGGCTTTCCACACATCCTACGAGACAGCTTCTGCCATCTCTCCCATTCTGCAGCCAGGAAGATGAGGCTTATGGGGTTGGCAGCCTCTGGAGTGACTGGGTGAAGAGGCCACCACAGCATCCCTGCTAGCTCCCGCATGTCCTCTTGGGGCTGGAGGAGCTGCAGGCAAGACCTGTGTTCTAAACATCCTTCCTCACTGGTTAACAGGAGACAGCAGGAGAAACAAGCATCTCTAAAAATGGGGGCAGGGGGCAGCATGTGCCCTGGCTCGGGGGCTCATGGAGCTTCCCGACAGCATGCTCTGTCTCCACACTCCAGCCCTGTATACCAGGCCCAGCCCCATGTGGATGCCCAGTAACCGTCTGGGAGTAAGACAGGCCAGCACAAGGGTCAGGACCTGGGCTCTGCTCTCAGGTTGCTCACAATACAAACACGGAAACCCCACAGACACATGGCCAACTACAGGGGTGAGGTTAGTTCCAAAGGACTCACCAGCCTTATTTCTGTCTTAAAAACCAGCTTTCAAATACCACTTTAGAAAGAACCTAGCTCAGGGCACCTGGGTGGTCAGTTGGTTAAGCCTCTGCCTTTGGCTCAGGTCATGATCTCAGGATCTTGGGATCAAGCCCCGCATCGGGCTCTCTGCTCAGCAGGGAGTCTGCTTCCCCTTCTCTCTCTGCCTGCCTCTCTGCCTACTTGTGATCTCTCTCTCTCTGTCAAATAAATAAATAAAATCTTTAAAAAAAAAAAAAGAAAGAAAGAAAGAACCTAGCTCCCATGGAGGTTTGCTGGGGAACGTTACCCTACGGAGCTGGGAATACGAAAGTGTGAAGAATTCTGTAGTCTTGTGGATCAGCCTTAAAAATAAGAGGCATAGGCCCCTGGTCCTCATCTCTCTGTTAGTGTGTTCAGGCTGCCCTAATAACAGAAGATTACTCTCACAGTTCTGGAAGCCAGAAGTCCAAAACCTAGGCATCAGTAGGGCCATGCTTCTTCCACATGTCTCTTCCAGCTTCTAGTGGCTGCCAGTAATCCTGCGCTTGTACACACCACTCCAATCTCTGCTTCTGTCTTCACGTGGCCTTCTGATAAGGACACCAATCATCAATTCACCCTAATCCATATGACATCATTCTAATTCATCACATCTTGCAAAGACTCAATTTCCAAAAAAGGTCCCATTCACAGGTTCCAGACGGAAATGAATTGGGGGTAAGGGGGACACTGTTCAACCCAGTACAGTGCCCCCCTTCTCTCTCCTTCCTGAGCATCGTAGCCCAGCGCAGGGCTGCATGGGACCACCCCCTATGGGACTGCAAGAGAATGAGAACAAACGGGAATTTTAAGGCCAGTTAACTGAGCCTTTACACAAGAGCCAAACACTTCAGAGGGACCCTGGGACGCAGCGATAAGAGAGCAGCCTGCTCCCTACCCTCCAGAAGAGTGCAGTAGAGAGCAAGGCAAACAGACAAGGACAAAACCTAACATGGCTTAGAGGATTCTGGGAAGCTGGTGGAGCAGGAAGCACCAGGAATCTATCTCCCCACCTGAAAAACAGTTGCAATGGCAAAATCCATCTAATGTCATTATTTTGGAAAGCTGGGCTCTACTGAAGCATTCCAACTTCCAGGGGAGGACTTGGCCCTTCAACTGAGGTTAATTTCAACCAATTTCAGCTCTTAGCGCATCTCCCACACCCAGCCACCTGCATGTGTCTCTGCAGCAACCAGCACACATCTTGCAGGAGCCAGGGCGGGCACAGAAGACCCTGTCCTCCAAACACTAGAAATCTGTGCACTCATCATTGAGTGCTCCTTCCTGTCACAAGGATGACACAGAGAAGAGACAGCCACTTTGCTCCCCCATGGTTGCAAAGACCCTCTCCTCTAGCTGAAGTGACTTGGACATTTAAAGGGAGGGAGCCATTTTCCCCCCTTACATTTTTCTCTTTTCCCCCCTTTGGGAACCAGATACTAAATACAAGGATATCAGGCCTGGTTACTTACATATAAACATATGTACATAAAAACACACACACAAAATAAAGACAAGGACATTCAGAAGCAACTACATATAAGGAGAAATTTAGGAAGTGCCACATTTGGCCAGAAAAAGGTGCAGGCTCAGAAGAGACCTGAGCAAACCCTGAGTTACCACTCAGGCTGATCCCTGGCACAGAGACAGCCTACAACAATCAAAGGAAAAAACATAAAATCTTGAAGGGGAAGAATCTGATTTCCAGACATAAAACACTGTTAGATCCAAATGTCCAGTTCTTAGCAAAAAAAATCACAAGGCATACAAAGACACAGGAAAATATGGCCTATTCAAAGGAAAAAAATTAAATCAACAGAATTATCCTTTAAAAGATCTGATGGCAGATCTTCTATACAAAGACTTTTTAAAACCACCATCTTAAAAAATACACAGAAAATGAAAAGATGTGGAAAATGTCAACAAAGCGTAATATGAACAAAATGCAAATATGAGGGGCACCTGAGTGGCTCAGTGGGTTAAAGCCTCTGTCTTCGGCTCGGGTCATGATCCCAGAGTCCTGGGATTGAGCCCCACATCGGGCTCTCTGCTCAGCGGGGAGTCTGCTTCCCTTCCTCTCTCTCTCTGCCTACCTCTCTGCCTACTTGTGATCTCTGTCTGTCAAATAAATAAAATCTTTAAAAAAATGCAAATATGAATAAAGAGTCTCTAAAAACCTAAAAGGAAACCAAAAAGAAATTCTGAGGCTAAAAAGTACAATGACTGAGATGAAAAATCCACTAGAGAGTCAAAGGAATATTTGAACTGGCAGAAGTATCAGCAAAGTTAAAGATAGAACGAGGAAAATCATCAAGACTAAGGAACAGGAAAAAAAAGACTGACGTGAACAGAGCCCTTAGGGCCTGTGGGACATCATCAAGCAAGTGGACCAGCGTACACACACTGTAGATGTCTCAGAAGGAGTGAGAGAAAGGGGTAGAAAGAACATTTGAAGAAAAAACTTCCCAAATTTGATGAAAGACATGAGTATAAACATCCAAGCAGCTCAACAAACTCGAAAAAAGATGAACACAAAAAGACCAACACCGGGGCATCTGGGTGGCTCAGTGGGTTAAGCCTCTGCCTTCGGCTCAGGTCATGATCCCAGGGTCCTCGGATCGAGCCCCGCATCGGGCT
This sequence comes from Martes martes, assembly GCF_963455335.1. NCBI lineage: Eukaryota > Metazoa > Chordata > Mammalia > Carnivora > Mustelidae > Martes > Martes martes. The sequence goes on from NC_137889.1 coordinate 140,582,540, forward strand.
CTCTGCTCTTCAGGGAGCCTGCTTCCTCGTCTTTCTCTGCCTGCCTCTCTGCCTACTTGTGATCTCTGTCTGTCAAATAAATAAATAAAATCTTAAAAAAAAAAAAAGACCAACACCAAAACACATTATAATCGGACTTCTGAAAGCCAAAGACAAAGAATCTTGAAGGCAGCCAAGAGAGAAGCTACTCGTCACATCCAAGGGATCCTCAGTGAGATAATCATGAGATTACTCTACTGTCACTTCAAAAGCTAGAAAGCAGCGAGCCCATATATTCAAATGATAAAAGAAAAAAACTGTAAACCAAGAATCCTATATCCATCAAAATTGCACTTCCAGAGTGAGGGAGAAACTACAACATTCCCAGATTAACAAAAGTTGAGGGTGTTGACCCCACAAGACCCACCTGGCAAAAAATGCTCAAGGGGGACCTTTAGGGTGAAATTAAAGGACACCAGACAGTAACTCAAACCTGTATGACGAAATAAAGGTGTAAACACATGGGCAACTACGAGAGCTAGTATTATTGTAACAAGAGTTTATAATTCCATTTTTCCCTTCTACACAATTTAAAAGACTAAGATACTTTTTAAAAGTTACTAGTCTAAAAGTATTATTGTAACTTTGGTTTATAACCTCGTATTTCTTCATGTAATTTAAGAGACTGACGTATTTAAAAGATTAGTTTATGTGTTTACTAATTAGTTTATGTATTTACTAATGTATTTAAAAGATTAGTTTATGGGTCTCCTGGGTGGCTCAACAAGTTGGGGATCTGACTCTTCGTCTTGGTTCAGGTCTTGATCTTGGGGTTGTGAGTTCAAGCCCTGCACTGGAGCTCCAAACTAGGTGTGGGGCCTACTTAAATAAATAACTAATTCTAAAATTAAAAGATTGGTTTATGTTTGGGGGCACAAGATGTATAAAGATGTAATTCTGTGACATCAATAACTGAAAGGGATGAGGACAACTGTGTTATTTAAGCTAACCTGATAAGCAACTTAGAATAGTGTAACTTTAGGATGTTAAACATAATTCCCGTTGTAAACACATACACACACTCACACACAAAAGCTGTAGAACAGTGCTCGCTTTGGCAGCATATATTCTTAAAAAGCTGTGGAATATACATAAAGAAGTGAGAAAGTTAACATTTCACTACAAATATGTGAATAAACACAAAGAAAGTAAAGCAGAAAATGAGGAACAAAAAGGCTATAAGACATCTAATTCACCCTTATCAGTAATTACCCTAAATATTAATGGAATTAATATTAATATTAATTGGCAGAATGGATAAAACAAAAGATCCAACTATAGGTTTTCTACAAGAGACTCACCTGAGATACAAAGACACAAACAGACTGAAAGTAAAAAGGATGGAAAAACATATCCCAAGTAGTGACCAAAGGAGAGTAGAGGTACTTCTAATATAAGACAAAATACTTCAATGCAAAAAGGTTAAAAAAGACAAAGAACATTATACATTAAAAAAAGGTTTAATACAGTAAGAAGGCTTAATACAGTAAAAAAGGGTTTAATACAGTAAGAAGATAAAACAATTATAAGCATATTTGTGCACATATTAACAGACTGGCAAAATATATGAAACAAAAACTGACAACTGAAGAAAGAAATAGTTCTACACTAATGGTTAGAGACATTGATACTCCACTCGACAGTGATTAAACAACCAGACTTAAGAAAGAAAACAGGACTTACAAGTAAACCAACTAGATCTAACAGATGTACAAAACACCCACCAGCAATGGCCACATACGAGATCTTCTCAAATACATTTGGGATATTTTCCAGAACAGACTATATGTTAGACCACATTATTAAGTCTCAGTAGGTATTGTTTTTTATTTTAAGATTTTATTTATTTGACAGAGAGAGATAGCAAGAGAGAGCACAAGCAGAGGGAGTGGCAGGCAGAGGGAGAAACAGGCTTCCTGCTGAGCAAGGAGCCTGATAAAAACAAGCACTTAACCGACTGAGCCACCCAGGCACCTCAAATCTCAGTAGATTTAAAAATACAGATTATCGGGCACCTGGGTGGCTCAGTGGGTTAAAGCCTCTGCCTTCGGCTCAGGTCATGATCTCAGGGTCCTGGGATCAAGCCCCCATCGGGCTCTCTGCTCGGTGGGGAGCCTGCTTCCTCCTCTCTCTCTCTCTCTGCCTGCCTCTGCCTACTTGTGATCTCTATCTGTCAAATAAATAAATAAAATATTTTAAAAACTAATAATAAAATACAGATTATCTTCAAAGTGCTTCTCCAACCATAACAGGATGAAATTAAAAATCAACAACAGGGGGTGCCAGGGTGGCTCAGTCAGTTAAGCGTCTGCCTTCAACTCATGCATGATTCAGGGTCCTGGGATGGAGCCCCATGTCAGGCTCCCAGATCAGCGGGGAGTCTGCTTCTCCCTCTCCTTCTGCCTCTCCCTCTGCTTGTGCTGTGTGTCCCTCTCTCAAGTGAATAAATAAAATCTTTTTTAAAAAGATTTGACAGAGAGAGACACAGCGAGAGAGGGAACACAAGCAGGGGGAGTGGGAGAGGGAGAATCAGGCTTCCTACCGAGCAGGGAGCCTGATGCGGGGCTTAATCCCAGGACCCCAGGATAATGACCCAAGCCAGAGGCAGATGCTTAAAACTGAGCCACCCAGGTACCTGTGAATAAATAAAATCTTAAACAACAACAGAAGTAAATCTGGAAAACACACAAAACTGTGGAAATTAATCAACACACCTTTAAATCAATTAATCAAAGAAGAACTCACAAGAAAATTAAGCTAACACTTAGCGAAAATTAAAAAACTTATGGGATCCAGTGAAAGCAATATTAAGGGGAAAATCTATAGCTATACACACTTGCCTTTATAATTAAAGATCTCCAGTCAGCAACCTAACTTTACAGCTTAAGAAACTAAAAAAACAAGAACAGACTAAAACCAAAGCTAGCAGAATGGCAGAAATCATAAAGATTAGAGCAAAATGAAATAGAGGGGAGAAAAAAAAGAAAAATCAAAACCAATAACTGATTTTTCTAGAAGATGAACAAAACTGACAAACCTTTAGCTAGACAGACTGAAGAAAAAAGACAAATTACTAAAATCAGAAATGAAAGTGGGGACATTACTACCAATTCTACAGAAATAAAAAGAATTATAATACTATGAATAATTGTACACCAGCAAACTGGGTAACCGAGATGAAATGAGCAAATTCCGAGAAACACAGAACCTACTAAAACTAAATCACAGAGAAATAGAAAAACTGAATACACTTCTACCTAGTAAGGAGACTGAATCAGTAATCAAAACTCTTTCAACAAAGAAAAGCCCTGGAACTGAAAACTTCACAGGTGAACTCTAGCAAACATTTGAAGAATATTAATCCTTCATAAGCTTTTCAAACAAATAAACAAACAAAAAAAAAAAAAAAAAGGAGGGAATGCCTCTCAACTCATCCTGTGAGGCCAGCATTACCCTGACACCAAAGCCAGACAAAGACCCTGTAAGAAAAGAAAATTACAGACTAACATCCACAATGAACACAGATGCAAAAGTCCTCAACAAAACACTAGCAAACCGAATTAGGTAGGATATTAAAAGCATTATACACCACAACCACGTGGAATTTTTTTACTGGAATATAAAGCTATTATAAACATAAAAAAATTGATCAATGAATGTTAACGACATTGTGGTAATTATTATATTTCTTAATGTATACAAGCATCAAATCATTATGTGGCATACCTGAAATTAATAAAATGATATGTTAACTATATCTGAATTTAAAAAAAAAAGCAGTTGACACTGTAATACCAGTGTTCTGGTTCAGAAACTCAAGTTGGCTTACCTATGTACGTACTGAGTTCAGTATTTCCCCACTACGATCCCTCCATCCCTTTCACAACTTGCTTCAAGAAGTGATCATATAGCATCAGTGTAATTAATCCAGAGAATGAACCAAAGACTCTCCACAGTTAACTACAGAGGGAAGGTCACACAGAAAAATGAAAAATGGTAGGAAGTGCAGAGTCCCAGTTGGGGACCAACGTAACCTGTAAGATTAACCACAAACAGAAGGGACCATCAGTGGGGACTATCACCAAGAACACGGAGTCTCCACCCTTAGAGAGACAGCACAACAAACAGTTCCACCTAGAAGCAGCATTTGAAAAGTGCCTGGCGTATATAGGAAGTTTCTTTACTAATCTCAGAACATGCACTGGAGGGCAGGGATTCTTAGCAGCCTTGTCCAAAAAGAAAAGAGCTAGTGGGCACCATTTCTCTTCCCCTCCCTGCCACCCCAGATACCCAGACATCTGTGGGAACCAGCATGAACACTCACTACCCAGCTTGCCAGCACCATGCCCCTTCCCCTGCCCCACATTCTCCTGTGGATGCACCCCATCCAACCTGCCCTACTGAGCAGGAGTCCCTCCAAGGTGCTAACGTCTCATTCAGCAAGCAGCCCTGACAGTGGCCAACACCAAAGTGACTCCTACCCTGGGAGAAGGGAAGACAACCACAGACACCAGTTCCACTACAGCCCCAATGGTAGGCTAGGCGCAGACTGAGGGCCGCCCCATCCATTAACAAAAACCTCCCACACAGCAACGTGAAGAAAGAGTTCTGTGGTTCAGGGAGACTGCAGCCCTAACCGACGGGGCAGGATCTGGTCTGACTGCAGCTGGCGCCCACCCATAAAAGCCTCACAGGGGACAACAGGGAAAGCACTCTGCAGTTCAGTGCAACCACAGTTCTGGCAAACAGGCTGAGGGCAGGCATCTGGTCTAAACCAAGAAGAAGCCCAAGGCAGCCCCAGACTGGCCCCTTAACACCGAGACTAAACCTCACCCACACAGTCAAAGGGGACCATTGCAGCCAACTAGAAGGCAAGCACAGCTCGGGCACAAGAGCAGGGTACACACAACACTAACAGAAAGCAGCCCTGAAGCACCAGGTGCTGGTGAACAGGGGACCAGGCAGGGCACTAGAGGACCTCCTCCTAAAGCCACTGCTTTCAAGATCAGGAGACAAAACTGAACTTCCTAACACAAAAACAAACTTAAGAGATTCAGACAAAATGAGGAGACAGAGGAGTACACCCCAAGTGAAAGAACAGGACAAAATCACAGCAAGAGACCTAAGTGACACGGGGATAAGTGACACACCTGATTGAGAATTCAAAATAATGGTCATAAAGATACCCACTAGGCTTGAGAAAAGAGTGGAGGACCTCAGTGAGACCTTCAACAAGGAGACAGAAAATATTAAAAAAAAAAATCAGAGATAACCCAATCACTGAAAAAATATATATACTAAAGGGAATCTATAGCAAATTAGAGGAGGCAGAAGAATGGATCACTGAGCTGGAAGAGTAATGGAATGCAACCAAGCCGAAGAGCAAAAAAGAAAAATAAAAAATGAGAATAGATTAAGGGAACTCAACATCATCAAGTATAATAACATTTGCATTATAAGGATCCCAGAAAGAGAAGAGAGGGAAAAGGGGGCTGAGAATTTGAACTTAATAGCTAAAAACTTCCTGAATCTGTGGAAGGAAAAGAAATCCAGATTCAGGATCCACAGAGAGCCCCCGACAAAATCAACCCAATGAGGTCTACACAAAGACACGTAGTAATTAAAATGGCAAAAAGTAGTGGCAGAATTTTAAAAGCAGGAAGAGAAAAGACAACAGTTACATACAAGGGAAACCCCAAAAGCCTGTCAGCTGATTTTTCAGCAGAAATTTTCCAGGCCAGACAGGAGTGGCATGACCTATTCAAAGTGCTGAAAGGAAAAAAAACCTACAGCCAAGAATACTCTACCCAGCAAGGTTATCATTAAGAATAGGAGAGACAGAGAGTTTCCCAGACAAACAAAATCTAAAGGAACTCATCATCACTAAGCCAGCTTCACAAAAACGTTAAGGGGAATTCTGTGAATGAAAAGTAAAGGCCATAATCAGGAGTAAGCAAATTAGGAAAGAAAAAATTTTCACAGGTACATACAAACATAAAGTAATAAGCAGATTAATCATCTGTGAAACCAGTACAGAGGTTAAAGTATGAAAGCAGCAAAATCAATGATATCTATAAAAAAATCAGTCAAGAGATTCACAAAATAAAAAGGATATAAATTATGATATATACATAAAACACGGGGATGGGAGAAGTAAAAACTTAGTGCTTTCAAGTGGATTCAAATTTAAGCAACCATCAGCCTACTATAGACTGTTACATGAATAAGATATTATATATAAACATAATGGTAACCACAAATCAAAAACCTGTAACAGATAAGCAAAATATAAAGAGAAAGGAATCCAAGCTCATCACTGAAGAAAGCCATCAAATGATAAGGAGGCAAAAACAAAAACAAAAACAAAAACAAACTACAAAAACAACCATAAATAAAGTAACAAAACAGCAATAAGCATATGCCTATCAACAATTACTTTGAATGTAACTTACTAAATGGTCCAATCAAAAAACATATAGTGACTGAATGGATACAAAAGCAAGACACATCAATATGCTCCCTATAAGAGACCCTTTGAGACATTAAAAAAAAACACATAGATTAAAAGTGAAAGGATGGAAAAGTGAAGGGATCATGCAAACAGAAGCAAAAAGAAAACCGGGGGGTACCAATACTTGTATCAGACAAACAGACATTAAAACAAAGACAATAACAAGAGACAAAGAGGAGTACCTGGGTGGCTCAGTTAGTTAAGCATCTACCTTCAGCTCAGGTCAAAATCTCAGGGTCCTGGGGTCAGGCCCTGCATCAGGCTCCTTGCTCAGTGGGGAGTCGGCTTCTCCCTCTGCCCGCCACTCGTGCTTGCCCACATTCGCGCTCGCTCTCTCTCAAATAAAATCTTTTTAAAAATCAAAAAAAAAAAAAAAAAAGAGAGAAAGACACTACATAATCACAAAAGGAACACTCCAACAAGATATAACAATTGTAAATATTTAAACACCCAACATAGGAGCACCAAATACATAAAGCAACTATTTATAGACATAAGAGAAGACATTGATACTAATACTAGCAAGGGACTCTTAACACCCAATTGATTATCCAGACAGAAAAACAACAAGGAAATAGTGCCCCCCCTTTTTTTAACATTTTATTTATTTGAGAGAGAGTGCACAAGTGAGGGAAAGGGGGTCAGAGGGAGAGGGAGAAGCAGACCCTCCACTAAACACGGAGTCTGACTCCGGGCTTGATCCCAGGACCCTGAGATCATGATCTGAGCCAAAGGCAGGACCCTTAACCAACTGAGCCACCCAGCTGCCCCGAAACAGTGGCTTTGAATGACACACTGGACCAGATGGAACTAACAGTATATTCTTTTTTTTTTTTCCCTAAAGATTTTATTTATTTCTCAGAGAAACAGCACAAGCAGGCAGAGTGGCAGGCAGAGGCAGAGAGAGAAGCAGGCTCCCTGTGAGCAAGGAGCCCGATGTAGGACTTGAACCCAGGGCCCTGGGATCATGACCTGAGCCGAAGGCAGCTGCTTAACCAACTGAGCCACCCAGGCGTCCCTAACAGTATATTCTGAACAGTATATCCAAAAACAGCAGAATACACATTCTTTTTCTTTTTTTTTTTTTTTTCAAGTAGGCTACGCAACCAACATGGGCTGGAACTCATGACCCTGAGATTAAGAGTCGAATGTTCTACTGAGTGAGACAGTCAAGCGCCCCTTCATGTTCTTAGAACATTCTCCACAGTGGACCACATTAGACTACAAAAGAAGTCTTAAATTCAAAAAGATCAAAGTCATACCACGCATCTTTTCCGACCACAGCAGTATGAAACTAGAAATCAATCACAGGAAAAAAAATCTGGAAAGAACACAAATATACAGAGGCTAAATAACATACCACTAAACAATGAATGAATCCATCAAGAAATTGAAAATGGAACAAAAAAATACAGGGAGACAAATAAAAATGAAAACACAACAGTCCAAAATCTTTGGGATGCAGCAAAAGCTGTTCTAACAGAGAAGATTACAGCAACCCAGGTCTACCTCAACAAGCAGGAGGAAAAAAAAAACAACTTCAAACAACCTTTCAGAAATGATAAAGATTAGAGCAGAAATAAATGAGAGACTAAAAAACAATAAAACAGGTCAATGAAACCAGGACCTGATTCTTTGAAAAGGTCAACAAATTGATAAATCTTTAGCTAGACTCCTCAAAAAGAGACAGAGAAAAAGAGAACTCAAATAAATAAAATCAGAAGTGAAAGGGGAAAAAAAGACACCACAGAAATACAAAGGATTATAACAGAATATTATCAAAAATTGTATACCAACAAACTGGACAACCTTGAAGAAATGGATACATTCCTAGGAACATATAACTTCTCAAAGCTAAATCAAGATGAAATACTAGGGTGCCTGGGTGGCTCAGTTGGTTAACCGTCTGCCTTCGGCTCAGGTCATGATCCCAGGGTCCTGGTACTGAGTCCTGCATTGGGCTTCCTTTTCAGTGGGGAGCCTGCTTCTCCCTCACCCTGCCACTCCCCTTCTTGTGCTCTCTCTCTCTGGGTCAAATAAAATCTTAAAAAAAAAAAAAAAAAAGATTCTCTCCCCCTCTGCCCCTCCCCTCCCACTCTTGAAAAAAAAAAAAATTAAAAATTAAAAAAAAAAATAAAGACGAGTTAGTACCTATCCTTCTCAAACTATTCCCAAAAAATAGAAGAGGAAGGAAAGCTTCCAAATTCATTCTATGAGGCCAGCATTCTCCAGATAACCAAAACCAGATAAAGACATTAGAAAGAAGGAAACTACAGGATCTCTGATGAACATACATGCAAAAGTCTTCAACAAAATATTAGCAAACTGAATCCAACAATACATTTAAAAAAAAAATCTTTTACCATGATCAAATGGGATTTACTCTAGGGATCCAACAGTGGTTTAATATTCAAAAATCAATGTGATACATCACATTAATAAGAGAATGGGTAAAACCCATATGATCATATCAATAGATGCAGAAAAAGCATCTGACAAAGTACATCATCCATTCAACAGGGGCACCTGGGTGCCTCAGTCAGTTAAGCATCTGTCTTGGGCTCAGGTCATGATCTCAAGGTCCTGGGATCAAGCCCCATATCAGGCTCCTTGCTCAGCAGGCATCTCCCTCTCCCTGCCTGTGCCCTCTTGCTCTCTCTCTCTCACTGTCAAATAAACAAAATCTAAAACAAAAACAAAAAAAACGCTCAACAAAGTAGATTTAAAGAGAACATACCTGAATATAGTAAAGGCCATATATGAAAAATAGCTAACATCATATTAAATGGTGATAAACTGATATATTCCTCTAAGATCGGTAATAAGACAAAGATGTCCACTCTCACCACTTTTACTCTTTTACTCTGGAAGTCCTAGCAACAGTGATCAGGCAAGAAAAAAAAAAAAGGCATCCAAATTGCTAAGGAAGAAAAAAAGTGATCATTTGTGTGCATGTGTGATTCCACAATTTGAAGAGAAAGAACTGGACCTTGATCATCTTGGCATTCCCCTAGCCTCGTGCTTCAAAGAATGTGCAGTTAACACCTTTATAAGGTAGTAAAGATAGTCACAATCTGCCCCCAATTTAACTTTACAGCCACTTCCCATGTTATTCTCTACACTCTTCACTCTAATTATACTGGATTAACACTGCTCCAGAGCCTGGCACAACACTGACACTGTACACATGCTTGTGAAATGAATATACAATACTCAATATTGGGAGAAATGGAAAAACGTAACCCACAGTGCCTATGCATACACACTCCATTCCTACACAGAAGATGCTCAATAAACAAACACTTAAGTGGCAATGGTAGATGATACTTCCATCTTCTGAGTACCAAGTAAATGCAAAAGATTATGCTATGTTCTTTATATATGTTAAATCACGATCCTTACAACATAAAAACTCATAATTACTATATATCTACTTTATATATTTTATACAAAGGCTATAATCCCTATTTTCTCAACTAGCATATCAGCATCTTTTTTTTTTTTTAAGACTTTATTTGAGAGAGAGAGCATGAGTGGGGTGTGGGGTGGGGAGGTAGTGGCAGAGGAAGTAGTAGAAGCAGAGTCCCTGGTGAGGAGGGAGCCCCATGTGGGTCATGATCCCAGGACCCCGAGATCATGACCTGAGCCAAAGGCAGATGCTTAACCGACTGAGCCACCCAGGCACCCAGTATATAAACTTCATAAAGATAGGAATCTGCCTTTCTTAATTCTTTCTGCATTTCCAGGGCCTATCACAACATATAGCATACACTAGGCATTTGACAAACATCTAATGACTGAATGAATAATTACATAAATAGTCCTATAAGGTAGGTCTTATTTTAGTTTTACTGATGAGAAAACTAGAACATTAAATGACTTGCCCAAAGTAACATAGCTAGAAAGCATCAGAACCAGATTTAAAGTATACTGTTTTTCAATGTTTAATGTAAAACTTGCTTCCCCTTGGTGCCCAATAATGAACGAGTATTATAGCCCAGAGTACTTCTACTCTTGTGAGCTTCCCACAAGGAAACTTTAGCAAGTTTCATCACTTAAAGACAATGAAAAGGTGGGGTGCCTGGGTGGCTCAGTCATTAAGCATCTGCCTTGGGCTCAAGTCAGGATCCCAGGGTCCTAGGATCGAGCCCCGCATCAGGCTCCCTTTTCTGCAGGAAGCCTGCTTCTTCCTCTCCCACTCCCCCTGCTTGTGTTCACTCTCTTGCTGTGTCTCTGTCAAATAAATAAATAAAAATCTTAAAAAAAAAAAAAAAAAGAAAAGGTGATGCTCATGACAAAGGTTATCCCTGGCTTTTTAAAAGAATAAGAGGTGCAGCATATTTATCTTCTAGACAGCAGTGTAGAAGGATCAGAGACCCATCTAGACAAACTGGACAATTACTGGGCAGCATATTAGTTATGTACTGATAAGTCCTGAATTATTTGTTTGTACTTTAGTTCTACTTTCTACATGTTATGAATTGGTCATGTTCTTGACATACTATCATTTATTCTCATTTATACTACCTAAGACAATTAGAAAATTGTTGATAAATATCTAACAATAACAGCATGAGAATTAAGCCTTTCGGGTGACAAGAAGTACAACATATGTGCTCGATGTTTATTTTCTATGAGTCACCATCAACACCTTGAACTGAACAAAATGTTATTAAACTTTTCCAATCAGACAATTTTTCACTAGATCTGTTAAACACACATTTAGGTAATACACTATCCTGCTGCAGTTAAGTTCACAAACATATTTCTTGGAAGAAAAGAAAAGAGAAGAGAAGAGAAAAGAAAAAAGAAAGAAAGAGAAAGGAAAGAAGAAAGAGAAAGAAAAGAAAGCTGATCAGTGTAATGCACCACACTAACAGGATGAAGGGAGAAAGCCACATAATCATATCAACTGAGGCAAAAGCTATCTCCACATAATAAAAGCCATATTTGGGGCACCTGGGTGACTCAGTTAGTTAAGCTTTTGCTTTTAGCTCAGGTGATGATCACAGGGTTCCTGGACCAAGCCCTGCATCAGGCTCCCTGCTCAGCTCTCCCCCTGGCTCATGCTGTCTCCCTCACCCCCTCCCTGTCAAATAAATAAATAAAATCTTTTTTAAAAATCTGTTTTAAAATAAAATAGAAACCATATTTGGAAAACCCACAGCAGACATCATATGCAATGGTGAAAGACTGAAAGCTTTGCCTCTAAGATCAAGAAAAGTCAACAGTACCCACTTTCAACACTTTTATTCAAAATAGTACTAGACATTCTAAGCAGAACAAGTAGGGGGAAAAAAAAGAAAAGAAAGAAAAAGATCCAAACAGGAAATAAAATGGTATTTCGCAAATGATATAACCTTGCATGTAGAAAACTCTAGGGGCGCCTGGGTGGCTCAGTGTGTTAAGTGTCTGTCTTCAGCTCAGGTCATGATTCCACAGTCCTGGAATCAAGCCCCATCCCTGCCCAGCAGGGAGCCTGCTTCTCCCTCTTCCTCTGCCTTCTGCTCCCCCTGCTTGTGAGCATACGCTCTCTCTCCATTAAATTAAAATAATAATAATAGGGGCGCCTGGGTGGCTCAGTGGGTTAAAGCCTCTGCCTTCGGCTCAGGTCATGATCTCAGGGTCCTGGGATCGAGCCCTGCATCGGGCTCTCTGCTCAGCAGGGAGCCTGCTTTCTCCTCTCTCTCTGCCTGCCTCTCTGCCTACTTGTGATCTCTGTCTGTCAAATAAATAAATAAAAACTTTAAAAAATAAACAAATAAAATAATAACAGTAATAATAATAATAATAATAGGGAGAAGCAAGATGGCAGAGGAGTAGCAGACTGAAATGACATCAGGTCCCAGGAGTTCAGCAAGATAGTTATCAAACCATTCTGAACACCTACAAACTCAATAGGAGATAGGAGAGAAGAGCAGTAATTCTAGGAACAGAAAATCGACCACTTTCTGGAAGGTAGGACTTGCAGAGAAGTAAATCTAAAGCAATGGGAAGATAGACCACAGGCAGAGGGGCTGGCTTCCAGCAAGCAGTGGAGCAGCAGAGCACAAAATCGGAACTTTTAGAAATCAGCTCCACTGAGGGACATTGCTCCAGAGGCTAAGCGGGGCTGGAGGCCTTGTGGGGACAGTGTGGTCTCAGGACCCTCAGGGTCACAGAAAGACCAGGGGTGTCTGAGTGTGGCAGAGTTCCGAGGTATCAGAGTGGGGAAGCCAGCTACAGAGACATAGCCGAGGAGTGAGTTCTCAGATCGGGTTACCTTAAACCGTGATCTAAGGCACAGCTGGGCTACTGCTCTTCGAGCAGGGACGCGACGAGTAGCAGATCCGGAGAGACCCCCCTCCTTCCTCCTCCAGGAGGAGCAGCACAGGAACACGCGGCAGGAAACTGCTGGGTTTGGAAACTCCAAACGGGGGCGTGTGCCAGAGACAGAAATGCTCAGTCACAGGCTGGGTGAGCTCAGAGTGCAGTGGGAGACCAGGGAGACGGGTGGGGGGGGAGGGTTGGGGGGCATTGACTGCTTCTCTCTGAGGGCGCACTGAGGAGTGGGGCCCCAAGCTCTCAGTTCCTACAGGGCCACAGGTTGGGAGGCTGCCATCTTCATGGCATCCTCCAGAGCTCTATGGAAAGTGTTCAGGGAGCAAAAGCTTCTGGGCGTGAATCTGAGCAGATTACTAGGCCTGGCCCCCCGCAAGGGCACTGCAATTCCACCTCAGGCAAAGACATCTGAGAATCACGGCAACAGGCCCCTCCCCCAGATTAGCCAAGAACATCCAGCCAAGACCAAGTTCACCTATCAATGAGAACAGTGGAACTCCAGAGCTAGGGGAAAGCAAAGCATAGAATTCATGACTCTCCCCGCATGATCATTTAGTCTTGCAAAGTTAAATTTTTTTAAATTTTATATTCTTGTTTTATTTTTTTTAACTTTTCCTCTTTCCTCTTTTAACATTTTTTAACTAGTTTAACAATACCTTTCCAAAAAAAAAAAGTCTTTAAACCTTCATTGTTATAGTCATATTTTATCCCTTCATTGTATTTAACCTTATTTTTTGTATATAGTTTTTTTTCCTTTAAAAATTATGGGATACAATTTCTTCTTTTTTTTAATTTTATTTATTTATTTTGACAGAGAGAGATTACAAGTAGGCAGAGAGGCAGGCAGAGAAAGAAGGGGAAGCAGGTTCCCCGCTGAGCAGAGAGCCCAACGTGGGGTCCGATCCCAGGACCCTGAGACCATGATCTGCGCCAAAGGCAGAGGTTTTAACCCACTGAGCCACCCAGGCGCCCCTGGGATACAATTTCTTCTAACAGATCAAAATATACCCTAAAACAAGCACATGGCTTTGTTCTAGTCTCCAGTATGAGCACATTCTCTCCTCCTTTTTCCAACCAACTTATCAATTCATTTTTTAGTTTTTTTTTAATTTTCATCTTTACAGTCATATTCCAGCCCGTCATCATGTTCACCCTTATTTTTGTATATATATGTTTTTCTTCCTTTAAAATTTTGTGAGATAGTTTCTTCTAAGAGATCAGAATACACCCAAAATCAAGTGGATGGCTCTGTTCTATTCACCAGTCTAATATAGATATAGATTTAGATATAGATATTTATTATTTTTTTTTATTTATCCCCCCCATTCTTATCCCCCCAGTTTTGGATCTCTTCTGATTTGGTTACTGTACATTTTCGGGGCAGGGAGTGTCTCTGCCGCCCTTATAGTATTTTATTCTCTCGTTCATATATTCTTATCTGGATAAAATGACAAGGGGGAAAAACTCATCACAAAAAAAGAACAAGAGGAAGTACCAACAACTAGGGACCTAATCAATATGGACACTGGTAATATGTCAGAACTAGAGTTCAGAATGACAATTCTCAAGGTGCTAGCTGGGCTCAAAAAAGACATGGAAAATACCAGAGAAACCCGTCTGGAGAAATAAAATCCCTTTCTGGAGAAATAAAAGAACTAAAATCTAACTAAGTTGAAATTTAAAAAGCTATTAATGAGGTGCAATAAAAAAATGGAGGCTCTTACTGCTAGGATAAATGAGGCAGAAAAGAGAATTAGTGATATAGAAGTCCAAATGATGGAGAATACAGAAGCTGAGCAAAAGACAGACAAACAACTACTGCACCATGAAGGGAGAATTCAAGAGATAAGTGATACCATAAGATGAAACAATATTAGAATAATTGGGATTCCAGAAGAAGAAGAGAGAGAGAGAGGGGCAGAAGGTATATTGGAGCAAGTTATAGTAGAGAATTTCCCTAATATGGCAAAGGGAACAAGCATCAAAATCCAGGAGGCACAGAGAATCCCCCTTGAAATCAATAAAAATAGGTCCACACCCCTCATCTAGTAGTAAAACTTACAAGTCTTAGTGACAAAGAGAAAATCCTGAAAGCAGCTCAGGAAAAGGAGTCTGTAACATACAATGGTAGAAATATTAGATTGGCAGTAGACTTATCCACAGAGACCTGGCAGGCCGGAAAGAACTGGCATGATATATTCAGAGCACTAAATGAGAAAAATACGCAGCCAAGAATACTATATCCAACTAGGCTATCATTGAAAATAGAAGGAGAGATAAAAAGCTTCCAAGACAAACAAAAATTAAAAGAATTTGCTAACACCAAACCAGCCCTACAAGAAATATTGAAAGGGGTCCTCTAAGCAAAGAGAGAGCCTGAGAATAGCAGACCAGAAAGGAACAGAGACAATATACAGTAACAGTCACCTTACAGGTAATACAATTGCACTGAATTCATATCTTTCAATAGTTACCCTGAATGTAAATGGGCTAAATGCCCCAATCAAAAGACACAGGGTATCAGAATGGATAAAAAAAACAAGAACCATCAATATGCTGTCTACAAGAAACTCATTTAAGACCCAAAGCTACCTCCAGATTTAAAGTGAGGGGATGGGGGCGCCTGGGTGGCTCAGTGGGTTAAAGCTTCTGCCTTCAGCTCAGGTCATGATCTCAGGGTCCTGGGATCGATCCCCACATCGGGATCTCTGCTCAGCAGGGAGCCTGCCTCCCTCTCTCTCTCTGCCTGCCTCTCTGCCTACTTGTGATCTCTGTCAAATAAATAAATAAAAATCTTTTTATACAATAATAGTAGGACTTTAATACCCCCTCACTGAAATGGACAGATCATCCAAGCAAAAGGTCAACAAGGAAATAAAGGCCTTAAATGACACACTGGACCAGATGGACATCACAGATGTATTCAGAACATTCCACCCCAAAGCAACAGATTACACATTCTTCTCTAGTGCACATGGAACATTCTCCAGAATAAATCACATCCTGGGTCACAAATCAGGTCTCAACAGGTACCAAAAGATTGGGATCATTCCCTGCATATTTTCAGACCATAATGCTCTGAAGCTAGAATTCAATCACAAGAGGAAAGTTGGAAAGAACTCAAATACATGGAGACTAAAGAGCATCCTACTAAAGAATGAATGGGTCAACCAGGAAATTAAAGAAGAATTGAAAAAATTCATGTAAACAAATGAAAATGAAAACACAACTGTTCAAAAACTGTGGGACACAGCAAAGGTGGTCCTGAGAGGAAAGTATATAGCGATAAAAGCCTTTCTCAAGAAACAAGAAAGTCTCAAGCACACAACCTAACCCTACACCTAAAGAAGCTGAAGAAAGAACAGCAAAGAAAGCCTAAAGCCAGCAGGAGAAGAGAAAAAATAAAGGTCAGAGCAGAAATCAATGAAATAGAAATCAAAAGAAAAGTAGAACAGATCAATGAAACCAGGAGCTGGTTCTTTTAAAGAATTAATAAGATTGATAAGCCCCTGGCCAGACTTAACAAAAAGAAAAGAGAAAGGACCCAAATAAATAAAATCATGAATCAAAGAGGAGAGATCACAACCAACACCAAAGAAATACAAACAATTATAAAAACATATTATGAGCAACTATGCGCCAGCAAATTTGACAATCTGGAAGAAATGGTTGCATTCCTGGGGCGCCTGGCTGGCTCAGTGGGTTAAAGCCTCTGCCTTCGGCTCAAGTCATGATCCCAGGGTCCTGGGATCGAGCCCTGCATTGGGCTCTCTGCTCAGCAGGGAGCCTGCTTCCTCCTCTCTCTCTGCCTGCCTCTCTGTGAGCTCCATCTGTCAAATAAATAAATAAAATCTTTAAAAAAAAAGAAAGAAAGAAAGAAAGAAATGGTTACATTCCTAGAGACGTATAAACTACCAAAACTGAACCAGGAAGAAATAGTAAACCTGAACAGACCCATAACCAGTAAGGAGATTTCATGAAGCAGTCATCAAAAATCTCCCAACAAACAAGAGTCCAGGGCCAAAGAGCTTCCCAGGGGAATTCTACTGGACATTTAAAGAAGAATTAATACCTATTCTCCTGAAACTGTTCCAAAAAAATAGAAATGGAAGGAAATCTTCCAAACTAATTTTATGAGGCCAGCATTACCTTGATCCCAAAACTAGACAAAGACCCCATCAAAAAGGAGAATTACAAACCAATATCCTTGATGAACACAGAAGCGAAAATTCTCACCATAATACTAGCCAATAGGATCCAACAGTGCATTAAAAGGATTATTCACCATGACCAAGTGGGATTTATTCCTGGGCTGCAAGGTTGTTTGAACATCCGCAAATCAATCAATGTGATACAATACATTAATAAAAGAGAGAACAAGAATGATATGATACTCTCAAGAGATGCTGAAAAAGCATTTGATAAAGTACAGCATCCTTTCTTGATAAAAACTCTTCAAAGTGTAGGGATAGAGGATACATACCTCAATATCATCAAAACCATCTATGAAAAACCCACAGCAAATATCATCCTCAATGGAGAAAAACTGAGAGCTTTTCCCCTAAGGTTAGGAACACGGCAGGGACGTCCACTATCACCACTGCTATTCAACATAGTACTACAAGTCCTAGCCTCAGCGATCAGATAACAAAAAGAAATAAAAGGTATCCAAGTCAGCAAAGAAGTAGTCAAACTCTCACTCTTTGCAGATGATACGATACTTTCTGTGGAAAACCCAAAAGACTCCACTCCAAAACTAGAACTCACACAGGAATTCAGGAAAGTGTCAGGATATAAAAATCAATGCACAGGGGCACCTGGGTGGCTCAGTGGGTTAAAGTCTCTGCCTTCGGCTCAGGTCATGATCTCAGGGTCCTGGGATGGAGCCCCGCATCGGGCTCTCTGCTCGGCGGGGAGCCTACCTCCTCCTCTCTCTCTCTCTCTGCCTGCCTCTCTGCCTACTTGTGATTTGTCTCTCAAATAAATAAATAAATAAATCTAAGAAAAAAGAATCAGGTCAAGTCAAAAAAAAAGATCAATGCACAGAAATCAGTTGCATTTCTAAACACCAACAGCAAGACAGAAGAAAGAGAAATTAAGGAGTCAATCCCATTTACAATTGCACCCAAAACCATAAGATACCTACAAATAAACTTAACCAAAAAGGCAAAGAATCTGTAACTCAGAAAACTATAAAGTACTCATGAAAGAAATTGAGGAAGACACAAAGAAATGGAAAAACGTTCCATGCTCATGGTTTGGAAGAACAAATATAGTGAAAATGTCTATGCTACCTAAAAGAATCTACACATTTAACACAATCCCTAGCAAAACACCATCAATTTTTTTTCAAAGAAATGGAACAAATAATCCTAAAATTTATATGGAACCAGAAGACCCCAAATAGCCAGAGCAATGTTGAAAAGGAAAGCCAAGATTTGTGGCATCACATTTCCAGACTTCATGCTCTATTACAAAGCTGTCATCATCAAGACAGTATAGTACTGGCACAAAAACAGACACAGATCAATGGAACAGAATAGAGAGCCCAGAAATAGACCCTCAACTCTATGGTCAACTAATCTTCGACAAAACAGGAAAGAATGTCCAATGGAAAAAAGATAGTCTCTTCAACAAATGGCATTGGGAAAATTGGACAGCCACATGCGGAAGAATGAAACTGGACCATTTCCTTACACCACACAAATAGACTCAAAATGGATGAAAGACCTCAATGTGAGACAGGAATCCATCAAAATCCTTGAGGAGAACAAAGGCAGCTACCTCTTTGACCTCAGCCACCGCAACTTCTTCCTACAACACTGCCAAAGGCAAGGGAAGCAAGGGCAAAAATGAACTAATGGGACTTCATCAAGATCAAAAGCTTTTGGGGCACCTGGGTGGCTCAGTGGGTTGAGACTCTGCCTTCAGCTCAGGTCATGATCTCAGGGTCCTAGGATCGAGCCCCGCATCGCGCGCTCTGCTTGGCAGGGAGCCTGCTTCCCCCTCTCTCTCTGCCTGCCTCTCTGTCTACTTGTGATCTGTCTCTCTCTGTGAAATAAATAAAAACAAAATCTTAAAAAAAAAAAAAGGATCAAAAGCTTTTGCACAGCAAAGGAAACAGTCAACAAAACCAAAAGACAGCTGACAGAATGGGAGAAGATATTCGCAAATGACATATCAGATAAAGGGCTAGTATCCAAAATCTATAAAGAACTTAGCAAACTCAACACCCAAAGAACAAATAATCCAATCAAGAAATGGGCAGAGGACATGAACAGACATTTCTGCAAAGAAGACATCCAGATGGCCAACAGACACATGAAAAAGTGCTCCACATCACTCGGCATCAGGGAAATACAAATCAAAACCACAATGAGATACCACCTCACACCATTCAGAACAGCTAAAATTAATCAGTCAGGAAACGACAGATGTTGGAGAGGATGTGGAGAAAGGGGAACCCTCCTACTCTGTTGTTGGGAATGCAAGCTGGTGCAGCCACTCTGGAAAACAGCATGGAGGTTCCTCAGAAAGTTTAAAATAGAGCTACCCTATGACCCAGGAATCATACTACTGGGTATTTACCCTAAAGATACAAATGTAGGGATCCAAAGGGGCACGTGCACCCAAATATTTATAGCAGCAATGTCCACAATAGCCAAACTATGGAAAGAACCTAGATGTCCATCAACAGATGAATGGATAAAGAAGATGTGGTATATATATATATACACACACACACACACACACACACACACACACACAATGGAATACTATGCAGCCATCAAAAGAAATGAAATCTTGCCATTTGCAACAACCTGAATGGAATTAGAGGGTATTATGCTGAGCAAAATAAGTCATCAGAGAAAGACAATTATCATATGATCTGCCTGATATGAGGAATCTGAGAGGCAGGGTGAGGGTTTGGGTGGTAGGGAAGGAAAAAATAAAACAAGATGGGATCGGGAGGGAGACAAACCATAAGAGACTCTTAATCTCACAAAACAAACTAAGGGTTGCTGGGGGAAGGGGGGTTAATGGAGAGGGTGGCTGGGTTATGGACATTGGGGAGGGTATGTGATATGCTGAGTGCTGTGAAATGTGTAAGCCTGACAATTCACAGACCTGTACCCCTGGGCAAATAATACACTACATACTAATAGAATAATTAATTTAAAAAGAAATGAACATAATAATAATAATAAATATTATTAGAAAACTCTAATTATTACACACACAGACACGCAAAAAACTTGGAATAAATGAATTCAGCAAATATCAGAAGACAAAGTCAACACACGAGAAACAGCAGTATTTCTACATACTAACAATAAAGAATCTGAAAGAGAAATTATAAAAGCAATTCCATTTACAACAGCATCAAAAAGGATAAAAGACTTGGGAATTAATTCACTCAAGGAGGTGGAAGTCTTGTACAGTGAAAAATATAAAATGTTACTAAAAAATTAGGACATAAATAAATGGAAACACATGTTCATAAATTGGAAACTTAATATTGTTAAGATGTCAATATAATGTGAAAATTATGAAGGGAAACCTCACTAAAATGGAATCAGAGGCCAGTGCAGAGAGCCCTCATGCCCTACCACTCATCAACTGCAGAACCAAATGGAAAAGATATATCTTGCATTCTGGACAGGAATGTTTTTAATTTTTCTTTTAAGATTTATGTATTTATTTTAGAGAGTGAGCGAGTGCACATGCAAGCAGGGGGAGGGTCAGAGGGAAAGAGAATCTCGAACAGACGTCCCACAGAGCAATGAGCCCAATATGGGACTCAATCTCCCAACCCCAAGATCATGACCTAAGCCAAACCCAACTGAGCCACCCAGGCGCCCCAGTAATGTTCTTAATTTTTTTTTAAAGATTTTTCATTTTTGAAACAAGGAGAAGAGAGAGAAAGAGCACACACAACCATACAAGTTGGGGGTGGCAAGGAGCAGAGGTAGAGGGATAAACAGGCTCCCCACTGAAGCAGGAAGCCCAACTCAGGGCTTGATCCCAAGACCTCGAGATCATGACCTAAACCAAAGGCAGACGCTTAAATGACTAAGCCACCTAGGCGCCCGTTCTTAATTTTCTCAAGAACATATCTTTTTGCTAGCTTACTTCAAGAATACAGCATATAATAAATGTAACATGCAAAGTATGTGTTAATCTATTGTTTATGTCATTGGTAAGGCTTCCCATTCTCAGCAAACTATCAATAGTTAAGTTTTCTGGAGGGTCAGGAGTTATACATGGATTTTCAAGTGCACAGGGGGATAGCACCCATAACCCCCGTGTTGTTCAAGGGTTAACTGTACTTTACCACCCCAGCAGAAGGAAGAAATGTTCTCTCCTCGCCCCACAACAGCCCGGCCCATGACAGACAACCACAACCTAGCCAGTGAAAAGTCACTACACTTCAATTCCCAGTTTATGACAATGGACTGTCTACAAGAGCCCTCCCAGCTCCCCCTTTCCTCCAAAGAAGAGCATTCTTTGTTCTCTGGACTTGCCCATGGTTTTGCTATAGGTTGCATGGACTGCAAATCTCTGCTATCTGGAATAAACCCACTTTTGCTGGTAAAATAAATGATGGTTTTATTTTTAAATTTAACATTACTCAAAGTGATCTACAGATTCAATATAATCCCTATCAAAATCCAGTGATTTTTTTTTGCAGAAATAGAAAAATTCATCCTAAAATTCATGTAGAATCTCAAGAGACCCCAAATACCCAAAACAATCTTAGAAGAAGAAAAAAGAACAAAGCAAGACTCATGCTACCTGAATTCAAAACTGACTACAAAGCTACAGTAACCAAAACGGTATAGTACTGGCATAAAGACAGACATTTATACAAAGGGAACAGATATGAGCCCAGAGGGTCATGATCCCAGGGTCCTGGGATCAGGCCCCCCATTAGACTCCCTGCTCAGTGGGAAGTCTGCTTCTTCCTCTGCCTGCCCCAGCTTGTGCTTGTGCGCTCTCTCTCTCTCAAATAAAATATTTTTTAAAAAAAGAATAATGATCCCAGAAATAATCCCTTGCATATATGGTCAAATGGTTGTTGATAAGGGTGCTAAGACCATTCAGTGGGGAAAGGATAATTTTTTCAACAAATGCTACAGCAAAAACCAGACATCCACATGCAGAAGAATAAAGGTAGACTCTTTATCAAACACCATATACAACAATTAACTCAAAATGGATCAAAAACTTAAATATAAGACCTAAAACTATAAAACTCTTATAGATAACATAGGCAAAAGCTTCCCAATACTGAATTTGGCAATAATTTCTTAGATATGATACCAGCACACAGGAAGCAAAAGAATTTCTCTGTAGCATGTGATTTTTTTTAAGATTTTATTTATTTATTTATTTTTTTTAAATATTTTATTTATGTATTTGACAGACAGAGATCACAAGCAGGCAGAGAGGCAGGCAGAGAGAGAGGAGGAAGCAGGCTCCCTGCTGAGCAGAGAGCCCGATGTGGGGCTCGATCCCAGGACCCTGAGATCATGACCTGAGCCGAAAGCAGAGGCTTTAACCCACTGAGCCACCCAGGCGCCCAAGATTTTATTTATTTATTTGACAGAGAGAGAGCACAAGCAGGGGGAGTGGCAGGGGGAGGGAGAACCAGGCTCCCCCACAGAGTAGGGGGAGGCCAATGTGGGACTCGATCCCAGGACCCCGGGATCATGCCCTGAGCTGAAGGCAGTCACTTAACCAACTGAGCCACCCAGGCGCCCAGCATGTGATGTTGTCTGGTAACATTTCACCCACAGCAGAACTCCTCTCCACATTGGAGCCAGTCCTCTCAAGCCCTGTCACCTTATCAACTAAGGTCATGCAATGTTCTAAGTCCTTGTCAGATTTCAACCATCTCCACAGCATCGTCACCAGGAGCAGACTCCAGCTCAAGAAATCACCTCCCTTGCTCCTCCATGGAAGCACGTCCTCACCCGTGCAAGTGTTATCCTGCGAGGGCAGCAGGTCGCTCACCTCTCCAGGCTCCACTTCTGGTTCTCTGGCTGTTTCCACCACATCTGCACAGTGACTTCCTCCACTCAGTCTTGAACCCCTCAACGTCCTCACCAGGGCCGGAGCTCACTTCTTCCAAACTCCTGTTACTACTGACATTGAGCCATGGGAACATTTTCTTAACTGTGTCTGGCATGGTGAATCCTTTCCAGAAGATTCTGAATGTATCCCACCCAGATCAAGTGGAGGAATCACCATCCATGGCATTTACCGCCCTGCGAAACATGTCTCTTAAATGATAAGACTTCAAAGTCAAAATTACTCCTTGCTCTGTGGGCTGCAGAATGGATGTTGTGTTCACAGGCAGGGAAACAGCACTCATCTCGCCGTACGTCACCAGAGCTCTTGGGTGACCGGGTATAACGTCAACGAGCAGTCATATTTCGAAAGGAACCTTTTTTTCTGAGCAGTAGGTCTCAACAGTGGGCTTGAGACGTTTGCTAAACCTCGCTGTGAACAGATACGCTGTCGTCCAGGCTGTGTTGTTCCGTGGGTACAGCACAGGCACAGGAGAGGTAGCACAATTCTTAAGGGCCCTAAGAATTTCCAGAATAGTAAAGGAGCACTGGCTTCAGCTGAAAGTCACCAGCTGCATTAGCCCCTAACAGAGAGTCAGCCTGTCCCTTGAACCTCTGAAGCCAGGAGCTGACTTGTCCTCCGGCGAAGACAGTCCAAGATGGCATCTTCTCCCAGATAAGGCTGTTGCGTCTACACAGAGAATCTGCTGTTTAGGAGTCACCTCCACGGGCGATCTGAGCTGGATCTCCGGCAGAACCCGCTGCAGCTTCTCCGTCAGCATGTACTGCTCCCCCGGCCCCTCTGTGTCTCCTTAAACCTCACGAACCCACTCTGCTAGCTGCAGACTTTTCTTCTGCGGCTTCCTCACCTCCCTCAGCCTTCCTGGACTTGAGAGTCAGGGCCTTGCTCTGGATTAGGCTTTGGCTTAAGGGAATACTGGGGCGGGTCTGATCTCCTATCCAGACCACCCAAATTTTCTCCCTATCAGCAATGAGGCCATTTGGCTTTCTTATCATTCATGTGGTCCCTGGAGTAGCGCTCATAACTTCCTTCAAGAACTTTTCCTTGGCATTTGCAACATAGCTGTCTGGCACAAGAGGCCTACCTTTCGGCCTATCTCGGCTTCAGACATCCCTTCCTCACTGAGCTTAATCATTTCTAGCTTTTCATTTCAAGTGAGTTACGTGTGACTCTTTTCACTTGAGCACTTAGAGGCCATTACAGGGTCATTATTTGGCCTAACTGCCATATTGTTGTGTCTCAGGGAACAGAGAAGGGAGAGTAATGGGGGAATGGCAGGTCAGTGCAACAGTCATAAAACACACATACTGATTAAGTTTGCTGTCTTTTATGGGCACAGTTCATGGTGCCCTAAAACAAGTACAGTAAGTAGTAACACCAAAGATCACTGATCACACATCACATAACAAACATAATAATAATGAAAAATTTTGAAATATCACAGGAATTACCAACTATGACACAGAGAAATGAAGTGAGCAAATGCTATTAGAAAAATGGTGCCAGTAGACTTACTTGATGCAGTTGTTAAAAGCTTTCCTTCTTTCTTTCTTTTTTCTTTTAAATAATCTCTACACCCAGTGCAGGGCCCAAACCCACAACCCCGAAATCAAGAGTCATGTGCTCCACCTACTGAGCCATGCAGGCGCCACCTATTGAGCCAGGCAGGTGCCCTGTCCAAGTTCCAATTTATAAAAAACACAGGATCTGAGAAGTGTAGCAAAATGAGGTATGCTTGAAGAGTATTCCTAAAACTCAATAACAAAATAATCAATTCAAAAATGGGCAAAGAGGGGTGCCTGGGTGGCTCAGTTGGTTAAGCGGCTGCCTTCGGCTCAGGTCATGGTCCCGGCGTCCTGGGATCGAGTCACGCATCGGGCTCCTTGCTCGGCAGGGAGCCTGCTTCTCCCTCTGCCTCTGCCTGCCACTCTGTCTGCCTGTGCTCGCTCGCTCTCGCTCTCTCTCTCTGACAAATAAATAAGTAAAATCTTAAAAAAAAAATGGGCAAAGAACTTGACATTTCTTCAAAGAAGATAAACACATGAAAGAATGGTCCACATCACTAATCATTGGGAAATTGCAAATCAAAACTACAATCATTTTGTATTAAATCACCACAAAACATCAGGATGGCTGCTATTAAAACAACAACAACACAGAAAATAACTAATGCTGGGGAGAACATGGAGAAACTGCAACCCCGTGCGCTGCTGGTGGGAATGTAAAATGGTGCAGCCGCTGTGGAAAAACAGTGTGGTGGTTCCTCAAAAAACTACAACAAATTACCCTATGACCTAGCAATTCCACTTCTGGCACATAACCAAAAGAACTGAAAGCAGGGTCTCAAAGATACATTTGGACTCACATATACCTAAAGGCACTGTTATTCTTTAAAGCTGAAATATGAAAGCAACCCAAGTGTCTATCAACAGATGAAAAGATAAGCAAAATGTGGTATATACGTACAATGGAATATCATTCAGCCTGAAAAAGAAGAAAATTCTGGCACATGATACAACATGGATAAACCTGTAGGATGTTAGGCTAAGTGAAATAAGTTAATCACAAAGGGATAAAGACTGTATGATTCCACTTCTGTGAGGTCTCTAGAGTAGTCAAATCATGGAGACAGACGGAAGAATGGTATCTGCCAAGGAGGGAGGTTGGGGGGCAGGAAGGTGGGGAGTTACCACTTAATGGGTATAGTGTTTCAGTTTTACAAGATCAAAAAATGTATGGAGATAGATGGTTAAAAACAAAACACACAGCTAACACAGCCTATAGTAAAGGGTGTATGCTGTTCTACTCGTTAGAAAGCATGGCAGAACAGGGAAAGAAAAGCCGGGAGAAGAAGCTGGTATGTCAGGACCAAGCAGGGCCCGTGAGGCTAGTACCCTGGGGGGTGATGAGATCGGATAGAGCAGTTAAGGGCCACATAGTGAATTAACACCATTATCCCAGAAAGTCTTAATTGGAGGAGCTTTGTAAAGCTACCCATACAGGCCTCGTGTTACAAGCGAGGTAAGGTCTCGAGTCTTACTGTGGTGGCAAAAAGAACCAGAATTCTCGAGACTGACCTGGCCCCATCACATGCTAGCGACAGCGCAACCACAGATGCAGAGGTCACCTGGAAGTCTCTGCACACCTGAGGACACAGCCTCAGCTCCTCTCTGGGAGCCCCCAATCTCTACCAACCCAGCATTGCTACTCCTAAAGGGCTGGCTGACATGACCATTGAGGAGACCAAGCTATTGATCAACTCTTCTCATTGTTTTCACTCTGCACAGTGTGAAATCTCTCCATTCCTTCACGGTTCTGTGACAGACCCAGATAGATGGAGGAGTAAGCCACAAACATGTAACTGCATAAAATACTGTATTATTAAAATGCCTCTTAAATAATTAAAAATCCTACAACAAAACCTGTACGTCAGGGGTAAAGGAACATATAGCTCTAAGACTACAGATCTGCTTGTCTGGCTCCTGCATCTGAAATGAGGAAGATGAGAAAATCCTTGCAATGTGATATGAAGATGTACAGACAGCAAGAACTCAAGCACGCCACTGTATATACACCCGGTGTGTGAAGGAAAAACAGGGAGGAGGCATGCCAAGAAATGAACACTAGTTATCTCCAGACTGTGGGATTATGGTGGCTGTTATTTTATTCTTTACTCTTTCCTCTGTTTTTCAGATATTCAAAATAACTTTTATAGTAAAATAAAAGGGGGGGGCAGAGGGGTGCATGTCTCTTTTTCACTCTAAAATCTGGCTGCAGGGCCAAGCCTAGAAGTGAAAATTGTCTTGTGCACCCCCTCTCTTTGCAGACCTAGTTTCTTTCCTGGGACAACCCAGATAATAGCTATGGCCCAAACAGGGCACTAGAGTGCACCCAATGCATATGGCACTTTAAATAGCTGTTACAGATAAGTACTATTACTCTTGCTCCTGTTCTGGGCATTCATGGTACTTCACAAAGACAGACATAACATCAAGGAGGAGGGAAAGTGAGACTGAAGTGTGTTATCTGACACTAACAGGCACCCCAGCACTGTCATTGCTCCCAGCACAAGAGAGCTGTTACTACTGAAAGACTCATTTACAACTGGAGCTGAAAGTCACCTCAGAACATAAACGGGGTCCACATGGCCCAGAACCCAGTATGAACACATACACACCAGGAGCCTATGGTCGTGTACTACACACACACAAACACCCCAGAACCCAATGTCTACACACACAACACAGAACTGAACATGAACACCCATATACACAGAACCGTCCATGTTCACACACAATCCTATCAGAACACAATACAGTCACAACACTCATACCCAATAAGGGGGCAGACCTCTTAGAACTCAAATACATACCCATCAGGACTCCAGACAGGCAGACACCCCTCAGACCCAACATAGACACATCCTCCTCACAACCAACATGGACAGACATACTTACACCTAATAACAGCACACAGACACTTTAGAAGACAAACGTGGGGGCGCCTGGGTGGCTCAGTGGGTTAAAGCCTCTGCCTTTGGCTCAGGTCATGATTCCAGGGTCCTGGGATAGAGCCCCGAATCAGGCTCTCTGCTCAGCAGGGAGCCTGCTTCCCTTCCTCTCTCTCTGCCTGCCTCCCTGCCTACCTGTGATCTCTGTCTGTCAAATAAATAAATAAAATCTTAAAAAAAAGAAGACGACGACAAATGTGCACACATGCCTCCAGAATCTACCACAGGCACA
This sequence comes from Martes martes, assembly GCF_963455335.1. Classification (NCBI taxonomy): domain Eukaryota; kingdom Metazoa; phylum Chordata; class Mammalia; order Carnivora; family Mustelidae; genus Martes; species Martes martes. The sequence goes on from NC_137889.1 coordinate 140,610,248, forward strand.
CAAACTTTCCTTCTGAACCAACATGGGAGCTCCTCCTCAAAACCTAATCACAAAACTTCACAACCAACAACAACACTCACCCCTCATCCTGACACAAACAGAAACAGCCTCAGAACCAACAAAGAAACACAACCCTCAGACCCAATACAGGCATACAGATCACTCAGAACTCAACACAGAGCGCACATCCTCAACTCAAAGCAGAAACACACCAACACACACACCCCTTCCCAATGAACACCTACTCACACCGCTCTATATACAACTTGGGCGCAAAAATCCCTCAGAAAACAACATATATCCCTCAGACACAACACAGGCACACAGACCTCAAACCCTCCATGGGCAAACACACATCTCTGAACCCAAAACAGGGACACACACCCCTTAGACCCAACACAAGAGCACAAAGACCCCTTAAAACTAACGGGAACACACAACCCTCAGAACACAACACTGGCACAGACTCCCTCAGAAAGAAACATGGATATACAACCACTGGACCCAACACGGGCACAGCACAAGAATACACACCCCTTAGAACCAACAGAGACACACAATCCTCTGACCCAGATGGGCACACACACTTCTCAGAAGCCAACACTGGCAAACACACCCCACAGACCCAGATGGGCACAGACCCCTCGATCCCACCACAGAAACACTATTCAGAACCAACACAGACACGGTCCTCTCAGACCCAACATGGGCACACACACCCCTCAAACATGGGAGCACAACATCTGAAACCAACATGCACACACACACACCTCAGACCTAAAACGGACACAGACACCACCGAGAAGCCACTGAGGTGCACATGCCCCTCAGAACCCAACATAAATACAACCCTGTAGAACCTATGCAGGCACACAGTCCTCAGCCTCAACATGGGCACATACACCCCTCACAACCAACCGTGAGCACACAAGAGAAGACTCCCCAGAGCCTAACTCCAAGGCACACCCCTTAGAATCTAAAATAGGTACATTACCTCTCAAATCAACAAAGACACACCGCTGTAGAACCAACACGGGCACACAACCCTTAGACCTAACACAGGCACACACACTCCTCAGAACCAACAGACACGACACTCTCACCCAGCTTGGGAACACATCCTTCCAAACCTAACACAGGCACACACACCTCAAACCCAGGATGAGAGCCCACCCCTCAAAATTAACACACACATACCCCCTCAGATCCAAAACGGAGAGAGACAGCTCTCAGAAGCAACAAGGACAGACAGTGCTTCAGTGGAACCCAACCCTCAGACCCAATACGGAAGTACACCCCTAAGAACCAACACAAACACGTACCTCCTCAGACCCAACACGGGAGTGCACAGCCCCTCTCAGAACCCAGTAAGGGCATCATATGCCTCAAACCCAACATGGCAACATACACACCTTCAGACCCACAAGGACCCACAACCCTCAACATGAGCATACACAGCCTTTGACCCAACGCAGGATACCATGCTCAGAATCTACCACACTAACACACCCTCAGAAGCAACACCAACACGAACCTTCAGACCAAAACAGGCACACACCCCCCTCAGAACCAACAGGGCCTCACAACCGTTAAGCCTGACACAACTTCAGATAGAAATGGACACCCAGTCCTTGACAAGACGTGAAGCGCACCCCTCAGAACGTAACACAGACACGCAATCCTCACAACCAACCGGAACCAACACCCTCATCCAGAACCACCTTCACCGCCAACGGGGCACAAACTCCTCTCGGATCCAGAACCCGCACAAACCGCAGAAGCAGCGCGGACACCCGCCCCCGCGAAGCCAGCAGCAGGAGGCGCTCCCCCAGCCCGCCCGGGTCGCGAAGCCAGCAGGAGCAGAGGGGCCCTGCACGCCGCGAGACCTCGCCAGCCCCCCGCACCCCCCCCCCACTCTGGAAAAGAGCCTCCCCTCCTCCGCCCGGAGGCCTCGCGGATCTGCGGTTCTCTGCTGTTCCCGAGTCGGCCAGTCCGCGCTGAGGAAAGGCCCGGCAGTGGTGTTTCTAAGGCGAACAGCGCCGACGCGCGCCCTCGGAACCGACAGGCGGGCACAACACCCCACACGCGCGCAGACGCCCCCCGGACCTCAGAAGCCGCCCCCCACCGTCCTCACACCCCACACCGGAGCCCAGCTCGCAAACCGCTCGGAGTCCGGCGCGGCGCAAACCCTTAGCCCCGCTGTGGGCCGAGCCAGCGCGGTTCTCGCCCCCCGGGGACGCACCTGGCGCAACGCCGCCTCGTCCGCGCCGCCCTCCCGTTGCCGGAGCTGCTCCCGGAAGCGCGCCACCTGCTCCAGCAGCGCGTCCACGAGCGAGGGCGCCGCGTCCCCCTCGAGCGCAGCCAGGCGGCTGCGCAGGAGCTCAATGAGGGCGTCCCGGGAGGCCAGCTGGTCCTCCAGGCGCCTCAGCCGCTGCCCGGCCTCGTGGTACAGGCCGCAGAGCGCCGCCGCCGCGCGCGCGGCCCCCTCCTGCCCGCCGGACCCGGCGCCCCCTGAGGACATGGCCGCGGGCCTCGACAGGCGGCCGCGGGCCTCGACAGGCGGCCGCGGGCCTCGACAGGCGGCCGCGGGCCTCGACAGGCGGCCGCGGGCCTCGACAGGCGGCCGCGGGCCTCGACAGGCGGCCGCGGGGACACCGCCAGCTTCCGCGCCCGGTCTGGGCGGGCCACGCACCTTCCCGGAACTTTTCCCGGCGCGCCCCGCCCACGGCAACCAGCGTAGCCCCTGACCCGCGGAAAGGCCGTCCCAGACCCTTCGACAGCCCGGCCCCGCTCAAAGCAACTGGCCTGGCCCCGCCCCTTCGCCGTAAGCCCGGCCTCCTCCCCCCCCCCGCGACTCTCCTGGCCCCGCCCCCCCCGCCGACTGCCCGGCCCCGCCTATGGCGACTGGCCTGGCCCCGCCCCGCCGCCATGGGCCCGGCCTCCCTCACCTCGACTCTCCTGGCCCCGCCCCCCTCCGGCAACCCGGCCTCTCTCACGGCGACCCGCCCGGCCCCGCCCACGGAGACGCTCCTGGCCCCGCCCCCCGCCGGCAGCCCGGCCCCGCCCCCCCGTCGACAGCCCGGCCCCGCCCACGGCGACCCGCCTGGCTCCTGACGCGCGAAAAGGCCGCCCCAGGCCCTTGGACAGTCTGGCCTCTCCCCAGGCCCCAGTCTTGTGGCCCCGAGGTCCCGGAGTGGCCGCCTTGTCCCAGCAGCCCCGCTCCCTTCCCCCCCACCGCTTACCCTCACCCCTGGCCCCGGCGTCGAGTTCTTAGGGAGACTGCCAGGAGGAGGAGGAAAGGCAGGGAGGGAAAGGGGGAGGGAAAGGGGGAAGGAAACCCGCCCCTGATGCAGCCGCAGATGGGAGGGAAAGAAGGGGTGAAGGCGACCTCAGGTGCTGGACCTGTGCGTGCATCCACATCCCGGCGCTCCAGGCCAGGTTGGCCACACAGAGCGACAGGAACAGGGCAACGTTCCAAGGTTCCAAGACTGAGCCCAGGGCGATGTCCTACCCGCCCCCCCGCCCCCCCCCCCCCGGCTGCAGGACAGTGACCCAGAGCAAGGCGCCCCCCACACACACAACGTGCCCCTCTCTAAGGTATTCTTAGAGCAGAAAGCAGGAGGAAGCTACCCGGTCCTACCCTCACTTCTCCATCCCTTTCCTTCCTCCAACTTCCCAGACCGACTCCCAGTGTTTTTCTGGCTGCAGGCTTTCTTTTTCACAGTCTGAGCTCCCCCCGCCCCCCACAATGACGCCCACGCACACCCGCGCTGTTTTGAAGCTTCCCTCCGTCTCCGCTGGTCCCTGCCTCTCGGCCGCTGCGTTCTTCCGCCCTGTCCCCATCTGGTTTTCCCCTTTATGTGTCCACTGCCGAGCTTGTCCTGCGCCCAGGGAAAACCCTGGCAGGCTTGTAAATCAGACCAGTGTATGAGCAAAGCCAGCTCACACTTCCTCCTCTGCGCAGGGAAGGTCAGAGCCAGTACACTCCCTACCGTGTTGTGGGGACTACAAGGTGGGGTGTAAGTGCACACTCCCCGTGGCTATGGCTATGGACGCCACATTCTGTTTGGCTGAGGCAGGGTGAACACAGAGGAGCGGCTCCAGCCCTGCAGCTATTAGGGGGGGATGAGTCCTCATTTTATTGCTGTAGGTATAACTTGGGGCAGGTCACTCAAGTGCCCTTGACCCTGGTTCTCAGCTGTGAAATGGGCATTCCAGTCTCTCATCCAACACTCTCGGGGTCACATGTATTTTGGAAATCAGAATCTTTGGATTTTATATAGGGGCATATAATTGGGGTAGCCAGCCTTGGGGAAGAATCCCCCCATCCCCTGCTCCTGGGATCTAGCTCTAGTGATTTCAGCCCCTGATACCATGGTACCCAATAGGACATCACAGAAAGGATAGAGTGTAATTTAAGGCGTTGTGGCTACTGCCTTGCCCTCTCTTGAATCACCAGCTCTGGAGGAAGCCACCCAGAATATCACCATATTGTGAGGACATCAAGAAGCCCTGCGGAGATATGCGGGTGGGGAGGGACTAAAGCTTCATGCCAACAGCCAGCGTCAACTTCCCTACTGAAGTCAGTGAGCTTCCTTGGAATTGCACCCTTCAGCCCAGTCAAGCCCTTAGGTGATGCAGCCCCAGCCAACATCTTACCTATGACCTCATGGGACACCCAAGTCACTACCACTCAGAGAACCCGCTTCCGAACCCCTGATCCACAGAAGCTGTATGGAGTCAATGTTTATCGTGTTAAGCTGCCCACTAAGGTGTGCGTACTTGGTTATACAGAAGTAGAAAACCAATATGTAGTGTCTTGTGGTGTGCCTCCTGAGGCATGGGACGGCACCCCGAAACCAGATGCATTAATATTTCTCCAAAGACAAGAAGACTATTCAGACTGAGATAAAGAAAGATCAAAAGTCTTACAGCTTTCAAGTCAGATTTCTCACCAACTTCAAGAAAAACATTTTGGATTTCCAAGCTTTTGGGATCTTAGAATTCTGGATGAGGGATGGCAGAATTCCCATAACAGGTGTCTTACGTGGTGTTGTGAGAATTCTTAGGTTAACACCCTTCATAGCATTGTTAACAACATGCCAGTGCCTTCAACTGAAATCCAGGCGCTGAGTCAGGCACTGGGGATTCACGGGCAAACACGGTTGGTGGAGGCAGGCCCTCTTTCAGGGAGGAAGGAAGGAAGGAGGAAAGAAAGATTGCAAAGTAAGGCAACTTTGTACAGGAAAGAGAGGGGATGTGTAAGGGAATAAATAAGAAGCAGAGAAGGAGAAACAGGAGGGCAGCCAGACGGAGGGGAGTTTCAGGGGCAATCCAAGGCACAGAAGAGAGTGAGCCCCCAGCAGAGGGAAATGTGCCTGGGGAGAGTTACAGAGACACACTGTAAGGACCTATTTAGCCAGAGCACTTCCATCAGTTAAATGATAACTTTGTTGTCTAAAACTTAAACTGTCCCTACTCCCCTTCCCCCAGGGGACTTACTTAAAAACAAGTCCTGGAAACCAGCTCCAGGTAACAAAGCCCAGATACAAGGGTGGATCAGGCCAGGTGGAGACATCCGATCAGTGAGGGGTTGCATACTGTCTCCCTAGCTACCAAGGAGTGTGGGCCCCGCCCTTTGGGAGCCTTTTGGGCTCCAATTCTAACCAAGGTGATAGGCTAGGTCAAATGTCTACTAAAGGGTAAATTGTAATTCAATTGGTCACTATGTATGACCTAACATGACTGTGGAGTTTCCTCTGTGTGTTACAATCTCATTGGCCACCTGTGCGTGGCCAGGCCCAACCACATGGCCTTTGCCCCTAAAAGCTAGTCTGTGAAACAGAGAAAGTTCGCCCTCTCTTGTAAGAGGTGTGGCCCCGAACGTTTGGTCTGATTCTGATGCTTGGCGCGAAATAAAGCTTTGCTTGACCTTCGCTTTGTATCAGTCTCGCTCCCTTAATCACGGACCCATTATGGGGGAACCTAACACACACCAATCAGAGTGGGGCCAGATCAGCCTCTGGCCGCAGGTGCTCCAAGAAGGACCATGAGGAGGGCCTGGGAGCCTATCCACGGGCCAAGCACACCCACTAAACAGTGGCCGCTCAGGCTGGCTGCTCATGGGGCTTAAGCCGCCCACCACCTCACATTTGCACACACCTGCTGTCATGTCCTCCCCTCCTCCCCAAACCCAAGCCCTTTCCTTCCCAATGTGTTTGTAATGCAGTGTTCCTGCTGGGAGGAAGGTGAGTATCTCAGGCAGCTCTGGCTTCTGTAACAAAATGCCACGGTTTGGCGGGGGGGGGGGGTGGGGGGTGGGGGGGTGGGGGGGTGGGGGGGTGGGGGGGTGGGGGGGTGGGGGGGTGGGGCACTTAAAAGGCAGGCTTCATTTCTCCCACTTCTGGAAGTTGTAATTCTAGGGGCCAGCCAGTCTGGTTCCTCCTGGGCTGGCACAGATCCCCCCGTCCCCATGAGTCCTCATGCGGCCTTTCCTCTGTATACACACATCCCTGCTGTCTCTCTCTTAGAAGGATGCCAAGTCCTGTTGGATCAGGGCTCCGCCCTAAGGACCTCATTTAACCTTAATCACGTCCTTAAAGGCCATGTCTCCAAATACGGTCACTTTCAGGCTGTAGGGCTTCGATACATGAGTTCTGGGGGGGACACAATTCAGTCTATAACGGTGGGGGACTACTGAGTAGCACGAAGGTATTTTCTACTCTTTTGAAAGGTGCCCTACACACGGAGGAAAGTTCCCTCTGCCTTTGGAAGAGGGAAGAGGTGAGAACACAGACACAGACTGGGAACAGGGAGTGGCCATAAAGAGCCTGGACTGTGAGCCCATCACAGCCCCTGGGAAGGCTGTTTGGTCCTGTCGTACCCGCTGTGGCCAGCAGAGGAAGACAGAGGGCCCAGACCCCGTGGCTCCAGGTGTCTCCATGCCTTCCCAGCTGCGCTGGTGCGGACATTGAGCTCACATGTGGGATACTGTTTCCACCGTGGGCTTTTCTGGGGAGCCCTTACACCTGGTGCATTGGACCAGCAGAAAGAGAGGCAGGTTGAGGAGAGAGTCCTCAGTTCTGGGGGTGAACGCCGTCTTACCCTCCCTGTGGGCTGGCCACCCACCCCTCTCCATTCCGCACCCCCTAGCCAGAAGAATGTCCCCTGCCTTATCCACGGGCCTGCCTCTCATGCCCGAAATGAAGCTCTTCGGAACCTGCCCCGCAGTGGGAGAGGATCCCTCGTGCCCTGCAGCTACGCAGTGTTTGGTTTTGTGCAATAATGGATTAGCTACCCGCTCCTGGGAGAGCATCTCTAAGGCCTTGGACTGTCCCGTCTGCTAACCCAGAGGGAGGCCTCGGGCAACCCCTGCATGCTGATGTCACAGGACCACAGGGTTCTTGTCTCGTGGAGCCGAAGAATGAATGTTGTGGACATGACAGCCTGAAGTGTAGCGGAAGTTTATCAAGGTGAGAGCAGAAAGGAAGGGCGAGGCTCCTAGAGAGACAGGGGTCGCCAGAATGGATTACCACGGAGGGCTTTTAGTGGCAGTCTTTTCCAGAGAACTGACCGCAAGCATGTGGCCTAGAGTTCCTTGTGCCATCTTGGTTTGAGTACGGACAATCAATGACTTAATTCTTTTTTTTTTTTCCAATTACTTAATTTTTTTGAGGTTTGGTCATTTTCTGTGATTACACGGTAGCCGCCAAAGAAAAATACTCCCTACCTCTGACGGCCGAGGCCAGGGGGTCTGCTTCCCTACCTCTTGTTCACTCCACCTGCCAGGAATAGTCTCAGAACCCAGCCAGGGGTCCCCTCCTCTCCGTGCCTGTACCTTAGCCCTTTCCTTACTGATGATAGGATTTCTGGCAGGGCTGGGGGCACGATGTACCAGCTTGCCCCCTGGAGGGGCTGGAGACCGGGTACTAAGGCTGATGAAGTTCTAGAACCTAGGTGAGGTTCGGTGGGCTGAGGTCCGGAGCCGATGACCAAGAAAGAATTCTTGAGACATCTTTGGTGCAAAATGGTGGTTTATTAAAGCATGGGGACAGGACCCGTGGGCAGGAAGAGCTGCTGCCCCGGGTTGTGAGGGATGGCAGGTTATGTACCCTGCGGTTGGGGGAAGGTGAGGGAAAGGGAGGTCTGAACGGAGTTTTCATATGCTAAAGGAGGTCTACAAGGTTGGGGTAAGGCGAGGGAAACGGAGGTTTGAACGGAGTTTTCATATGCTAAAGGAGGCCTCCAAGGTGCTGGATCGGGATACCGGAGGTCTCCCAGCTTCATTAATGTTGTCTTTCAGCAAGCCATTAACATCAAGATAGTTGGGAGATTCCTGTCTTGCAGGATTGTGATCTTTGCAAGTTAACTATTTGTTTCTATGTCTATGGCGGTCATGGGTGCCTGAGGAATGCTACACTTATCATCGAGGGGAGCGGATGGAGAGGGGGTGCAAGGTGCCAGCTTTTGCTTTGTCCTCAGTCAGCCTCCTGCTCCCTCATCAAGGCCAGTCTCGTTGACTCTCCACAGTGACATCAAGGCTGGGTGAGCTTCCTGGTGGGCAGTGAGACAGAATAGGGACTGGACTCGGGTCCTCCATCCTGGATCCCCAAATCCGGCATTCTTTGGCTACCTCCATGTGGGGGTGGGGGTTGCAGCTAACCTTCTACGCCTCTCCAGTGGCCTATCTTGCAGGAACATGGAGGGAGAATGCTTACGATGAACACTGGCAAAGACAGGACCAAACCATTTTGCACCAAGATGGACCCCAGCGCTGATCTTTCACCGACTTTTCTGCTCATTATAAAAAATCACACCCAGGAGTGGATATTTAACATGCGAATTAGACACGAGCCACAGGAAGAAACAGCATGGCCAGGAAGAAGCAGCATGACCTTGAAGCACATGGGTGCTACTAAATTCCAGCCTCTTCATGCTCCCACAGCACCTTTTTACCACCTGTTCCTTTAGAAACTCTCCCTGACCTCCCCTGGGAGAGCCACCCAAGGAGTCTTTCCTTTGTGCTGCCTTCCTCACGTTCTGGCAAAAATCCCAATAGGGGCACCTAGGGGCCTTGATCTGTTGAGCGAGTGTCTGACTCCTGATTTTGGCTCAGGTTATGATCTCAGGGTCATGAGACGAGCCCCGATTTGAGTTTTGCTCAAGATTCTTGGGGTGCCTGGATGGCTCAGTCATTAAGCGGCTGTCTTCGTTCGGCTCAGGTCATGGTCCTGGGGTCCTGGGATCCAGCCCCACATTGGGCTCCCTTCTTGGCGGGAAGCCTGTTTCTCCTGATGAAGTTCTAGAACCTGGGTGAGGTTCGGTGGGCTGCGGTCCGGAGCCGATGACCAAGAAAAAATTCTTGAGACATCTTTGGTGCAAAATGGTGGTTTATTAAAGCACGGGGACAGGACCCGTGGGCAGGAAGAGCTGCTGCCCCGGGGATGTGAGGAGTGGTTGGTTATATACACAGGAGTTAGGTAGGTGAGGACAAAGGGGATGATGTTAGTCTCTAAGGAATTTTGGAAGCAAGGTCTCCAGGACCTTGAGGGGCTAGCTATTGTTGGGAGAAAGGTTATCTATTACTAGTCTTGTGAGACCCTTTAGATGTATATCAGTGGGCCATATGCTTGGAAATGACTCGACACTGTCTTGAGACCTAGAGATAAGGTTTCACATTTCTCCTATCAAGTGTCCTTGTTAGTGAGATTTGGATTTAGAAGAAATTTAACTTTAGGGCCTGAGGAACTGAGTTATCTGCCTCTGGAAGTTGTGCTATTGATAAGGTAACTTCTTTATTGTAAATCTCAAGGACATTTGTAAACCAAGGGAGACTCCTGCCTTGCAGGATTGTGATCTCTGCAAGTTAACGATTTGTTTCTCATTTATGGCAGTCAGGGGTGCCTGAGGAATGTCACACACATTTCCCAGGGGAGTGGGTGGAGAGGGGGTGCAAGGTGCCAGCTTTTGCTTTGTCCTCAGCCAGCCTCCTGCTCCCTCATCATTCCCCCCTGAACAATCTTGACCCTTAAATCTTTAAGGTAGTTGAAGGTGGAAGGTCTCATCTTCTGTAACTTCTTCCTGCTGAATAGGGGCGTAGAGCTGTCCCTACCTACTCGGGTCAATATTGATCGGTGGAGGAACGTAGAAGGGAGTCACGAAAGGCGGAGGCAGCTGAATCCAGCGCTGACAGTGAAGAAGTGTCTTTGCGTGTGGTAAGGATCATCTGTCGTCGTGAAGTTATTGCAGTAATGGAGTCTCGGCACCAAGTAGAGAAACATTGAACAAAGCAACACATTAAGATTAATAAGGCGATAAGAATGAGAAGCCCAAAAAGGAGATTTTTAAATGTTGGCCATAGCCGTCCCTCAAACCAGGAAGCTAACCAATCACCAAGAGAGAGGGGGATCTTGTAGAGCCTTAATCTGGGCATTCATATCTTTTATTAGTCCTGAGACATTTTTGTGGTAGTCTGGGATGTATACGCAACATTCTGTTTTGATAATTGCACAAGTGCCGCCCTGTGCTGCTGTCAGGACATCTAAGGCCATCCTATTTTGTAGGACTGCCTTGCGTATCTGTGAGACTTCAGTATTAAGTAGGGAGATGCTATGTAGTGAATCGTTGAGTGCCTTTGTAGTATATTTATTAAGGGCATCTACATGGTACATGACATCCTCTAGTCCCACAGATGGAACAAAAATGGATGCCAAGTGATCATACCATTTAAAAACAGAACGCGTCCATCTTTGTTTTAAATTGGGGAGATTAGCTGGAGTGGTGATGGTTTTAGTAATGCGCCCATGAATCCAGGCAAATCCTAAAGTACAGCGACCTATCCATCCTGGAGGAAGCCAGGGCCATAGGTTAGTTCCACATGTCCAGTGGGTTCCGTTTGGAGCTGGCCATCTAATGCCAGGTCGCCTTGCCCAATCAGTAGCAAACCAGTCAGTAGCCTGGAGTCCTATTATTTGGGAACACATTTCTAATGATAGCCATCCTAGATGCTGTGTGTTATTTGCCCAAGTATCATATGTATGATTTCTTTGTTCCCAGCATAAAAATGCCTTTTGACTGAGCTGTCCAATAGTGGGTGTGAGTCACAAATACGTATCCCAGATTTGATATATACCATCCTTAGTATAGCAAAAAGGAGGGTTTTGTAACTTAGGCCCATATTTGATTGGGGAGTTATGGCTTGACAGCAATCCCCTTTCCTTCCAAATAGCTCCATGGGCATGTAGTACCAGGAAGGCATATTTGGAGTCAGTGTTGTTTATTTTTAGGCTTTGGCAATTGCAAAGTGCTAGTGAGCACTATGACATACCTAGCTTTTCTTATTCTTTCTATGAAAAGTATTGTCATCAGTAAACCAACTGTCATTTGTATTTTTAACAGGAGCATCTTAAATCTGGGCAAATAGAGTAAGCAAGATCAATAACCTCTGAACAGTTTTGCTCTATAGAGAAGTACAATGGTCAGGTTCAGGCATACAGGTAACTAGGTTTAAAATTTGACAACTTTTAAGTATTATTTTTGGCATATCTGTAAGTATAGCCCAGTATTTAATAAGTCGGCCTCCATCATCCATTGGTGGCCTTTGGTTTCTAAGACAAATGTGGACCTGATGTGAAGTCATTACAGTCAGGGACTGTCCCATAGTGAGCTTTGGGGCTTTTTATGAGGAGGGTTGTTCTATTGTACCTCAACAGAAGTGGCTTCTAGAATAAATATGACTAAGGGATGAAACCATTAAGAAGCCCTTTGAGTGGTCCAGCCTTAACAATATCCTAATTACAAAGGATCACTGGCAAGTGGGAGAAAACTTGTCAAGAGATAAGGGGAGTTCCCCATGCATCATCCAATCCAATCATAAAGAAAGTGAGTTCATCCATTATCTCCACAAGTCCATAGTTAATCCTATGGAGTGCGGTATGATGGCTTTTAGGCAATTTCATTATTCCAGCCACACACAAGGTGATAGTTAAGTTATACAACTGTTAGGGAATCAATCCCATTTTCTAGTTGTTTAATCATGTGCCATGGGGGTTCTGCTAATATCTCCACAGAATAAAAAAACAAGAAGATAGTCTAAATGAGCTATGTGCAACTTCTCTGAAGTTTACCTCAAATTGTCCAACTTAGGTAAACAAACACTTAAGGACAATTAGATCTAGAATTTAACATCCATAAAGGTGGGTTATTAAAGCATAATTTTTCTCTCTAAAATAACCCTCATCTCCAGGGATAGCCAAATCAGGACAGTCATTTGAAAAACAAGTCCAGTTTTAACAAACTTGGCCTATTATTTACATAAGCTCAGCAAGAACAGTGAGTGTGATCATATAGATCTTTTAGAATCTGCTTTGCTGGAACTTCTTATAAGGAATCTCTAGGTTGAACTTTTGAGTAGCTTCTCTGGGCCAGAAGCCAAGCCACGTACTTGCCATCAGACACGCCTGCAATACCTGTTGATTTGGGCAAATGCCTCTTCTGAGCTCCCCAAAGTATCCTACCAAGGAGTGACATTCTTTACTCACCTGGTGAGGCTGCTAGGAACTCTGTAAGCAAGGTATCAGGCCAACAGTTCCAAGGGGCTTTACGGCTCCAGGTTTCACAAAGTCAACCTTAGTTCCTTTAAACTGTCTGGTCATATCTGAGTCTTTTCAAATATGACATTCCAGTCAAAGCCTTGGTAAAATAACCAGTTTCCAATGCTGTCCTGTTACAAGGAGAACAGATTCTTATTGAACTCATGCAAATGACTGATTGCCATGGAAGAAAGAATACTTATTGAGACCTTTTGGTTTCAGAGGGTTCAGATAGAGAGAAAAAGTTGAAAGCTTTGATTCCTTTACAAATGAGTACTTTTACAGCTCTGTAAGTTACAGATAACTTAAGAAAAAGTTTCCTTAGTCTGGAAGAGCAAACATTAGAGAACCAGCAATGTCTAAAACAAGACAAAACATTAAGAGACACAACACTATAATCTTTTAGTTCATTTAGTCCCATGTTACTAAATCTGGTGAATGCAGCTTTAGTTAGTTTTGGAAAACCTTACCCATTTCAGTTTTAGGATTTTCAAATATATCAAATATCTGTATTTGTCCTGAAAGCCCTTTATATGAAACTCCTTTAAGATAAAACTCATTTTACAAGAGAATTAAAACAATTATAAATGACAAAAACTCAGAATGGATATGGTTAGAGCTGATGAGACTAGAGTTTACACTTTAGCTGGCAAGGAAATCAGGTTATTTCTGTGACACATAACATTTCCATAATTACAATATCAAGTGATGATCTCTCAAAACATTAAAACTTTAGGAAATGCATAGAATCTCTAGAATAGTTATAGCATTTTCCCAAATGTGACCCAAGGTTTATCATTGGTTTAGCAGTACTTCATGAGTAACTTAGCATACCAAGGAATAGCCTGAGTTAAAGAGATTTACAACTTAAATCTTGTCAACATTTGCTAAAATCTTATAAAGTTTAAAGCACATGCCTAAATATAATTAGGGATGTTAAACACCTGATAAAACAAAACATAGAAACTGGGTTTTCTGGGAGGGCAAAGAGAAAACCATTTACATTTTCTTAACAGCAGATCAATTAACCTAAGAAACTTTATCCTTTTGAACAGAGAGAATTTCAGTCTTATACCAATGTACCTTTAAAACCCATTCATTTCAATCTTAGTCCGTCCTGACCATAACTAAAATTCCTTTTCTGAAGATTTCCCTTCACAAACCTTCTACAACTTTCCTTTGCATTCAGGTTTTGTCCCAAGTCATTTCCTTCCAAACAACCATCTTATTTAGGACAAGTTTACCTTTTACCTTTAATAAAATGCATTTCCATTCCTTAAATCTTTCTTACATATCATCTACTTTTCCACAGAGTTGTTTCCCTTATTTTCCATCAGTCTTAGTTACACTTAGCATTTTGTACTCTTCAAAACACCTTAATCAGTTATTAACCAATTGTGAACTGTTGTAACAGAATTCTTTAGATGGCAAATTTATCAGTTAAGCACGAAACATGTTTACCAACAGATTTAAATACTCTAGTTTCTTTGCAGTAAGAAGTCAAAAGCACAAACCTACATCCAGTAATTAATGACTTAGCATTTTTTCCTGTTTGGTTAAGACCTAGATGTCCATAATTTAATTCCATTTGTCATTCAACCAAAACTTTAAAGTTTCAGGTTACCAAAGACTTTGAAAGCTACTTCAGCAATTACCCATTAAAACTTTGAGACAGACGATTAACCATCAGTTTAGTCATTTCTTTGCTAACAAATTTAAACAAATAACACAAGCTCATTTGATCTTCAGTAAACTTCGGGAAGTTTCCCATTTACTGCTGATAACTTAAAAGACATGTCTATCTTAATTAAACCAACAAACTTAACTTAGTTCCAATACTGATTTACATTCCACCTGGGCCCACTCCACTTTGAATGTTTACCTGAGACACGGGGTGGGAAGATCTGGAGTGGGGGGTGTTAGGTCCAGGGGGTGCTCTTCTTGCTCCTTGACAGTGAGGAGAAGGAGCTGTGGTGCATGATCTAGAGGCTAGTCATGCAGGCTGCACGCACACTGGTGCAGAAACTCGAGAAGGGGGAAACAGGGGAAATAAAGTGCTGCCAGGAGGCAGAGAAAGGATTCCCGGTTTTAGAGCTCATCAGCCCCAACAGAGGAGCAGACGCCATGTTTTCCCACCAGCAGGGGGGAGGGGTTAAGCAGTCCAAGTCAGGCCAGAGAAAACAGGGAATTTCCCCGAAACAAAGGGAGTTTCGGCAGCTGCTTGGGAATATTCCTTAAGGTCTCTGTCTCGAGTTAAGACTAACCCCAGTTGGCTCCAGTTATAGCCATTAACACGGGAAATGAGTGAGGGAGAAGCCCCCACATCTATTAGGAGAAACAGAGAGAGAGGAAGTCAGAGTCCCCTTTGCTAGGGATGACCCAGCAACCTGGGTTTACTAGAAGGAGGCTTATTAACAGAATTATCATCCAGTATGTCAGGAGGAAGTTTACTAGCTGACTCATTTGGGCAAACACATTCAGCAAAAGCCCCTTAGTTAGGGGTCCTGGTGCAGAGCAATAAAGGCCTAGGTATGAGCAATGAAGTATCCTAGGTCCATTTGCCCTGTTCCCATTGAGGCCATGCAGTGTTACAGGAGCTCAGTCCTTTTCCAAGTTTTGCAATCCAAATTATTTCCAGTGGGTTAAAAGGCACCCCAAGGTAGAGTCCTTGGGAACTGAAGAAGCCTACTGAGGCCATGCTCCCAGAAAAGTAAAGAAGGTCCATTACCAAATCCCCCCTGACTCCTGGGTGGCGTCCCACACAGGGTATGTCAGAGGTTCTCGTGTGTCAAAAGCGACCAGAGGCGTCCCTCAAGATATCGCTATTGATCACCATCCTGCCTTCCCCAGGAAGGCATTCCTGCCATTAAAGGCCCTGGAGGGTTGCCGGCGTCCCTCCTCTTCCCCATCGCATCCTAGGCTGCTGATGGGTGCCTGGTGAATGAACCAAAATACTGTGCCATGCCATGCCATTGTCTGTACTGAAAACTGCATACTGTTTTGCCATTTTAACCCATGGAAATACTAGAAAAGTTTGGCAAGGGGAAATTACCCAATTCCGTAGCTTTAAGTAGTCTGTAAAAGACACTGACAAGAAATAGTAAAGACTGAAATCCATCATGGTCTATGCGACATTCCAACACATGTGGTCCTTGCAGCCAACTTCCCCAGGAAACGGTCCCCGGTTGCATTTTAATTCAATCGGGTACTGGTTTCGGCCGGCTCCCAGTGGAGGTCTCTCGGCCAGAAGTGGCTAAACCAGGGATGTGGAGGGGATCACATTAGATCAATCAGGAGGAAACCTCACACGGGAGTCTTAAGATTGGCAGACGTCCTGGTGACTTAGGTGGCTGTCCCGTGCCCAAGAGAGACAACTTTATATAAGAACAGGAATAAAGAGAGGGCATCAAGTTTCTGGGTCTTATTGCCATTCCGGCCGGGGTACTAACTTGCAGCCAAAAGGCAGACGCTCTCCTCCCCGTAGAGCAGCCACGGGCTAGAGGATTACAGCCTGAGCAACTGACATGCAAGTGTTCCAATACGACCATACTCCTTGAAAAGCCCCTGAAATGAGAGTAAAGGAAGAAAAGAGAAAGTACTCACCAATTTTGCACCGAAGCTCAGATCAGAGTCCAAATGTAAAGACTCACAGCCCCACGTTCGGGCGCCATATGATGAAGTTCTAGAACCTGGGTGAGGTTCGGTGGGCTGCGGTCCGGAGCCGATGACCAAGAAAGAATTCTTGAGACATCTTTGGTGCAAAATGGTGGTTTATTAAAGCACGGGGACAGGACCCGTGGGCAGGAAGAGCTGCTGCCCCGGGGATGTGAGGAGTGGTTGGTTATATACACAGGAGTTAGGTAGGTGAGGACAAAGGGGATGATGTTAGTCTCTAAGGAATTTTGGAAGCAAGGTCTCCAGGACCTTGAGGGGCTAGCTATTGTTGGGAGAAAGGTTATCTATTACTAGTCTTGTGAGACCCTTTAGATGTATATCAGTGGGCCATATGCTTGGAAATGACTCGACACTGTCTTGAGACCTAGAGATAAGGTTTCACATTTCTCCTATCAAGTGTCCTTGTTAGTGAGATTTGGATTTAGAAGAAATTTAACTTTAGGGCCTGAGGAACTGAGTTATCTGCCTCTGGAAGTTGTGCTATTGATAAGGTAACTTCTTTATTGTAAATCTCAAGGACATTTGTAAACCAAGGGAGACTCCTGCCTTGCAGGATTGTGATCTCTGCAAGTTAACGATTTGTTTCTCATTTATGGCAGTCAGGGGTGCCTGAGGAATGTCACACACATTTCCCAGGGGAGTGGGTGGAGAGGGGGTGCAAGGTGCCAGCTTTTGCTTTGTCCTCAGCCAGCCTCCTGCTCCCTCATCACTCCCTCTCCCACTCCCCCTGCTTGTGTTCCCTCTCTCAATGTCTCTCTCCCTCTGTCAAATAAATAAATAAAATCTTTAAAAAAAAAAAGGGGGAGTGCCTGGGTGGCTCAGTGGGTTAAAGCTTCTGCCTTCAGCTCAGGTCATGATCCCAGGGTCCTGGGATTGAGCCCCACATTGGGCT